>NC_140934.1:175155588-176355588 GCF_014529385.1 Adiantum capillus-veneris
CGTGCACTCCCACAGTGGAGCTTAGTGGCAGTCTAGAGAAATACCAGATGAAGGGCTAAAATGCTCATTGATGACCATAATTGTCAGGTGGAGTCAAGATTTTATATTGCCAAACAAACCACCTCTAGTTATCAAAAGAAATATTCAAGTGCAACTCTCAACCAAGTTCAAACGAGCTGGCAGAAGAGTTGATCACGGGTTCGTGGCTCCATCGTGTCCAACATTCATTGGAGCAAAAGTAGAATGTCTATTTTCGGACCCACAAAAAGTTTTAGTACAAACGACCCTCCCCTACCCCCCCTTCCCTCAAGAAGAGGGCTTCTGCAGCCTCCTTTCAGCACAATGTGCGGAGATTGCATATCCAACCAGGATCAGCGGCGTGCAAGCAACACGTCCAACCAGCAAGCTATCACTCATTGGATGCCAAGCTTGCAGAAAAAAGCAGCAGTAAATTACCTCCGCCTCTTGTGAACAAGGGGGGAGGCGGCACTTGAAAAATCCGTCTAAACCCGCCCTTTGTGTTTTGGGCTATCACCAACACATCTTCCCTACCTAACCTAAAGGCATAGCCCACAAAGGTCACCTTCTAACCTTGAAAACTCACACGATAGACCATAACAATAGTGACATGGGGCAGGTGGCATGGACCCAGAGACGAGGGACGGGTGGTCCGGGGATGGGGGCGGGGTGGGGCATGACACCAAAAAGGGGATGGCCGATTGGTTGTCCAGCCAGGACACCGTTGGGACACGAGTCGTGACGCTTCCCGGGGCAAGGGACAAATCGGGACAGTTAGTAACGGGTTTGGGGGGCCGGATGAGTGCTGACCAGTTTTAGAAAAACTGGCCATTGGAGGGCGTTTTGCCCATTTTGAACATCAGTGAAGATTGTCCTGATGAAGGAAAGTTTCTCCTAATATTGAATTAGCCACATCCAAAAATAATATTTTAAGCTATCCTCTGGCCTAGTTACACAACTATGGGTGAAGCTTCTCCTTTTGCACTTTGACTAACATGTCAGATATAACGTTGATATCACAAAGAAATTGAAGGTATGCAAGCAAGTAGGCTAGTTTGGCACCTCCATTAACCTTCTGCTTGCGTGCAAGGAAGAACCAATGTATTACCAGCTAATACATTAATGTCCATCCTACATTCTGGTCAATCTGATGTTTCCAAAGTCTCATTCAGCTATTGTTCTACATGTCTTTGAACCTCCTACCTCTTCAACTATTTCACAAAGCCTGTTTGTCAGGTTTCCAAACAGTCACATGCAGTACTCTTCGGTGAACACGACTCGTGGCAAGTGTTGTTTCTTGCACACTCGTCGTTTTTGAATAAGTAAAATCAAGTGCACTCTTCACTTCCTTGGTGCCTACTTCCATGCTTCACATCACTACTCATATTACGATTTCCTGTTAAACTATAAGAACAATCCCATTCATAACATCAACTTCAACCCCGATCCATTCGGAGCCCCCCTCCTGATTTTCTCCTTTACGCAATACCAGATCCTACAATACCTCCAGGTGTCAATACTCAGCTGTACAAACCTTCTTAAAATGTACCCAGAAACTATCCGTGCACATTCCATGATGAATGTAAGGTTTCTTGCATGCTCAGAAAGTTGCTGACTTGCCCTCCCACTTTGCACCTGCAAGGAGTGTACGTCATTTACATGCTTCACAGATTTCAATTACAAGGTCCGGTTCCATAATCAAAGCAATCCTACCCATGCACGACGTTTGAGTCCCCAACCAATCAGCACTGCTAAGCGAATTCTCCTCACCTCGCGACACTTTCATACAAATCTTACAATACCACATTCTGGGATTACTACTCAACTGCACAATTTTCAAAGGCGCTCCCATTGCATTCTTCACATTGTATGGTTTAGTCTTCCACAAAGGGTTTAAGCTTCCACATAGACTCAAATCTTGGTTTGCTATTCAATTTGAACCTCGTTCCGATAATCCTCAAAAGGTTTTGCATCACTTTGGATGTGAGATGACTGTCCCAGTTCATAGTACATACATTCAAGCGCCATGACCTCTTCAGCCTGGGTTGGTGTCCAATCCACGCAACCATTCTCTGTGTCCTCATCCCATCATGTGAAAAGACTTACCGGTGCAGTATGTATGATCTATACCTCTATGACGGAGAATGGTGCAGGACCTACAAAGAAGAGAAAACGGAATTCTACCTGAAAATTCGTCCAGCAGCAGAAAAGGGTCCAATTCCTTCAATTCGGGTCTGCAAGCACAAATGTGAATCTCTCTCTCTCTCTCTCTCTCTCTCTCTCTCTCTCTCTCTCTCTCTCTCTCTCTCTGCACATCACGACACACATACACACCTGCCTATGCTGCGACGCACAAGGGCGCCATCACCCTCTGGCTGCTGCTTCGAGAGCACCTTCTTGATAACAGGACGGGGGTTAGAGAATGGGGAGGCAGCCATCGCGTGGATGGATCGCTGGTGATGAGAGCGATGCACGTGAGGGGAGGGATTGAGGAAAGCTTTGCTAACTGAAAATTGGGGATGGGGATGGTGATGGAGGAGGAGAATGGGGCGCGAGGTTCTGAAGAGCAGAAGAGCGGGCAAAGCAAGCATCAGCAGCAAGAAAGACAAATAGCAGAGGGAGAAGGAGTGGAAGGAGAGGTTGCTCACGGCCATATATATATACATGTGCAAATGTATATATAAGGGAGGGTGTGCGTGCACGAGGGCCAGAAAGGAAGCTCATTCCGAAGTCGCAAAGCAGTAGGTCTCCTCCTTCCTCGCGGGAGTCTGGACTCTAAAGACTGCTATGACGTCCACTTCATCGCCAGCATGACGCAGCGCTAGTACTGAATAAATGTTTTCAGGACGAGAGAGATTTAGGCCCCGTTCAGACTGCGAAACGGAGGACATCGACGGCAAGGCGTTCAATTCACAACATGCAATGCTTCCTAAGCGCTCTTAGGGTGGTTACAGACTGCCCTTGAGTGCCCAACGCCTGCCCAACATTGAGCAGCTTTTAAAAAACTTGTCCACCCAATATTGGGCACTGGTGTTTACAGACACAAGTTTGGGCATTGAACTTATATAATAAAAAATATCAATCTGTTATGCGCAACAGCAAAACCAAGCATTTTTTTCACGCATCAACTAGATCAGCTCTCAAAACTGAAAGTTATCAGTACGCGCAGCCACAAATTAGTTATCAGCTCCAACAGCAAGACATACGACTACGTTAAAAAGTGCTCCGCCAGTATGACAAGATTGTTGTTGCAAAACAAGAATACGCTTTGAAGACTAGAACGAATCAAAACACCAGCAAACCATAGAGACTAAACCATGCACAACACAAAATCATACATTTGACCTACAAGACAAATTGATTGTTCATTCACGACCAGCAAGACAACCACTGCAAGACCTGCAAGACATTGATTGTACTTAACGACCTGCCAAATAAAAACTGTACATTCGACTCATTGAAATGATTCTCAAATGCATTAACAACAAATCATGAGTGAAGACATAACCTTGCAAAACAGCAGTGCACGGATTTGTACTTGATGACCCGCAAACAGAACTGCGTTAACAATAGCATTATCCAGCAAGTACATAAAAATTGTACATTCAACTCATCAAAACGATTCTCGAATGCATTAACAAGAAAACATGAGTGAAGACAAATCTCAAAAGCATTAACAACAAAACATGAGCAAGTACTCTCCAATACAAATCAAGCCTCGACTCTCCAATACATAAAAGATAATTGAGCTACTCGCTCTCAAAACTCTCATCAGCGTAATCATTGTCTCCAAAAACTGCAACAACATTTCTTTGCTCTCTCTCCTTAAACATCACTCTAGCAATGTTATCTCGCCTATGTGCCCCATTGACAACAACATCGGAAGAAAAATCGCCTCCATTTTGTGCCCTCTCTATTGCTTGTGAAGAGTCAGAGTCCATCAAGCAAGAGACTTCTGCAAGAGCGTCATTTAATGCGCTACGAACTGTTGTATCCAAGCTTGTGGCATCCAATTGAGCTTGGGCCCGTTGTAGCTCACCCTGGGCTTCTCGAATCCACCCTTCATCAAATGAATCTGTGTGAATAATACACATGTTATGGAGGACCAAGCATGTTCGGATCATCTTTGGCACATTCTACAAAAGCATGTCACAATGCTTTAGAAGGATTCTGAACCGAGCTTTGAGCATTCCAAAAGCGCGCTCCACAGGCATTCTCGAACTGGATTGGATGTAGTTCCAAAAGTACCGCTCGGAAGATAAGCCGTCTTTACTACCTTTGAAAGGTGGAAGCATCCAAAATCTTGCTGGATACGCACAATCCCCCAAGAGACAATAATTGCCTAGGCAACTTGCTTCACATTTTTGACCTAGCTGACTCCGTTGAAATACATTCCAATCATGCATGGACCCTGCCCACCCTATGTTGTAATCCCAAACAATGCAATTTGCGGCCACTATCATCTGCAAGATAATTGAGTGGAAGCCCTTTCTGTTGAAGTAGTCCTCATGATTGGCTCGAGGTGCAATGATTGGCACATGGCTACCATCTACTGCACCTATCACAAAAGGAATACCGTGGATTGCCTCAAAATCCTTGGCAAGGCTTTGCATCCTGTCAGTCGAAGGCCATTTGACAAAAAGATAATGCAGACCGGAAGAAGACACCGCATCGAAAAATTGGATGACAATCTCTTATGCTGCGGCTGTGGAGATTGAGTACATGTCTGCAATAATTTGGAGACTCGCCCCTGAAGACAAACGATGTAAAGTTACACATACTCTTTTCTCAACATTGATTGCCTTGCGACAATTTGTGTCAGAGCGGCGCATCTTTGGAGCTAACCATGCTGTCAAGAAATTGAAGGTGTCTCTGCTTACTCGAAGCCTGCTCTTGAACATCTTGTCGAAGTAGCTACCATTCAAGCACTACTCCATGAATGTGTGTGGCTGGGGATATGCCCAACATGCATTAAATATCAACATACATAATTGCGCAAAGCATCGCTACAAAGGGATCATTTCATCAATCTTTTTTGAAAATTTTCAATACATCCAAGAATCCAGCAAATGCATTATTGAGAGATCCCAAAAGTTTAAGCTTCTCAGCCTGCTTGGCCTTGCGAGCTGCTTCTGATTCCTTTTGTTCAGCTGCCATGATCTTGGCGGTATTTGCCATATCAACAAGGGAGTCCTCTATTTTTTTGTCCTTTCGTTGGCACTGGTCTCGAGCAGGGCCTAAGACTCTTTCTTTTGCAGCTGATGATGCACCTTCTCCTATGTACTCTGTTGTATGTGCCTGCGAGGGACTCACTGAATCCTGCTAGTCAATGTTGTTGGAGTCACCAAGTGCCGAAGCATGAGACTCGCTGACTACATTCGCTCTGTTATGCATGTACTCATCCACTATATCGTACCAATCACAGGTTATCCTACGATCATTACCCGATATAGAATTGTGAGCTTTGTCTTTCTTATATGCATCATAAACACGTCCCCATTTTTTCCTGCAAGCTTGGCCATCTTTGTCACATTCTAGAAAAAGCGAAGCAAGCTGTGTCACAACCTTTGACCAAATATTTACACCCTGTTTGGGAGGTTTCCCAAAGTCATCATGCATAGTGCCACGAATGTGAATGAGTTGCACAACCCAAGCATCCTTCCAGTTCTCTCTCCCCTTCTTGTCTTTGCTGCCCTCATCTGGACTAGCCATGCTGGCTTGATTCTTCTTTCTTCCTTTCCTTCCACGGCTTGTAGTTTTCATCACTGGTACCACTTCGCTTGTTACTACTTGAATCCTTCGCTTGGCCGGAAATTTGGGTAGCCTACCTTCGTACCCATTTATGCCCTTGCTGGTATCTCCCTCCATTGTTATTGTTGTTGTATCAGCCTGCGGAGGTGAAGGAAAAGGACTCCGTTTTGCGATGTGTTGAGTCGCTGGTCGTATGGGTGGATGAAATGGCCTGAAGCCAAATGGAGATCCTCCCAAAGGGGAGATGGGAAAGCTGCCTTGACCAAGTGAAGGAGAGTATGGGCTTTGAGAATACTGGGACAATAGGGGAGTGAACTCACAATCCTGACTCGCTTGGGAGTAACTAGAAGGACTTTGTGAATCCATTTCCTAAGAAAACAATATAAGACCAATGAACAACAGTTTAGAGATTTTTTAGCACCGCAAATAATTGAGCGAAGCATTCTCAACTTCTTGTAAGCAAACATCTGTATGGAATAGAAATCACATCAGATTTGTCGACTCTTACGAAAATGCTAGTCGGTTTTAGCTCAAGCCAAGGTACAAGGCATCATGCAAAAATTCAACTACTCTACATCCATTGATGTGTACAAGCTGAATCGCAAACAACATGTCGGAAACGCTTAATCATGCAACAAATCAGATCACAATTGCACAATTCTATAGCCAGCACGCATGTGTAGCTGTGTCGATGACAAATATGCCTGACTCAAGCGAGAATAAGACTTTGCAAGTAAAGGATTTGTTACATCAATAGGGACTCAACTCAAATCAAGACCATCAAGAAAGAAAGGGACATAGCAACACCAGCATCATTAATCTGGCAAAAGTAAACGCACTACTACTTGCAATAAATTTAAAATGTATGCAATACCTAGAGGAAGGAAAGCACTAAGGAAAGGCAAATGCTAAAGACAACATATGTGAGAAAAACATAAGCAGTAACTCCATAGCACTCTCTTAAAAAGGTTGTGGAAAGACTCTTGGCTTTCCAATGTCTCTAATCTTTTCATTGACTATACCATTCAACTTTTGCCTAAGGTTAAAAGTCATCAATTCTTCCAATTCATGCGTTTTTCCTTCTTTTTCCAAAAATGTGGAGACCTACTCGAAAAAATCTATCTATCTGTCTCTGAAAGGCTCTCAAAAAATAAAACCTTCTATCTATTTATATCCTACTGGCTCTTCAAAGATAAGATCTATCTACCTATTATATCCTACTGGCTCTTGAAAGATAAGATCTATCTACTTATCTATCTCCTAATGGATCTTGAAAAAATAATATCTATAAGATGTCCTTGGGGATTATTCCCTGCACTTTGAGAACATTAAAACGCAAAGAACTCACAGAAAAGGAACTAGAACAAGAAAAATGGAGCACACACATGCGAATGATGATGCGCCAATATCATTCCCTTTTATATGGCATTTGCCCCTTGACTTTCCGAGTACCACAAACTCTCAGCCTTTCATAATCTTCACATTCACATTCTATAACCTTCACAAACACATTCGATTTCCCATGTTTAGACTAGTGAAAAGTTATTCATATTTCTGAAATTGTGGCACCTCACATCAGCATAGAAAAACTACTTCTCACTTAAGCAACCTTATTAAACCAAGCCAGCTTATTTTAGCTGAAGCAGGAGTAGATAAAATGCATCAAATAAACTAGCTGAAGCGTTAGTAGATAATAAAATTGAAATACCTGGACTGTCAGGGCTGCAGAGATGAAGAGCCAGTAATGGTGAGAGGCGAAGGCTCCCTCAGTGCTTCTTGCAAGCTGCAAAACAAAGCGCTCTCACATCCTTTTCAAATGATGTGCAGGCTGCAAAAAACCACGAATGCGATAAGCGGGAAAGGGATGCTTGCAAATGATTGGTGCTCATCATGCGTGCCCCATCCTTGGACAGTTGTGGCTGGCTGCCCGATTTCGTACGAAGTATGGGCATGCGTTGGTGGCAGATGACTCAGCACATGCGCGCGATGTCCAGCTCTCAGTGTGTAAGGGCTTCTTCGACGATGTGCAATGCTATTGGTCCAACGTTAAAAAAACGGGTTGTCCACCTGTAGTGTGTAAGCAGCCTTAGAGCGCATTTGCACACAACAATGAGCAGAGTTTTGATGACGACACAAACTTTTGGCTGCTTGTGTGAAACGAAGCTTGCAAGTTTTAATGACCACACGAACTTTTGGCTGCTTATGTGAAACGAAGCTTTCGCAAGCTAACTCTGCCAAAAACGGCAGAGTTGGCTGGAGCAAAGCTTTGTTTAACCAAAAGACAACAAGAAAGTTGGGGATGCTCAATCTACTTGCCTACAAATTCACCCTTAGCATCCAACGGCCTGTCAGTCGAACACCACTGGTAACTTTCCCATTGTGTCCCACTCTGTTGAAGGGTGGAATGCTCTACATCCGATTGGTGCCGCCCGCAACGAAGATGGATCTGAAAAAATTTCCTTTTAGCTGACCAACTACTACTCACCACAATACGAGCTCGCACTTGTATGGGTTTTTTGAGCCGACAGTCTGAACGTTGTCATAGTGTCCACATGCGCCCATCGAAAGTGCCTTGGATGTTTTGAACGAAAAGTGTGGTTTGCGCATATGCTCTCCGATTGTTTGTGTCATAATAACTAATATCTAATTCTCCTAAATAATTTCTAATGTTAAACTGATCATTTAATATGGGGAAGTGCCAGGGGAGAAAAAGCTAGAATATTGGTTAAGTTGGCAGACCGGCCACACTAGGGATCCAAAGGGGGGGCCATCTGCAAAAGAGAAATGTGCAACAATGGGCTTTAAAGATCCTAAGTTTCAGCCCATTAAGACTTCCAAAATGCTAAGGTTCCAAAATTCAAAGGTTGTGTCCAAAGGTCAAAAGCTTAGGAATATTGGATGCTTTGTGTGTGTACCAAAAGTCTTCACAACTCATACAAAGGAGGGGGCTAGCCTTGCAAGTAGGGGATGAGAGAGAAACACACACACACACACACACACACACACACACTCACAAGCCTCCTTTAAACAAAGGGAATGAGGGACACATGTCAGCTCCCTAGGCCAGATGCCCACAAGGTGTACTCAAATCCTATTGGATGGCCATGGAGGTGGACCAATGAGAATTAGGCTAGAGTAAATCTAGTTTAATTAATTTAAAAACACTTCATAAAAGGACCAATAAGAATTAAGCTCTCTAGAAGACTATTGGACAGTCTCCCAAGGGGTCCAATGAGCATTCAACAGCCCAATGGCTTGCCTGATTCCTATTGGCCAGGAGACAAAGGGGTCCAATGAGAGTTTAGTTACATTAATTAATTACCTAAAGCTCTCACAAAAGGGGAAAGGGGGACACATGTTAGAAGGCTATCACTTATGCTACTTAACTTTCATTGGCTAAGCTGGGAGAGGTCCAATGAGGTGCTAGCAAGAGCAAATAGCAAGAGGGGTCGACCAAGAGAGAGAGGGGGCTGAATTTTCAAAGGCATTATTGCATACACACTTACACTAACTCATGTGTGAAGCAAGAAGACTCTCTCTTTTCTTCTCAGGCTTTAATGGAAAGCTTATCACCTACTCCAAGCTTGTGAGATGGGAGGCCTACACTAACAACTCTTGGCTTTGTGATGCAAATCCAACCAAGAGCCAAGATTCAATGCATGCTCATCTCCTCTACCATGCTAATTACTAAGCTATGCCATGCTAATATGAGTGATTATGTGAGGAGATGTACATCTTTATCGTAAGACTACTCCTTCCTCTCAATCTAGTCTCATACCCCGCTAGCTCTCACCATCTTCGAAGGTGTGTGAGGTCTTGGGTTCGTGACCGTGAGGGAATTGATGTCCTGTTTTATAAGTGTTTTGCTTAGTGTTTGAAGCTTCCATCTTCATTGCACTAGCTAGTATTGAAGGAACACAAAGAATCGTATTGTAAAATGTCTCTCTTGAAGGGAGAAACCATAATACAAAGCCTTTTGGAGGGGGGACCAGCTCCATGTAAATCCGGTCCTCAACTGTTGTCAATAGCTTAATTTCTCTCTCTTTTGAAGTATTGTTCATGCTATCTAACTAGGTGTTATGCTTTTTGTTGCTCTCTCCACCCAAGCACTCTTGTTATTCTCATTAGGAATCTATTCTAATGAAATGCTCACTATGTTCATGCTATTTTCTGCTACACACAAGTTACTAGGCCATTAAATGTTACATTGGTATCAGAGCACAAGGTTTCTCTTTTCTTGCTCAAGAAGGGAGGTCCTCAAGCTAGCTATGAATGGTTGTTATTATTAATTGCAAATGAGTAAGTAGAATAGGGATTATTCAGCCTTGCAATGCGCTGCCTTCGTGCATATAACGGGGCATCACTGTCGAGAGCTATTGTCTTAATAGTGGAGTCCTACGAGGCTTGCCTACGGTGTAACCACTATTGAGCTATTAGAAGCTTGACAGGAACCGGTGCTATTTTGGTGTTGAAAGACCCTCTCTTCTATTCCTTGCAATTAATGGTATTCAAGCCACGAGTACAATAGCTTGAGTTATTTTTCTAAAGGGGTAAAGAGGAGTAGCAACTAGGGCTTGAAGTGCCAAAGTACACCTAAAAGGTTTACACCTAGAAGTTGTTAGAATGGCTGACAATAGTAAAGAGAGTGAAATTAATGTTAATAACTTTGATTTTGCTAATGAGCAGGCTACTAACGATGCCCTATGCTTGTTAACTACCTTGTTTCTAGGCTTCAACAAGCCATGGGCAATCCATCCCTCCAAAGTGAAGTGTGTTAGGAAATAAGACGTAGCTAAATAGATAATTGAGTAGATTACTTAATGGAGAGAGACAGATTTATATACACGAGATTATAGAGTAGAGAGAGAGAGAGAGAGTACACACGATATACGTGGTTCACCCAATGTGGGCTACGTCCACGGGAAAGCAGCCACTCAATGGCTTTAGTACTTCAAAAGAAGAAGTAGTTTACAAAGGGATTATACCCTTAATGGAGCTCCCGCCTTGCTTCACTCTCACCACCTCACACTCACCTTGTTGCATCAACTTCACACTATGAAATGTGTGTAGAAATGGCCTCCTTTTATAGGCCAAAAGGGCTGCCCTCTCTTATGAGAGACAGCCATGTGTAGCCGCCCTTGTGCGAATAAGTCCAAATCGGACCCTCCAATCCGCCCATGTGTGGCCGCCCTTGAGAAGACAAGTCCGCTTTTGAATTCGGCCACCGGCCACCGGCCATTGACTTCCGACCACTGGCCACCGGCCATTGACCACCGGCCATCGGCCATTGACTACCGGCCACCGGCCAACCGACCGGTTGTTTTCCGACCACTTTCCGGCCGCAGTCCGGCCATAATATTCCGGCGAAAAAAAAGTCTCGGGGGCCTCCGCCCCCGAGGCCTTTAAAGTTGCCCCTGATTCTTGTCCGTGAAAATTTTGGTTTCCGGTGAGTGATTTTCCTTCACGCACGATGGCTTCTCCTCATAATGGGGGCCTTACAAATGTGCGCTTTTACCACAGAAAATTACAAGGGTAAATCAGGCTCCATACTTAACAATCTCCCACTTGGAGATTGATCTCCAAACCAAACCTGTGACTGCTTTCCATTTTGGCTTCTTATCCTTGAATGCCGATTGAAGATGAGCAAAAGCTCAACTTCTCCTTGTTGACCACCTTTGTAAACATGTCTGCAGGATTTTCACTTGCATGCACCTTTCCTAGCTTTAGTTGTCCCTCTTCCAAAAGAGTGCGTATGAAGTGATATCTCACCTCAATGTGCTTTGTCCTTGAATGAAAGGCCGAGTTCTTCGCAAGATGGATAGCGCTTTGTCTATCACTGTACAAGACACAATTGTCTTGTTTGAATCCAAGCTCTTCTAAGAATCTGTGAAGCCACAGAATTTCTTTGCTTGCCTCCGTCATTGCTACATACTCTGCTTCCGTGGTAGAAAGTGAAACCACTTTCTGCAGCTTTGAAGCCCAGCTTACTGATGTGCCTCCAACCGTGAAAACATAGCCAGTAGTGCTCCTTCGAGTATCTTTGTCACCTGCCATATCTGCATCAGCATACCCTTCTAGAAAAATATCAGTTCCTCCAAAATACAAAGCATTTGTTGTTGTCCCTTTCAGATACCTAACTATCCACTTCACATCTTGCCAATGCTCTTTACCTGGGTTGTCCATGAACCTACTCACAACTCCCACTGCATGTGCAATGTCTGGCCTTGTCCAGACCATAACATACATTAGAGAACCTACCGCTGCAGCATATGGAACTTTAGACATATAGGCTATCTCCTCTTGTGTCTTTGGACACATATCCTTCGTTAGTTTAAAATGACCAACCAAAGGTGTAGAAACTGGTTTTGCATTTTGCATTGCAAACCTTTCTAGTACCTTCTTGATGTAATCTTCTTGAGATAGCTTTATTGTCTTCTTCGTCCTGTCCCTTGATATTTTCATACCAAGTATCCTCTTTGCAGCACCTAAATCTTTCATTGAAAAAGATTTGGATAGCTCCTCTTTTAGGTCTTTGATGTCCTGCATGTTAGCACTTGCAATCAACATGTCATCAACATACAACATTAGGATGATGAATTTCCCATCTCCCAAATTCTCCGTGTAGACGCAGTGATCCGAGTTGCATCTTGTGAATCCATGATCCAACATCCATCGATCAAACTTCAAGTACCATTGTCTTGATGCTTGCTTTAAACCATACAAGCTCTTCCTTAATCTGCAAACCATTTTCTCCTTACCTTTTACTTCATACCCCTTTGGTTGAAGCATGTAGATTTCCTCCTCTAAGTCACCGTGAGGGAATGCCGTATTTACATCTATTTGCTTAAGATTTAGATCATGAGCAGCCACAAGGCTTAAGACAAGCCTAATTGAGTTCATTTTTACAACAGGAGAAAATATTTCATTGAAGTCAATACCTTTCTTTTGAGAAAAACCTTTTACCACAAGCCTAGACTTGTACCTTTTCTTCCCACCTTCTTCTTCCTTTAGCTTGTACACCCATTTGTTTTGAAGTGCCCGCTTACCTTTAGGCAACTCAACCAACTCCCATGTTTGGTTGCGATGTAGTGAGTCCATCTCCACTTGCATGCTCTTCGTCCATTCTTCTTTGGATTCATGTTGCATAGCTTCTTCATATGATTCCGGCTCTCCAGAATCTGAGATCAAGAGATGGTTGAAGGAAGGAACAAACCTTTCTGGAGGTCTACTTGCTCTTGTAGATCTTCGGGGAATAGGTTGAGGCTCCTCATTTGGTTGACGTTGTTGCACATTGTCACCATTTGCAGTCCTTGAGTCTTCACCGTCCTCAAGCTCCATGTACTCATCACCTGTTTCTTTTGTTTGTTTTCTTTCCAAGTAATCTTTGTATATATTTTGTTCATTAAAAATTACATCCCTACTCCTTAAGATTTTACCATCTTCAGGATTCCATAGGCGATACCCAAAGTCTCCTTCTCCATAGCCAATGAAGAAACACTTTTTGGACTTTGCATCTAACTTTGATCTTAGGCTTCTATCTATGTGCATGAAAGCCTCACACCCAAACACTTTGAGAAATGCATAATTCACCGGTTTACCTGTCCATGCCTCTTCTGGAACTTCCCCATCCAATGCCGTTGAGGGTGACCGATTGATTAAGTACACAGACGTACTTACAGCTTCCGCCCAAAGCTCAAACGGTAGGCCTGCGTGTAGCCGCATGCTTCGTGCTCGTTCCATGATTGTCCTGTTCATCCTTTCCGAAATCCCATTTTGTTGAGGTGTCCTTGGGGTTGTCCTTTGCCTCCGAATGCCATTGCTAGCACAAAAGCTTTCAAAAGCTTGGCTACAATATTCGCCTCCATTGTCGGATCTGAGGCATTTAACCTTGGTACCTGTTTCATTCTCCACAAAGGCTTTCCACCTTTGAAATATGGAAAATACATCGGATTTATTCTTCATGACATAAACCCATGTTTTTCTAGTCGCATCGTCTATGAATGTTACATAGTACAATGAGCCACCAAGTGATGGTGTACTTGCAGGACCCCAAGCATCAGAATGAACCAACTCAAGTTTTTTATTTTTTCTTTCATTTCCTGATTTTTGAAATTTTACCCTCTTTTGTTTACCATAAACACAATCTTCACAGAACTCTAAGTCCACTTCTTTCAAACCTGGTAGAAGCTTCTTTGTTTGAAGGATTTGCATTCCTTTGGCACTCATATGCCCAAGTCGGTAGTGCCACACCGCACTGTCAACTTCTGTAGTTGCTGCACAAGCTGAAGGTTGCGTGCTAATAGTACACAAGTAAAGTGTACCGACTTTTTCACCCTTGGCAACCACCAAAGATCCCTTTGAGATCTTCCACCGTTTGTTTCCGAATGCAATGTTGTGACCTTCATCGTCCAATTGTCCTGTAGAGATCAAATTTTTGCGAAGAGAAGGAACATGCCTAACATCTTTAAGCTTCCATTCATTTCCGTTAGCAGTTTTGACAGAAACTGTACCTTTGCCGACAATCTCACAAGCTTCATCATCTCCCAAGTATACATACCCAAAATTACCTTTGGTGTAGTCTTGGAAATGTTGCTTGTGTGGTGTCGCATGGAATGAAGCCCCGGAATCTACTATGCAGGAATTAGACACATTGTCTAATGAGAGAATTAGAGCATCTTGCTCTACTTTACCTGCCACATTGGCCTCCGATGTTGGCTTGTTGTCTTGAGACTCTGTCTCCTTCTTCTTCTTGGACCAGCAATCCTTCTTGACGTGGCCCTTCTTGCCGTAGTTCCAACATTCAAGAACTGACTTTGTGCGTGACTTGCTCCGCCTTGAGCGATCACGACCCTTTTGGTTTTTGAACCTCTCCTTAAGCCTTCCTCTTGTTTCCACTGGTAGTGCAACACTTGATGATTCTCTTGTGCTTCTCCTTCGCATTTCCTCGCTTAGGAGAACACCCACAACATCATCAAACTTAAGAGTATTTGTGCCAGAGATAGAGTTACTTACAACCATCACAAGGCTGTCCCAACTATCCGGTAGAGATGATAGTATAAGGAGAGCTCGCACTTCGTCATCGAAATTGATTTTCACTGATCGAAGTTGACTTATGTTTGTGTTAAAGTCATTTAGGTGTTCTGCAACTGAACCATTCTCTGCCATCTTTAGATTGAACAAGCGCTTCATAAGAAATACCTTATTGGATGCCGATGGTTTCTCGTAGAAGTCGTCAAGTGACTTCATCAAGTCCTCCGTGGTCTTCATCTCCGAAACATTGAAGGCCACTGTTGACGCCAAGCTTAACCGGATTGTTCCCAGTGCCTTTCGATCAAGGACAATCCATGCTTCATCTGTCATTGTTGCGGGCTTCTTCGCAAGACCGCCTAGTGGTAAATAGAGGTCCTTCTGGTAGAGATAGTCTTCAATCTGCATCTTCCAATGTTGGTAGTTTTTGCCGTTTAACTTCTCAATCTTGAGCTTCCCTTCCTCCGCCATAACTCCCACTCAATTCAAGGAATCTTTTCCTTGAGATAATTTAGCTACGAGCAAACCTTGCTCTGATACCAGTTGTTAGGAAATAAGATGTAGCTAAATAGATAATTGAGTAGATTACTTAATGGAGAGAGACAGATTTATATACACGAGATTATAGAGTAGAGAGAGAGAGAGAGAGTACACACGATATACGTGGTTCACCCAATGTGGGCTACGTCCACGGGAAAGCAGCCACTCAATGGCTTTAGTACTTCAAAAGAAGAAGTAGTTTACAAAGGGATTATACCCTTAATGGAGCTCCCGCCTTGCTTCACTCTCACCACCTCACACTCACCTTGTTGCATCAACTTCACACTATGAAATGTGTGTAGAAATGGCCTCCTTTTATAGGCCAAAAGGGCTGCCCTCTCTTATGAGAGACAGCCATGTGTAGCCGCCCTTGTGCGAATAAGTCCAAATCGGACCCTCCAATCCGCCCATGTGTGGCCGCCCTTGAGAAGACAAGTCCGCTTTTGAATTCGGCCACCAGCCACCGGCCACCGGCCATTGACCACCGGCCACTGGCCAACCGACCGGTTGTTTTCCGACCACTTTCCGGCCGCCGTCCGGCCATAATATTCCGGCGAAAAAGAATATTCCGGCAGAAAAAAAAAAGTCTCGGGGGCCTCCGCCCCCGAGGCCTTTAAAGTTGCCCCTGATTCTTGTCCGTGAAAATTTTGGTTTCCGGTGAGTGATTTTCCTTCACGCACGATGGCTTCTCCTCATAATGGGGGCCTTACAAATGTGCGCTTTTACCACAGAAAATTACAAGGGTAAATCAGGCTCCATACTTAACAAAGTGCAACGATAGCTTCGTGCTCATGGGATTCTCTAAGCTCTCCACCATGACGAGAGAGTACCTACAAAGCCTCCTTGTGAGACTCCCAAAAGAATACTCTCTCCGATTTGGGAAGAAGAAGAGGATCCATACGAAGGGCTCAAAAATTTCGTTCTTGATGACGCATCTCCTTCTCAAAGGAGAACTCAAGAGCCCCCACCGAAGGAACGAGAAAGAAGCGAGTCTCCTGCCACATCGGCGGAGATGGCTTCACGAAGACGGCGGGCGAAACGCTCTCCGTCACCTCCAAAACGGAGAAGACCATCACACACTTCTCCACACCGTACTTCAAAGAGGGCTAACAAAAATCAAGAGAAGAAAAAGGCGAGAAAGAGGACACCCTCTTCTCCATCTTTTTCATCCTCTTCCTCTTATGAAAGTGATGGTGCAGACAAAGAAAATCAAGGCAAGAAAAAGGCAAGAAAGAGGTCACCCTCTTCTCCATCTTCCTCAAATTCTTCATCCTTTGAAGAAAACGATGGTGCAACTTTTGAACCATCAAAAAGAAGAGGCCATAGGAAATCCTATGCCGCGTGGAAGAGGTCTCCAAGCTCAAGAAGTTCAAAGAGGGAGGGAAGAGCATCTCTTTCCTTACCTACGATGACAACTTTGGTGCTATGGACAAAGTCTTGGCCTTTATCCAACAATTCGATGCGGAATTTGGAGATGAGGGCTTCACGGAGTCCTCTAAGCTACGGGCCAACGGTGGTCTAGCCTACGGGCCAATGGTGAAGCTCCACGAACATGGAAAGCTTTAAGAGCTTTCATTATGAAGCAGTTTTTGGCCACTGATGCCAAAGAAAAAGTTCTGACCGAATGGCGAAGTTTGAAGCTCTCCCCCTACAAATCCATTCATAAATATGTAGACAAGTTTTGGGACCTACATCTCAAAGCCACTGTCTTCAAAAAGATGGATTTTGGAGAGCAAAAGCAACAATTTTGTGTGGGCTTAACTGAAGAAATGGTGGAATATGTCAACTCCCAAAGGCCACGCACCATATCAGCGGTTATACACCATACTATGGTGGCTTCTCGAATCCAAACAGGGGCTAAGAGAAATTCTAAGTCCACGAAAAACAAGGGTTCCAATGAGCCTAAGGGGAAGGACAATGTCCAAAAGTCTCCTAAGGGCAATTCCAACAAAGCTAAGGAGAAGGGAGTTTACAAAGGCAAAAACAAACTCTCTCCTGAAGAGCTTGAGCGTTATCACAAGGATAACCGTTGTTTCAAGTGCGGCGAGCAAGGGCATGTGTATTGCACTTAAGAACACCCGTCATGAGCCTCCTAGAGCTACCTTGGTCGAAATCCAAGAGGAGAAAACTCACCACAAAGGATCTCCTCTATGCCATGCTTGGGGAAAGGTAAGAGAACATGATGATTTTATTCTCTTTGACCCTAGTTCTACTCACAATTTCATATTCATAGAGTTGGCCACCAAGCTAGGCATACAAGCTTACGAGATGGGAGATGTCCTACCCGCAAACGGTACTTTCAAGGGGCAAGAAGCTTCAGTCACTCCCTTAATCGGGAAATTGAGGCTCCATGTCCAAAGCTATGTGGACAAAGAGGACTTATTTATCTCTTCTCTAAAGCATGATAATGTAATCCTAGGGGCACCATGGTTTGATCGCATGGCTGCCAATGTTAAATTCCCTGAAAGGAAAATCTACTTTAGGTTCAGGGAAAAAGATATGTACATAGATGCTAAGGAAATGGGTAACACCATACCCATTGTACATACACAAGCTTTCAGCAAGTCAATAAAGAGCTCTATTTTCGTGTACATGATTTTTGTTAAAGATTCTCAAAATGAACCTAATGCTTTAGCAAAAGAAAATATAAACACTCACAAGGAATTAGAGTTATCCAATTTTCTCAAGGGGTTTCAAGATGTCTTTATTGACGACACCCTTGTGAACTACCTCCTAAACGAGGCAATGATGACCATGCAATTGAACTTCTTTCAGGAAGTTTACCCCCTAATAAACCTCCTTATCGAGTTTCTCAATCTCAGCAAGAGGAGATTATGCAGCAAGTGCATGATTTAGTTGAGAAGGGCATGGTTAGGTCTAGCTCATCTCCATTTTGCTCACTTGTGCTATTGGTGCAAAAGAAAGACGGCACATATCGTATGTGTGTCGACTATAGAGCACTAAATAGGATCACTATCAAGAATAGGTTTCCCGTTCCACGGGTAGAAGACCTATTTGATAAGCTACAAGGGTCCACCTACTTTAGTAGGATTGACCTAAAAAGTGGCTATCATCAAATAAGGATAGTTGATCAAGACATTATAAAGACCACATTTTGCACTACGTTTGGTATTTATGAATATACTGTCATGCCTTTTGGCTTGACCAATGCACCAGCCACATTCAACCGCTTGATGGAGAAGCTATTCAGGCCTCACTGAATCTTTACTAGAGTGTTCTTTGATGATATCATCATCTACTCTAATTCATTAAATGAACACAAGCAACATCTCTAGGTAATATTTCAAGTCTTAAGAGAGAATAAACTTTATGTTAATCGAAAGAAAAGTGAATTTTTCTTGCAAGAGATTCAATATTTAGGTCACATTATCTCTCAAGATGGCATCCAAATGGATCCATCAAAGTTATAGGTAATAAAAGGATGGCCTAAACCAAGGAATCTTCATGAACTAAGAAGCTTTATAGGTATGTGTGCATACTATAGATGCTTCATAGAAAAGTTCTCACAAATTGTAGGACCATTACATGGCCTAACAAAGAAAAACGTTAGGTATACATGGTCTGCCAAGGAGAACAATGCTTTTGAAAAGCTTAAAGAAAATCTTATCTCTCAACCTTTGCTTACACTTTTGGGTCTCTCAAAGCCATTTGAGGTCCAATGTGATGTTTGTGGTGATTGCCTTGGAGCTGTTTTGCTTCAAGAAGGGCACGCCATTGCCTATGAAAGTCGAAGGCTCGACCCTGTTGAGCAAGCTCTAAGCATATATGAAAAGGAATTCCTTACAGTTCTACATGCCTTAGACTCATGGAAGCACTATTTATTGGGGACTCCTTTCATTCTGTGAACGGATCATCAAAGTCTTAAGTACTTCATGACGCAGACCAAGCTCTCCGACAAACAAATGAGGTGGGAAAATTTCCTTTCGCAATTTCATTTTCATATTGCTCACATTGCTGGCAAGCATAATCAAGTAGCCGATGCACTCTCAAGACGACCGAGAGTGAAAGCGGTTTCCATAGCAACTCACAATGATTTATCTTCTATGATAGATGAGTATGCTATTGATCCCAACTTTCGAGATGTGATTTCAGCCCTTGCACTAGGGAAGAAAGAGGAACCATTTACTTTACAATATGGTTATCTTCTTTATGGAAATAGACTATGCGTTACTAGCTCACTACGTGAGAAAGTAATGTATGAATCTCATGCTCCTCCTTATGCAGGGCATAGAGGGATTTAGTCTACCCTAAAAGGGATTGAAACATATTTCTATTGGCCTACCATGAAAGCAAACATACAAGAGTATGTTTCTAAATGTGTGGTATGCCAAAAGACAAAGTTTGATAGAGGGAAGCAACCTGGATTGCTTCAACCTTTGCCAATCCCTAATTCACCATGGGAGAGCATATCCATGGATTTTATTTTTGGATTGCCTAAGTCTATCTATGGGAATACGGGAATGTGGACGATAGTAGACAGGTTCAGTAAACAAGCTCATTTTACACCTGCCAAAAAGACTACCAAAGCCCATCAAATGGCAACCCTCTTCATTTTACAAATCTTCAAGTACCATGGCTTGCCAATGTCCATACTGTCGAATAGAGATCCTAGAATGACCAGTAATTTTTGAAAGGGTCTCTTTGAGAATTTAGGAACAAGGCAAAATTTCTCTTCGGCCTATCACCCGCAAACGGATGGCCAAAGTGAAATAGCTAACCTAACAATTCTCAATCTACTAAAAGCCTATGTAATGGAAGTAGATCAAAGATCCCAATGGAAGAATTACTTACCCTTAGTGGAGTATGTCTACAATAACACTATACATACTTCCATGGGAAAAGCACCTTTTGAGGTAATTGAGGGAAGATCAAAAAGTTCCCTGCTACTTAAGGTATAGGGGAAGATCTTCGCGGTGGCAGATGAGTATAGCCAAGACCTACAAGAATCTTTCCAAAAGATTAAGGATGCTATCTTTATCTCATAGCAAAGGCAAAAGGCTGCTGCTGATAAGCACAGAAGAGCCCAAGCCTTTAAAGAAAATGATTGGGTCTTACTCAAATTTCCCAAGGCTTGATTAAGGCACACGACGGGCAAGAATTCTATGGGACACCAAAAGTACTATGCTAAGTTAGCAAAAAGGTACTATGGTCCCTTCCAGATTCTTAAGCCAATCAATGAGATGGCCTATCAACTCAAGTTGCCTAGCCATTGGCTCATACACAATGCTTTCCATGTGAGCCTAGTAAAGCCTTACAAAGGAGAGCCACCTCAAGAACCAACTATTGAAGACCCACCAGAGATCGAGGACCAAGAAGAGGTGTTGTAGCCCGAGTCCATTCTCCGATGTGAAGACAAGGTACTAAGAGGTGGTAAGACTATCCGATGATATCTTATTAAGTTTAAGAATTATCCTTTTGAAGATGCTAGATGGATGCAAGGCATACAATTAAATGATAACCTAAACCTTGTCAATGCTTACAATGCTTCCCTAGAGTAAGCGAATGTACAAATGTTTAAAATGAACAAAGTTTTTGTCTTATAAGACTCTCTTTTTCTTTATTGTGCACACAAATGAAGTAGTAGGCATGCTTAGATCAAGTTTGCAGAGACGACGTCTCCCAAACACCAAGTAGAGCTTGTCACTCTACTATGGAAGATTGATAGGAATAATGTGCAAACATGCTTGTGGCAACTTAGGATCTCAAGTGCCAAATGGATTAGTCATCCATTCTGGAATGATGTCGTAGGGTAACATAGGGGTCCTCTACCCGCTAGAAAAAGGACTAATGAATATGATTTATCTTCTCTACCCCATAGTCAGGGACGACTATGATCTCAAGAGAGAGGTAATGTCATAATAACTAATATCTAATTCTCCAAAATGATTTTCTCATGTTAAATTGATCATTTAATATGGGGAAGTGCCAGGGGAGAAAAAGCTAGAATATTGGTTAAGCTGGTAGACCGGCCATAGTAGGGATCCAAAGGAGGGAAAATAGGTATCCAAAGGGGAGGCCATCTGCAACAACAGAGCAATGTGAAACAATGGGCTTTAAAGACCCTAAGGTTCAGCCCATTAAGACTTCCAAAATGCTAAGGTTCCAAAATTCAAAGGTTGTGTCCAAAGGTCAAAAGGTTAGGAATATTGGATGCTTTGTGTGTGTACCAAAAGTCTTCACAACTCCTACAAAGGAGGGGGCAAGACTTGCAAGTAGGAGATGAGAGAGAAACACACACACACACACACACACACACACACACACACACACACACACACTCACAAGCCTCCTTTACACAAAGAGAATGAGGGACACATGTCAGTTCCCTAGGCCAGATGCCCACGAGGTGTACTCAAACCATATTGGATGGCCATGGAGGTGGACCAATGAGAATTAGGCTAGAGTAAATCTAGTTTAATTAATTTAAAAACACTTAATAAAAGAACCAATAAGAATTAAGCTCTCTAGAAGACTATTGGACAGTCTCCCAAGGGGTCCAATGAGCATTCAACAGCCCAATGGCTTGCCTGATTCCTATTGGCCAAGAGACAAAGGGGTCCAATGAGAGTTAAGTTGCATTAATTAATTACCTAAAGCTCTCACAAAAGGGGAAAGGGGGACACATGTCAGAATGCTATTACTTATGCTACTTAACTTTCATTGGCTAAGCTGGGAGAGGTCCAATGAGGTGCTAGCAAGAGCAAATAGCAAGAGTGTTACCATATACATGTGGTAGTGATGTGTGTGAACACACTAGGACCGCCGGGGCATTTTTTCCCTCTTTAGGAGGTTTTTTCCCCCGTGCATTGTATATACGCCCATCACTCTAGGGCTATCTATCTTTCCATTGCACACTAAGTTATACACTCTCTATTGTGTGCCTTGAGCTTCCTTCGTCTTCTCCAAGCTGTGTGTGTTTCTCTGCAACCCTAATTCCAACAATTGGTATCAGAGCAGGTCACGTCCTCCCGAGCTTAGTCGCCAGCTGCTCTGTATGTGCCCGAAATGTACCGCACATGACCGCATTGGGAGTGTCAAGCATGCCTCGTGTACCTTCGTGCGGGAATGCACTTTTAGTAGGGGGGGATCTCAAAAGGTGTAACTGAAGGGCCTTCGGGGATTTCAAAGGGTGTTCCTATTTTCCTATAAAATGGAGGAGTCCTCCTTGTACGCATCATCAGGTGTTCAATAAAGCATTAGTCATGGAGTCTGATGTATTCTTGTCTTACTCTTTCGTTCTCCCTCTCTCTTTCTATCATCTCTGTTGAGGGTTCGTGATGCCCTTAACACTTTGGCGACCACGGGTTTCGAATTCACGGGATACGACCATGGAATTAACCTTCTGTAGGCAGCAATTCTTGGAGAGTGCAAATGATGGTGGGCAGCAGCTCGGCACGGGAACTGTTCTCAGTTATGGCAGCAACCGGAGTTCTGAGCCTGATGATGGCTGGCAGCCGAGGACGCAGAGTAAGGGATTGTTCAATAGTCATGACGACCTTGTGGTTGATTCTGCAGATCCGGGAACAGTAGATGACCCAAACTTCAGGAAGTTTATCCACTGGCGCATAAGCGCCTGGGTTTTGGACTTGCGGGCTAGGGCGGAATTTCAACCAGTACAGGCGGCAACAAAGCGGATGGCAACCAAAAAGTTCAAACCTATGGCAGCAAACGACACGATGCAGGAAAAAATGCCAAAATTTGCAAAGCCGGACTTGGGCATGAATGCACAGACGGTGGAGTCAAGAAACAATAATAATGTGCTATGGCTGGTGCGATCTGCACAGAAGGCAACTTGCGATGGCGTTCAACTTTTTAGAGAAGTTGGGTGCTTTCTTCTGAAGTGCGGTACCGTACGCAATGCGTAGCCAGGTATGCGGTGCCTATACAACAAAGGACAACAGACAATCAATTCATTAGCAAAGCTTCGAATGCAATGCGGGTTCAGTTGCACAGCTTTGCGGCACACTCTAAATGCGGTGTATGCGGTATTTGTGTGTGTTCTGGCATGCGGGTGCCAGAGTCCAAACCTTTGTTGTGTTCGAACCTTGATCCCATGTGCGGTGATGCGGCTCTTACAGATTGTGGTGGCTGCCCTCGTAGATCATCTAGAAATTTTTTTCCAAAATAATCCATATTTACCTTTTCACAACAAATACTTAACTATTAAGCAGGAATTGACACAATTCTAGATGCGGCAATTACATAAGCATTTCGCTTCGTAAATAAAACATGTGCGCATGTCGATGGCAAAATGTGGAACAATGCGGCAAGGGGTTCGCAAAGTTTGCGGCCAATTACGGGAAAAATTTTACCGAGTCCGAGATGCGGGTAGATGAAGATGGTTGGTCCAGGAGCAAAGAGACAAAGAGCCAGGAAGCGGCCTCGACGATCATTCTTGCGTCACACTTCTCGAATTCCAAAAGAACCAATCAAGGGATGCACTTGTGGGTTCGCACAGTCCACCGTGCGTGCCAGGTGTATGTGCCCGAAATGTACCGCACATGACCGCATTGGGAGTGTCAAGCATGCCTCGTGTACCTTTGTGCGGGAATGCACTCTTAATAGGGGGGATCTCAAAAGGTGTAACTGAAGGGCCATCGGGGATTTCAAAGGGTGTTCCTATTTTCCTATAAAATGGAGGAGTCCTCCTTGTATGCATCATCAGGTGTTCAATAAAGCATTAGTCATGGAGTCTGATGTATTCTTGTCTTACTCTTTCGTTCTCCCTCTCTCTTTCTATCATCTGTGTTGAGGGTTCGTGATGCCCTTAACATGCTCCAACACACGCCTTCTCACTTTCTTCGATTTCAGTGAGCTTTGGCGAGCGTTCGCAGGTCGACAAATATTTTGGGTCAGCTCAAAGAGCTTGGTCTGCTCAGAATTTTGATTTGGGCTCATTTCGGCCTCCGTTTCCACTATAGGCAGTACTGCATAGGCTATTTCGTCATTTTGTGAAGAATTTCTGTTAGTGCCATTTTCTGCATAACAGGTGCCTTATAGTCTTCTACGGTTTGTGCTATATAGCACAGGTTGTTCCCGCTCCGTTTCTCCTATTTTCGGGCAGTTTTCACATCAGGTGCAACATTTACCATGGCTGACAACAACAACACAGATGTGTTCAAGATGTTTGCTGTTGAGGACAGGTTGGATGGGGACTGAAGGAGTACAAGCGGAAGTGCAATGCGAGAGAGAGTGCGAGAAGAAGAGCACGACGATATGGTGAACTCGCTCTACTGTAATGTGTAGAGCATAGTGAGTTCTTATTAGGTTTTTACAAAAGAATATGTGTACATACCTGGCGGCCCACCCACTTACCTGGGCGACCACATTGGGCTTTATACCCCAACAACCTCCCACTTAAAGTCCAATGTGGTACTTTAAGTGTGAGAGAAGCTACTATACAAGCTAATATACAAGAGATGTAGAGAAGTGATGCACTACCCTACACCTAACTGCTTGCGAAAATGCGCAAAGCTCTCTGAGGGAAGTCCTTTTGTAAGTATATCAGCAGGATTTTCTATGGTGTGAACTTTGACAAGCTGAAGTTGCTTATCCTCGAGCATTTCCCTGATGAAATGATACTTCACATCCACATGCTTTGTCTTTGAGTGATAAACTGGATTGCGAGCCAATTGTATAGCACTTTGAATATCACAATATAACACAGGCATCTCTTCTTTGATTCCCAAATCTGTTACTAGTCGATTAAGCCAAATTGATTCTTTGCATGCCTCTGATGCTGCAACATATTCAGCCTCTGTAGTAGACTGAGTAACACAATCTTGTAATCTAGAACGCCATGATACTGCTCCACCAGCCAATGTAAAGACATACCCTGACGTAGACCTTCGGTTGTAAAAGTCACCTGCATAATCTGAGTCTGTAAAACCCTTTACACTTAGATCCTGACTCCCATAGCATATACGCATACTCTTTGTAGCTTTCAGGTATCTCAATATTCCTTTCACTGCCTCCCAATGTTTCTTGCCTGGGTTTGACATGTATCGACTTACTACTCCCACTGCAAATGCAATGTCTGGGCGAGTGGCAATCATTGCATACATCAAACTACCCACTGCAGACGCATATGGAATCTTACCCATTTCAGCCTGTTCTTCCTCAGACACAGGACAATTTTGTTTGCTAAGTTTCACATATGGTGGCAATGGAACACTCAGTGCCTTTCCCTTCTCCATATTGAAACGTTGCAAAACCTTGTCAATATACTCTGTTTGAGATAACCAAATCAACTTCTTTGATCTGTCTCTCTCAATGCGCATACCAAGTATATGACTTGCCTCACCCATGTCTTTCATGTCAAACGATTTTGCCATCTTTGACTTCAAAGCTGAAATTTCTTCCAAGTGCTTGCCAGCAATCAACATGTCATCCACATACAAAATAAGGATCAGCCAACTACCATCCTTAGCCTTCTTTGTATATAGACAGTGATCGAACTCACTACGTTTGTAGCCTTGAGAAAGCATAAACTTGTGGAATTTATGGTACCATGCCCTCGGTGATTGTTTTAAGCCATAAAGACTCTTTAACAACTGGCATACCCAATCTTCCTTGCCTTTCTCAACAAACCCTTCTGGCTGTTGCATGTAAATTTCCACATCTAAATCACCATGCAAGAACGCTATCTTGACATCCATTTGGTGCAACACCAAATCTAATATGGCAACCAATGCAAGAAAGCATCTCAATGTAGTCATTTTGACCACCGGAGAGAAGACCTCATCAAAGTCAATGCCTTGTTCTTGCTTAAAGCCCTTGGCAACAAGCCTTGGTTTGTACTTTGGCTGACTATCATGAGCGGTGATCTTATACCTGTAAACCCATTTACAGGGTAGAGCCTTTTTGCCCCGTGTTAATTTAACTAGCTTCCATGTCTGGTTTTTATGCAGAGCTGTCATCTCTGACTGCATGGCCAATTGCCAATTCCCGGAGTCCCTCATTTGCACTGCTTCCTTGTAACATGAAGACTCATTGCAATCAGTCAACATGACATAGTTCATAGATGGAACAAACCTATCAGGAGGTCGCGTGACACGTCCAGATCTATGCACAATAGGTGGCTCAGGCTCAGCCACAACCTGTGGTTCCACTCTATCCTGTCCTTGCTCCTCTTGAACCCTGACATTTTGTCTTGCACGTGCATATTCTTGGAAGACAACTCTTCTAATCTCCTCAACCCTCTCTGGTTTAGAATGATATTTGGATTCATTAAAGTGAACATCATTGCTGCGGACAACCTTTCTGGATTCGGGATCCCAAAGTCTGTACCCCATCTCACCAGAATTACCATAGCCTAGAAAGATGCACTTTCTACTCTTTGGCTCAAGTTTGTTCCTAAATTCCTTTGGAACGTGAGTATATGCCTCACAACCAAAGACTCTGAGATGCTTGTATGAGGGCATTTTGCCTGACCATACCATCTCTGGCACTGAATCCTTCTGCAAAACCTTGCTAGGAGATCTATTTACAAGATGAACAGCTGTTGATACAGCTTCAGCCCAAAACCCATTTGGCAGCTGTGCATTAGACAACATACTTCTAACCTTCTCTTGTATGGTCCTATTCATCCTCTCAGCAACACCATTTTGAGGAGGATTGTAAGGAGCAGTAAGTTCACGTTTTATCCCTTTTGACTCACAAAAGTACTGAAAGGCCTTTGAAACATACTCTCCACCATTGTCAGTGCGTAAGCATTTAAGCTTCTTGCCACTCTGATTCTCCACAAGTGTCACAAACGTCTTGAAAACACTAAACGCTTCATCCTTGTGCTTGAGAAAGTAAACCCATACTTTCCTCGAGTAATCATCTATAAATGTCATAAAGTAAGAAGCTCCCCCTAGAGATAGGTTAGGCATAGGTCCACACAAATCACTATGAACAAGTGCCAACTGTGTATCTCTTCTACTGCTTCTATGCTTATGTGGCTGTTGTGTTTGCTTACCATACAGACAATGTTCACAGAATTCAAAATCATTAAATGAAAAGCCAGGCAAATAACCAGAACGAGACAAGATTTCCATTCCCTTCTTGGACATATGTCCTAACCGGCTATTCGACAAAGAAACGTTCGGCTGCTCGGTTACATTGATTACATTTTTAGAGACATTTGATACATAAATCATGTAAAGTCCTCCAGACTTTACTCCATGTGCTACTGTCATAGAACCCTTGGATATCTTCCACATGTTCTGTCCAAAAATGGTGACGTAGCCAGTATCATCAAGTAAACCTGTGCTGATCAAGCTCTTTGTAATTGCGGGAACATGTCTCACATTCTTCAGCGTGAAAGAAGAGCCATTCTGAAACTTCAATTGAACATCTCCAACACCTAAGATCTCACATGTCTGCCCATTGCCTAGCCGAACATGATCTTTAGTGGTCACATAATAAGTAAACCACTCCTTGTTTGGAGACACATGAAGTGATGCTCCTGAGTCTATAATCCAGTAACTCAATGCATTTCCATCAGATGCTGTAAGAAGAGCTGAGTCCATTGTATTCTTCAAGAAGTAGATGTCTCCTGACACTAGACTGTCATCCTCTGCAACAGTGTTTGTCACATTTATTTCTTGAATCTTCACTGAGGACTTGTTCTTCTCACCATGGTCTTCAGCTTTCTCTTTGCCTTTTTCTGCTTTCCATTCTTTGCAGTCTCTTTTCATGTGACCCTTCTTGCCACAATGGTAGCATTCTATGTCACTCTTGCCTTTAGCACTGCGGGACTTGCTACGAGACTGATTCCTCTTTCCACCTTTGTACTTTTCTTTGGTCCTTCCCCTGACAACTAAGGCTGTTCCTTTGCCTTTGTCCATTGTCTTTCTATTGGTTTCTTCAGTAAGCAGACTTCCTTCTACACCTGCTATGTTCAAACCATCTGGAGGTGCAGAATTACTCAAAGCTGTGCAAAAAGTGTCCCAACTTTCCGGCAATGTGATCAACAGGAACATAGCTCTAACAGGTTCATCAAACTTGACACCTTGAGCTGACAACTGACTATAGATTGTGTTGAATTCATTCAGATGATTGGACATAGGTGTCCCTTCTTTCATCTTCAAGTCAACAAGCTTCTTAAGCCAGTATACCTGTGAAGCTGCACTCTGCTTCTCATAAAGATCACTCAGCTTTAACCATGCTTGATAAGCCGACATCTCGTCTGCTACATTGAAGTAAACGCTTTCTGCCAAAGTCAGCATAATGGTAGAAAGTGCCAATTCATCCATTTCGCTCCATTCATCTTCGTCCATATCTTCTGGTTTTATCCCCTTGAGCTTTATAGGTTTTATCTGCTTCTTTTGTACCAACACGTGCCAAATCTGCTTCTTCCACAATGGGAAATTGGTTCCATCCAGCTTCTTGATATTGTAAAGAGCAGTGTCCTATCCAGCCATAGCTACGCTTCACAGTAGTTTACTTTTCTGGGAAAAATTCGGCAGAGTTTCCCTTGTAAACTGACCTCTGAACCAATATCAACCTGTCAAATGAACCAAGAAAGCTTCAAATTTTACAGAAATTTTGGCAGAGTCTCCTTTGTAAAATGGCTCTGGTGTACTAAAAAACAGACCAAAAAACAGCTCAAAAAACACTGTCTCTCTGATACTGTAAGCTGCGGGTAAACCTGTCCTGCACCTGTACTGTCTCTCACTGTCCTCTCACTGTCCTATAAGCATAGACTGCGACAATGCCTCAACGGCAGTAAAGCAAAGATGCAATCCCAATTGTTTAACTCACAGTCAATACATCCTAGCTGCCTATCTAAGGGTGCTCGAGGGATCGCTCCAAGACCTGTATCACCGAAAGGATCTCAACATTCGAGAATCCCCCAGCTCAATAAAACCTCACTCGACCCTCAACAAAGGCTGCAGTAAATCTGACAGTACATAGACTTCCCACAAAGTCATACATCCACAAATTTCCCATTGTATGTTGTAACAGCTGCGGCGGTTGTTTGCTGCGTGACTCACAGCCAGCAAACCCTCAACAAACATACATCATCTCTGACAATACATCCCATGTGGAAGTACCTGCAATGTGAGGATGAAATCTGGAATATCAAGCAGCAAACACAAGCTACCTGATGAACTAGTGGATGTCGCCTACAGTCTGTGTGTAGATGCGCCTGTGTCGTATGTGACACGCCTCCAAGAACTGTGAGCCGTCCTTCGATGTGTAGACAGCCACAAATCAACACTCTGGGAGTGTCGATATCCTCAGCACCTACAGTCGTAGGCCGAAAACCCCAAATTTGCGGAGTCGGATCTGCACCCGTCGAGACCACGTAGTCGAAAATGGCCTGCGCAGACCTTTGTGGAAGCCGAACAGTGGCAGAGATGACCTCATAATGAAATTCTGACAAGACCGAGCCCTTAGGGTTCGCCCACGAGATTTGGGGCCGTGTCTTCGCCTGTCGAATTTCACTCCAATCTGAGCTGGTGACTCTAGCCTCCTGCAGTGCTGCCCGAGCCTCGATCTGAGCTCTGATACCAGTTGAAGGAGTACGAGCGGAAGTGCGACGCGAGAGAGAGTGCGAGAAGAAGAGCACGACGATATGGTGAACTCGCTCTACTGTAATGTGTAGAGCATATTGAGTTCTTATTAGGTTTTTACAAAAGAATATGTGTACATACCTGGCGGCTCGCCCACTTACCTGGGCGACCACATTGGGCTTTATACCCCAACAGGGACAACTACCCTATGTGGGCTTATATGATGCAACATGTTCTTGTGTCAAAAGGTGTCTGGAACATTGTGCAGGGCATTGATGTACATCCTGGTTCTGAGGATGTAGGCGATGTTGAGGATGTTGCAGGTCTTGCCGCAAGGATTGCAGTTGTTAGAGTTGTTTTGCCTACGACAGAACAAGCTCGTTGGGATGTTAAGTATGCGCAGGCTCATGCATTGATTGCGTTGTCTGTGAAGCACACCATTGTTCCTCACATCCGTTCAGCAAAATCTGCAAAACAGGCTTGGGATATTTTAGCAGGTCTTTATGCAAGCCGTAATGAGGCTAAAATTGCTTTGCTACGTAAAGAGCTGGAGTCGAAGATTATGCATGAGGAAGATGATATGGACACTTTCCTTGCTAGTGTCAAGGATATCAATAAGCAGCTTATTTCTGCAGGTGAAGTCATTTCAGACAGTTCCCTTGTGCAGACTGTTCTTGATGCCTTACTAGATTCCTACCAGACTTTTGCTAGTACTTGGAGACTGATGACCCAAGGAAATCTTGAAGTTGTCAAGTTTGATGCATTATGCACATTGCTGTTGCAAGAGTCACTTTCTAGAAAAACAGGACTAGGCAGCGTGCAGTTGAACAGGCTTTTATTGCTTCTCAAAGAAAGGGTGGTAACAGTAATGCAGCCACTTCTTATGGTTTTGCTGCGAGTGGCAAAAATTATGTTCCTAATGCTTCTGCTGGTAGCACTTCGTCTGGCAATTCTGGTGATAAGGGCAAAAAGAAGATGCGTTTCCATTATTGTAAAGCTAATGATCACTTGATCAAGTCGTGTCCTAAGTTAAAGGTCAAAGAGGCTAAGAAGAAAGAGGTTGGTTCCACTACAAATGCAGCCATTGTTGAGTCTTCTGTGAAAGGAGACTGTGTTGCTGATGTTGATGCAGAATGGGCTTTTAGCGCAGAGTGCACTTACAACCCTGCTGTCCATGATGCATGCTTGTTAGTTGCTACAGATTCACTTGTGTGGTATTTCGACAGTGGTGCTACAAAGCACATTACCTCACATCGTGAATTGTTTACCTCTCTCGAGTCAGTCCCTCATGAGAATTCAGTCACTTGTGCCAACAACGCCTCTTATCCAGTTCAGGGAGTTGGAAAGATTGTGCTCACTGCTGCTGATGGCAGTTCCTTCACACTTGTTCATGCACTTTATGTACCTGGGATCAAGAAGAATCTCTTGTATGTATCTGCACTTGCTAGACTTGGACTTGTAGTCAAATTTTGGATGACAGATGTACAGTTCATGATCTCAGTTTTGGTGATGAAATTGTTGCATCTGGGCTTTTGTGCCGTGGGCTGTATAAGCTCACTTTGTATGACAAGTGTGGACAAAATTTTGCAAATGCTGTTGCAGATTCAAGGGCTATTTCAGATGCAAAACTTTGGCATGCACGTTTTGGTCATCTGAATTTTGCCAGTTTGCAGAAATCTGATATGGTTGCTTCTTTGCCGACTCTTGAAGCACTTGTCAAACATGTTTGTGAAGGCTGTATTTTGGGTAAGATGCAGCGTTCTAAATTTCCAAAGGATGGTTCAGTTCGGGCCACATGCAGGTTGCAGCTTGTGCATAGTGATGTTTGTGGGCCCATGCAAACTCCGTCCATGGGCAATTACCTGTACTTCGTGACTTTCATTGTCGGACTACTCCAGGCATGCATGGGTATTTCTGCTTAAAGCGAAGTCCGAAGTTTTTATGTGCTTCAAACAATTTCTGGCTATGGCTGAAAATGTCTCGAAATGTACTATGGGCACCCTCTGTTCCGATCGAGGGGGGGAGTATATGTCTCATGAATTTAATGCATTTCTGGCTAGCCGTGGGATATAACACCAATGTACAGTGCCTTATACGCCTCAGCAAAATGGTGTTGCTGAGAGGAAAAACAGGTCATTGACGAAAATGGCACGATGTATGGTCAAAAGTCAAGCTTTACCGCATTCTTTTTGGCTTGAGGCCATCATGTGTGCCACTTATGTACTTAAGAGGTGTCCTACGAAAGCTTTGCAGTCTATTACTCCATATGAAGCATGGCATGATAGAAAGCCTTCTATTGAGCACATGCGTGTTTTTGGCTGTTTGGCATATGCTTTGGTGCCACAAGTGCAGCGCAGAAAATTGGATGATAAGGCTGTCAAATGTATTTTTGTTGGTTATAGTGCTGAAAGCAAAGGTTATAGGTTGTATCATTCGCAAACAAAATGTATTCTGGTTTCTCAGGATGTAGTGTTTGTGTAAGATTCTGTTCAGCCCTTGCTGTCATGTACTAGAGACAATAATGTAAGCTCACAGGACATTTATGACACTTTGTTGCCTCTTTTCAGTGGTGGAAATACGAATGTAAGTTCCAATGAGGCAAATGTAAAGCCTCTGGGGGTTTCTGAAAATGTTTTAGATCAGCCTATTACTGATGCAGATGTACATGATGTACTTGATGAGGAAAGGGCTGAAAATGAGCAGGCTAGAGGTATGCCAAAATGGCTGGTGCACACTTTGCGTGACAATAAATTGGATGCACCTTTGTCTAGTCGTACTCGTTCAGGATCTCGCCATGCATCTTATGCATCAGATTGTTATGCTTTGGCTGTGTCTAGCTTACATGATGTTGAGGAGCCTCTGTCTTTTGATGAAGCACAGAATTCTGAAAATTGGATGTCTGCCATGCAATCAGAATATGATGCACTTATAGAGAATGACACATGGACTTTATGTGATTTGCCTCCTGGCAAAAAGGCCATTGGTACGAAGTGGGTTTACGAGTTGAAATGCAAACTGGATGGTGACATCGATCGCCATAAGGCTCGACTTTTTGCAAAGGGTTATGCACAACAAAAAGGCATAGATTATGAAGAGACTTTTTCTCCCACTTGTCGTATGACTACTGTGTGTTTTCTATGTGCATTGGCAGCTCATTTTGGTTGGGATGTACATCAATCAGACATTGTTACTGCTTTCTTGAATGGTGACATATTTGAGGAAGTTTATGTAATGCAGCCTCTCGGTTTTGTCATAAAAGGACAAGAGGACAAAGTGTGCAAATGTAACAAGGCTTTGTATGGGTTGAAGCAATCTCCTCGTGCTTGGTATGAGAAAGATGACACTCATTTGGTCAAATAAGGCTTTCGTAACAGTCCAATAGAAAGCACATTGTATGTAAAGGGTGAGGGTGATGTACTTCTCATTGTGGTTCTTTATGTTGATGATTTGCTGATCACTGGACCAAATGAGAGACACATTGCTGAATTTAAGGCTGATTTGAATGCTACTTTCAAGATGAAAGATTTGGGGCTAATGCATCATTACTTGGGTATACAGTTTAAGCAGTGTGATGGTGGTATTGCCTTGTGTCAGAAAAGTTACATAGAGACATTGCTATGTAAGTTTGGACTTGAGGATTGCAAACCTATTGCCACTCCCATGGAAACAGGTTTGAAGTTGAGTCTACATGATGCTGGTGATCCTGCTGATGTCACTCTTTACCAAACTGCTGTTGGCTGCCTCATTTATGTATGCAACACGAGGCCAGATATTCAGTTTGCAGTCTCACAGGTCAGCAGATTTATGCATAGCCCAGGGTCTAAGCATTGGTAGGCTGTCAAGAGGATTTTCCGCTACCTTAGTGGCACTTTACATCTTGGCTTGTTTTATCCCAAGGGGGGATCATTGCCGCTAGACTTACATGCTTTTTTGGACTCAGATTGGGCTGGTTGTTTTGACACGCGAATGTCCACAAGTGGTTTTTGTTTCATGCTTGGCAGTTCATGTATATCATGGTTGAGCAAGAAGCAACCTACTGTGGCCACTTCGAGTTGTGAGGCTAAGTACAGGGCAGTCTTCACAGCTACGGTTGAGTGTGTATGTCTCAGATGCCTTATGGCTGATTTGGGTGTTGGACAGGACACTCCCAACACTATCTACACTGACATCCAGAGCGCATTGGCAGTTGCGAGGAACCCAGTTTTTCATGCTCGCACAAAGCACATTGAGGTACATTACCACTATGTCAGGGAGAGGCTCTCAGCAAGAGAGATCAGCTTGGCTTATGTGCCAACATAGGACAACCTTGCAAATCTTTTCACAAAGGCATTGTCTCGTGAGAAGCTTGAAGCTTTTCGCAAAGCTTTGGGCTTACTCCCCTTTGTGGACTGATCCTGTCCTCAGGGCATGGCACTTCCCTTTACTCATGTGCCAGCTCTCGTTCACCGCATCACTTCAGGGGGGATTTGTTACCATATACATGTGGTAGTGATGTGTGTGAACACACTAGGACCGCCGGGGCATTTTTTCCCTCTTTAGGAGGTTTTTTCCCCCGTGCATTGTATATACGCCCATCACTCTAGGGCTATCTATCTTTCCATTGCACACTAAGTTATACACTCTCTATTGTGTGCCTTGAGCTTCCTTCATCTTCTCCAAGCTGTGTGTGTTTCTCTGCAACCCTAATTCCAACAAAGAGGGGTCGACCAAGAGAGAGAGGGGGTTGAATTTTCAAAGGCATACACACTCACACTAACTCATGTGTGAAGCAAGAAGACTCTCTCTCTCTCTCCTTCTCAAGATTTAATGGAAAGCTTATCACCTACTCCAAGCTTGTGAGAAGGGAGGCCTACACCAACAACTCTTGGCTTTGTGATGAAAATCCAACCATGATCCAAGGTTCAATGCATGCTCATCTCCTCTACCATGCTAATTACTAAGCTATGCTATGCTAATATGAGTGATTATGTGAGGAGATGTACATCTTTCTCGGAAGACTACTCCTTCTTCCTCTCAATCTACTCTCATACCCCGCTAGCTCTCACCATCTTCGAAGGTGTGTGAGGTCTTGTATTTGAGACCATGAGGGAATTGATGTTGTGTTTTATAAGTGTTTTGCTTAGTGCTTGAAGCTTCCATCTTCATTGCACTAGCTAATATTGAAGAAACACAAAGAATTGTATTGTAAAATGTCTCTCTTGATGGGAGAAACCATAATACAAAGCCTTTTGGAGGGGGAATGGCTCCATGTAAATTAGGTCCTCAATTGTTGTCAATAGCTTTATTTCTCTCTCTTTTGAAGTATTGTTCATGCTATCTAACTAGGTGTTATGCTTTTTGTTGCTCTCTCCACCCGAGCACTCTTGTTATTCTCATTAGGAATCTATTCTAATGAAATGCTCACTATGTTCATGCTATTCCCTGCTACACACAAGTTACTAGGCCATTAAATGCTACAATTTGAGCTATGAATGGGTTTGGTATCACGCACATGTACACCGATCGGACGGTTCAATCTTCCCAAACTATAGCATGCAACCTTTGTCAAAAGAAAACCACGATCCCACCATAATATATGAAACACAATACTCCTTGCAAAGAAGTGGTTTCAATTACCATAACAAAAGAACACTTTGGAAAAAAATGTTGGCATAGTTTTACATGAAAGTAAGTGTATCACATCATAAGCATCAACTATATGATAAATCTAAGATAGAAAATGCCATAAACATCCATGACAATAACAAAATATCATGAACTATTTACTGAGTACAAAATACAATAATCAGAACATGCTAGCTGCGAGGTAGCCAACAAAAAAACACATCAAAGACTCCATCAGCGCACTCCCTTATATGAACTACTACAAAAAACAAAAATAACAATCAAACAAAGACTTCACAAAAGAACATATTGAATGTGTGTGGTGAGTGATTTTCTGTATCCATAAATTACCTCATCCATCACTCTGACAGATTTTGAGTGACTTGAAGGCTACAACACCGGAATAGAGCCGCTCTTATTCATGCAGCTCAATCGCAATGGTTGGGACCCAATGGCTCCTCATCATTAAGATGTGGATCCTCATGCTCTTGTGGCTCAACCTCTCCACATAATTGGACAAAATTTTGAAGAACATAGGATGTTGCTACTACCGTCGCGGCATAGGCAATGCCAACATTCAAATCCCACAAGATCCACCAACGATTTTTCAAAAGACCAAAAGCTTTATCATTCTTCACCCTACGCTTCAAAAGTATTATGTCAAACTCTCTCTTTTCTTTGATGAACTAGCCCAGTTTCATGCAAAAATGTTTCACTAGGAATGTCCTTGCTTTGTATGCGGAATCCCCTAAAAGATATAACCGAATTATTTCACGTTGCAACAATATGTGAGGACCATCAAGCGAGCCATATAAAATGCTATCCTTGAAATATGTAGATTCATTCAAGCCACTTGTTGCCTTGCGGATTACACTCCAGACCAACTTGTTTGAATCGACTACACCTTGCAAGGATGCTTGGAAAACCATGCCAACAAATATACTTGGGAGGATAAAATTCCATGGCACGATTGTGTTGTAGGCAAATGTGGCTCCCATTGATAGCACCAGTAATCTATTGAAGCCATGTAGTACTTTCAAAGTCTAGCATGATTTTGGTGAGCGCATCTCCACTAGGGATAGAATTACCATACCTTTGATGGAAGGCTTTGCTAGTCCAAATGTGACAAACAATTTTTACATATTTCCTTAGTGTATTCTCCCCTACTCCATACAGCCTTTTCATGGTTCATAAGGAGTGGTCTTGAGCTAATCATCGTAACGCGCAAGCAAGGGCTTTCTCAGCCTCTATCGAATGTCTAACATATCCCTTAGTGCACTCTGAAGGTAGAAGTGGCACAACCACACCTAGCAATGCATGGAAGGACTAATTTGACATCATGTAAGAAAAATAGAAAACCGAGCCTCTGACCAAAGGAATCTATGCACATGCTCATAAAAGGTTATGTGGTGAGGGAAGCTCCACCAATATCTACATGCATAACGCCATGCAATGGGCTCTATAATAGCAAATATTTTGCAACACACATAAACAACCACCATCAAAATGATAGAATGACTATCGTGAAACATAGATGGTGCAAAAAAATATGGAGTGAGTGAGAGGAGGAAGCACTATGTGGACCTACGCCATTGAATAGGTGGAGAGCATGATAATCATCATTTCCCAATCCTCCATCCTATAGTATATGGATAAGCGCATAAATGAAACAATGCGTTAATTAACACTCACAATTTCAATTAACATAAGTTTGGAGATAACAAGAAGAGTGAAAGAGCTTACCGAAGCATTTGTGGAGCAAGCACATTAATCGGCCCACAACAACAGATGCAGAAAAGCTGAAAGGAACACACCATGTGTAAAGTTAGATGCTAATAAGCGAACAAGCTTAAAAAAAGAACAAAATTTTATATCAAACTCTGAACTTACTAGTCCTATCTCCTAGCAATGAGTTTCACAATCTCATACGGTATATCTAGATAGTTTTGTGACATCTTGAGATCATGCTCCATGCGAGCCATCTCAATCTTGCAAAATGCGAACAACTTATTCTCTCCTTCTTGGAAACAGGGTTGCATGGAAACACACACAACTCTCACAAGATGAAGAAGCTCAAGGCAAACCCCGACGGTCCTAAGTGTATTCACAGATATCACTACCACATATATATGGTAACAAATCCCCCCTAGGAGTGACACGATGAATGAGAGCTAGCACCTAGTGTAAAGGGAAGTGACATGCCCTAAGGACATGATCAATCTACAAAGGGGAGTAAGCCCAAAGATTTGCGGAAAGCTTTAAACTTTTCATGATGCAATGCCTTTGTGAATAGATCTGCAAGCTTGTCATGTGTCGGCACATAAGCCAAGATGGTCTCTTCTGTTGAGAGTCTATCTCTAATATAGTGGTTATGCACCTCAATGTTCTTTGTGCGAGCATGGAAAATTGGGTTCCTCTCAACTGCCAATGCACTTTGACTGTCAGTGTAGATGATGTTGGCAGTGTCTTGTCTAACACCCAAATCAGCCATAAGACTTCTAAGCCGTACACACTCAATTATAGCTGTGAAGACTGCCTTGTACTCAGCCTCACAGCTAGGAATGGCCACAATAGGTTCCTTCTTACTCAATCATAATATGCATGAACTACCAAGCATTAAAAAAACCCATTGTGGACACTCGCATGCCATAACACAGCAACCCAATCTGAATCTGAAAAGCATGTAAATTTGGCGGAAATAATCTCCTCTTGGATAAAACAAGTCAAGACATAAAGTGCCACTCAAGCAGCAAAAAATCCTCTTGACAGCTTGCCAATGCTTATACCGTGGCTATGCATAAATATGCTAATCCGTGAGACTGCAAATTGAATATCTGGCTTCGTATTGCATACATAAATAAGGCATCCACTTGGATAAAGAGTGCCATTGGCAGGATCACCATCATCATGAAGACTCAATTTTAAACATGTTACCATGGGACTAGCAATAGGTTTGCAGTCCTCAAGTCCACACTTACTTAGCAATGTCTCTATGTAGTTGGTTTAGAAAAAGACAATATCACCATCACACTGCTTAAATTGTATACCCAAGTAATGATGCAACAACCCCAAATCTTTCATCTTGAAAGTAGCATTCAGATCAACCTTAAATTCAGCAGCATGTGTCTCTTTCGGTCCAGTGATCAGAAAATCGTCAACATAAAGAACGACGATGAAAAGTACATCACCCTCATGCCTTACATACAAACTGATTTCTGTTGGACTGTTTACAAAATCCTCGTTTAACCAAATGAGTGTTAGATTTCTCATGCTAAGCACGAGAAGACTGCTTCAACCCATACAAATCTTTCTTACATTTGCACACTTTATCTTATTGTCCTTTTATGGACAAAATTATGAGGTTGTGTTACATAAACTTCCTCAAATATATCACCGTTCAGACAATGTCTGATTTATGTACATCCCATCCAACAAGTACGACTAGACATAGGTACATCCAGTCTACTGTCACATAAAGTATGCACGAGCCATTTTGGCATACCTCTAGCATGCTCATTCTCAACCTTTTCCACATCAAGTACATCATGTACATCTGCATCAATAACATGTTGATCCATAGCATTTTCAGAAACCCCCATAGGCTGTACATTTGCCTCATTGGAATTTGCATTTAAGTTTTCACCAGTATAATGAGGCAATAAACTGTCGTGAATGTCCTATGAGCTTACATTATTGTCTCTACTAATGAAAAAAATGTTGAACAAAATCTTCCATAAACACAACACCTTGTTAAACCTTGTTTACGGTTGGTATAACATGAAACCTTTGCTTTCAGTTTGCAACCAACAAAAATGCATCTAATAACCTTATCATCCAATTTTTGCGTTGCGCTTGTGGCACCAAAGCATAAGCTAAAAAACAAAAAACGCGCATACTATCTGGCATGTGATCAATAGATGGATTCTTATCATGCCATGCTTCATAAGGAGTCATAGACTGTAAAGCTTTTGTAGGACACCTGTTAAGTACATAAGTAGCACACATGATAGCCTCAAGCCAAAACGAATGTGGCAAATCTTGACTCTTGAACATACATCGTGCCATCTCTGTAAGCGGCATGTTTTCCTTTCAGCAACACCATTTTACTGAGGTGTATATGGCACGATACATTGGTGTTTTTTCCCACGACTAGCCAAAAATGCATTAAATGCATGAGACATATACTCCCCCCTCGATCTGAACGGGGGGTGCCCATAGTACATTTAGAGACATTTTTAGCCATAGTTAGAAATTTCTTAAACCACATAAATGCTTTGGACTTAGCTTTAAGCGGATGAGAAGCAGATGCACCCATGCATGCTTGGAGTAATCATCAATGAAAGTCGCAAAGTATAGGTAATTGCCTAAGGACGGAGTTTGCATAGGCCCACAAACATCACCATGCACAAGTTGAAATTTGCATGTAGCCCTAACTCAACCATCCTTTGGAAACTTTGAATGCTGCATCTTACCCAAAATACAGCCTTCACAAACATGCTTTGAAGGTGCTTCAAGAGGCAAGAAGCAACCATACCAGATTTTTGCAAATGTAGCAAACAAGCAAATTCAGATGCCCAAATTGTGCATGCCAAAGTTTTGCATTTGAAACAACATTTGAATCCACAACTGCATTTGCAAAATTCTACCCACAACTTGTCATTTAAAGTGAGCTTATTCAGCCCATGACACAAAATTCCAAATGCAACAATTTCATCACCAAAACGGAGATCATGAACTACACATCTATCATCCACAGATTTCAACAAGACCAAGTCTAGCAAGTGCAGATACATACAAAAGGTTATTTTTTATCCTAGGTACATAAATTGCATCAACAAGTGTGAAAGAATAGCCATTAGTAGCAGTAAGCACTATCTTTCCAAATCCCTGGACCAGATAAGAGACATTGTTGGCACAAGTGACTATATTCCCATAAGGGATAGACTTGAGAGAGGTAAACAAGTCAAGATGTGAGGTAATGTGATTTGTAGCACCACTATCAAAGTACCACACATGTGAACTTGCAACAAATGACATATATGCATCATGAATAGAAGGATCATAAGTGCACTCTGCACTAAATTCCCACTTTGCGTCTACATATTAGTGTCACAATCTCCTTTCACAAAAGATTCTACAATAAATGCATTTGTAGTGGAAGTAGCCTCTTTCTTCTTGGCCTCTTTTGCCTCAATTTACGACATTGCTTGATCAAGTGATCATTAGCTTTGCAATAATGGCAACACGTCTTTTGTTTTCCCTTTTCACTAGAATTTCAAGACAAGGTGATTCCAGCATAAGCATTAGGAATAGGTGATTTTCCACTTGCCGAAGAACCATGAGAAGTGGATTCATTATTATTACCACCTTTTCTTTGATCAACAATAAAAGCACGTTCAACTGCATGCTTTTTAGCCATGTTCTTTCTTGAAAGTGACTCTTGCAATAGCAATGTGAATAATGCATCAAACTTGACATCAGGATTTCCTTCGGTCATAAGTCTCCAAGTCCTAGCAAAAGAATCTGGAAAAGCATCAAGAATAGTTTGCACAAGGGGTGTCATAATAATCAATATCTAATTCTCCTAAATGATTTTCTCATATTAAACTGATCATTTAATGTGGGGAAGGCCAGGGGAGAAAAAGCTAGAATATTGGTTAAGTTAGCAGACCGGCCACAGTAGGGATCCAAAGGAGGGAAAATAGGGATCCAAAGGGGGGTCCATCTGCAAAAGAGCCATGTGCAACAATGGGCTAAAAAGACCCTAAGGTTCAGCCCATTAAGACTTCCAAAATGCTAAGGTTCCAAAATTCAAAGGTTGTGTCCAAAGGTCAACCCTAGGGAAAATTGGATGCTTTGTGTGTGCCCTAAAAGTCTTTGCACATCCCTACATAGGAGGGGGCGAGCCCTAAAGGTAGGGGATGAGAGAGAAAGCCACACACACACAGGCTCCCTTTATACAAAGGGAATGAGGGACACATGTCAGCTCTCTAGGCCAGATTCCCACAAGGTGTGCCCAATTTCTATTGGATGACCCTTGAAGTGGACCAATGAAAATTAAGCTAGAGTAAATCTAGTTTAATTAATTTAAAAACATTTAATAAAAGAAACCAATGAGAATTAAGTCTCCTAGAAGACTATTGGGCAGTCTCCCAAGGGGTCCAATGAGCATTCAGGAGCCCCATGGCTTGCCTGATTCCTATTGGCCAGGAGGCAAAGGGGTCCAATGAGAGTTTAGCTTAATTATTTAATTACCTAAAGCTCTCACAAAAGGGGAAAGGGGGACACATGTCAGAAGGCTATCACTTATGCTGCTTAATTGTAATTGGCTTGACTTGGGGAGGGCCAATGAGGCTTCAGGAAGAGCATTTAGCAAGAGGGCTCGCCCAAGAGAGAGAGGGGGCTGATTTTTGCAAGGCATTATCACACACACACACACTCACACAAGCTCATGTGTGAAGAAAGAGAAGACTATCTCTTCCCAAGCTTTAATGGAGAACTCATCACCTACTCCAAGCTTGTGAGATAGAAGCCTACATCAACACTCTCTTGGCATGTGGATGCAAATCCAACCAAGAGCCAAGCTTCAATGCATGCTCATCTCCTCTACCAGGCTAATTACTAAGCTAAGCTATGCTACATATGAGTGATTATGTGAGGAGATGTACATCTTTCTCATAAGATACTCCTTCTTCCTCTCAATCTACTCTCATACCCTGCTAGCTCTCACCATTTTCGAAGGTGTGTGAGGTCTTGGGTCTGAGAACGGGGATAATTCAAGTTGTGTTTGTTAAGTGTTTTGTTTAGTGCATGAAGTTTCCATCTTCATTGCACTAGCTAGTCTTGAAGGAACACAAAGAATTGTATTGTACAATGTCTCTCTTGATGGGAGAAACCATAATACAAAGCCTTTTGGAGGGGGGACCGGCTCCATGAAAATCCGGTCCTCAACTGTTGTCAATAGCTTAATTGCTCTCTCTTTTGAAAGTATTGTCGATGCTATCTAAATAGGTGTTATGCTTTTTGTTGCTCTCTCCACCCAAGCACTCTTGTAATTCTCATTAGGAATCTACTCTAATGAAATGCCCACTATGTTCATGCTAATTTCCGCTACACATAAGTTATTAGGCCATTAAATGTTACAAGGGGACTGTCAGAAATGACTTCACCTGTAAAAATAAGTTGCTCATTAATATCCTTGATACCAACAAGGAAAGTGTCATAAAATCTAATATCTACCCAACCCAAATGATTTTCTCATATTAAATTGATCATTTAATGTGAGAGAATAGATGGGAACAAGAGTTAGAATATAGACATGTGCTTACGGGCCAATGGTAAAGGGGTCCAAATGAGAGATGATATGTCAAAGAGCAAGGCTAGACAATGGAGCTTAAAGAGATTAGGGTTAGCTTCATTGAATACCTCCAAAGGTTAGTGTTAAAATTCCTTTGACCTTATGTAAGTTAAGGCCAATCTTGAGGTGGGAACCCTGCCCAAGCTTGAGGTGCTTGTCATGCTTGATGAAAAAAGTGCTTGAGGTGCTTGTCATGCTTGCTGACTAAGATGCTTGAGGTGCTTTTCATGCTTGCTGACTAAGATTCTTGAGGTGCTTGTCATGCTTGCCGACTAGGGAGCTTAAGGTGCCTGTGGGAACACTACCCAAGCTTGAGGTGCTTGTTTGCGGGTCGCCGCGACGGGCGTCTATAGCATAGCTCTCACGCATCAACATAAAATATCAATACAAGGGAAGCGACCAGGATGAGGCATGGAAACTCACTAAGGTGTCATTCCTAATAAAGTGAACTCGATGAGTTGCAACTACTAACTCTGCAAGCAAATCATACACACTAAAGCCAAGAAATCTGCCTATGTCCTTCTACACAGCTCTACAGACGTCATGCCGGTTTACCATGAAAACCATATCGGAATTGCACGAAACTTGAAGGGGAGCTACAGGGGACTATCATGAGCATATCCTATCACTGTCACACCATTCTGAAGAGGTACAAAGATCGCAATAGTTCATCCCAAAGTCAGCAATAAACGAATCTGAATTCGGATTACCGTAGCCACAGTAGCGAAGATTACAAGTTGGAGCAAGAAGGAGCTCTCAAACGTACGCTGTCTTCTTCAGCTTATCATAAAAGATTATGTTCAAACTTACAAAACTGACCTTTATAGTTTAGGTCTTTACAAATGGCTTGTCCGGCCAAAAGCTCCTAAACTTCTAACTGGCTCTCTTATACACATTTGCTCCCAGAAAAATAATCATAAATTCTTTCACAAGTTCTCCGCTCAGAGAAGCTCTTTTACAAAAGGTCAAGGTTTCCGCAAAAATGTAGATTCTATCTTTGGAAACCGCAGCTTCGTCGCTTCGTCTGCCAAACACTCCGCCCTTCCTTATCCTTGCACGCCCTCGTGCATGTTTAGAGCTTTGGTCGTTGATGGGGCTCCAAGGAAGAAAGTGTTGCTGAAAAACTCCGTGTTCGAAGGACAGCTTCCAGGGCTTCTTCATGCTGTCTGACTCAAGGATTTTCACTTAAAGTGTGCTGGTATGCTACGTACCGTGCTTGAGTTCCTTTGCCATAGGATGGAAGATCCTTGAGTCGATTTCGAAGAAACCTGTGATGAAGGCCTCTTCAAACGTCTGCAAGTAATGTGAAGGCAGGTACATTAGCCTTGAGTACATTGCCATCAAAATATGTCGTGGCGGCGAATCTTGGAGATTCCAGCAGATCCCTGTGTTAACCCTCACGGCTCATGGACACCCCATCACCTACGACGGACGTGTATTATGTATTTGGTAGAGTCAGGTACCGGGCTTGTCGGACCAATAGGAAAGGGGTAAGAGTGATCGCTGATGAGAGGCGCACTCTAACTGGGACATTCAAGGGATTAGTTGGCTAAGCATGGGCGCCCAAGTGTGAATGGGGTGAGCTCATATAAAAGCCAACTAAACCTAAAATTCATTCATTCTCTCATTTGTGCAATAGAAGAGTGGTCTTGCTCCATCTCCATCTCCATCTTCTTCTTCTTCACCTCCTTGTGTGTGTGTGTGTGTGTGTGTGTGTGTGTGTGTGTGTGTGTGTGAGAGAGAGAGAGAGAGAGAGAGAGAGAGAGAGAGAGAGAGAGAGAGAGAGAGAGAGAGAGAGAGAGAGAGAGAGAGTGCGATCGAGCATTGCGACGATGGCACGGCGGTGGCGAGGCGGTTGAGCGCGGCGAAGTGGCGGCTCCTTCTTCTTCGCGGCGAGGAATCCTCCACGAAGCAAGCGTAGAGCGGTGAGTGACACACCATCGCTTTCTTTGAGCTTACTAGTTAAGCTACTTGTGTGCTTGGAGCCGTCTGTGGCTCGCACACAGTGTTAGGCAAGTCCCTTGCTTCGACAGTGCGGCAAGGAGCGCACATTTTTGGCACCGCTACTGGGGATCGAACCCTCACGGCTCACGGACACCCCATCACCTACAACGGACGTGTATTATGTATTTGGTAGAGTCAGGTACCGGGCTTGTCGGACCAATAGGAAAAGGGTAAGAGTGATCGTCGATGAGAGGCGCACTCTAACTGGGACATTCAAGGGATTAGTTGGCTAAGCATGGGCACCCAAGTGTGAATGGGGTGAGCTCATATAAAAGCCAACTAAACCTAAAATTCATTCATTCTTTCATTTGTGCAATAGAAGAGTGCTCTTGCTCCATCTCCATCTCCATCTTCTTCTTCTTCACCTCCTTGTGTGTGTGTGTGTATGTGTGTGTGTGTGTGAGAGAGAGAGAGAGAGAGAGAGAGAGAGAGAGAGAGAGAGAGAGAGAGAGAGAGAGAGAGAGAGAGAGAGTACGATCGAGCATTGCGACGACGGCACGGCGGCGGCGAGGCAGTTGAGCGCGGTGAAGTGGCGGCTCCTTCTTCTTCGCGGCGAGGAATCCTCCACGAAGCAAGCGTAGAGCGGTGAGTGACACACCATCGCTTTCTTTGAGCTTACTAGTTAAGCTAGTTGTGTGCTTGGAGCCGTCTGTGGCTCGCACACAGTGTTAGGCAAGTCCCTTGCTTCGACAGTGCGGCAAGGAGCGCACATTTTTGGTGCCGCTGCCGGGGAAATGCCCAACACTAAGCTCGGTTAAGCACCTTACGCTTTCTTGTGATGCAATTTCAATTGAAGGATTTGTGAAGAAGGAAGGTGTGTGGTTGTGTGGGGAAGGATTTGTGAAGAAGGAAGGTGTGTGATTGTGTGGAGAAGATTTTTGTTACACTGTACTGTCTTTTTTGTTTTCTGTAAAGAAGGAGTTACAATTTTTTTGCAATGTATTGTTAGAATTAAGGTATTAGCTATGGAATGTTAGTTCTGTAAGGTTAGTTTTGTAGATCTGTTAGCTACTGTAGTATTGTGTAAACAGTGTTAGAGTGTGTGTGGCAATATCTCTATTAGCTGTAAGTAGATAAGTTAGGTGTAGGTTAACTGTGTGTGTGTGCGCGTGCGTAGCGCGGCCGGGCGACTTAAAAAAAAAATAAAAAAATCTTAAATTAAAAGAAGGATCGAGCTGGGGATCATTCCCCAAGCCCAAGCTCAAACCCAGACCTCAGTCCTCAGTTTTAAAATATAGTTTATACACCTTTTTATATTTAAAAACTATTTTTAGGATTTCGAGGGCTTCACGTAGCCGAATAGGGAGCTGTAAAGCACGGCACGTTCCTTTAGCCAAAACGCTTGTCTTGAGCTATTACACGCCATATTTTGTGGCTTGGTTACAAAAAATAACCAAGAATAACGAAAAACTTGGGTTATAAACACCAAAAAAAAAAAAACTAAGTGAGCGGCCTTCACGGGCACTCACCAACGCGTTTAGAGTGTGGAGGTCACATGTACCTACGCTCTGGACGAGTGTTAGAGCACGAGCATATTGGTAGTGCCTCCATTTACGTGGGCACCCATTATTCCTCCACCCTAGGTTCTGGACCTTCGGCCGGGACTCAAGGTAGCGCGAATCAAGATCCTCATATCGCGTCTAGTGATTCTTCCTCTGACTACGAAGTCATGGAGGGGTATCCTACACCAAATCCTGATAGTTCAAGTCAAGACATGCATGCCATGGGCCCACGGCCCGGGTCCAGCGTGTTTAGCCGCTTAAAAGAGACCCTTAGTAGAGCTACTCGCTCCGAACATGCGGTTAATGAAATAAATGAAGGGAGTGGGGAAATAAATTCGTCATTCATGCCTAAAATAGACCCTATGCTTCTTGAGAGTGTGCATGTGAATGTTCCATCCACTGCACCTCTTGATCCTTTAGGACTATCTCCCTCTGAGGTTCTACTACCCGATGGTAGGAGTCTTGCCGAAGTGCAAGAGATCGAATGCTATATGCAAGCAACAAGGGAGAGGGAAATTGAGAAGCTACGAAGGATAGAACAAAGTCGAGCCTTGAAAGCAAAGTCTCCTATGACAACAATCATGCCAGCCGAGCAACCGAGTGCTCCCAAGGTAGCAGTCACGGAGGGGCAAGCGATGGGGAGCAATAATGCTTCCACCTTGAGTGAAACCTCCAGCACGCTAGGCCTAGATGGGATATTCCTAAACAAAAATTGGGAGTATGACCTACAAGCAGAAGCTTTAACTGATTGGTACACAGGACACACCTATCATGTGGGTTGGTTAGATCTTCTACAATCCACATCGGGTGCTACTAGCATAGATGAGCAACAACAAAAAGTCTGTGATGTCCTCCATAGGATTGTCGAGTTAGAAAGGCAGAACACAGGGATCAACATGCCTTCAACAGGCCTAATGAGATTCTTGGATACGGGAAAGGCCAACCAACCAACCCTATCACAAATGGAGACTCCCTCAGTGAGCCCCATTGATCCTCCATATGTTGTTTCGCCAGGAGCCTCAGTACAATCTGAGCCCACAAGTGGCAGCTTTACCTTCCCAGATCTAGCTCATCTTTCTCTTAATGACACTACGGCTACCATGCATATCCCAGTGGTGAGCGTGACAAGAAGTACACCATGGAGTTCATTTGTTAATACTGCGCCGATGCCTAGTAGCCCAGTGCCCCCAACTATACCTACATGTATGTATCAATCATGTGCACCTGTCGTACCTCAGCCTCATGTAGCTCCTACACCTCCGATTATTCCAAGAGCTTACAATCCACAATGGCATTATCCAAGCTCTTATACAAGTGGAGCCATGCCATTTAATAACAACATGCCATATCAGGCACCCCCTATGCCTAGGGCCACGCCTGTAAACTTTGGACCACCGTCTGGTACACCACCATACGAAATATGGGACCCAAGAGCCGCGCGTATGCCAAGGCCAAGGCTAACTCCCATCTCACATGTGGTTCCAGGAGCACATACACCCATTATACCTGCTCAAATAGGAGATTTGGCAGCATTTGCTCAAACTATCGGTCGCTCTATTGCGGAAAACATGCGTAGTGCACCTGATAGAGAGCCTAGGAGCAAGGCAGTTCAAGTAGCTAAGCTCACACAGAAATTCAGTGGAGACGGAGATTCTAAAAAGCATATGGAAGTCTTTGAACATGTGTGCGATTCCTTGGAAGAGCACAATGAGCTACATAAGTGTAAGGCTTTGAGTTTGACCCTAAGCGGAAAGACTGGAGATTGGTATAGAACCTTAAGAGTAGAAGAGAAAACGATCTACTCTACTCTTAGGAGACCGTTCTTAAAAGAATACATACGAGAGGGAGTACTTTGGGGTGTAGCCTCTCAGCTCCAGAAAGCCCAACGAGAAGAAGGTGAATCCGTGAGAGACTTCATTAGTCGCCTAAAGAATTTGAATTCTCGATGCAATCCAAACGAGCGATTCAACAACAACCAATTGCTCGATAGATTCATTAGGGGACTACGACATGAAAGTATCTATAATGGCCTAGTCATTAGAGATATCACTACTTGGGAAGCAGTCACCATGAATGCAATCCAATTGGAGGATAATTTAATGACTGTAGGAGAAAGAGTGTCTGCCGAGCCGAAGTCTAGTAGCTCGCAAGCGTCAGGGCATGAGCCAATGAAGATAAAGCCAATCGTGAAAGAGCAAACGATATCTGAGATGACTTTGGCAGATCTCACCAAGGCCATCCAAGAAAGCCTTACGGGTAATCGTGCTCCACAAAACACTCATATGTATCCAAGAAGGGAGCAACAATGGTGCTCAATTTTCTTGGGCCCACATACTACGAGTGAATGCCCTACTTTCAGAGTAAAGTTTAACGGGACTTGTAACGCGTGTGGTAGGTATGGCCATCAAGCGAAGGATTGCCTAATGCTTAAACGCATCATGGAAAATAGACCGCCTATAGCTTGGGCAGACTCACCTCAAGTTTCTGCATTGATGCCTACCCCACCCATGGAGCAACAGTTGCCATTACAGCACATGGTCCCTAGAACCCAAAATGTGGTCCAAACCACACCGTTGCCACCTCCAGTGCTAGGACCGCAACTCCCTCATCCAAGAGTTACACCTATGAACCAAATAGGTTGCGAGTCATCTAGTACTTATGTAGATTGCGAAGAGGACATAGACTCTAGTATCACCTATGGAGTCGACATGCTTGAGGAGTGTCCCATGTACTATATGGAAGACCATTGGGGACAAATCAAACCGGTATATCAAGCTACTGCGCTAGCAGCAAGAGGCCAAAACATTAATAGTTTTGCCCGGAGACCACCTCTTCAGTGCTACAAATGTGGTGGACCACATCGAGTAGCTGAGTGCCCCATTAGAATGCAAAAGAATGCCGCACTAATGCAAACAAGTCAAGGGAGTGCATTGGCAATGCCAATACTCACTTGTAATCGTTGTGGCATAGATCATTTGATCGCACAGTGTCCTAACAATCCAAACGCACCGAAAATCACACCATTGAACATAATAGAGATTGTTGATAGGATACCACCAACTATAAACATAGCACCAGTGAATGCACTCACACGGTTGATGCTCCAAAAGCAAAATTACATCCTCGAAGAGAGAGATGCTGCATCCATTGGCTGAGTGAGAAAGAAGAAAACACGAAGAAAGAAATCCCTTAATGATTCTAGCTCAAAACCTAGTTCAAAGACTAACATAGGGACAAGAGAGGATCCCGTGTATATGAATGACCCTGAGGATGACTCAGATTCGATATAGACCACGGAGACCAAAACTGTTACTACAAAGGAAAAAGCCAGTGAGGAGGATCACGAGAGGGAATTACGACGAACACCAAAAGAGTATTCAAAGTTAAACCACCCAGTTGCGAACCCCCAAGATAAGCCACGAGAGACAAAAAATGAGGATTGCAAGAGAAAGATTGGAACCTATCCAAACCCAACAGTGGAAATTGAACGAGTCCAACAACTGAGGGGTTTGGTGGAAGAAACTCAACGAACATTAGAACCTGAACCCAAACATATCCAGATGTCGGACACAATGTTTCCCACACAAGTTCAACCTCACAAGAACTACAGGCCGTTAGCTATACCCAGTATCATTCGGGAAGAGAGTGAGGGTAGGACATCTGAAAGTGGACACACACGTTTCCTACTAGAGAGAATGTTCAATGAGGGAATGCCCGACCCCCTTGAGGAAGTGGAGATTCCATCTTCACCATTCTCTTGTCAGGGTCCTACGTCCCACAAGATGCCATTAAATGTTGCCAAGCTGATGGATTTCATGTCCTCAGAAACATGTACAACTATCATATCTAAGTTATACGGAGATCCATAATTATTCCTAGCACTGTGAGCGCTTCTCAATGGAGAATTACAGGCCGGATTACCACAGTTTGCACATATGAACAAACCTGACTCGGTGATGAATGATGAGGAGCATTTAGCACCACCATCTGACCTAGCAGGACATGAATCTGTAATTGAAATACCCATTAACAAGTTGGGGCAATACTAAGGTGATGAATCTAATGCTACTCTACCAATCACTACTAAAGGATTAACTGTAAAGGGGGTCCTTGACGGTGGTGCGGGAGTCAGCATGGTGACAAAGAGTTGTTGGGAGTCTATGGGGCGACCTCACCTTGAAGCCACAAGCGTAGTGGTAAAAATGGCTACTGGATCTATTGTTATGCCTATTGGAATGCTAAAGGATCTCAGGATCAAGGTCTTGGGACACAAGGTAAGGCAGACTTTCATTGTTATGGATTTTTCCAAGCATCCTATGTCATTTGAGATGATCTTAGGGCATCCATTCATGAGGGAAGCAAAAATGGTGCATGACTGGTCCAAAAACCACGTCTACTTACAGTTCCAAGACTCTGTCATTCGAGTTGATCTTTTAAGTGGTCGAACGCATCCTCTAGGAAATAAATTCATCATTGATAATCGATCAGACACAACAAGTCACTCAGCTCCATTACAGTATTGGTACACGTGTAACGAAGACACGGATATTGGGGAGAACTCTCCTTATATGGATATTCTACCCGGAATGGTTGAGTCAGACAATGTCGATTGGGTACACCTAGCGGCAACTATAGATACATGGGGAGCTAGAGGAACAACCTGGGTAACACCAGATGGGGAAGAGATACCACACATTGCACCAGTAAACATGTTAGGTGTAGCGCATGTAACATCCGATGATAAGAAAGAGGCACACCTATCTGAGAGTGAAACCGATGATTCCTCAAAGGCTTCAGACCAATACACATCAGAAATGGAATCTCAGGGAGAAATGGATTCGGAACCCGAGGAAACATCGAGTGAGCCAAGTATAGAAACTGAACACTCAAGGCCTAGTACGACCATCTATGGTAATTTATATGAGAGTGAAGAAGATACAAGCGAAGACCTATCAGGCGAGTCGAGTTCAAACATTTACCAAAATCAAAACCTTAACAAGAAACAAAGGTCATATAAGAGACGACGATATCGAGAAAATGTGAGAGCTAGGATAAACAAGGAAAGATCTACTGCAGAATGGCTTAGCTATCTAGGGGCATGTGATGCTCATCGAAAGCTAGTAGACAATTGGGGTGAACATCTCCAGAGTGTCATGTGGTGCAGCCCGCGACCCATTGACCTCGCTCAATTGGAGGTTACAGAGCCGAAATTGAGTCGAACTATAAGAAGACGTCAAAACCGAGAGTTAGCACAACAACAAAAGGAGGCAGAACTAAAAGAAAGGTCTCCGTCAGGACAAGAGCCTGCTGACTTACATACGGCTCCTGAACATTTTAAATCTTATACCACGGGGGAGCGAAAGGTTGTGTATGCCAAAGCCCAACGAATACCTACCAATGGAAGCAGTGGAGTCTATGATGGTCCAGCAGTAGTTAAAGAGATAGAATTAGCAGAACTAGGTGAGGAGTCTAAACCAGTCTTTATTGCTCAAGACCTTACCGAAACTGAAGAGGCTGTACTTAAGGAGCTCCTCAAGGAATACAAGGATATCTTTGCTTGGACATATCATGACATGAAGGGCGTTCCACCTTCTCTGGTGCAACATACAATTCCCATGATCAACATTGCTAAACCCGTCTAGCAACGACCCTATCCAATGAATCCTAAGTACGCCAAAATTGTACAAGAGGAGATTGAAAAACTTATCCAATGTGGATTCATATACCCTATTGAGCACTCAGAATGGGTTTCTCCAATAGTCATTGTGCCAAAAAATAATGGGAAACTAAGAGTGTGCGTGGACCTCAAGAAAGTTAATGCAGCCACTAGGAGAGATCATTATCCCTTGCCATATTCAGAACATGTGCTTGAAAGAGTTGCGGGCAAGGAAGCTTATAGCTTTTTAGATGGGTACTCTGGTTACAATCAAATCACAATTGCATTAGAGGACCAAGCTAAAACTGCTTTTATCACAGATTTTGGAGTGTTTGCATTTCGTGTTATGGCTTTTGGCTTAACAAATGCCCCTGCTACATTCCAACGATTAATAAACACTTCGTTTAAAGAATTTCTAAGGGAGTTTTGTGAAGCTTTCCTAGACGACCTTTGTGTTTATTCTTCTTGGGAGAAGCATTTGTTATATCTACGAAAAATATTTGAAAGGTGCAAATTTTATCGCATCTCATTGAACCCTTTCAAATGCCAATTTTGGGTTAAGCATGGAGTCATTCTAGGGCATATAGTGTCCAAGAACGGGATATCCACAAATGAGAGTAAGATTAAAGCCATTGCCGATTTGCCACCACCTACGAACTATAAAGGAGTTCAAAGATTTATGGGCCATGTTGGTTATTATCGAAGGTTTATTTTAAACTTTGCCGACATAGCGTGTCCATTGTACAAGCTTCTTATCGAGTTTCACTGGACGGAAGAATGTCATCAATCTTATGAGTTATTAAAGAAGGCCCTAACAAGTGCTCCAATCCTGCGAACACCTGATTGGAATGTACCTTTTCATGTGCATATTGATGCATCAAATTTTGCTATTGGGTGTGTTCTAACTCAACCAGGAGAACATAAATTGGACTACCCTATTAGCTTTGCAAGTCGCCAATTAAATGATGCCGAGATGAACTACACTACTACAGAGCGCGAAGGTCTAGCTATGATTTACGCAGTAAAGAAATTTCGCTATTACCTTCTTGCTACCAAGTTTGTGTTTTATGTTGATCATCAAGCATTGCTATATTTGGTAAACAAGCCATGTTCCACAGGTCAAATTACACGATGGTTGTTAATTCTTCTTGAGTTTGACTTCACCGTTGTTGTGAGGCCTGGGAGGAAACATGTCATGGCGGATCATTTATCTCGTATCCCTAATGGCGAAGCTCCTACGGGGGTTGATGATGAATTGCCTGATACTCCTTTGTTCATTGTTGAGACAATGCCTGAATGGAGTGAAAAGATTGTTAACTTCTTAGTTAATGGTTTTCCACCCAAAGAGCTGCGAAAAGATATAGCTCGAAAATTAATCAAGGAATGCGAACCCTATTGCTTACTGGCTGGAACTCTCTATAAGAGAGGAAAAGATGATGTTCTTAGACGCTGTGCCCGCGAGGATGAGTATTTATATATTCTACAAGAGGCACACATGGGCGTAGCTGGTGGTCACTTTTTAGGAAAGTTGACTGCCCGAAAGATCTTACAGTCAGGCTATTGGTGGCCCACTCTGTTTAAGGATGCATCACTTTTTGCAAAGGGATGTGATGAATGCCAACGCTTCAACAAGCCACAAAGAAGGGATAGGATGCCTCTATATCCCATCAAGGTAACCCAACCATTTGAAAAGTGGGGCTTAGACTTTGTAGGACCGATTAGTCCGGCTGCACGTAACACGCAATCATGATATATCATTGTGGCTACCGACTATGTAACCAAATGGGCTGAAGCAAAAGCAACACGAAAGGCGGATGCAAAAACAACAGCTAAGTTCCTCTTTGAGAACATTATCACACGTTTTGGATGCCCCTTTGAACTTGTGAGTGACAATGGAACTCATTTTATAAATGAAGTAATAAAAGAACTCACATCAAACTTCATGATATCTCACCACAAGTCTACACCCTATTATCCCCAAGCAAATGGCCAAGCTGAGAGTACCAACAAAACTCTCATCTCCATTTTGACAAAGACAGTCGAGGCTCATCGCATTGATTGGGACCTAAAGCTTACATCAGCTTTATGGGCTTATCGTACTGCATATAAAGTTGCTATTAATTGCACACCGTTTAAGATGGTGTATGGCCAAGAAGCAGTTATGCCATGGGAGTTTGTCATTCCTAGTCTTTGAGTAGCTTCTCAAGAAGGTTGGGATGGTAACCCCTTAGTGGAGCGATTATATATCCTGGAAAGGCTAGATGAAGAAGGGAAATTAGCTGTGCGAAATGCTCTAGTGGAGAAGGATAGGAGAAAGAAGTGGTTTGATAGCCATTTAAAGGATAAAGACATCAAGGTTGGTGATAAAGTTCTTATGTACGGGGTACATAATGAAAAGAAGAAATTGAAATACGCTGGTAAGGGAACATATCGAGTGTGTGAAATTACCCCGCAAGGGACCATTCGTGTGGAGACTCTAGATGGAGTTGAAACCATTGGATTCCTTAATGGGAGTAAATTCAAAAGATAATATGATCCTCTAAGCCACGAAGAGTTGCAAGCTATCCATCAAAAGAAGGCTGCCAAGGAACAAGCAGAGCTTATAAAAATCCAAGCAAGAGTTGAGGCTCGAGAACGACAACAACGTCTTAGACACCAATGAGAGGCTAATCTGGGAATCACGCAAGCATTTTTTGAGGACACAGATGACGACTCATTAGAATCTGAGCCACCCCTACGATACCCAATTGAGCTAAATAGCCCCTATGGGAAAGTACTATACAATGCCTTATTAGATACGGGAGCTAAACACAATTTGTTATCCTATGGAGTTTGGTGTCAATTAGGGAAACCGACCCTATCCCCGAGTACGATGCAATTCAAGAGCATTAATAAAAAGAAAACTGCTATTCTTGGAGTCCTTCAGACCCCTGTTGTCTATGACAATGGAAGCATAGTGCAGACAATGGAAGCACGTGGATGTTGGCAACCAAATGCACTATTGATTGGGATATTGGTAGTGTCACGACGCGACCACCGACTCTTACCCCTATCATTCAAGCAAAGTCACCTACGTTGCAAACTCTAGCAAAGTTGAAGGATAGCCAACATTCACAAGCCAAGGTGGTTAACTCGTCTTTGCCGGCTACCCATGAACCTAGCACTTCAACACTTGTAGTTGCAGTAAGCAGTAATATTGCAAGTACTCAACCTGCACGACCTAAGAGTACATATCAATGGGTCCCCAAGGCCTTACTTCCAACTACCTCAACCCTCCCATCCATTTCAAGAAAAAATTTCCTTGGAGAACCAAGAGCGTGCTCTAGGAGATTCAAGACCAAATCACGATGGATTCCAAAACGACTATTAGAAGCCCAAGGCTACTATGATGGAAATGAGCAAATTTGGGTACCTAAACATAAAATGTGTCCTTCCCTATCGACAAAAAACCCATATGAGTCAAACAGTGTAACGCTAAAGCCAATGGCAGACTGTGGGAAGGGAAAAATCACAGAATGCTACACACCTAGTCGAGAGCTAGTTTGGGCTCCAAGGCAAAACCAATTTATTCCACCTAGCTCAGGAAGGGGGGAGTTCCATGAAGCTTCTAGCTCCTCATGTAATACATCCATAGAGGTAAAAGCTTCTACACAGCCTCCATCTATAGTAGTGGACCTCCATGAAGCTACAAAAGAATCCACACCTCCCAGTGTTCAAGAATCACCTGATGAACCACTTCAAGTTCGATCTTGGGAGAGTACCTTACCACCCTTGCAACTTGACGAGGCACCTAGGGTAATAGAAAACTACTGGCAAAAATCCTCACCTATTACCAACTGGAAAAATTGGTTTCAAAGGGTGACGAGCTCATTTCAAACGGTATGATCTACCCAAGGAAGGGGGGAGTGTTTTCTGACAATCATCACTCACTCACTTTCCTCTCAACCTTTCCCCCTGACCCCTTAGTCTCCAATCTTAGGGAATGTATATATAAAGACTTATACTCACAAAAAAAAGATAAAAAAGTAGAAGAGCAAGAGCCATAACACAAAATTATAAAAACAAATTATGCACAAGAACACGACCCTTGTAATATTTGCACTCTGACCATCATCTATTTGCGTGTACAGATATGGCTAGTACGCTAGAGTCATCCACTCCTGCCTTGGGTGAGAGGTACCCTTGTTACTTTTCACAAATATTTCACATGGTCTTTCCAGTGCTTGCATGTGAATGGGATTTGATAGGTACGCTAGCACGTGAGAGGAATTTTGAGGAGTTAGAATGGCTGATACGTCTCTTGACCACGTCTGACCCATACTTAGTAGAGAGCGTTTCTCCCATTGCACAAGCCTACCCTTTTGACCAAGATGACTATAGGCGTCTAGTGACCTTCTTAGTAAACATGGGCACCTATGATGAAGAAGAAAATTTACAGGACTACACGGATGGCACATATGGTCTCATGGATGATGACTTTTTTTATCTCGACGACGAGGATAGGGGTTTAGCCTTAGGGTTTCCCCCCAACCTCTACAATATCCTATTCCCTTGACTCTCTAGGGGGAGTGCAACTAATTAGGTTAGGGTTCCTTATGTTTTTTGTTGTGTTCAAGAAGTGTTGGTACCTTTTCCCACTAATGTGCCTCCTGGAGGTATTCCTTTTGTTTCCTAGTGTGTACAAGAGCCTGTTGCTATTGATAGGATTTGGACCTTCATGGAATCTCTCGTTCACACTTCAGATCAAGCGCCACCATCAACACAAACAGGTGTTTCTTGTCCATTAGCATTGTCCCTTATCTTTTTTGCATCTATGATTGTCTGCTTTGATTGTGATTGGTAGCATAATATCCAGCACATTTTCTTATTATCAAACATTTAATTCAATGTCTTTTTTGTCATAATCCCTTGTCTAGGTTTAAACATCAAGCAAGTCCGACTAAGCTAGTTTGACCAAGTTAGGTGTTAGAGATATTCTCTTAATACCATGGGGAATGCCTTCCTAATAATTAATGGTTACTTAGGTTCTTAATCCAATTTAGGCAGCATTGTGTGAAATGTACTAGAGCTTTCTAGTGGGCTTGACCCTATTGACCTTTAGCTTAAGTATTATAAAGGGAGTTTACTAGTGTGATGAGCCTGGGGAGGTGTATCAGTGTTATATGACCCCCCAAAGTTACAAAATTAAAATGATGAAAATGAACAAACAAAAAATCAAAGTGACACATTGTAAAATCTTAAGCTGGAAGAGAAATCTAAGCTTGATTGGGTACTTCACTCACATGTATCGCCTATGGTACTAGAGCCCTAGAGGTTCCCAGTATGGGCGCTTTTTCTTGAAAAGCAAAAAACCCAAGGCATACAAAATAAGCACACACATCAAAATTGAATCACTGTGAAAAGAACTTGGGGGGTCAAAGAAAAAGTAATCAGTCAGGCGATGATTTCATGAGAAATTCCTTTTATGGTAGCTTAACTACAAGGTCTTCTAGATATAGCCTCTAGTCAGCCCTCGAACATGAATACTTGGCTCTCGCGATTAAACAACTTAATTGACCACAGAAAATTGAGAAGCTTACCCATGGTATTAATATTTGATCTCTAGTGCCTTTCGACCGTCAAATTAGTGACCCCAGACTTGTTTAATTTTTTACCTTTACATCTATTTATGCATTTGATTACATTGCAATTTAATGTTCATTGCTGACAAATTGTTTGAAATTCTTTTACCAATCAATTTGTCTACCTAAAACTGCATATGCTTTTTAATCACTTATGAGAATGCAATTACTGTGCCAATGTTGTTTGATTTTGCAGTGACTGAAGAAGGCTAAGGACATTCATCTCAAATGATCTTCCACCTCGACGAACGAGCTTCAACTCAATAGATTCCGAGGACGGAATCTACATCAGGAAGGGGGGCATGTTAACCCTCACGGCTCACGAACACCCCATCACCTATGACGGACGTGTATTATGTATTTGGTAGAGTCAGGTACCGGGCTTGTCGGACCAATAGGAAAAGGGTAAGAGTGATCGCCGATGAGAGGCGCACTCTAACTGGGACATTCAAGGGATTAGTTGGCTAAGCATGGACGCCCAAGTGTGAATGGGGTGAGCTCATATAAAAGCCAACTAAACCTAAAATTCATTCATTCTCTCATTTGTGCAATAGAAGAGTGCTCTTGCTCCATCTCCATCTCCATCTTCTTCTTCTTCACCTTCTTGTGTGTGTGTGTGTATGTGAGAGAGAGAGAGAGAGAGAGAGAGAGAGAGAGAGAGAGAGAGAGAGAGAGAGAGAGAGAGAGAGAGAGAGTGCGATCGAGCATTGCGACGACGGCACGGCGGCGGCGAAGCGGTTGAGCGTGGCGAAGCGGTGGCTCCTTCTTCTTCGCGGCGAGGAATCCTCCACGAAGCAAGCGTAGAGCGGTGAGTGACACACCATCGCTTTCTTTGAGCTTACTAGTTAAGCTAGTTGTGTGCTTGGAGCCGTCTGTGGCTCACACACAGTGTTAGGCAAGTCCCTTGCTTTGACAGTGCGGCAAGGAGCGCACACCCTCTATGGCCTTCCAAGAACAGATTCCACGGATGATCGTCACCTTCAGTGTCTTTGAACACATGGATGCAGGTGATGATCATCCGGGCTATCTTTACTAGCATCTGATAGGCCACGTCGGGGACATCGCGCAGCAAGGTGATTGTCGAATTCAGGGTGTTGACTACATAGGCTACTGTAGGAGGATGCTGCGATGTGAGGAGTGGGTAGTTCAGCTTTTTCTGCCTTGAGCCTTTCCATGTGGCAAAGTCCTTCCACGTGCATCTTCTAGGGACTGGGCAGAAAGTAGGATCTATTTAAATGTGCTGAGGAGCGTTGTGGTAGTTGGTTAGATCCTGTGGCCGCTTGTCCAGCCACTTTTGCCTCCACTTTGGGTGATCTTCAATGAGAGCCTGAGCTTCTTCAGCTGTCAGTGCTACACCTTCGTAATCTCTGTCTTTGTTTCGTGGCAGGGTCGGCCGCATCTTCTCTTTTCAAAGGATTGCTTTGTGGCATATCAAGGGAAAAGGTAGGTACTCATGGCCGAACCCCTTCACCTGCTCTTTTGGCTGTAAGAATGCCAGGGCCACTGACTCCGTTATCTTCTTTTCATACATCATGTACTCTTTTGCTAGTCCCTCTGGCATGTCCTTGATGCTTTTAGTGAGCTCATCTCTAATATCTAGTCTTGCCTCGACCGATCCCTGTCCTTGTTCTCCTTTATGTGAAGTTTCAGGCAAATCAGGCAGGTCTTGGCTAGACAGTAGTTGCTGTTGCACCTGGGCTGTGTCTGTTCTGATTTGCTGTTGAGAAATCAGGTCTTCTTGTTCTTTTAGCAGTGTCTCGCTGATCTGTTTCTGAGTCTCTAACTCGGCCCGTGCTTGTGCCAATTGCTTCTCCAACTCTTTTAACTTTTGCTCGTTGACCGCCATCTGGGCCATTATTCTCGATAAGAGCACCTGCCTCTGAAGTCTTTCTTGCTCTAGCTCCCCTTTCAACGCCGCTAGGATGTTCACTGCTGTGGCATTGTATGATGTGGAGACCAATGCTCCAGCAGGTTCTTGGTTTGCCATCAAGGTTGTCAGAGTACTTTTGACAGTGAGTTATGAACTATTAACTCTTTAAAACCTTGCGCTTTCGTAAGAAAGCTGCTCCGTTGCTTTCTGTACCTTTGTTGTCACTTCTTGGCATTCTTTTTCCTTGGTGGTCAACTCCGTCCTGATGTCCACCAGATCTATGATCAGAGACTGAGCCTGCTATCGCTCAGTGTCTCTTTCCTGTGTTGTGATCTCCAGTTGTGCCCGCAGGCTCTCTAACTTCTCTTGCCCAGATGCTTGCTTTTGTTGAGCCTCATGTACCTACTTTTCTTTTTCTCTCAGCACCACGTGCTGGCATTGGAATTGTCTTTCTAATTCCTGTAAGGTTTTCCTGTAGTCAAAATCAACAATAGCCTGACAGGCTTCTTGGTATCCTATTGCTTGTGTAGGAGGCATAGACCCTTTTTGTGAGGATGAAGGAGGAGGAGGTGGTGGTTTTTTGGTTGATGGAGAAGGAGGAGGAGCAGGAGGAGGAGATTTTGGCGAGGGAGGAGGTGGTGATTTCGGCACTTCTTGGACATGCCTCTTTTTCGTTGCATCTTCCCTTGGCTGTGAAGCAGACGCTTCCGCTTTTCTTTTCTTTAAAATCTTTATGATTCTTTGGTGAGTCAAATCCGCCGCCAGTCGCGCTTCCACATTCCTCTCTCTTTGAGTTTTCTTTAATTGCTCTGCTTGGTTTGTATCATCAGCCGCATCTTTCTCCTTTGTTCCTTCAGTGGACTGTGAAGAAAATGTCCACTTCTGCAGCCTTTTGTTCCGCTTCTAACCTTTGCTTTTCAGCCCGTATGCGAGCTGCATTTTCTATTCTTTCTTGTCTTTCCTTCTCGAACCTTCATTTTTCTGTTTGTTGTGTTGCAGCAGCTCTTGCCTGTCTGTCAGCCCGCAACTTGGTCCTTCTTTCCTCAACTCTTTGTTGGGCCTCTGCATATGATTTTTGAAGGTCAGACTGCGGCACTGTACTTCTTTCCCTCTTTCTTTTCTCAAGTGGTGTGCTGGTGTCTTCCTCCTTGCTTTCTTCAAACTCAAATGGTCCTTTGTCTTTAGATCCTTGAGAGTTTCCCTCGTCTTCACTCTCAGTCTTTTCTTCATCGCTTGAGCTTTTGTTGGATGCCTTGGCCGAGCGCGATGATGTTGCGCTAGTGGTCGTCCTAACTGAATGAGCAACCAGCTTTGCTTTCTGAATCAGGGCCGTTTGAGAACTGGCCACCGACAGATCTTCAATCATTCCCAAAGCTTGGTATGCTATTCTTGTTAGCATTGGCCCGCACTCATGTAGCTTTTGTTCTTTGCCGAGATTTTCAAATTTGCTTCGACCAGGTTCTCCAAGATGTAGGAACCATAATCGCAGTGCGGATGGTTCTATTTTCAGCTGTTGCTAGAGCCATGACCACTGCGATGTGCAGGATTGGCTCGGTGTAACGAGGAGGTTTTTGTACTCTGAAATGCTGAGAGATCAACCTCATCGGTAATTCCAGTGCACCGTATATCATGTCACTGTATTTGTACTTATTTCCTTTTGCTTTGATGAATGCCTTCTCGTTATCTAGTGACTTGGTCTTTGCCAGCAAGTCGTGTTGCTCTAGAAGGAAATGCCAAGCTTCGTTGATGATTTCTTTTGTGATCTTTACTTTTACCTTTGATCCACCCTTGTCAGTGTGCATCGCTTGCCCATCATACTGTATCGAGCTCATGAGCTCGTGGGCCCTCATGTAGTCTGTTCCCCATGGCTGCAATCTGAAAAACTGCTCCAAATGCACAGCCCGCACAGCTTCTATGACCTCAGCCTTCGGTGGAGATTCCATATTTCCCGTGGCATGATAGTCGTCTTTACCATGTCACCATTAACATCCCTAAACTTCGCGATGAAAATGTGAGCAGGGATCTGAGCTAGTATTTCATCCGAGATGTGAGCTTTTTCATTTGTAGCGAGCTCGTCCACTTCATATGGTGCAGCTGTCCACTGCCTTTCTTTCTTTTGGTGAGGCATTCTGTGTCAGTAGAATCACAAGCTTTCAGGATTTTCCTTTCGCAACCAATAGCATTTAGACTTTTAGTAAAAAGAAGTTCAAAAGTTAAAATTGATCATAACTTGAACAAATATCATCCATTCTTGTCCATATTTCACCAGTGGGACTAGGGAGACTAGAGCTATGACTTATTGAAATCTGAGCCAAATCTGGGCCTGAGGTACACCGATCGCGATCGTAGTACAGAGGCCAGAATGAAATCTAATCACATGAGTGGTTTGCTGATAGCTAGAGGGTCATTTTGGTCCACTCTGTCTTTTATTGGAACGACTTTTGAGTTTATAAGTCCCAATTTTGGGTTACAAGGGAGTTTTGGACTAGACTTTGATTTTTCATGGGTTTTTGATGTCCAATTGGCTTGAAACTTGATGGTGACTTGAACAAGATGTGTACAAGAGACATGTTAGGTTTTGGTCAAATTCTGATGTTGAGGTACATCGATCGCGATCGTAGTACCTGGGCTTTTTTGGGTGAAAACTGAATGGATTTGGTGTTAAGTATGGAGCTTGATTTACCCTTGTAATTTTCTGTGGTAAAAGTGCACATTTGTAAGGCCCCCATTATGAGGAGAAGCCATCGTGCGTGAAGGAAAATCACTCACCGGAAACCAAAATTTTCACGGACAAGAATCAGGGGCAACTTTAAAGGCCTCGGGGGCGGATGCCCCTGATACTTTTTTTTCGCCGGAATATTATGGCCGGACGGCGGCTGGAAAGTGGTCGAAAAACAACCGGTCGGTTGGCCGGTGGCCGGTAGTCAGTGGCTGATGGCCGGTGGTCGGAAGTCAATGGCTGCTGGCCGGTGGCCGAATTCAAAAGCAGACTTGTCTTCTCAAGGGCGGCCACACATGGGCGGATTGGAGGGTCCGATTTGGAATTATTCGCACAAGGGCGGCTACACATGGCTGTCTCTCGTAAGAGAGGGCAGCCCTTTTGGCCTATAAAAGGAGGTCATTTCTACACACATTTCATAGTGTGAAGTTGATGCAACAAGGTGAGTGTGAGGTGGTGAGAGTGAAGCAAGGCGGGAGCTCCATTAAGGGTATAATCCCTTTGTAAACTACTTCTTGTTTTGAAGTACTAAAGCCATTGAGTGGCTGCTTTCCCGTTGATGTAGCCCACATTGGGTGAACCACGTATATCGTGTGTACTCTCTCTCTCTCTCTATACTCTATAATCTCGTGTATATAAATCTGTCTCCCTCCATTAAGTAATCTACTCAATTATCTATTTAGCTACGTATTATTTCCTAACATTTGGTCCCCTATGCCTGCCTAGCCCACTGATGATTTATTTTCAAGTTTGGACTTAAAATGAACAAATTAGAGAAATTTTTCACTGTTTGACCTTATTTTACTAAGTTTAACCCTATTGGGGTTTTCCTGATGAATTTTGGTTGGAGCCTGGAGTTAGTTGAAGTTAGTTTTTGAGCTTTCACTGCTTCCATGATGTGTTGCTATCCTCAGCCTACTTTGTTGTCTGATTCTGACTTGATCAGGTACTTTTTACCCTGTCTTTGGAGATTTTCTAGACTTGTGCATTTTTCAGGCATTCTTTGGATACCAATGGGATATTTGGGCATCTCTAAGTCGTCTTTTAGTCTTTGACATTAGTTCGGCCAAATTCTTCCCTTGTGTGATCACTCGAGACTGAAATGGTCATCTTTGTTGTTGTAGGAGACTCTGAGATCCATTCGGGGTTTTCTACTACTGTGTGTTGGGGTATAGGCGCCTGTGCCTTGCCGGACCGCCCGGAGACTGGGCACCCACTGACTTGTATACCTTATACATAGCATAAGTGTATAGGGGGCTGCTCACTCTTTGAGTCTCCCCACTAATATTTGTGTGTCGTGTGTCTCCTTATCTCGCTCACTCTCCGTCTGAGGTGATCTCCGATCCCCTTCAATTGGTATCAGAGCGACAGGTTTGAGAGCGTAGATGGACGGCTTCGCGATGAACTCGTCGGCTATGGCGGAGCGGTCACAGATCTGAGCAAAGAAATAGAGGAGGCTTGTGGACAACCATACAGAGGCTTGCAGGAGAGCTCTTAGGAGCTTCCTAGTGCTCATGGATCAGAGTTCCTCTACAGATCAGCCCACTGTGTACAACATCTTCCCTCTTCTCGGCAAGCTTTGCAATGGCTACATCGGCGAGACAGGTTAGAGCTTGGAGCTTCCATAGACATGGAATCATTGTGAGATTGATGCATTCAACTCACGCATCGAGGTGGAAAGTGAGTTTGAGCCTTTCTATGAGCTCAAAGAAGCACAAAAGAAAGTCGTTCAGTTTTTGGCAGTTTGACAACAGTCCACTGTTTTGCTCATAACTTGAGCTACAAAGCTCCGATTCCAAAACTTTTTGGTTCAAAACGGAGCTGGCGTCAAGCTCTACGACTTTGTAGAAGGAATTGTTTTCTGATTCGGAGTGCAAGTGGGTCTGAAATTAAAAACACAGAGAATATTTTTAGGACAGTTTTGGGCTCTGTTGTTTTCTTTGCTGCAGACAGCTTACCCGTGCACACGGCAGGTAGTAGGCACATATGAGGTGTTACAAGATCGGGTTTGACTCCCAGGTACAGGTTGACTCTAGTACTCCCACAGGTGTTGCCAGTTGCAGTTGAGTGGTTCTTCTACAGTGTTGTGGCTTGCATACATGGTCTTTGAGCTGGTAATGCTCTATGTATGCTTATGTGGTGAGCAGTAGATCTTGTGAGCAAGTGCAGAGGTTGGTTGTAGATGACATGTATGGTCACCTGTGGTACTGTTTGTGAGCATTTGTTGGACACAGGTTTGCAGAGCTTATGCATGTATATTGAGTGTAGTTTGATGCGCATTGATTGGTCATTGTATTGAGCTTGCAGGACAATGGTTATTTTTGTGTTGATAGCCATTGTGCGTCGAAACTCTGGCGAAATTTTCCCATGAGTTTTATGCGCATAAGTTGATGCAATCCAGGTTGAGATTGCGGGTTGCACTTAGCATTTACGTGCGGTGTTCTCTGCAGGTGGGAGATCTGTACGTGTGTATGCATCGATACCGCACAGTGTGGGCTTGGTGATTAGCTCACGGTTTGACAGGCGTACAGTTATCTTGGCACACTCATAGGAGTGAGTATTGTGATGTATGCTTGTGTGGCTACGAGCTAGGTAGCCGGATTTGAGCACTAATGGCTTGAGGTTTTTCAGCAGGTTTCAGCTACAGGTTTACAAGTTTACAGGCAGGTTTGAGGGCTTATTTGGGCGCTGAATTTTCAGCCATTGTTTCCTCTTTGCAGGTGTCCATGTATGGCTCAGTTGTAGGCTGATCTGGGACACGTTTGTGACTTGTTTATGCAGCTGTTTAAGAGCTGAATTTTGGGGCCGTTTTGGGGCTGATTTGCAGCCATATTTTATAGCCATATTTGCAGACTTTTGTTGATGCGATTCGAGCCAGTTTAGGGCTGATTTGGTTGACATTTGTTACTCATAGTTGGTTGCTCTTTTACGAGCATTATGGCTGATTTTTCATTTGACTTCCAGCGTTATGGTCTGACACAGTTTGATGGTGCAGATTTTGTTGCTTGGAAGGAGAATATGCTTGTTGCAATGGCGGATTTGGGGCAGGATAAACCCTTGTGTGGTTTATCGGCGAAGCCCAAGTCTATGCGTGATGATGATTGGCAGGATTTTGATGAGTTAGCAATGTCTACGATTCACTTGCATCTGGTTGAGTCTGTTTAATGGCAGGTCTCGAGGGAGACTACAACTCATGCTTTATGGCAGAGTTTACATGCTATGTACGTGACATCCATGTCTACAGGGGAGTCTAGTCCCACTTCTATGACCATGGGAGAGATTGGTCCCACACGCAAGTCTCGATGGCATAGAGACTTGACATGTTGGCATTGTGGACATAGAGGGCACATTAGGCGTCGATGTTTCAGGCGTTTGAGACAACGGAGGCGACAAATGCGTGATGCAGATTTGGGCATGACAGATGCTAGTGAGATCAGTACGGTGGTTATTGAGTATGCTTGTGACGGCGATGTCACATTTACATCTAGCTTGTCTTCACACAATCTTATGTCTACGGATTGCATATCAGATTGCACATTGTCTTCACATTGGTTACTAGATTCAGATGCTACTTTCTATGTCACGTCACATCGTGAGTGGTTTAGCACGTTTTCTAGTGGGAGACTTGGTTGTGTGCACATGGCTGATGGTGTTGTGTATGACATTGAGGGTGCAGGAGACGTATGTTTGTCCTTGCCCAGTGGTATGAGATTTACCCTGCGTCATGTGCGTTATGTGCCAGATCTGAGACGGGATTTGATCTCAGTCAGACAGTTACGGGATAGTGGATGTCGGGTATCGCTGCTTGAGCGATCTTTTGCGTTGCATTTGGGTTCGCTAGTGATTGCGAGAGGTGCTAGAGTTGGCACATGGTACCCATTGCCCGTAGTATTGGTGCGAGATGGTCAAGTCTCAATCTTGTTACAACCATATAGAGAGCGAGAGACCCGGACAGTCTCTTTTGCTCATGGGTTACAGGGTGCTTTTCATGGAATGCAGAGTAGTGAGCTCGTTGTGCACACAGCTGGGGCACGACTTGAGCAGTCACACAGAGAGGTGACAGAGTCAAACATGCATGCTTTGTTAGTGACTGAGCAAAGCGGAGAGTCAGTTGTGCGAGATACTCCTATGCAGGATAGACAGGTAGAGCGGTCTTTCTCTAGTGAGTCACGACAGGAGGACGTTGTGCAAGAGTCTATGCATAAGGAGTTAGAGCGTGAGAGCTCTAGTGAGGCACATCAGATTGAGTGGTCATGTTTGCAGTGGATGATTGCAGAGGAGGCTGAGACGTCAACGATTATGCAATCATTTCTTTCTATGCTCGACAGTGAGCATGGGGATATAGTTGTGCAGGATATGTCTTTCAGTAGACACCTAGAGCAGCTGGTTTGCTCTGAGGTTGCACGACAGGTTGATGCGTTTTTTGCAGACAGTCAGGAGATGCATGTGGCTGACACGCCTTGTCAGTCAGAGATGCCTATTGCCAGGGATATATATGTTGATGCATGCTCCGTAGAGCTAGCAGGGCCCGCTAGCATTGCATCGGCATTCGGTGGTCTCATGTATGAGATGGTGATCTTGAGACCGGATATCGCAGCTGCAGTGGGAGCATTTGCAGTTGGGGTTGTCAGTCGTTTGTTGACTGATGATGGCATAATGCACGAGGGAGATATGCAGGTATTGCGTACATACTTACAGTACGTGTGCGGTACGTTTGGTGGTGTATGGACTTACACGGGAGCAGGACAGTCGGATACACACGATCACAGCCAGCCAGTGGGCATCGGTTGAGAGCGGTTTTCTCTCGCCTTTTGTAGTCTTTAGACTAGGTTCCCTTGCTTAAAGGCACAGTCGCCTTTAAGTGGGAGGTTGTTGGGGTATAGGCGCATGTGCCTTGCTTGGCCGCCCAGAGTCTGGGCGCCCACTGACTTGTATACCTTATACATAGCATAAGTGTATAGGGGGCTGCTCACTCTTTGAGTCTCCCCACCAATATCTGTGTGTCGTGTGTCTCCTTCTCTCACTCACTCTCCGTCTGAGGTGCTCTCCGATCCCCTTCACTGTGCTGACTCCTAGTCGGATAGGTATGCCTTTCAAACCACCCGTCATAATTTTCAATCGAATTTTGGTAGTTGTAGGTCAAATTTTCCCGTTTCGGTTGTGTTTGGCAAATTTGGCCCATTCTATGAGAAACATTTATGCATTTTCCATGAAAATTCAAGAGAGTGTATCTTTCACTGAGTTCTAAGCCTGGGCCAAGCCAAAATTTACAAAACCTGCATCTGGGGGCACCGATCGCGATCGTACCCTGGATCTCAAAATGAATTCTGACACCTGCAATTTGTTGGCAAAGCTGAGAGGATGCCTTTTGCAATTTTTGTGCCAAGTTTGGTCAGTGGGGTACACCGATCGCGATCGTTGTACCACCACCAAACTGAGAACTGATCATATGGATTGGTTCCTGGCATTGTGGGGAGCACATTGATGTGTTATGTGCTTGGAAAAAGTTTTGTTTTGATGCCTCTAAGGGTCCTTGACCTATTTGACTCAATCCGACTTTGATTTGATCCATTCGCCCGTTTGTGCAATGATTCGCGCTTGCATGCGTAATAGACTTGATCTTTACTTGATAAGGAACATACATGTGAAATCTGGTGTGAAATGTTGGCTCCGACCGTCCGTACGGGGTAGAAATGTGGCAGCTCGGTGTAGGTCAAGAAGCTCTCTTCTTCTCTCTCAAAAATGTGAAAATAAACAATGAGCTAGAATTTTGGCCTACCTGACCTATATCTCCCTGAGGTTTTCATGACATAGGGCTGATTTTTCTTACCTTTGATCTCGAGACAATCTGCATATCATCTGTGGGTCGAACCGTTCGTGATTCTGGCGTCGTATGACCATTTGATGCGATTCTGGCGAAATGTGGTCATGATCATTAAGGCTGAAATTCGACATCTTCAGATTAGCTTCATATCTTCCATGCTTGATAACCTTATCATGATACTTCGGTGTCTGCTTCCAGAACTTGATTCCGACACTGTGGGCGATATTCTTTAATTTTTGGAAGATTATTAACGAAAATCAAACGAAATAAATTGAAAATACTTATTAACTGGCGAAAATTAGCCAAAAATTATTATACTCACCCCTAAGTATATATTTTCACTAGAAGCATCCCAATGCTCCAGATTTTGTCATTACAGCTCGTTATTATGTTGGTTGGATGATAAAAACGCTAAAAATGCCAGATTTTGATCAAATTTGTTCGAAATTGAACTCTAAAAAATGAAAAAAAACAACAAACACACGCATTACGTACATATATACATGTTGGACCCCTCAATGGTCCTGACTGCTGCTAGATTCAGCAATTACTCCCCCCTTCCTAAACTGAGTCATTCGGGACGAAGGTTGTGTACATGTGCATGGGTTTTGAAATCTATTTTTATGCACGGCCGTGGAATGTGGCCCTATCCTCATGTTCGAGACAATGCATCGGGTAAAAAAGTGATGTGCAAGATGCGGGGACTGAATGTAATTTTCAGTGGCTTTGGATGGCGAGGCTAGCTGTTTATGGAACAAAAGAGCTAGCAGTTCAATTGCTCTCTCCTTGATTGTTGGTGTTTTGATGGCAGCTATTTTTGGAACCCATTTGTATTTAGTGTTTTCCATATTTGCCGATTTTGATGTACGTTCCTGAATTTTCTTAGGTTTCCATTGCCTATTTGTTAGTTCAGGCTTCCTGTGTTGACTTTTTGGTCGCCGTTCGATCTTTGTCCCTGAATTTTTTGTTGTCTCCAGCTTTTGTTGCCATTTCCACTTTGGATTAGCTCTTGAAGGTCTTTGATATGGTGTTGCTTTCATCAGGAGTTGTGTCTTGGGTAGCCATATCTGTCTCTGTTTGTTCTGCATGACGGTTTTCTTTATCCAAATTTTCCGAATAGCCGTTCTCGGTGTTTCTGGCTGATGAGCTAATTGCTTTTTGTCGACGGGGATAGTGCCACGAGTGATCTGTTTTAGCGAATGGAGTCATGTACGTGTTAGAGTTGTGTGTGTACATCAGCGCATGTTCTAACCATTCAGTAACTACATTGTACGTTCTCATCCATGGAACTCCCAAGCATAGTGATTCTCTGATTTCTCCGTCTTTCATTATGAAAAATTGATGAGGACAACTATTTCCATCAATATTGATTGGTAAGTTTTCTATCCCCAATGTTGGCATTGTTGCCCCGTCTGCGGCTTGTAAATCTCATGCGGATTGCACTAGGGGTTCATTGGTAAGCATCTTATAAGTGGAGAAATTGACCACATTGACTCTTGCCCCTGTGTCGATCAATGCTCGTTTATATCTGCCATTCGGAAGTTTGACATTGATGCGAACATCGATTCCTGTTTCCCATTGCTCGTCAGTGTGAATTATAGAAAGAGGAATTTGAGCCGTATCTGCTGGTTGAGGAAGTCTTTGTTGCTGTGATTTCTGTTTTCGCTTTAAAATCCTGATTCTGACCTCCTCCTGTGCTTGAGCCTTTGTCTCATTTGCTTTGTTCTTGCGCTCCTTCGCAGTGTGGATTTTGGCAAGCATCTTTGAGGTTAGTGGTAGGTTGTACTTCTTTAATTTGCAGCCACTAATCCAATTAGGCATCTCCTCTCCCTCTAATGTCGCAAGCTTAATGGCACTGCTAGATGATATGTCATGAATCACATAGGGTCCATTGCCTCGCTTTTTGAGTTTCCAAGAATGTTGTCTCAGGGTATACATTAAGACGTAATCCACCGTAGCAAATTCCTTGCTGGTCAAAGAATTATTTCATGTTTCGTTTTTGCGCGTAGATTATGCAACTGCCCTCAATCTAGTTTCATCCAGTTTTTTGAGGATATCTATTTGATTGGATAATTCATGGCCCGCCGTCCATTCTAAATCTTTAGCTACCCGAAGTGTGGGGAGAAGAAATTCAAGTGGCAAAATCGCTTGAATTCCATAAACCATGTTGAACGGAGTCATTCCGATTGAGGTTTTGTACGCTACTCTATATGCCCACAAAGATGAATGCAGCTTCTAATCCCAGTCGGCTCTCGATTCACTAACAATTTTTGTGAGAATTGTCACCAAAATCTTGTTCGTACTTTCTGCTTGGCCGATAGCTTGTGGATGATAGGGAGCTGACTTCCTGTGAATTACCATGAATTCATCCAATAAGAATTCAATCACTTCATTGATGAAATGAGTCCCTCTATCGCTCATTATCTCTATCGGTAAGCCATACCTGGTGAAAATGTTCTCATACAAAACCTGTGCTGTCGTTTTCGCATCCTTTTTGGTTGTTGCTTTCGCTTCAACCCACTTTGTTAGGTAATCTATTGCCACAATAATGTATTGAGCGTGTGTTTTATATCCAGGAGGCGCAATTGGTCCTACAAAATCTATTCTCCATTTTGCAAACGCTCTCGCCCCCATCATTGGCCTCAAGAGCATGTCATCTCGTGCTCTAGGAATCTTTGTCCTCTGGCAATTGTCACATCGCTTCACAAAATCTTCAACGTCCACGAATAGTGTAGGCCACCATATGCCAGCAATAAGAATTGCTTTGGCCGTTTTGTCAGCTGAGAAATGTCCTCCAGCTTGTCCACCATGTGCTTGCTCTAAGATAGGAATGTATTCCTCTTCCGTCGCACACATTCTCAAGTGATTGTCTTTTCCCCTCTTGTAAAGATTGTCCTCAATCAATACATACTCTTTCGTGATCGTTTTGATATGTGATCTACTCATCCCTTCAGGAAGTATCCCGATGGTGAGGTATTCAACAATGTAGTTACTCCATCGGGGTGCTACAGATAATTTAAATAGAGTCGCGTGTTCTATCGGCTTTTGAAAAGTGTAGATATCACATGATTTGATATGCATATGAACACTTTGTTGTATTTTCGGCCAATATACACCCATTCTCATCAATCTTTAATACATCTGTGCATGCCCATTGTGAATCCCCGTGGTTTGCACATGAGACTCGTGTAGATACAAGTCTTGTTCACTTGATTCGACACAAAGCCTAAGGATTTGATCCGATCCCTGTTTGTATAGCCTTCCAGCCAGCATTACCAATGATCTAGATTCTGTAATGGTAGTTGGTTGTCTTGTCAAATTCAATGACCCAATAGTCAACAAAGGAATTACATCTTCGCTCCATCTTGGAACCATTTCTATGTTGAAGAGATATGCATCTGGCAAATCATCATCAACTCCTACAGGGTTTTCTCCATGCACCATTCTAGATAAATGATCCGCTCTTTGGTATGTAGTTCCTTTTGTGACTACAACCGTGAAGTCAAACTCAAGCAGTATGATCAACCATCATACAATCCGCCCCGTACTGCAAGGTTTGTTTACCAAGTACAACAGGGCTTGGTGATCAACGAAGAATACAAATTCATTGGAAAGTAGGTAACGTCTAAACTTTTTCACCGCATAGATCATACCCAAACCCTCCCTTTCAGTTGTTGTGTAATTCTTCTCTGCGTTGTTTAGTTGTCTACTGGAGTAACTGATTGGAAAACCCATGTTGTTTTCTCCAGGTTGTGCAAGTATGCATCCTATAGCAAATGCTGATGCATCTACGTGGACGTGGAATATCTTTTCCCAATCCGGAGCCTTCAAAATTGGAGCGGATATCAATCTTTGCTTCAAAGTTTGAAAAGCTTTCTCGCACTCATCTGTCCACTCAAATTTAGTTATCAACACGTAAAGTGGTTTTGCAATTATAGCGTATGAGTAGATAAATTTGCGATAATATCCACAATGGCCCATAAACACTACAACACAACATGGAGATATCGACGCGCGTATATCGACGAAATTAGCGGGCATCGCTATACGTGTCTTAATGTACGTCGATATACGCGTGGAAAGGCTTTACTTCCCACGCGTATATCGACGCGTATAGTGACGCAAAAAAAATTGGGAGAAAAAAGCGAAACCCGCGAGCAGTAGGGGCCATTTTCGCCTGCGCTCTGCTCAAATCTTGGCCTCCACCTGCTGTGCAGGTATTATGCCCCCCCCCAACCCCTCTCTCTCTCTCTACATCGTGTGTGTGTGTATGTAGGAAAGAGAGAGAGAGAGGGAGCGCGGTGTGTGTGTGTGTGTAGGAGAGAGAGAGAGAGAGTGAGTGAGAGAGAGAGAGAGAGAGAGAGAGAGAGAGAGAGAGAGAGAGAGAGAGCAGTGTGTGTGTGTGTGTGTGTGTAGGAAAGAGAGAGAGAGAGAGGTGTGTGTGTGTGTGTAGGAAAGAGAGAGAGAGAGAGAGAGAGAGAGAGAGAGAGAGAGAGAGAGAGAGAGAGAGAGAGAGAGAGAGAGATAGAGATAGAGAATTAATGTATGCTTAGGAAATTAAAATTAAAGAAAAATAATTAAAGAGAGAAATGAAATGAAATGTTATATTAACGTCTTCGAAAGGCCAAAGTGACCTATGAGACATGAGACATGAGACAAGAAAGTTACAATGTGATGGATCTGATACAAAGTCAGAGTAAGAACATGACAAAATAAAATATTATGGAATCCTAAACTACTAGGTATGGACTAAACGGTTAAACCAGCTAGCTGGGATAGGTAGATCATAGGAGATCCAGCAGCTGTCGCTGGCGGATCTCATCAATCTCCTCCATGGTCAGTAGTCTGACCAGGCGTTATGCATGTCAAGCCAAAGTGACCTAGCTAGATCCTCTGATGCAGCCTCTGTCGATGTTGTGTAGTACTCCGCAGTCGTGGACGTCTAGATCTCCCTAGCTCAGTCGCTCGTTTGATCAATAGAGAGATAGGGAAGTAGAGAGCGAGAGAGAGAGAGAGAGAGAGAGAGAGAGAGAGAGAGAGAGAGAGAGAGAGAGAGAGAGAGAGAGATAGGAAATAGAGAGATAGAGAAAGAGAGTTTTATACATACATATATATATATATATATATATATATATATATATATATATATATATATATAGAGAGAGAGAGAGAGAGAGAGAGCGAGAGAGAGAGAGAGAGGTAGGGAAGTGAAGAGCGAGACAGAGAGAGATAGGAAAATAAGGAAATAGAGAGAGAAAGAGAGATAGCGAGAGCGAGAGAGAGAGAGAGAGAGAGAGAGAGAGAGAGAGAGAGAGAGAGAGAGAGAGAGAGAGAGAGAGAGAGAGATAGAGAGAGTGAGATCGAGAGAGAAAGAGAGATTGAGATCACTTTTTTGAGCAAGAACCATGCAAGTCTTCTGAATCTTTCTCAAGTTGCTCATCCATCTCCACATTATCTTCTGGCTTGGACATGGAGGCCCCGTCCGGTTTACAATCAGGTAGAAAACTTTCCTTGGGCTGAGAACTTCCATGGCTTGTGCTTTCATCAAGTGCGGCATTGGAAAGCTTTCTCTGATAGGCTACCTTGGAATGGAGGCAGGTGGGTTCGTAGACGGAGAAGAAACTATGGAACTAAAAGAGGCAAAGGGATTTTGTCTGCTACATGCATTGCCATGTACACCTGGGAGTGCACGTATGTGTCTACCCATATAGGATTTGACCAATAAAGACGAGATTTTGACCTGGTGGTCCTGATCTCCGTACACCTCTGGACCGAGGTGTACGGAGATTGGGAAAGACTAGAGAATGCGAGGTAGTTTACATTGTGAGGAGTATATATATATATATATATATATATATATATATTAAAACAACATTCATAATCATTGTAGATGGCAACATGTTTGACAGTGGGGTAATGGTTAGTTTCATGCAAAAGAGCAGAGCCAGTGCTAGAGACACGAATGAGAACACTAGCAACCTGGATTACTGTGGTCTGGTGTCAGATATCCTGAAAGTAAGCTTCAGGCGGTTTGAGATGTTTTTGTTGGATGTGAAGTGGTTCAAGGTGATTACTTCTGGTCGCAATGCAACTGTACGCAGAGATGGAAACAATCTTGTGCAAATAGATTCTACAAAGACTTGGACAGATGCGAGCGACACATTTGCTCTCCCCGAACATTGCGAGCAAGTGGTCTTTGTACCGGACCCTCGAGAGCGACAATGGTGGTTTGTGGTTCAGGTTTCTCCAAGAAATAAACAAGTATTTGAAGGGCAAGATCTCCTGGAGGAAAGTCAATCAGACGACGTCCATACTACTGTGACATTAGATGAGATGGACGAAGGTATGGCAGAGGAAGCTGACAGATATACGAGGGATGACGCAGACGAGTCAGAATTGACACTTGTAGATGAAGATGCAATGGATGAAGACAATCTGCCAGAACGAGTTGGGGCAGAGTTATGTCTGCAATTAGAGATAGACGATGATACGGTGCAAGATCTTATCGATGATGCCTCACTCGTCGAGGCCTAGGCCTGTAAGTGTTTGTGTGAAGACTTTGATTTAAAATTAAGATTAAAATTAATTTAAACAACTGTGTTCTGACGCTTTATTTTACTTTCTTTGTGCAGGACTTTAGTATGGCAGACGAGATTCCAGATCCCGCTTCCATGAGTGCAGAGGCATTCATGGGCTTCGTTACACGGATGACGCCTGCTCAGATGGCAGAGGCTTCTCAGTACTGGGTAGCCAGAGGCACGGGTACTACGCCTCCGGGATTCACACCCGAGGGACCGACGCCTAGGGGGGGGGATGCCTACGGGGTTCAGGACGCCCATGGGTACGACGCCTTCTTCTCCCATCACGGCCGCTTCGACACCTAGGGGTGGGGCAGAGGCGGATACGTCCTCATCTCCGCAGCACAGGCGCACTCGCCGATCTCGGCGATCATCAGGTGGAGGTGGTGGTTGCTGTGGAGGAGGGTCCACAGATGCTTCGACCCCTCCTCGCTCATGACCCCGGTCTTACCCAGGCACACCTCTCGACACACCTCTTGGCACACCTTGGACACCTTGGGGGGCACACGATCCTAGTGCCTCCAAGCTCTATACTGTACGGGGAGATGGTTCTGTTGACATGGATAGAGTCGGGGCTGAGATGCAACAGCGGATTCGCCAGCTCGTGGAGCTGCAGTTTTCGACCAGCATTCTGATGTCTTGGGATCAGCAAGACAAGGAAAAAGTCACTTACATAGTGGAGACCATCTTGAGAGAGTACCAGCTTGCTCCGGGTTCTTCCGTTGTTTCGGCGCGGTGGATCAAGGGTGTTGCACGGGACACCATCAAACATCGACAAGATGCATCTCGGAAGGCTTTCAGGACCGGCTCGCCGAAGCCTTCGGGCATCCCACACGAGACGTGGTTGCAGATCAGGGAGGATGAGCAGACAGCGGCCACGCGGTTCAGACAACAGCGTGAGGTCGTGCAGGTACGACAGATGACTAGGGGGACATCTCATCTTGGCAGCAGAGGCTTCGACACCTTTCGCTATGAGTTTGTGAGTTTCTAATCCAATCTTAACTATGGCGTTTTTTAAAACGCGATGAATCATGTATTCTTATTACTTTGATTTTTGTATAAACGCAGAATCTTGCGATGCATCGAGCTCCATCACGCGAGGAGGAGTCAGATGGATATCGCAGAGGTATCTATGAAGTACTGAATGATCTTGAAGCTTCACGAGAGCCTGTAGACTGGGAGGCCTTACAGTCTCGCTGATCGCTTGAGGTGAGACATTAATATGTGTGAGTTGATTTAATTAAGTCAGTATATGTGAAGTAATACCAATACTAATTTTGTGAGTTGTCCTATGTGCAGGTTGCGACGCCTAGTCATTAGTGGATCAAATTTCATCTATATGCTTTGTGAGACACAGACACGCTTCTGTGTCTCTTTTTTGTACAAACAGTTAGTATTCAGACAGTTATTGTTTCCCTTATGGTTATGATTATTGTCATTGTCATTGTATAGACAGTTATTGTTTCTCTTTCTGGTTATGCTTATGGTTATTGTTAATCTTGTTTATGGTTATGGTTATCTGCATTATGGTTTTGATCAAAGTGGTTATAGCCGGTTATGGTTTTAAGTTATTGTTATGATTTTAAGTTATGGTTATAATTCGTTATGGTTATGCTTTTAAGTTATGGTTATGCTTTTAAGTTATGGCTATGCTTTTCAGTTGGTACGGTTGTCTTTCATTGGCCTTAAATCTCATGTGAGATCCTACATGGATAGCATGTAGGAGGCGTATACATGATATGGTTTTTTTTTGAAAAGTTTATGTAAAAACAAAGGGAACTCTGCCAAAATTTTTGCGCACGGGAGCATGGTTGATATTTTGGTGCTGCTCGCTTTCTTGGGCAGAGGGTAGGAAGTCTGGCTGTGGCTGTGTCCATCTTTTAACTGGGCACAGGCCAGGCTACTTGCCCTCTGCCCAAGAAATTTTGTTTCTGCTATGGTCATCGCTATATGCGTTGCTATGCGCGTCGCTATCTGCGTCGCTAATAGCGACTGGTTTCACAGCGACGCGTATAGCGACGGGCAACGTCGATATATGCGTCGATAACACCTATTTTTGTTGTAATGAAATGCTTGTACCTCCTTTACCTTTACTGGTCGTGGTAGATCAATAATTATACTTATCTTCTCCATGTCTATCGAAATACCATTTTTGGACACTATATGTCCCAATATTTTGCCTTGTCTTACCATGAAAACACATTTCTCTGGATTCAGACAAATCCGATACAGTCTGCATTTTTCGAACACTTTGGTCAAGTGCTCCATGTGCTCCAATCTTACAAGAGAGTGAACACACAAGTCATCCATGTAAATTTCTAAGAACTGTCTTAGATATTCTTTAAAAGCATGACCCATCAGCCTCTGGAATGTGGCTAGTGCATTTGTTAAGCCAAAAGCCATTACCCTGAATGCAAAAATGTCCTATTCAGTTGCAAAAGCCATCTTGTGCTGATTCTTTGGCTTTATTACGAGTTGGTTGTAGCCTGAAAAGCCATCTAAGAAACTGTAAGCTTCTTTTCCTGCCACTCTTTCTATTACATGATCAATAATGGGTAGGGGATAGTTGTCCCGAATTGTAGCAGCGTTTATTTTCTTGAGATTGGCGCACACTCTCAACTTTCCATTTTTCTTTGGGACCACCACAATCGGTGAAACCCAGTTAGTGTGCTTAATTTCGTAAATAAACTCTGCCTCTTTCAACTTATCTATCTCCTCCTTGATCTTCCTTGCAAATGTCTCATTGTAAGTATAAGGACGTTGTCTGCTTGGTTTGGCGTCATTCTTAAGGGGTATTGTGTGTTGATAGATACTTGGATCCACCCCCTTAAGATCTTTGTATGACCATGCAAACACATCTCTATACTGTTTTAGAGTAGCTATCAAAAGCTCCTCCTCTTCTTCAGTAAGATTCGTGGCAATATATGCAGGTTTTGGATCTTTTCCTGGCTCCGCTAGATCTATTCGTTTGGCTTTTTCAGGACCGTCGTATGATTTACCAGTTTCCTTCAATTTCCTCATCAGTTGTTGCACTATGATTTTCCTATCTTGTAGGTATACTTCTTATAATGGGACGGCACATCCATCTTGTCAGAATTCGTGTCCTCATTTGTTTCCATTTTAGTTGTCCATATGTCTTTGAGGGTCCGTTTGAGCTTATTGTACTCTGTTTTCCTCTCAGTTTTGTTCATTCTAGACCCTGTTTCCCTCTCCTTATGTGTCTCAGTCGTTTGATTTTTGCGCTTGTTCTTCTTGTTGTTTTTCCATGGTTTAGTTTTGATAAACTGGCCAGTGACCTTGTCTTTGACACAATCGTCAGCCTTTACAAGCCTTAGATATCCCTTTTTGTCATTGACAAGAGGCATGGGCTTATGATTATTCGCTCTTGATTTCCTTGTTCTCTTTGATCTATACCGCTCTTGTTGACTAGGTTTTTGGTTAGGAAACTCGTAAAATCTGTCTGGTCTCGACATATACTTCTTATTCGTCTCTGATCCACTTGACCTTTCGTCATCAGCATCTATCATTTGGATTTCATCACCCAGTGAGATGGAAGGTCATCGCTTAGTGAATCTGTGAATTCCTCCTCTGTTCGATTCCTATCATCCACTGTAGATATCACATCAACTATTCTTTTACACTCAGTCTCACGTAGTGATTCTTTTTGTTCCTCACTCTCTGATCCTGACTCAAGGATGGCGCTAGCCATTTGCAACGTTACTAGGTTGTATCCTTCATCGTCACAAAATTTTGTAGGCGTGCATTCGTTAACACATACATCCAAGGTTGACAATATTTGAGTCCACCCAAATGGCTCAAATAAATGTTCAGGGAAAGGTTCTGGGAGATAAGCCTCGTCTTCTACGGACCTTTCCAATACACATTCCTCTTTTATTAAGTCTCCACAATCAAATGCTCCACACATCCAGACATGTGTTTTCATTTGTAACCATGCAGGTATTTCTTTTTCATTCACTGTGGTTGAATCAAATTCTTGCACTGGTGTTTTTGCAACGTCTCTATAGCCATGATCCTTCATGTTGATTTTCATTATTAGCTCCTCATGCCTTAGGTAAATTTGGTCGTACCCCCAATCTTGTATCATTTTGAGTTGACGCATAAAAGGTCGCCCCAAAATAATATCAAAGTTGTTCGTTTTCTTGAAATCTACCACGACAAAGGTGTACTCATAGTTAATTCCACAAGAAGTTACAACTATTTGGTCTAGGATTCCCAATGGTCTCTCTACATACCCATCTGCGAGTTGTAGTTTCATTCTCATCTTTCTGAGAGCTGGACGGCCCCATTTCTCCCAGATTTGCTTTGTAGCAATCGCAACTCCCGCTCCACTGTCTAGGATAGCCATCGTCTTTATATCCTGATATTTGACGGGTAAGGTAGTATTACCTTCCTCACCTTCACAATAATCTCCGACCTTGTTTATGGGCACAGGTTGGGCTTTGGGTTGACCTTCCCGTTTGTATTCTTCTACCGTAGGGTTTATCTGAAGAGGAATCTTTATTCCTTTGTTCTCCAGATGTTTCCCCATGTCTTCCCATAAGTGTGGTCTGACTCTCAAGAGTTCTGACAAGGTGATTGTGCATGTTACAGGTGTCGACAGCATCTCTTGAAGACTTTTTGAGTCAATCATTTGTGGAATAGCTATCATCTGGGATGGAACTAATCTTATCTACGATTTTTCCTCGTGTTCACCTATAAATGAAGGCAGGGTTTTCAGAGATTGAGCTTTGCTTTCCATCGAAACCTCCATTCTTGCATCTCCATACAGTGATTGTATATCTCATGGATAAAATTCATTGTCCATGTCAACCTCAAGAATTGGTGCAGACTGTAACGTCGCTCTTCTGTTCTTTCTATTTCTAATGGTTTCCCATAAGTGTTGTGGCCATGGTTCTTCCACTTTTGGAATTGGCATTATAGTCATCAACTTAGCATCATCAGTGGTGTTCGGCACCACTTGGTGATCCAATGACAATATCATTTCAAGCCTGCTTCTGTTTACTTGTTCTGATTCATCGATCTTTAGTTTTTCTCGCTCTTTGTGAATCAGCACTTCTTGTTCTGGGGTTCTAATCGCATTAGGTTCCATCAATTCTTGGGCTGTTTCAATGAGGTGTTTACACATTTCCAAACGCTTCGTTTCTACTTCTGGTTGAGGATAAGTCAACCATCTCTGCTTTAAGGTTTGGTTTGTTTTTAGCCTCGCTTCATACGCTTGTAATAGAGTATCTAAAGGCTCTAGCACTTTCTTGACCAAGACTGATTCCCCTGAGGATGCTTTCCTCGGCTTGTTGTTGTCCTCAGTAGTTTTACTATCTCTCTTGTTTCAATTGCTCTTTCGTTTCATGTAACTCATTTTGCATGGCGATTTGGGTTTTCATCCTTGTTTTCATTCTGTCTCGTTTCGCCTTCCAAGATTTCCGCTGTGTTCTCACAGATAAACTCTCGTTTTCTGTGGGTATTGGCAACTCGACCTTTTCTTCCAATGGCTTGTTTTTCTCTAAGTCCTTGGCTTGGGCTCTGGTTACTGCATTGATTTGGATCATGGGTTTGGTTTTTGATCCACTGCTTGCACTTGGTAACACCCCCACAATATTTATAGTTGTTTTTCCCTTGTTGTCCGGATTCCTTGGGCAATCGGGCAGTATGTGATTCACATCACAACCGTCACAAAACCCAAAAATTTTCACTCTTTTGCCTTTGAAAGGACAATTACGCTCCCAATGATCTGAACTTCCACAGCTATAGCACGGTCCAATTGGTGGTTGATTTTGAGGAGGTGGTCCCATAGGTTGTCCCGCCCTATTAGGATATCCTCTCGGTTTGTAGTTCTGGTTCGCAATGAACATTAGCGTTCTTTCATCCACCAAATATTGATCCCTTGAAGATTGTGCTACATACGTCGGTGGTGCCATACCCTAGTTATTTCCCCATGGTTGATAGGCTTCGTTTGCATACATCTGTGGTTCAGGTTCAGTTACGTAAGGCTCATTCGGTTCCTCGTAATAAGAAATTTGAGGAGTACTATTTGTTCGTGGTGATGCTTCGTAAGGTTGAGCATACCTAATCATGGCCCTATTTTCCTATGGTAATGGAGGTTGTTGACCCAACATAGGTTGAGGTCTGTCTGCTCTTGCTACCATATTTACATTCGGCCCAACTTGATATCTTGGAGGAGGTGGCTGGGGTGGTCCTGCTGGAGGTCCATACGGCCTTTCCCTCACATAGTTTTTGTTGTAAAAACACTCATCCATGCCATGGTTTGTCCATTTTTTTCTCTATAGCGCACCATTTCAGTACTCTTCCATTCGCAATTGGTGCTTTCGGCTGTTGTGTGCACCACGCCGTCGGGTGATCCCCCCCACATATGTCACATTTCCTCATCTGAGGCTGTCTCATCCTCGGATCTGATCTCATATGTTGCTGCATTCTCTTCGTTACTTTCTCTATCATTTGGTCAGCTGTCGGCGTCAAAGAAGCCTGAGCCTCTTTCTTGGTAGAGGGTTCACTCTTAATAGATGAAGAGCCACTGGTTACTGAATCAGTATCCTCTGACACTTCCCCATATGCTTTGCAGTTATCAACAAGATATAACGCTTCCCTTGTAACCTATTCAATTGAGCTACAAGCTTTCAAGTGAAGGTCCTTTTTAGAGGTTTCGTTTCTAAGTCCTTCAATGAAGAGCACAAACAATCTCTCGTCCTGCGGTAATTCTCTCCCTAGGCACCTCTCGATGTATTGCTTGAATCTCAAGGATGATTCCTTCACTTTTTCGTTCTCCTTTTGTTTAAAAGCATATATCTGTGATACAGTATTATGCTTTATACCCCTTTTTGAGAATTCTTCCGCGAACTCCCGTAATACATGTTCAATATTTGGACAAGTTTCAGGGTTCAAAGGTTGAAACCATGTTAAGGCCGTCCCTTCCAAGGTCAGCCCGAATCCCTCATACTGAGTATGGAAATCAGTGATCTGCTCTGCTCTTAAGACTTGCTTGAAGAGCGACACATGGGCATATGGATCCCCTAATCCACTATACTTCTTTGGCATGCACTTCGCTACCTAGGATGGTCTCATCCGTCTATTGCCTGCGACCAATCTCAGTGCTCCCGTGTCTCGACTTAATCGTTCTTGTATATCATGGATGTCGTGGGTTGCTCTCGTTGGCTCCCCTGCCACGAATCTACTACTAGGAGTCAAATGTGATGGTGCTACTACAAATGTCGGACCTACTGTGGTATGTGTAGAGATAGGAACCGCACTACCTCGATGCGTTGCCATTGATTCTCTGGAATGTAATGTTCCCATGGGGCTTGGCATAGAATAATGAGGTCGACTGGAAGAATCAACTACATGAGTGCTCTCCACCTATTGCCATCGGGTCTGGCATGAAAGTTGTAGGTGCTGGTCTCAGTGGGCTTGGAGTGACATAATAATGGTGGATTGGTCCCCCAAAGTACGTATATCCTTCCAACTCCTTTTTATCGATTGCTGCGTATCGTCTTCCATATTTGTCGTATGCGACAATTTTGTTTCCGATCCCTCTATGTAGGTGAAGACATAAAGTCTTTTCCGCTCTGTCAACTCATCGACGTAGGGTTCCTCACATCTATAATAGAGATCTTCCTCTCTACTATTATACTTGTATAACCCCACGTAGACGTTGTCTGTGTTGACTCTCAAAGTTTTGTTTTCTCGCCTTAACCTCGCATTAGGGAAGCTCATTGATGGTGCTTTCTCCTCAGGTTCCTCATCTACTTTGGATTTCATGCCCATCAATCCCCACTTGTCCACAATGTTAGGATTCAAGACTACTAAGTACATGATACCTTCGTCATCTAGGTACCTATCTCCGCTATAGCTCACAGGCACTAAGTCCTTGAACTCACTTGGTCTATCTTCTATTTTCACACAGTAGCGGTCCATACCATCTTTGTAGATCTTGGCACCTTGCTTGTTGTCATACTGATACTTGATGAACAATAGCTTCATTGTGGCCGAAGGGTCTGATGGTCCTGCTGCCATGTTTTCTCTTTTGTTTAGTTTTAAATGTCCCAAGTTTTCCATGAAATACTCGTAAGATCTCTCCGAAGAAGTATCGGAAATACTTTCTTCAGGGATCGGCTCTAACGGTCGTACTACACCTTGGTTTACACTCTCCTCCGTTGATAGAACACTTGCTTGATCCGCTAAATTTCAGTGTTGGTTGTTGATTTGTTTTCCCGATCTCAAAAACATGAAGAAAGTGGAATTTACTAACTGAATCCAAACCTCTTACTTGGAGATGGAGTGATCTTCCAACTCTCGCGGCTGCATGGATTGTTACTTGATCGGTTTCTGCAAATGAATACACTTGATGGCTATGAGATCACTGTTTCATTCCAACTGTCAGCAGATTCAACACTTTCACAATGACTTCAACACAATTTTGCTTGCAGATTATTGGCAGTATGTCCAATTTGAGTTTTGACAACTCTTGATATCTTAAATAGTCTAGGTCTATGAATAGGTCAAAAATAAGTCAAATCTGGCATAGAGGTACACCGATCGTGATCGTACTTTTGAGCCCAAATTTGATGAAACTTTACCAGCTTGTTCACTAGGCTATTTTAAGGCTACCCACCTGATGCTTTTGTATTCAGACTCCTAAAAGTCAAGCTTTTACCAGTTCTTGGTTGGAAGTGTCTGTTTTCCTGAATTTGTCAGTTTGACTTGATTTTGGTGTTTGTTTTGGGATTTGAAAGCTATCTGCGGTTGTCCTATGTATAGGCTATTTCTGTGTATGGTTTCTTCCCAGTTTTGATGTGTTTTGGTCTACTGAAAGTCAATTTCTATGCCAGTTTAGCAGTTTTTGACTTGGATCTGTATTCAGATGGTTTGACAGGTATTTTGAGGTTTCTAGCTCTAGGTCCTTTAGAATTTTATGTTTGTATACACCTGAGGATCCCATAGATGAAATCTGGTCAAAATTTGGCACTTAGGTACACTGATCGTGATCGTAGTTCTGAGCCCAAATTAGACCGAATTTGGCATGCTTGTAGACACTGATGTTTTAAGGCTATCCCCCAAGTCTTTTTGCATTTGGATCACCAAAAGCCCAGATTTTGCACTTTCTGGGTCTGTCAGGCTAGTTTTACCCAAGTGGCCTGATTTCCTTGATTTTTGATGTTTTTGGGTGTGGTTGCTTTAGACAAACTTGTTTAGAATCCTATTAGGAAGGCACACAACAAATCTTGTCCAATTCTGGCACAGAGGTACACCGATCGCGATCCTAGTACCTGGGCCAAATCTAAGGAAATTTTGTCTGCTCCCTCTGACAAGTGTTTCCCAGTGTTTTGTGCTACCACTTTGTGATTTGAATCAAAATCAACCCTGTTTGGTCAGATTTTCTAAATTTCAGAGTCTTATGGCCTTTTTTGCCAAAGTTATGGTTTTCTGGCTTCTCGACTCTAATTTTTGTCCCAAATCTGATTGGAATGTGATTTACTTATCCTACTCCTAAGTATAGAAATGAAAGAACATAAAGAAATGAATCAAACAAAACAAACAAGCTGGATTTCGGGTGAGATTTCAGTACTCAATCGAATTAAAGAAATTGAAGAGCAAAAATGCTTTGAACACTCTCACTCACAGCTCCCTAAATCTCCTAAGAGAGGATCTAGCCAGTCCACTGACTCTAGACTCCACTAAGCTCTAAACCCTTGTCTAGCAGCCTAACTGAGGTGTAAAATGGATTTGTGGATTGATCTTCTTTTAAGGAAGTTAACTACGCACTCGGTCACTCATCACCTAAGGTGTATTCCCCGACAACGGCGCCAATGTTTGCGGGTCGCCGCGACGGACGTCTATAGCATAGCTCTCATGCATCAACATAAAATATCAATACAAGGGAAGCGACCAGGATGAGGCATGGAAACTCACTAGGGTGTCATTCCTAATGAAGTGAACTCGATGAGTTGCAACTACTAACTCTGCAAGAAAATCATACGCACTAAAGCCAAGCAATCTGCCTATGTCCTTCTACACAGCTCTACAGTTTTCATGCCCGTTTACCATGCAAACCATGTCGGAATCGCACGAAACTTGAAGGGGAGCTACAAGGGACTATCGGGAGCATATCCTATCACTGTCACACAACATTCTGGAGAGGTACAAAGATCGCGATCGTTCATCCCAAAGTCACCAAAAACAGCGAACAGATGATCCTAAAGGGTCGTTTTAGGGTCTCTGAAGCCTCTCCTAGGGTCAAAACAACATAAAATACGCATATAAACACTCAAAACATCGATTTAAGCCCACAAACTCGTAGTCGAGCACGTACGCCGAATCTTGAATGATTACACTTGAATGGAAGAGCAAAGTAAGAGGAACACAATGCAATAAACGAATGTGAATTCGAATTACCGTAGCCACAGTAGCGAAGATTACAAGTTGGAGCAAGAAAGAGCTCTCAAACGTACACTGTCTTCTTCAGCTTATCATAAAAGATTATGTTCAAACTTACAAAATTGACCTTTATAGTTTAGGTCTTTACAAATGGCTTGTCTGGCCAAAAGCTCCTAAACTTCTAACTGGCTCTCTTATACACATTTTCTCCCAAAAAAATAATCATAAATTCTTTTACAAGTTCTCGGCTCAGAGAAGCCCTTTTACAAAAGGTCAAGGTTTCCGCAAAAATGTAGATTCCCTCAAAAATGTAGATTCTATCTTTGGAAACCGCACCTTCATGGCTTCGTCCGCCAAACAGTGCTTGAGGGTAAGGTGTTCAAAAAGTCAAATCTAATCCCTACTCAGGGGGGGGGGCAAGTCCTAAAGCTAGGTGGATGAGAGAGAACACACACACACACACACACACACACTCACAAGGAAAGCCCAAGCCTTAATTAAGAGGCAGCAAGGACACATGTCAAGCCCCTACCCATGTTGCCCTCATGGTGTGCCTAAAGCCTATTGGTTGGCCTCCCAAGGGTTACAAGGATAAATTAGTTAATTTAATTAATTGTTTTTGCATTTATCAAGTCCTGTCTCTCAAAGGAGAAAGGGAGACACTTGTCCAAGGGGGGGTCAACCAAAGCAAGAAGGGGGGTTGTTTGGGGGGTATACTCTCCCACACACACTCACACAGACTCTCATTGTGAAAAGTGCAAAGTGCAAGAGCTCCATCTCCTTCTCCAAGCTGGTAGAGAAATTGAGAGCCTACACCAACACTCTTGGCTGTGGAATGAAAATTTAACCGAAAGCCATGCTTCAATGCTTAAGCTTGCCATCTTCTCCATCTTCATTACTATGATATTATGTATGCTAGCAAGAAGAGTGATCGGATAAGTGAAGAACTATTTCTTTCTCCTATGGATGTTTCTTCTTCCTCTTCCCTACCCTCATTCCCCGCTAGCTCTCTCGACCTTCGAAGGTGTTTGAGGCCTTGGGATACTTAATGCTTTTTGCAAAGTCTATGTTATGCTCATGATGCATAAAGCTTTCCATCTTCATTGCATCACCTAGGTCACAAGGAACACAAAGATTGTATTGTACCAAGTCTCTCTTGATGGGAGAATCTATAATACAAATGCCTATTGGAGGGGAGACCGGCTCCACATAAATCGGGTCCTCAACTGTTGTCAAGTTCTCTAAGCTCTCTCTCTTGCAAAAGTATTGTTCATGACAAGTTAATTAAGAACTATGTTTATGTTGCTACCATCAAATAAGTTCACCCTCTATGCTCTCAAAGTAGTCTCACAAAAATATTCTCTCTAATTCTCTTAATTCCACTATTCTCAAAGTTCATAGGCCATTTCCATTACATTAGTATCAGAGCATTTGGTTTCTCTTTTCTTGCTTAAGAAGAGAGGTCCTTAAGTAGCCTATTAATGGTTGATTTTGTTAATTATATTAGGGTAAGTGGGACTGCGATCTATTATCGGTTTTGTTGAGTCCACTCTGTGGGATATGGTGCACATCTTGGGAGCTTTGGTATTAACAATGGGCATTTTAGGCTTGCCTACGGCTTTACCATTATTGAGCCATAAGAAGTCCAAAAGGAGCTATCCCTCGGCAACTCTGCATTATTAGACCCACTCCACTACTCTCTATAATTAACCAATTCGAGCCATGGGTGTCCTCTTAGCAGCTAAGGTTTTGAATTGCCAAAGAATACACTATGTATACACATAAGTTTAATTAGCATGGCTGACAATAACCAAGAGAGTGGAATGAATATTAATAACTTTTATTTGCACATGAAGGTGCTAATGATGATGCCCCCATGTTTTTCAATTATCTTGTTACTAGGTTGCAGCAAGCTATGGACAACGCTGCTTTGCAAGATGAAGTTACTCAACAACTTCGTGCTTATGGGATTTCCCTTCCTCTCCAAGAGGAGAGAGAGAGAGCTTAGGAGGCCTCTTTATGAGACCCCCAAAAGAAGACTCTCTCCCATACAAGAGGAGGAATCCAAGGAACAGGAAAGTAACGAATCCCTAAGTTCCTCTGAATATGTGGCTCTTCTTGACGGTCGCCAATGTTCCCCAAGAGAAAATGATCAACCCACAATCCTTCTCCTCGTCACTCCGAAAGGGAAGAGAGGAGACAAAAGAAGAAAAGGGCAAGAAAAAGGTCACCCTCTTCTCCTTCCTTCTCACCTTCCTCCTCTTTCGACGAAAGCTATGGCTATTCTCCTAGAGAATTCAAGAGGGGAGGGCATTGCAAATCATACCTGGATGGCGAAGGTCACAAAAGCTCAAGAAGTTCAAAGACGGAGGAAGGAGTATCTCTTTTCTCACCTATGATGGCACCTTTGGTGCCACCAACAAAGTATTGGCCTTCATCCAGCAATTTGATGTGGCCTTTGGAGATTAGGGCTTCACAGAGTCCTCCAAGCTACACCATGTAGCTATGCACTTCCAAAAATCGGCTCGTCAATGGTGGGCTAGCCTTTGTGGCAACGGGGAAGCCCCAAAGACATGGAAAACTATATGAGTTTCCATCATGAAGCAACTCCTTGCAAGCGATGCAAAGGAAAAAGGACTTATTGAATAGTGCAGTTTGAAGCTTCTCTCTCATGAGTCTATCCACAAATATGTAGACAAGTTTTGGGATTTACATCTCAAGGCTATTGTCTTCCAAAAGATAGACTTTGCCAAGAAAAAGCAACAATTTTGTGCGAGATTACCTAAAGAGATACATCTGAAAGAGTGGTGGTAATGCGTGTGTTGGTCTCCACCCCACCGTGCTATCTTATAGCCTCCCCCTAGCATACACACTGTCCGACCATGCTGGTGGCCTTGCCCATAGGACCCATGTCCTTACATTACCCCCCCCTTGGAGAATCGTTTTCGTCCTCAAAAATGAATGTAGGAAAACGTTTCTTAAGTGCGGAGACATTCTCCCATGTAGAACCTTGTTCAGGTCTATCTAGCCATTTTACCAACACCTGTCGTCTGACATGATGTCTGGTGTGAAGCTCATGAGAATACAAAATCTTTTCGGGCTCATGAGGAATGCTTGGCGGTTCGATAAGGTCAACTAACACACCTGTGTCAATGACATTATCATTCTGTCCTAGCTGTTTTCGTAAACGGCTAACATGAAAAAAAGGGCTTTGGGAGAGCTAACTTATAGGCCACTTGACCTATACGTTTGAGAATGGTAAGCGGTCCATAATAGCGTGGTGAAAGTTTAGCAACTTTTCCCATCTTCAGACTTTCTAAATGCTCCGTAACTTTAAGGAAAACCTTATCTCCTTCTTCAAAAGTAGCAAGACGATGATGCTTATCTGCGTGCTTCTTATATCGATCTTTGAGCTTGCTTAACATTCTGCCAAGCAACTCGAAGCATGTCAAAACGGTCTTGGAGAAAATCCTTTGCTTGTTGTATCTTCTCCTTAGCCAACCCCACCGTAATGAGTGATCTAGGTTGAAATCCATATAAAAGCATAAATGGACTAAACCCTATAGTCACATGCTTTGAACTATTATAAGAAAATTCCAATATAGGTAAGTAGTCTTCCCAATTGGTTTGCTTCTTGCTAACGTACACTCATAGCATATCCTCTAGCACTTGATTAAATCTTCGATTTGACCATCCGTTTCTGGATGATCAATTGTACTTAAATTAAGTTTAGTTTCCAACTTTTGGAACATAGCTCTCCAGAAGTGATTATTGAACTTTCGATCTCTGTCACTAATGATACTAGCTGGAAGACCGTAGATTTTATATATATGCTCTATAAATAGCCGTGCTAATTCCGGTGCCTTAGTCGTAGTCTTAGTGGGAATGAATCGACCCATCTTTGTGAGATAGTCTACAATTACCCAAATGGCATCATGGCCACAATTTGTAGTAGGTAGTGCTACTACAAAATCCATAGAGATACTCTCCCACTTACTTTGTGGAATCCCTAAAGGATGTAAAAGGCCACCTACCTTGAGGCACTCTGTCTTATTAACTTGGCACTGTTGGAAATTTAGTATGTACTCTTGAGCATCATGATGTAAGCTTGGACAATAAAATTGTTGTCTATCTAGGGCATACGTCTTATGAATACCTGGATGACCAGCACTTGGACTATCGTGACACTCAACTAAGATTTGGCGCCTAGTGTCTGAGTCCTTTGGCACACATACTCTATCTTTGTGGAGTAAGTAGCCATCATCAATGGAAAAATTCTTCCATCACTTAAGCTCTTCCTGAGTAGGGATGGAGCTCTGTGTGTTGGAGTTTTTATCTGCGCGTGCAGAGACATGTTGATCTGGCTGTACAGCGACATGTGAGTGTGAGGGATCCCTTTTTAAAACTGCACTCCACACTTTAGCATATGATTGATCTTGTGCACACTTGCCACGTAATGACTCTGAAAATCCACTCTTTATTACCGTGAAAGCAAGTGAATTAATCTGAGGCATCCGACTTAGTGCATCCGCTACTACATTATATCGCCCCTTGCGATATCCTAGCCTACAATCATAATCTTGAAGGATTACGCCCCATCTAGCTTTACGGCCGTTCAAGTCCATTTGAGTAGTAAACCATTTGATACTCTCATGGTCAAAAACTACTTCAAACTCGGCACCATATAAATAGTGTCTCCATTTTCTAAAGTGTGAATTATGGCATAGAGCTTTCTCTCATAGACAGAATAATTCTGTTGAGCTCTATCTAACTTTTTACTTTCAAAGGCTACAGGTCTTCCCTCCTCGAGAAGTACCGCACCAATTGCTTTATCATTAGCATCAGTCTCTACCACAAATGGCTTAAGTGGGTGAACGATTGCTAGGATGGGAGCCACATTGCTCTTTTGCAGAGGCCCCCCCTTTGGATCCCTATTTTCTCTCCTTTGGATCCCTATTGTGGCTGGTCTACTAGCTTAACCAATATTCTAGCTTTTTCTCCCCTGGTACTTTCCCATATTAAATGATTAGTTTAACATGAGAAAATAATTTAGTAGAATTCGATATTAGTTATTATGACACAAGAAACCACAATTTTCATATTCATTTATGCCGAAATATAATGGCCGTATGGCAGTCGGAAAGTGGACAAAACACGGTTGGCAGGTGGTCGAAAGTCAATGGCCGTTGGGTGGTGGCCAAATTCAATGGCTGGTGTGGACGATTTCAAGTTGGACTTCTCAACACAAGGGTGGCTACACATGGCTACCTGTGATGAGAGAGGGTAGCCCTTTTGGCCTATAGAAAGAGGCCTCTTCTGCACACAAAAACGGATTGTGAAGCATTGTGGTTCATTATGAATTTGATGTGAGATGTGAGAGTGAAGCAAGGTGGGAGCTCCAAAAGGGTATAATCCTTTTGTAATCTACTTCTTGTTTTGAAGTATTAAAGCCATTGAGTGGCTGCTTTCTCGTGGACATTGCCCACATTGGGTGAACCACGCATATCGTGCTCTCTCTCTCTCTCTATACTCTACAATATCTCATGTGTGAATATTATCTCTCTCCATTAAGTAAACTACTCAATTATCTACTCAGCTACATCATATTTCCTAACACCATAGCTGTGCCCCAATGAGCCCTAGGTGCTGTCGAGTCCTAGTCATGGTAGTCGATAGGTTTAGCAAGAAAGCACAATTTATTCCTGTCAAAAAGACTATTAAGGCACACCAAATGGCAACCATATTCATATCTCAGATTTTCAAACACCATGGATTACTAACATCCATCATGTCAGATAGAGATCCTAGAATGATCAGTAATTTTTGGAAAGGTCTCTTTGAAAATCTAGGTACAAGATTGAATTTCTCTTCGGCCTACCACCCACAAATGGATGGCCAAAGTGAGATAGCCAATCTTACGATACTCTATCTACTAAAGACTTATGTTACAGAAGTAGATCAACGATCACAATGGGAGAAGTATTTACCCCTTGTAGAGTGCGTGTACAATAATACTGTCCTTACTACTACAGGAAAATCACCTTTTGAGATCATAGAGGGAAGACCTAAAAGTCCCTTGCTACTTAAAGTACATGGGAAGATCTTTGTTGCTACTGATGAGTATAGCAGTGACCTACAAGAATCTTTTCAAAAGGTTAACGAGGCTATGTCCATCTCTCAACAAAGGCAAAAAGCTATTTTTGACAAGCATAGAAGGGCCTTAACATTCAAAGAAAATGATTGGGTCTTACTTAAGTTTCCCAAGGCTCGATTGAGGCAAACGACGGGAAAAAATCCTACGGGCCATCAAAAGTATTATGCTGAATTAGCAAAAAGATACTTTCGTCCTTTTCAAATATTGAAGCCAATCAATAACATGTCTTATCAGTTCAAGTTGCCCAACCATTGGCTCATACACTATGCTTTTTATGTGAGCCTACTTAAGCCCTACAAAGGAGAGCCACTAGTAGAACCAATTATTGAAGACCCTCCAGAAATAGAAGACCAAGAAGAGGTGCTACAAACCGAAGCTATCCTTCGGCATGAAGATAAGGTACTACGGCATGGTAAGATTATCAGATAGTATCTTATTAAGCTAAAAAATTATCCATTTGAAGATGCTAGATGGATGCAAGGAATACAACTTAAGGATAGTATGAACCTTGTCAATGCTTATAATATTGCACTAGAGTAAGTAAATATAAATGCTTTCTAAATGAACAATGTTTTTGTCTTATAAGACTAATCCTCTTTTGTGCACAAATTTAAAAAGTATGCATGCTTAGAATCATGTTTGTGTTGACGACGTCACTCAAACACCAAATAGAATTTGTCACTCTACTTTGAGAGTATGATATAGACTAAAGAGCAAACATGCTTGCGGTAGCTACGTCATCCATTCTAGAATGATGTTGTAGGGTAAAATGGGATCCTCTACCCGCTAAGAAACGTAGCCTAATGACTAGGACTTTATCTCTTCTACCTCATAGTTGAGGACGACTATGCTTTCAAGAGAGAGGTAATGTCATAAAATCTAATATCTAATCAACCCAAATGATTTTCTCATATTAAAATAATCCTTTAATGTGGGAGAATAAACGGGACCAAGGGTTAGAATATAGACATGTGTTTATGGATTTGTCTCAACACGGGGCCAAGGTTAAAAGGGGTCTAAATGAGAGATGGTATGTTAAAGAGAAATTCTACCTAATGGAGCTTAAAGACCATAGGGTTAGCTTCTTTAAAGACCTCCAAAAGTTAGTGTTTAAAAGTCCTTTGACCTTAGGCAAGCTAGGGATGACCTTGAGGTGGGATTCCTACCCAAGCATGAGGTGCTTGTTGGCTTGCTAAGTGTTAGTGGGAACCTTACCCAAACGCTCGAGGTGTTTCTCACATGCTTAAATGACTAAAGTTCTTGAAGTATTCAATTCAAAGATAACTCTCAAGAGACATGAACGTTTCCATGCTTGATTGACTAAGTCCTTGAAGTATTCGATTCAACCAAATGACTTAATAAGTATAAAAGACACATGTTCAAATGATCCTTCACATGCGGGCCTCATTATGTGTTTGAATGCCATTTGATAGGTTTTAAAGGGGTCCAATGAGAATTTAGATACATAAAAATAAATAATTAAGTTCTTTCTCTCAAAGAAGAAAAAGAGGATACATGTCCAAATGAAATAATAAAATAATAAGAGAGAGAGAGAGAGAGAGGTGTGGACCAAGCATGAGAGGGGTTATACCCTCCCCTCCCCCCCACACACACACACATTCTCTCATTGTGTGGAGTGCAAAGGCAAGAGCTCCATCTCCTTCTCTAAGTTGTTGAGAAGTGGAGAGCCTACACCAACACTATTGGCTATGGAATGCAAATCCAACCAAGAGCCATGCTGCGATGCTTAAGCTTGTCATTTTCTTCATATTCATTACTATGATATTATGCTATGCAAAGCAAGAAGAGTGATGATAAGTGAGGAACTATTTTTTTCTCATTCTTCTTCATCTTCCCTACCCTCATTCCCCACTAGCTCTCTCCACCTTCGAAAGTGTTTGAGGCCTTGGGACTGAGGCTTGGGATAGTTAATTATTTTTGCAAAGTTTATGTTAAGCTTGTGATGCATGAAGCTTTCCATCTTCATAGCATCACCAAGGTCACAAGGAACACAAAGATTGTATTGTAACAAGTCTCTCTTGATGGGAGAATCTATAATACAAATGCCTTTTGGAGGGCGGACCAGCTCCAAGTAAATCCGGTCCTCAACTATTGTCATGTTCTCTAATACTCTCTCTCTTGCAAAAGTATTGTTCATGCCAAGTTAATTAAGTACTATGTTCATTTTTCTACCATCAATTAAGTTCACGCTCCATGTTCTCAAAGCAATCTCACAAAAATGCTCACTCTAATTCTCTTAGTTCCGCTATTCTCAAAGTTCATAGGCCATTTCCATTATAGTATACAATAAAGATTATAATCAACTTGTAAAGTTGAACTTATCAACTACCCTTGGAAGATTTTGGACTTCTTTCCTTGAAGTAATTGTGAAGAGATTAATCAATGACCATCAACACACATAGAGTGGTTTAGTATTAGTTAGGTCATACCCCTGGAAATACCACTCCTATAGTCACAATCAATTATATATACTCAACAACTGAACTTTGTAAGTTGGAATCATATTCACAACTAGAATCATAGATCTCCATGAACAGAAGAAAAAGATTCTCAATCAAGTCATGGGCCTTGTAAGAATCTCTAATTTTAAGGGATTAAGGCTAATTTTGCGTAGACTTTGTGGGACAAGTGAATTTAATATGTTAGTTTTGAGTAGGTTTCTCTAGTCCGTTTTTAGGGCCATGTAGTGTTGGAATTAGGGTTGCAAGAAAACACACACAGCTTGGAGAAGACAAAGGAAGCTCAAGGCACACAAGAGAGAGTGTATTACTTTATGTGCAATGGAAAGATAAGTTAGCCCTAGAGTGATGGGCTTATATACAATACACGTGGGAAAAAAACATCCTAGTGAGAGAAAATATGCCCCGGTGTTCCTAAGTGTGTTCACACACATCATTACCACATGTATATGGTAGAAAATCCCTCTTGGAGTGATGCGGTGAAGGAGAGCTGGCACATAGTGTAAAGGGAAGTTCCATGCCTTGAGGAAATGATTAGTCGACAAAGGGGAGTAAGCCCAAAGCTTGTGGAAATCTTCGAACTTCTCACGAGACAATGCCTTTGTGAAAAGACCTGCAAGGTTTTCCTATGCTGGCACATAAGCCAAGTTGATCCCTCCTTTTCAGATCCTCTCCCTTGGACCTCAATGTTCTTTGTGTGAGCATGAAAAACTGGGCTCATCACAACTGCCAATGCACTCTGACTCTTAGTATAGATAGTGTTGGCAATGTCCTGTCCATCACCCAAATTAGCCAGCCTCACAACTCGAAGTGGCCATAGTAGGTTGCTTCTTGCTCAACCATGATATTGAGGCATTCCGGGGCGGGCAACAAGAGAGGCGACCTCTAAACACCCCTCAAGGCTCCCGTGCTGCTCAATTGGGATTGGGGCAACCACAAACAAGAGAAACCACAAAAAACCACATCCAACAACAAGTGTGAAAGGGCACCACGTAGCTAGAGAGCAAACTAGGATGCCGAAGAGGAGAATCCTTGAGCAATACAAGCAAGAAGGAAGGGTACACTAACACTAATATCAATGCTACAAATACACACACCAAACACTTAGAGAGAGAGAGAGAGAGAGAGAGAGAGAGAGAGAGAGAGAGAGAGAGAGAGAGAGAGAGAGAGATTTGTGCAAGAATTAAGATTCACTTTAAATGATTGACGCGGGTGTATAAACAGCTTGGAGGAGAGTCAAGAGACACAATTAAGTTCGATGATGTTGCAATCTACACATTATCTTAGGGTTATGGGAACCCTCTCACCAACCCTCTTATAATGTTTTCCCAAGAAACAAAAAACAAACTGAGAGATACCCCTCTCCAGGGGTCTTTGCACAAATTATACAATTTACACTTTTATATAATTTTCAATATACATCAGAGTTGTGGAAGCATTTGCATAGGGGAGGATTTCTCTGCGCCCAACCAAGCATGGAGTTTAGGCCATGAGCCGGACTGCTTGGAGGGTTCACCGTTTAGTACCTCCCTATATAATGTGCATTCGCGGGGTATAAAAAACCCCTCTTTTAACATATTTGAATGAATAAAATGACCCCTTATTTTAGGATTTTTTTTCCAAAATTGAATATAAAAACCCCTTATTTTAATGTATCTCTATTAAATTGCCTAAATTTTTTTCATTTTAAAACCCCTTCTTTTGAACTCACGTTATACATTAACATGATTACATAGTGCACCCCCCAAGCGGGACTGCATTCAGAGGTACCTAGCGACTAGTGCTACCCCTGAATAGTTGTTATGAATGAAAGCGTACTCAAGAAAAATATAACATTGTGGAGGGTCAATATATGTGTACACCGCGTTGTGGGAAGAGAGAGAGAGAGAGAGAGAGAGAGAGAGAGAGAGAGAGAGAGAGAGAGAGAGAATATAGTGGAGGGTGAAATAGAGTGCAAAGAGACATGAGAAGATGATAATAGAGAATCTTTAAATGCCCATCTAAATGGAACATGCAACCATGTGTCAATGCAATGACACTGGGTATACCATAATAACAAAAAAAGGTTTATGACAAAATAACTAGCAGAGGACCGGACCCTAGGTAGGGATTGACTGGTCCACCCATCCACTTCCGCTCTATTACAGATAAAGAGAATTTCACTTCGCCGAAAGCAAGCCAGAACACCTGAGCCAGATATAAGCTGAGGCTGCTTCGCCTCCCTCCATGAACCCGAGCTTTGAAAGGATCCCAAATACCAATAGGTGGTAGGATTCAACACCAACCATACCAGTTTAGGTGCCATGCCTCTTCGATGCTCAACACTGAGTGTTTAGGCAAAGCTAAGGCAAAATCTCCGACGCATTAGCCGTGTAGGTCATTCAACCCCCGATGCACTAACCATGTAGATGAGCCTAACAAAAAGAAGAATACCTAGGCAACACCATGTTAACCAAGTCAACGTTAGTTAACAAGAGTTGCTAAAGACCGAACACGTACGAATGTACATCGAAGATCAACATGAAGAAGCAGTAAAGATTAGAGTCACACATTTTTCACATTTTTCCAAAATGGTCATCTATTGTAAATTCCTGATTTATTTCAAACCATTGTAATATTTTAATGTGCTACAGGCTCAATGGGAGTTCCAAGCTATAAAAAACGGTTCACTTAGTGTGCCTAGGTAGCAGATTCAATACGTGGTGGAGCCCTAAAGGCCTTGGGCGCCCGGACATTGCATATTTTTATCCTAGGTATATAAGGCAGTGTGTAAAAGAAATTAGGGTTCTCAATCTCATTTGTTGAGAGCTCTTGAGGTGTGTGGCTATGGAGTCCTTGAGCTTCTCCTTGCTCATGTGACTTGGTTAACACAAATCAATGCTTAATTCTCTTTCACTATGCCTCTCTCATGCTTCTTATGATTGCCTATGATGCTTTGATTAGCTAGATTGTAACTAGTTAGTGGTTAATCCCTCTCTATTTAGTGTGATTGTCCTTTTTTTCTTGTGTGCATGTAGGTTTGATTGGAGTGTGGTGCTTGATAGATCTATGTGTGTGTACTTGTGATTAGTGTGTTGCATGATAGGATTAGTGTTGTGTGCATCTTGCAATCATTAGTGTGTGTGATTGGGTTGATTGGAGGTGAAGGGAAGTGGATGTGGAGATATCCTTCATTGTGGCTTAGCTCCTCCATGGGCTGAGAAGCTCACCTCATAGAGTTAATAATTCGTGTTTCCATGATTAGCTCAATAATCGTGTGAGTGTTTCCATGCCCTAGCCGGGTAGCTCATTCCTCCTGATTGATAATTTTGTTGGTCATTGGAACTATGCAACGATGGGAACCCCCCAACATTTGGCGTTTCCGGGGACGATGGCTTAGGCTAGTGTAATTGTGGCATAATTGGATGTGTTTTCTCACTAAATTCACTTGTGTGTTTATGTTTTTGTGGATTTTGGATGTGTGTGCATGAAGCAATGTGTTCATTATTCCCTAATTTGTCGCTGTATCTTGCCAATTGTGTGACACACTCTAATTTCACATTAACCCCTTGCTAATTTCACTAATTTTGCTAACTTACACACTAATTTGCTACGAAGGATTGGAGTTTTCAACCGTTCAACCGATCTTCATTGGAAAGGTAATCAAGGTGGTATTCTCAACCTCCCTAGAATCTAAAGATGCGTAGAATTGTGTAGAGACTCCACCATGATGCAGTGTAATGTCAATGCTATTTTGTTGCAATGCAATGTTGATGCTATGATGCTATAAATGTTTTTGGATTGTTCTTTTTTCATGCCATCGTAATGCCAAAATTTTCCAGATTTGGTGGCGTATGAAATTGATAAGTTCAATTGCTAATTGGTGAATGTACGTTGCTAATTGTGTGCCTAATTGATCTAATTACATGCTTGAATGGTCAATTGCAAGTGTGTGTGCACTAAAATAAAGTGTGTGTGCATTTTAATTGAGTGTGTGTATGCCTAATTTTAGGTGTGTGTACACTATTTTGCCCTTGTTTGTGCACCTAAAAATCAATGTGAGCTTAATGATTTTTTAATTGTGATGAATGATTTTGTGTTGTGAAATCACATTGCAATTTCGATAAGATTAACCTTTTTGTGTGCGCACCTAAAGATTGGTAAAAACTGCCAATTTTATTAGTGTGTGTGTGCCTAAAAAGTGCTTAATGTGCATGATTAATTCAATTTTTGATTGCATATTTGATGTGTGTAATGGTTGGCTGCATTTTTGAGCTCAAAACAGGGATTTACACACTCCAATTGCGTCAAATTTTGACCTAATTTTGTCGCTAATTTTGTCAATTTTATTGCCTAGTTTGGATTTTATTGATCATACTATTTGGCAATTGAATTGATGTGATTTTTGTGATTTCATTTGGTTGCACTAGTACCCTGTGTGTGGAGAATTTTCAAAAATATTTTGGATATTTTTTGAATAATTTTTATGATTTTTTGGTAAATTTTTGTTGATTTTTACATTAATTTTTGCTTAATTTCATAAAAAATTGATATCGTGCAATCTTTATGAGTTGTTTCAAATGTGTATTTAGGAATGATTTTGAGCGCATTTGTTCCCTCCTTGGTTGAGTTTTGAGCGTTTTACTATTTCTGTGTTGATTTTGTCGTAAATCGCATTTTCAATAAAAACTGCTAATTTTGATGTGCTTATGCGTGTCAAAAATGTTTGATTCTGATTGTTGATGAGGTTTTAAGATTTCTAGAATTTTCAAGGAATTTTTTGGATTTTTGGGTGATTTTTAGTGTTTCGACTAATTTTCGGCCTATTTTTGGCGTTTTTGGGATGTTTGAAAATATAATAATAATATTAAAAAAGACAGTTGTTGTCGAGCTCGACGCCCTTGCCTTGCGATGCATAAAATTCCTCATCGGTAGATAGATCTTTACGGTCTGTTGAAATAGTTTCCGTCGACATTAAAATACTCTTCTTCTTCTTCTCTCTCCGTGTGAACCCACCCCATAATACACACCCCCTAACTCCCTCTTTTTCTCTCTCAAAAAACAAACAATAATTAACTCCCCCTCTCTTCCCTCTCTCCCCAAGCGATAATTGTCTCTCTCTCTCATCCCCCTCACTCTCTCTAAAATCGCGATAATTAATGTTCTCTCCCCAACCCTCACTTTCTCTCTAACTCCCTCTTTCTCTCTCTCAAATCGTGCGCTTGTCATTTTACACACACACACACACACACACACACACACACACACACACACACACTCTCCCCTGGATTCCGGGCCCTCCCCTCTTTGTCGTGTACTCCCCCTCTGCCTTGTCACGCGCATCATGCCATCAAGTACTCTCTCTCTTTCTCTCTTGCTTCGTGCAGCATGCCACGCTCGTCGGCAACTGCCCTGTTGTTGACTGCCATCACCCCTGACTCGCGTCACCCGCTTGGTTCGCCTTAACTTGCGTGCGTTGGCCTATGCGCGTAAGTAGCACCTTTAAGGCTTCAAGCTCCCGCACGTCAACCTTGCTGTCAGTGCCCAGCTGCCCGGCACGTCAGCCCAAGCCCCGAGATCAAGGTCTGCAGAATCCCACGTGCCCACCAGGTAAGCATAAGCAGGTAATAAAAGTTTTTTTTAGTTTTTTATTTATTTTGCATAATTCTCTTTCAAAAAAAATAAAAGTACATAAATAAGTAAAAATATTTTTTTAAAAAAACCCACTTAAAAATAAAAAACTAAAACAAAGAAAAAAGGGTTTTTAAAATTAAATAATAAAAAACAAAAAAATACAATAAAATTATTTAAAAAGGATTAGAAAATCACAAAAAAATTATAAAAAAGAAAAAACTCATAAAAAATCAAAGAAGGGTTTAGAAAATCACCAAAAAAAATTTCACAAGAAATATAGAAAATTCATAGGAACTCACAAAAACTCATAAAGAAATCAAAAAATTCATAGATAAATTTAACAAAATTGTAGAAAAATCATAAAAACTAAAAAAAAAATCCATAAAAACTCAAAAAGTGTCAAAAAAAATCCCAATAAATCAAAAACAATTTCATAAATCTTTCAAAAAGTTCCATAAAAATTCTAAGATTCAGAAAACATTAAAAAAATTAACAAAAAATTCTTCAAAAATCAAAGCTTTTTAAAAAAAAGATAAAAATACCAAAAAAATTTATAAAATTCAAAATTTCATAAAAAATAAATAAAAAAATAAAGTCGTCGAAAGTGACAAAAAAGCCAAAAAGAGGCAAAAAAACAAAAAAGCAAAAAAGCAAAGCCGAAAAATCGCACCGAACAAACCGCAAAAAAGCCAGAAAAGCCACAAACTGAGCAAACCGTGCAAAAGCGAGCAAGTAAAAAAAAGCAAAGGCCAAAAAATTACACTGTGCAAAGCGAACCAGATTAGCCGAAAAAAGCGAGCAAAAAGACCAACTCAAAACAATAGAGCGGCAGATAAATTTAAAAAAAAATTGCACGCTAAAAATTGGCAAGTTCAAGTAATTGTGCTACAAATTAACTTTCAGTTGGATGAATAGGGACACAACTCACATGTGATTGCAGATTAGGCTAGTACGAGCAGCAAAAATTTTGCTAATCGATACCAAAATCTACTAAGAGACAGTTTTTACAAAACCAGCCGACATGGACTCAAATCGAGCCGAGAGTTCAAGTACAGCAGAGCAAACCAGTAGCAGTGGCAACACAAGTACAACTATAACAGAGCAGATTCTACAACTATATGGCTACAATGGAGATAAATTCTTATACACAGATTCAAAAGGCCATAGATACTTGATGAGCACAAGAGCCAAGATCCTATTGATTAGAGTGAAGCCATATTCAAAAAACTTCCAGATGTTCACAAACTTTAGTGGAGCCAGATATTGCAAGCTCAAAGATGAAGTGCAAATAGAAGTGCAAAAAATTAACCCGAATGGCTATCCAGAAATCTGCACAAGCCAACAAAACATACAGTTGGTGCATATGCAATCAGGGTCATTTTACATGGATTACAATGGTCATATCTACAATAGAGAACCAGAATTGAAAGATCCAACATATCAACTAATAGAAGCCAGTCTAATTGGAGAACTGAGCCAAAGACGGAGCAATCTACAGCTTGATGCTCAGTGTTTTAAAAAAAGAAGCCGACAATTTGACAAGCATAGAAATAGACGCTTTTCAGCAAGAGCTTGACATGACAAAACCAAATGAAATACCACTAGTCATGGTGTATTGTTCAGATCGTGGACGAAACGGTGGATTTTTTTTTGAAGATTGCGTAAGAAATCCAGACAATAGGGACATATCAACTGCCAATCAAGGCACAAAACAAATTGGAAAGGCGAATCTCGATGTAAGTGCATCTAACTTGTTACTTTTAATGCAATCAAATGATTTTGCATTACCATTAGACCAATGGACCAAATTTTACAGCTCTATGGCTACATTCGAGATAAGGTTTTGTATACAGATTTGGAAGGCCATAGATACTTGATGAGCAACAAAAGCAACACACGAGTCACAATCCTATTGATCAAAGTGAATCCAGATTCAGAGAACTCCCAGATGTTCACAGACTTCAATGGATCTAGGTATTGCAAGCTCAAAGACGAGGTGAAGATAGAAGTGCAAAAGATGGATCCAAGTGGTTATCTAGAAATTTGTACAAGCCAGCAAAACATACAGTTAGTGCACATGCAATCAAGATCAATGTATATGGGCTACAGTGGTCAGATCTATAGTCGAGAACCAGAAATGCAAGATCCAACAGATCAACCAATAGAAGCCAATCTAATTGAAGAGCCAATTCAAAGGTAGTACAAAGGTCAAGATGGAGTAATGTATAGCTTGATGCTTAGTGTTCTGAAAGAAGATGCCAACAACTTGGCAAGTACAGAAGCAAAAACTTCTTAGCTAGATCTTGACATGACAAAACCAAATGAAATACCACCAGTCATGGTGTATTGCTCAGATTGTGGACAAAAAGGTGAACATTTTTTTGAAGATTGTCCAAGAAATCCTCACAACATGGACTTATCAACTCCCAAGCAAGGTACAAAGAAAATTGAAACTGAGAATCTCGATGTAAGTGCATTTAACTTGTCACTTTGAATGCAATTAGATGATTTTGCATTACCATTAGAAGCACCAGTAAAAACACTGCAAGTTCAAAATCAGCATAAAGATGCACAGGCACCTCAAAAGCTTAAAATTGATTTTTTGAACAGCAAATTCTTGCATGAATTTGGTCAAAGTGTCCAAATATCACCGGAAATTGAAAAGACTATTAGGTTTGCAAATCGGATTTTGCATCCACTACCACAAGTATGCAATCATTCACGAGTCTAAGGGACACATCAAAAAGAATGTTGTTAGCATTGTATGGTACACATAATTCATATGCACACTATGTGGACCAAAAAGGAAAGCTGTATAGAAAAGATCCACCAGTGTTTGAATGGCCCACATACCAGCTCTTAGAAGTGCGTTCAATGATAGATCAGAAAGGATGGTTCATTTCTGTTAACTGAGTCAACGTCAGTTATTAACAGAAGCTGCTAAAGACCGAAGACGTACGGATGCACATCGAGGATGAATACGAAGAAGCAGTAAAGATTGGAGTTACACATTTTCCACGTTTTCCCAAAATGGTCACGTATTGTAAATTCCCAAATTATTTCAAGCCATTGTAATATTTTAATGTGTTACGGGCTTAATGGGAGTTCCAAGTTGTAAAGAATAGGTCACTTGTTGTGCCTAGGTTGCAGATTCAGTAAGTGGTGAGCCCTAAAGGCCTTGGGTGCCCGGACATTACACATTTTTAACCTAGATATATAAGACAGTGTGTAAAAGAAATTAGGGTTCTCAAGTCATTTGTGGAGAGCACTCTTTGGTGAGAGCTCTTGAGGTGTGTGGCTATGGAGTCCTTGAGCCTCTCCTTGCTCATGAGACTTGATTAACACTAATCAATGATTCATTCTCTCTCACTATGCCTCTCTCTTACTTCTTATGATTTTGTATGATGCTTAGATTAACTAGATCTTAACTAATTAGTGGTTAATCCCTCTCTAATCTTGTGTGATTGCCCTCTTTTGCTTGTGTGTGCATGTAAGTTTGATTGGAGTGTGGTGCTTGATAGATCTATGTGTGTGTGCTTGCGATTAGTGTGTTGCATGATAGGATTAGTGTTGTGTGCGTCTTGCAATCGTAGTGTGTGTGATTGGGTTGATTAGAGGTGAAGAGAAGTGGATATGGAGATTGCCCTTCATTGTGCCTTAGCTCCTCCATAGGCCGAGAAGCTCACCTCCTAGAGTTAACCATTTGTGTTGCCACAATTAGCTCACTAACCGCGTGAGTGTTTCTATGCCCTAGCCGGGTAGCTCATCCCTCCGAATTGATAATTTTGTTGGTCATTGGAGCTATTGCAACAATGAGACTCCCAACATTTGGCGCCATTGCCGGGGACGATGGCCTACGCTAGTGTAATTGTGGCATAAACAAATGCGTTCCCTCACTAATTTCACTACTAATTTCACTTGTGTGTTTATGTTTTGTGGATTTTGAATGTGTGTGCATGAAGCATTGTGTTCATAATTCCCTAATGTGTGACCGTGTCTTGCCAATTGTGTGTTTACACACACTAATCTCTCACTAACCCTTTGCTAATTTGACTAATTTTTGCTAACTTACTAATGTGCTATGAAGGATTGTAGCAATCGACCATCCAATTGATCTTCAACGGAAAGGTAATTAAGGTGGTATTCTCAACCTCCCTAGAATCTAGAGATGTGTAGAATTGTGTAGATATCCCACCATGATGCAATGTAATGTGATGCAATGTAATGCTATGCTATGTTGATGCAATGCAATGTTGATGTTGGGGATGGAAAATTTTGTGATTTTTCATTTTCACGCCGTTGTAATGCCGAAATTTTTAAGAATTGACGACGCATGAATTTGATAAGTTTCAATTGCTAATTGATGAATGTGTGTTGCTAATTGGGTGCCTAATCGAGTTAATTGCATGCTTGGATGGTCAATTTTAGGTGTGTGGGCACTAATTTCAAGTGTGTGTGCATTCTAATTGAATGTGTGTATGCTAATTTTAGGTGTGTGCACTATTTTGTCCATGTTTGAGCACTTAGAAATCAATGTGTGCGTTATGATTTGTGAATTGTGATGATTGATATGTGTTGTGCACATGCCTATCTATTGATTTGTGAAGTCACATTGCAAATCCGACAAATTTAACCCTTTTGTGTGCACACCTAAAGATTGGTAAAAACTGCCAATTATTTAGTGTGTGTGTGCCTAAAAAAGTGTTTAATTTGCATGGTTAATTCAATGTTTTGATTGCATAAAGGATGTGTGTAATGATGAAATGCTGCGTTTTTGTGCTCAAAACAGGGATTTACACACTCTAATTGCGTCAATTTTTGACCTATTTTTGTCGGTAATTTTGCTGGTTTTATTGCCTAGACTTGATTTTATTTGATAAAATTGTTGGCAATTGAATCGATGTGATTTTGGCAATTTTATTTGGCTGCACCATTCCCCAATGTGGGGAGAATTTGTAGAAAGTTTTTGGGTATTTTTTGGATAATTTTTGCAATTTTTTGGTAATTTTTTGCTAATTTTTGCATTAATTTTTGGATAATTCCATGAAAAATTGGTTTTGCGATCTTTACGAGCCATTTTGTGTGTGTGTATGTACGGCATCATTTTGTTCGCATTCGTGCCCTCAGTGGTCGAGTTTTGAGCGTAATTTTCGTGTATTTACCGAAAAAAGCTTCAAATTTTGACCTAAAACGGAGAGAAATTCGAGTTCGCCCTTTTCTCGTGTGCATCCTCTCTAATCCTCTCTCTCTCTCTCTCTCTCTCTCTCTCTCTCTCTCTCTCTCTCTCTCTCTCTCTCTCTCTCTCTCCCCCCTTATTCTCACCCTGTCGGGGCCTGTCGCGTGCGTGAACCCCACTCTGCTCACTCTCTTTCTCCTCCTATTACTCTCTCTCTCTCTCTCTCTCTCTCTCTCTCTCTCTCTCTCTCTCTCTCTCTCTCTCTCTCTCTCTCTCTCTCTCTCTCTCTCTCTCTCTCTCTCCTCGTGCCCACTGGCTGCCCACGCAGCAGCGCGTGCCCCATCTCTCTATTCTCCGGCTTTCACGCTGCCAAGACGGCGCCAGTCTTGGACGCTTGCTACTCGGCGCTCGCTGTCAAGCCCGAAATTTGCGCCGATGTCAGTGACTGAACCCGCCTTCGTCAACGTCACCCTGTCACCGCCAGCCTCCAGGTAAGGTAGGTATTTTGTTTGTTTCTTTTTTAAGTCAATTTCAACAAAAATAAAAAGTTCCATTAAAAAAAAAAAACAAAAACAAAGGATTCAAAAATTAAATTTAAAAAAAATAAATCACAAAAAAAGAGTATATAAAAATTTATATATATATATATATATATATATATATATATATATATATATATATATATAAAACTCATTTTACAAAAAAAAAGAGAAAATAAAAAGAAAACATAAAGACTCACAAATATTAAAAAAAAAGAGTTTAAAAATTTTGAAAAAAAATAAAAAATATATATCAAAAAATTCACCCAAAAAAAAGAAAAAAATCCCTAGAAAATTCAAAAAAATTCAAAATTGATCAGCAAAATCACCATAAAATCAAAAAACTCGTAAAAAATGAAAAACACATAGAAAATTTAATAAAAATTCAAAAATTCACAACTAAATTACAAAAAATCAAAAACACTCACAGATAAATCAAAATTGACCAGAAAAATCATAAAAATTTGTAAAAGATTCATAAAAATTCACAAAAAATAGAAAAGACTCAAAAAATCATTAAAAATTTAAAAATTTCATAGAAAATTCACTTTCCAAAAAAATTTATAAAATTCAAAATTTCACAAATAATTAGGAAAAATAAAAAAGAAGTCTCTATAAAAACCAGAAAAAGCCAGCTAGAGCTTGAAAAAATAAAAAAAGCCGGGAAGAGCCAGCAAAAGCTTGAAAAAGGCAAAACTAGCAAAAAAAGCATTGTTGGACAGTCACACCGAGCAAACTGAGCAAAGCGAGCGAAAATCGAGAACAGCGGTCGAGAAAAATTGAGCAAACACCGCAAAGCTAGAAGGCTCACGAACCCCAAGAGCGAATAAGATCAAATGAGCCAAAAGACTAACTGAAGCTGTGAGGGACAGACAAATTTTTAAATTTGTCAAAATCAAGTTGAAAATCGACAAATCATGGGGGATTGCAGATTAATCTGTTAAAGGCCCAGTTTTTCATGGTTTCAAAATGTTGCAATTAATTTTGACACTGTCGAGCTAGGGTTAACCAACTCTTGCAAATCTGAAGAGCAGTCAACTGCAAAAGTGCTTTGCCAGAAGCAGTTTTATCAAAATTGAGCAGGATAAGTTCTGCTAATCAACACTAGCATTTGCCAATTGACAGTTTTTACAAACCAGTCAACATGGACTCAAATCGATCCGAGAGTTTAAGTACAGTAGGACAAGCCAATAGCAGTGGTAGCACAAGTGCAACTATAACATAACAAACTTTGCAGCTTTATGGCTACAATGGAGACAAAGTCTTATATGAAGATTCAGAAGGCCATAGATTCTTGATGTGCTGTAAAAGCCGCACAGGAGCCAAGATCCTATTGATTAGAGTAAAGCCAGATTCAGAGAACTCCCAAATGTTCACAGACTTCATTGGATCCAGATATTGCAAGCTCAAAGATGAAGTGCAGATAGAAGTTCAGAGAATCAACCCAAATGGTTATCCAGAAATCTGCACAAGTTCGCAAAACATACATTTAGTGCATATGCAATCAGGGTCATTGTACATGGATTATAGTGATCAGATCTATAACCGAGAACCAAAATTACAAGATCCAACAAATCAACCAATTGAAGCCAATCTAATTGGAAAACCAAGCCAAAGACGGTACAAAGGTCTAGATGGAGCAGTCTATAGCTTGATGCTTAGTGTTCTAAAAGAAGATGCCGACAACTTGGCAAGCATAGAAGCAGAAGCTCCTCAGGTAGAGCTTGACATGACAGATCCAGTTGATATACCACCAGTCATGGCGTATTGCTCAGATTGTGGACGAAAGGGTGGACATTTTTCTGAAGATTGTTCAAGAAATCCAGACAACATGGATACATCAACCTCCAAGCAAGGTACATATCAAATTGGATATACGAATCTCGATGTAAGTGCAACTGACTTGTCTTTTAATGCAATCGGATAATTCTGCATTACCATTAGAAGCACCAGTAAAAGAATTGCAAGTTCAAAATGAGCATAAAGATGCACAGGCACCTGAAAAGCTTAAAATTGATTCTTTGAACAACAAATTCTTGCATGAATTTAGTAAAGGTGTCGAGTTATCACCAAAGGATGAAAAGACTGTTACATTTGCATCCACTACCACAAGTGTGCAATCATTCACGAGTCTAAGGGACACATCAAACAGAATGATGTTAGCTTTGTATGGTACACATCATTCATATGCACACTATATAAACCAAAAAGGAAAACTGTACAAAAAGGATCAACAAGTGTTTGAACAGCCCACATACCAGCTCATAGAAGTGCGTTTGGTGATAGATAAAAAAGGATGGTTCATTTCAGAGGACAGAATATATTATAGCCCATCCTCTCTATAGCTGAAGGATATTACCCGAGTGAACCCAGAGATCTATTCAGAGCCAAACCCTCCTCCATCAGAAATCAAGCTTCGATGTTGTGATCAAACAAGCATGTATTTTGACCAAAACAGTCGTAGATATAGATGAGAGTCAAGCATCTATGATGCAGTGGGTCCTGAAACCACAGAATCTCATATCATAGGAGACCCATGGGATAGACAGTATCAGGGAAAAGATAATGTTATCTACAACTTAACTTGGGGAATAATTTGTCATGTTTCACGAAGATACATAGGAAACTATGTAGAAGGTTTGAAGATGCCAAATGTCAACAGTGTTACCCAAAGTGAACCTTCATAGTCCCAAAAGGTGAGACTGAATCAGAGCCAAACAGTTTTGAACTCTTACAATGAAGCAAGCTATAGTGATCACCCTAGGAAGGGGGGAGCTGCAAATACATCAAGCTCAGCTCATGTACCAGGAAATGCTACACCATCTAGAAGCCCTAGAGCCTCTAGTCAACAGACCTCTTCAAGAAAAAAACCATTGAAAGATCATATGGTTGTTGGAAGTTTCCAATTGATCCAGATTCCATCAAAGTCTGCAAACAAATGCTTATATGAAGATCATCAAGGACAGAAGTTTTAGCTGATCTCCACAAGTCAAAGTCAAAAATTGACAAATCCAATAGTGTTCAACTAGTTACATGTGACCAAGCTCACATATGCATATCAAGATGCACATGGTAACAAATATCAGCAAGGCCATGACCTTGTACAAACCCCTATGGATGGCCCGAATGAAGTCAAAGACTATCTGAGGATGATGCAAAGCCTCAAGCTTCCACAATAGGTGATAGAAAAGTCAAAGTCAATGAAAGATAAAGTCCAGAAGGATATACAAAGATCACCATCAAAATCTCCTCCGAAGAGACAAATTTTGCAAGAAAGTACAATGGATCTGCTAAGATCAAGGGTTACTCAAATGCAGGTAGATAATGCTCATCAATTGCAAAAAGGTGCAATATCACAGCCAATGGAGCCAACACCGATTGAAGCAGGTGGTCGAAGCAAAGAAGTTGAAGAAAAATTTCAATTCAAGGACGCTACCACAGCAAAAGCGATCAATTCAGACACAAACCTCGAGAAGATCAAGTGCAACATAGTAGGTGAAAACGAAGAAAAGCTGTCAAGTGAAGTAAAGCTATATTTTCAGTTAGACAAGAACCTCATGTCCTTTCGCACTTGGAAAAGATGTGGCCAACCACAGCTGGAAGATGCTCCTGAATTTGTGAGCATATTAGGAGACAAACGAGCAGAATGCTGGGGAATCATTTCCACCACCATTGAAGTAAGTTCATAGATAATCATAGCTCAATTCTATGTGATCACAGCAAAAGATACGCAAGATGACATCATATTAGGAATGCCAATGGCCCAGAAGATGTTAGAGATACAAAATGTAAACATGATAGAGTCATCTTAGGCATCAAAGAATGAAGACCAAGACTGGTCACCCACGGACGACAGCACAAAGTCCTCAAGCACAGTTAAAATGGAGACCGATATCAAAGCAGATCTTATTGAAGATGATTCATCTCCATCGAATAGAGCTTCAAAAGAGCTTAAATCAAATCAATCAATAGCAAGTGCCAATCAAACAGAACAAAGAACAACCACGGAAGCTATTGAGCAAAGAATGCCACCGAGACCAAAGGTAAAGAAGACAAATCTTGCAGACAAAGGTAAAGCTAAAGTGGAATCTCCACTGATTAGCACGAAAGGTGTGATAGCATATGCCTCTACATCAAAGAACCCTCATGGATTAGCCTCTTCAATCAAGTCAGGATTTCAAATAGTCAAGTCAATTGCTGACCCAACGGAAACCTCTAAGGAGACACCCAAAAAAGCAAAGATATATCAACCAAAGTACTCAAGAAAGCAAAGGAAAGTCAAGCAAGTGTTTGTTCCAAGCAGTTTTGTCAAAGTCAATGATCCGGTTTGGATTAAAGACGGGAAATCAACACATGAAGATAGACACATGGGATGGATAGTATCACAATGGAGCTTAAAAGAATAGGAGTACTATGGAGGTAATAGACAAATATGAGTACCAAAACCGTAGGTTAGAGCATATGAAGTAACTTCAAGACCCTCCCAAGAAAGAAGGCCCACAAGGTATCAACCTCGACAATATCCTAGGATACCTAAGAAGTAGGTATACAATAGAACCACATTGAAAGATGCTAAAGTCTACCACGACTCACAAGAGCATACAGAACCAGGATGGATCTCAAAGAATCTTCCTCTTAGACAAGGATTCTACACAGGTTATACAAAGATTTGGCTACCAATCAACCACAAGTCAATCGCAGCTACACCAGACCTACATGAAGATCTCAAGAGCTCAACAAGACCTAGAGCTCAACAAAGTCAACAATGGAGTTACAAAGGTCCTCAAGAGGTTTGGATTTATAAGTCTTTTAATGCTCCTAGTCAAAAGTCAAATGTCAACGATCAACAAAGGCCTACAACAATAGCAGACACTCCTATCAACAGGCCTATTTGGAAAATCAAACAGATAATGGAGTCTTCACAACAATCAGAGAAGGACAACCCAATCAATGAGAATGCAGATTCGAAGAAGATAAAATAGGTATGGCAAAAGAAACCTTCAATGCCAACTTGGTCCTTCACTAATCCTCTTTTTGAGGATTCAAGCTTACTATTACCTGAAGAAATGTTTGTAGTAAGCTCAAGAATGTAAAAAGTCAAGTCGCCAGGGTGCAAAAAACACTCTTTGGCATAGTCAGAGTTGGGCTGCTGAGCCATTAAATGAGCAAAGCATTAGTCCCAAAGCTTCAAGTCATATTAAACTTTGTGCTAAGAGTCGTAGTTATTAGGCTTACGCTCAAGCTGGAAGAGTTGAGCATATCTAAGTCATATTGCTCATGCTGGATGAGATGAGCATAAGAGTCCAAGTCTATTAACTTACAATTGGTGAAGTGTCGTGGAGTCCAACACTCATGCACAATGCATAGTAAGATGAGAGCACATATCCTCGTCAACGAAAACCATTCTTAAAGGGGTGCCAGCTTACAAAGCCATGTCATATGCTTTTATAGCTACACCATCTTTTTGAATAACCCCTCAAAATTTTTCTTGCACGGCATATTGTTTTCCATGCATTTCTGTGTATGCATAAATAGGATGTCCCACCATTGGAAATATGCATTAGACACTCTTTTTTAGTTCTACCTATGCACCTTGAGTGGACTATAATAGGCAAACCAATGTTCCATCATGCTACCCTCTCACATTTGTTGCCTCTTTAATTCCATATCTATTAGCAAATAATCCCTTGAGTAATTTATTAATATTTCCAATGCAAATAAGTACTATAAGAATGCACGTATCCCAAAGGCACTTTTTGCCCACTGGGTTTTTTCCCTTTGGTCATCCAGGTATTAGACCCTAATTTAAAAACTCATCATTCTACTTCCCTTGTACATACTTTTCATAAATAAACATCAGCCTCATCATTATGCTATTACAACGGACAAATGCAACATCATCTCTCACATCAGACATATTCAGACCAATGAAGAGGCTGCAACAAATTAAACCTCATCAACAAATTCAACGACAATTGGAGAAATCAGCCCATCAACAACCAATCAAAACCTTCCCTTGCCTCCACGGACACCTTTCAACAGTGCTTGAGGACGGGCACTAAAATAAGAAGGGGGGATTGTTAACTGAGTCAACGTCAGTTAACAGAAGCTGTTAAAGACGGAAGATGTATGGATGCACATCGAGGATGAATACGAAGAAGCAGTAAAGATTGGAGTTACACATTTTCCATGTTTTCCCAAAATGGTCACGTTATTGTAAATTCCCGAATTATTTCAAGCCATTGTAATATATTAATGTGTTACGGGCTCAATGGGAGTTCCAAGTTGTAAAGAATAGGTCACTTGTTGTGCTTAGGTTGCAGATTCTATAAGTGGTGAACCCTAAAGGCCTTGGGTGCCCGGACATTGCATATTTTTAACCTAGGTATATAAGACAGTGTGTAAAAGAAATTAGGGTTATCAAGTCATTTGTGGAGAGCACTCTTTGGTGAGATCTCTTGAGGTGTGTGGCTATGGGGTCCTTGAGATTCTCCTTGCTCATGAGACTTGATTAACACTAATCAATGATTCATTCCCTCTCACTATGCCTCTCTCTTACTTCTTATGATTTCCTAGATTAACTAGATCTTAACTAATTAGTGGTTAATCCCTCTCTAATCTTGTGTGTGCATGTAGGTTTGATTGGAGTGTGGTGCTCGATAGATATATGTGTGTGTGCTTGCGATTAGTGTGTTGCATGATAGGATTAGTGTTGTGTGCGGCTTGCAATCGTAGTGTGTGTGATTGGATTGATTAGAGGTGAAGAGAAGTGGATATGGAGATTGCCCTTGATTGCGGCTTAGCTCCTCCATAGGCCGAGAAGCTCACCTCCTAGAGTTAACCATTTGTGTTGCCACGATTAGCTCACTAACCGTGTGAGTGTTTCCATGCCCTAGGTGGGTAGCTCAACCCTCCGGATTGATAAATTTATTGGTCATTGGAGCTATTGCAATGATGGGACTCCCAACAATTTCAGAGGAAAGAATCTATTATAGCTCATCCTCTCTAGAGTTGAAGGATATTACCCAAGTGAACCCAAAAATATGTTCAGAGCAAACTCTCTTCCATCGAAAATCAAGCTCCAACATTGTGACCAAACGAGCATATACTTTGACCAAAATAGACGTAGATATAGACAAGAGTCTAGCATCTATGATGCCTTGGGTCCTGAAACCACATAAGCTCATATCATAGGAGACCCATGGGATAGAGAATATCGGGGCAAAGATAATGCTATCTATAGCTTGACTTGAGGAATAATTTGTCATGTTTCAAGGAGATACATAGGTGTTGGAATTAGGGTTGCAGAGAAACACACACAGCTTGGAGAAGACAAAGGAAGCTCAAGGCACACAATAGAGAGTGTGTTACTTAGGGTGCAATGGAAAGATAGATAGCCCTAGAGTGATGGGCGTATATACAATGCACGGGGGGAAAAAACGTCCTAAAGAGAGAAAAAATGCCCCGACAGTCCTAGTGTGTTCACACACATCACTACCACATGTATATGGTAACAAATCCCCCCTGGAGTGATGCGGTGAATGAGAGCTGGCACATGAGTAAAGTGAAGTGCCATGCCTTGAGGACAGGATCAGTCCAAAAAGGGGAGTAAGCCCAAAGCTTTGCGGAAAGCTTCAAGCTTCTCACGAGACAATGCCTTTGTGAAAAGATCTGCAAGGTTGTCCTGTGTTGGCACATAAGCCAAGCTGATCTCTCCTGCTGAGAGCCTCTCCCTGACATAGTGGTAATGCACCTCAATGTGCTTTGTGCGAGCATGAAAAACTGGGTTCCTTGCAACTGCCAATGCGCTTTGACAGTCAGTGTAGATAGTGTTGGTAGTGTCCTGTCCCCAACACCCAAATCAGCCATAAGGCGTCTGAGCCATACACACTCAACCGTAGCTGTGAATACTGCCCTGTACTCAGTCTCACAACTCAAAGTGGCCATAGTAGGTTGCTTCTTGCTCAACCATGATATACATGAACTGCCAAGCATGAAACAAAAACCACTTGTGGACACTCGCGTGTCAAAACAACCAGCCCAATCTGAGTCCGAAAAAGCATTTAAGTCTGGCGGCAATGATCCCCCCTTGGGATAAAACAAGCCAAGATGTAAAGTGCCACTAAGGTAGCGGAAAATCCTTATGATAGTCTGCCAATGCTTAGACCCTGGGCTATGCATAAATCTGCTGACCTGTGAGACTGCAAACTGAATATCCGGCCTCGTGTTGCATACATAAATGAGGCAACCAACATCAGTTTGGTAAAGAGTGACATCAGCATGATCGCCAGCATCATGTAGACTCAACTTCAAACCTGTTTCCATGGGAGTGGCAATAGGTTTGCAATCCTCAAGTCCAAACTTACATAGCAATGTCTCTATGTAACTTTTCTGACACAAGGCAATACCACCATCACACTGCTTAAACTATATACCCACGTAATGATGCAACAGCCCCAAATCTTTTATCTTGAAAGTAGCAAAATCAGCCTTAAATTCAGCAATATGTCTCTCATTTGGTCCAGTGATCAGCAAATCATCAACATAAAGAACCACAATGAGAAGTACATCACCCTCACGCTTTACATACAATGTGCTTTCTGTTGGACTGTTACGAAAGCCTCGTTTAACCAAATGAATGTCAGCTTTCTCATTCCAAGCACGAGGAGATTGCTTCAACCCATACAAAGCATTCTTACATCTGCACACTTTGTCCTCTTGTCCTTTTATGAAAAAACCGACTGACAGAAATTTTGCACAAAATGATGAAATATCTTGTGCAGTATTGCCTGTAGTGGAAACGGAGGCCGAAATGAGCCCAAATCAAAATTCTGAGCAGACCAAGCTCTAAGAGCTCTCCCAAAATATTTGTCGACTGCGAACGCTTGCCAAAGCTCACTGAAATTGGAGAAAGTGAGCAGGCATGTGCTGGAGCAGCTGGCGACTAAGCCCGAGAGGATGTGACCTGCTCTGATACCAATTGTTGGAATTAGGGTTGCAGAGAAACACACACATCTTGGAGAAGACGAAGGAAGCTCAAGGCACACAATAGAGAGTGTGTTACTTAGGGTGCAATGGAAAGATAGATAGCCCTAGAGTGATGGGCGTATATACAATGCACGGGGGAAAAAACCTCCTAAAGAGGGAAAAAATGCCCCGACGGTCCTAGTGTGTTCACACACATCACTACCACATGTATATGGTAACAATAGGAAACTATGCAGAAGGTTTACAAATGCCAAACATCAACAGTACCACCTAAAGTGTGTCTTCATAGTCCCAAAAGGTGAGATTAAACTAGAGACAAACAATTTTGAACTCTTACAATGAAACAGGCTATAGCGATCACCCTAGGAAGGGGGGAGCTATAAATCTCTTTATGGAGTTCAACGTTTAGGCTTCACACCTCATAACACTGGGTGGTACTATTTTGTTGATGGCTTTGGTACGCCATCTATAGTTGTGTAGCATGTGATTGAGTCTCACAATGCAAGTAAGTTGTGTTATCTATGGAGAGTCATCAAAGATTTTTCTTATAATTTATTCTTTGTATAGTAGTCATTAGATTATTAGAATGATATCATTTTTTACTTTATAACTTTGTGCTCACATAATCTATTTTTTACTTATAGAGTTCAACTTGTTTTGAGAGGACATGAGCAAGAAACCATGTGCAAAGATGGAAATCACCCTATTTTTGTTCCGTGAGGAGCCTTTCACTACCATGTTAAAATATTTTGATAAGAATAGTAGGATTTTTGTAGAATCTTGAACCAATAGGTACTCACTAGGAGCTATTAGAAAAGCCATCCATATAGTATGTCTATCTTCCCTTGTGTCATAGACACACACATACTCAAGTGTATATGAATCTCTAGATGAGGAAGACAAATACTTGTAAGAGAAGCCTAACAACAACAACAACAACAACATTGTCTCCGTTTGTTACTATTTTTATGAGGCTGGACTCCTCTATAAATGCAATATAAATATGTCTTTTTGTTAAATGGTGTCGCATTGAGTGAGAGTATTTGATTTAAATTAGTGGAGTTTCATACAGATTTGAGAAATATTATTGATCTTTATGCATATTTTGATTTGCCTATTGTAAGATGTTTTAAGTCTCAAGTCTTAATCATTCCACCATGAAGAAATTCATGCAATATTTTGATTTGAATTTAATCATTAATGGTTATTTTTATTAAAGTGGATCATAACCTTTGTCAAGATGTCCTCATTTGGGGATGTTAAATATATATCATTAGTAAAATTTCACAAGTTGAGAAAGCTAAATTCTTGCTTTCCAACATGTTATTGTTTCCATACTATGCCTATGCCAAGCTTGACTTAGAGAAATCACAACTTGAGATGGACGTGTCGATGTACAGGGGTGACTTATTATTGATTCATGTTTCATCATACATATATTGTAAAGCCTTTGAGTTTCCACCTTTTTTAGTAGTGTTGACAAGTTTTTGGTATCAAATCTTCTTAAATATCCCTATTCATTCACTATTGGTAGCTATCTCTTTGGTATTGCTAAAGATGATACCAATAGCTATCACCTTGTGAACTTAATTGTTAAATTACGGATTTGATTTTTACTATGTAGCTCATTTGGATAGAGAAAGTGTAAACATAAATTATAGATACATGCATTTTTAACATAGAAGATATGTATCACTTGAGCCTATGTGAACTGCTAACCAAGAAACCTTTGGTTGGATACTATAACAGTAGGGGTCACATATGGTTTCAAATACCAAAGAAATGGCTTAACCAAAAAATTCCCAAGAGCACGAGGTGAACACAAGGAAGTAAAATTTGGCTCCTTTTTTGGTTGATTTCTAGTGCTAAATGTTTAGTGCACAGAATTTGTGAAGCCTTTGACCTGGGGAGTTCACTAAAGTATATGTAACATAGCACAGGTGTTCAACAAAAGGGAATTTATATTATTGTAAAGTTACAGAAACATGTGTAGGTAAGGCCTATATGGGGTACTTTTAATCCATTGTGGTGAACGCACATGATATAGGAAAATTTTACATAGTGAATACTCTGGACATCAAACACTACACCTCTATCTCATGGCCGTGTATTAAAAAAAATCCCTTATGTGTCATTTTAAAGCCTCGAGGATCCTCAACAAGAGGGGCCACAAGGGTGTGCAAAAGGGGAATCTAGGGACAAATAGGGACCAAGATATTTCTAAGAACAAGAGATGGACACAAGGAAGTAAAAATGGTTGATAAGCATGATACAAGGTTTAGGTATTTGCGATTTGGGGGGAGGGGGGCAAGTTTGCTATGAACACATTAAACTGCCTAATTCTATCTCATGGTCATGCATAAAAAAAAGCCTATATTTGCCATTTTAGGGCCCAGGGACCCTCAACAAGAGGGGCCACAAGGGCATGAAAAATGGCCATCCAAAACTTTTGGATGACCATTTTGCGTGCCCTGTGACCCCTCTTGTCGAGGGTCCTTGGGGCCTTAAAATGGCAAGTACAGGCATATTTTTGATGCACGGCTATTTTCAAGAGCTTCTAGCTTCCAATCGGCTCCGAATTTGTTTGGGCTCGTCTCACACAGATTTGTTCATCTTGTCGCACTCTTTGACCATCATGTGATGCAAAAAAATCATATCTTGCTCGGATTCTCCAAAACTCAACATGCAAGTTGGCAATTTCTAAAAAAATGATATAAAACAGACATTTCTTACTTTTTCCTTAATCTACGGGCTCGAACGAGCATTAAAACCATGGAATCTTAAAATACTCAAAGAAACAATGTTTTTTTATTGTGCTAAGGACTGTATTTCCTACATACAAAACTTTCTCAAAAACTCGCCCTAACACCTTTAAAAGTGGCTTCCAAGGAGTGCCCTCGGCCAAAAATTGAAACTGAAGGAAAACAATCAGAATGAACTCCTAGATTGTGTACAAACTTTAAAATAACCAAAATTTCCTTAAAAAAAACGTTATTGCTAAAAATTTGAAAATAGACTACTCTTGGACTTCCCACAACTATAGAAATCAAAGGGTTCAAGGAGAGGTCTGGTGTCACAAGTGCATGGTAGGAATCTAATCGAAGTTTATTCCGTCAAGATCTCTTGTACTTTATCATGTCTTCTCATGTACAATCTTACCAAAAATAAATAAATTTACACTTTGAATGACTACAAATCCTATTTAACTTATCAAATAATCTAAAATATGGTAGACCTAGAGTGCTCTTACACATCAACAAACAAAAAAGTCCAAATTTCTTTTCATCATTAACTTTGATAAACATACATTTGTTAACAACTTCCAAAGAGTAGTGCGGTCATAGTTCTTACATTCATTCCATGACATGGTATGCTCATGGGGTGACCTATCACATAAAAATATCTTTGGTAAGAGTGCCCTCATGTTAGGAAAGGGTGTGTTGCCTGCTGATGAAAAGCTGTTGCATTGTCCTACTAGGGATCTCTCCATGTTAGCATGATGATTTTTGGTGTAGTGGGAGCCACATTGCCGCTGAGGAGAGTTTTGCGCCACCGTAAAATCTTCATGTTATGCCAGTTCCTTGAGCCATTCTTGCAAACAACGCCACTCAACTAGCATAGTAAGAGATCACCTTGTAACAAAAAAATGTATGAATTCAACATTTGCAAGCTGTATAATAAAGACACTTGTTAAGTATATGTTGTACAAATTTGCAAGTATTTCCATCCAACTGGGAATAAACAATCCTAAAATATACATTAGGATGAGATTACCAACCTCTAATAAGCATGGATTTAAAGAACCTACCTGCAAGATGTAACAAAGAAGACTGTTTTAGAGAAAAAGTGGTGACACTTGGCCTGTCTAACCTGTAGCCTTTCACTATTTGTGCACAAAAGCAACCTTTGTGCCAAGCACTACAAAACAAGTAGAGGCAACACCTTAGACTTCAAAGTCTATGATAAGAAGAACACAACCAAAAGTAAGAAGTATATTGTTACCTTGCACAAAGGGGTGTTTTATTCAAATATGTGATGGTATTGGCAAGCTTCATAATGTAGACATCCTTTTCCTGCAATTGTTGTTGGAGAGTTTCAACCTCCCTCTTCGAAGAGGCAATACTTTCTTGTAATGCCACTGTTTTGAGCTGAAGAGCTTGACATTCGTGCATCCATGAATGCAAAGAAGCACTTGCACCCATACACAACCAATTGGAATATCTTAACAAGCCTACTTCTCCCCTCCCAAGATATTGAAGAACCATCAACATTCGTCTCACCAACGGTACAAGGTTCCTGGGGTGACCTCTGCTCACCCTTACGTGCGGCCTTCGGTGCAAACGTCGCGAACAAGAAAATATGTATGCACACGATTTGTGATGTACGTGATCACCATGGTAGCTGTTGCGTGAGAAAGCAAAGGATGAAAAGAGAGAGGGGAGAGTGGGGTAGATGGAGAGAGAGGGGAGGAGGAGGAGAGAAGGGGGGTAGGGAGGGAGAGGGAGGAACATGGGAGGAGAGAAGGGGGCAGTTGGGGAGAGGGAGAGAGAGGGGAGGAGGAGGAAAGAAGGGGGCAGGGAGGGACAGGAGAGGGAGAAAGGAGGGAGGAGGAAGAGAGAACAAAGGTTTTTTTTTTCGGGGGGGAGGGGGAGGATATTTTTTAAAAATTGGACTTTCAGTGCTTGTAGGTTTTAAAAAAGGTCAAAAATTAATTTTTTGATATGTATATATGTTGGGGGGAGTTTAAGTCAAAAACAAGTAAAAATAACTTTTTTGGAAAAAAATCAAATTTTGGCTCTTAGTGACCCACGTTTTTGCTGATGTGGCCACACCTCTTTACTCCCTTCAATTTCAAAAATCTAGAGAGAAAAGGTGACCTCCTAGGTCCACATCAACATGTGTTTTAAAAAAAGGCTAGAAAAGCCTACTCAAAACTAGCTTCTTAAATGCCCTTGCCCCTTAACTCTACACAACATTAGTCTTACTCCCTAAAACTTAGGATTCCTTACAAAGCCCATGCAAGGTCCATATTTCTCCTAATGAAAAGTCACCACCAAAATCTCCTCCGAAGAGACAGATTCTGCCAAATAGTACAATGGATCTTCTAAGATCAAGGGTTACTCATATGTAGGTGGACAATGCTCATCAATTACAAACAAAAAGTGCAATATTACAGCCTATGGAGTCAACATTGATTGAAGCAGGTGGTCATAGCAAAGAAAATGCAGATAAAGCTCAACCAAAGGACACAACCACTCTTGAGACGATCAAGTGCAACATTGCTCGTGAAACGAAGAAAAACTGTCAACCGAAGTAAAGCTAGATTTTCAACTAGACAAGAACCTCATGTCCTTTTGCACTTGGAAAAGATGTGGACAACCACAACTGAAAGATGCTCCCAAATTTGTGAGCATATCAGGAAACAAACGAGCATAATGTTGGGGAATCATATCCACCACCATTGAAGTAAGTTCACAGATCATCATAGCTCAATTCCATGTGATCACAACAAAAGATATACCAGAGGATATCATAATGGGAATTCCAATGGCCCAGAAGATGTTAGAGATACAGAATGTAAACAGGATGCAGTCTTCAGAGACAACAAAAAATGAAGACCAAGACTGGTCACCCGCAGGATGACATCATAAATTCCTCAAGTACAGTTAAAATGGAGACTTATATCAAAGCAGATCTTATTGAAGATGATTCATCCCCATTGAATAGAACTTCAAAAGAGCTAGAAGTAGATCAAGCAACAACAAGTGAAAATTAAAAAGAGTAGAGAATGCCACCAAAGCCAAAGCTAAGAGGAGCAAGATTACAAACAACCAGAAAGCAATAGGAAGTCCAAAGATCAATCACTCATTTCCAGCTAAAGAAACCAATATAAGTCAGAGTGGAACACAAAATCTCAAGTTACCCTCCATAGAGACATAGTTCGATCAAGATGAGACCATGGCAAAAGCAAAACAAAGATCTTCAATATAGAACCTCCAATGAGAATAGTTGTAGTTCTCAGTAGTACAAAAGGAGCAAGTGTCAGATGCAATGCTCTACTGGATAACGAAGCAAAGTGAAATATGGTTGCAGACAACATCCAGAGCATTCTATAGATTACTCAAGGAAAATCAGATAATAGAGAAATCATGGGTAAGGTTACAAGTCAAGAAGAAATGGTTGCTACCCTTAGCATCCAAAATCATGAAGAGCAAGTAAAGATTCAAGTAAAGCTTTCAAAAAACATGCTTGCAGATGTCATCCTTGGACATCAGTGGGTTAGACCAACACAAGGACTACAAAGAAGATACAATACTAATACTCTCTTTTCCAAGAGGTAGCCAACAACAATTACAGGTACTGTTAATGTTAGATTCAGCGTTGCAAAAGTCACAGGAATCGAAGACAAATCTTACAGACAAAGGTAAAGCTAAAGTGGAACTTCCATCGATTAGCACAGAAGGTGTGACAACATATGCCTCTACATCAAAGAACCCTCATGGATTAGCTTCTTTAAGCAAGTCAGGCTTTCAAAACTTCACGTCATTTGCTGATCCAACTAAAACTCTAAGGAGACACCCAGAAAAGCAAAGATTTTTCAGCCAAAGTACTCAAGGAAGCAAAAAAAAGAAAAGCAAGTGTTTGTTCCAAGCAGTTTAGTCAAATTCAATGATCCGATTTGGATTAAAGATAGAAAATCAACACAGAGAGACAAACACATGGGATGGATAGCATCACAATGGAGCTTAAAAGAACAAGAGTACTATAGAGGTAACACACAGATATGGGTGCCAAAATCGTAGGTTAGGGCATATGAAGTAATGTCAAGTCCCTCCCAAGAAAGAAGGCCCACAAGGTATCAACTTTGACAATATCCTAGGATACCTAAGTAGCAGGTATACAACACAACAACATTGAAAGATGCTAAAGTTTACCACAACTCTCAAGAGGATACAAAATAGAGATGGATTTCAAAGAATCTTCCTCTTAGACAAGGATTCTACACAGGGTATACAAAGATTTGGCTACCAGTCAACCACAAGCAAGCCACAAGACAACTGCAACTATATCATACCTGCATGAAGATCTCAAGAACTCAGCAAGACCTAGAGCTAACCAAAGTCAACAAAGGAGATACAAAGGTCATCAAGAGATTTGAATTCTTAAGTCTTCCAATGCTCCTAGTTAAAAGCTAGATGTCCATAGCCAACAGAGGCCTACAAAAACATCAAAGACTCCTATCAACGGCCCATTGGAGAATCAAACAGATACTGGAGTCTTTATAGTCAAAGAAGGACCACCCAACCAATGCGAATGCAGATTCAAAGAAGATAAAACAAATATGGCAAAAGAAACCTTCAATGCCAGCTTGGTCCTTTACTAATCCTCTTTTTGAGGATTCAAGCTTACTTTTACATGAAGAAACGTTGTAATAAGCACAAGAATGTAAAAAGTCAAGTCACTAGGGTGCAAAAAATACTCTTTGGCATAGTTAGAGTCGGGTTGAGCCATAAAATGAGCAAAGCATTAGTCCCAAAGCTTCAAGTCATATTAAACTCTGTGTTAAGAGTTGTAGTTATTAGGATTATGCTCAACCTGGAAGAGTTGAGAATACCTAAGTTGTGTCACTCATGCTGGATGAGATGAGCATAAGAGTCAAAGTCTATTAACTTACTATTGGTGGAGTGTCGTAGAGTCCAACACTCATGGACAGAGCACAGTAAGATGAGAGCACATATCCTCATCAACGAAAACCATTTTTAAAGGGATGCCAGCTTGCAAAGCCATGTCATATGCTTTTATAGCTACAATATCTTTTTGAATTACCCCTCAAAATATTTTTTGCACAACATATTTTTTTCCATGCATTTTTGTGTATGCATAAATAGGATTTCCCATTATTGGACATATGCATTAGAGTTAAAGCCATTACAAGAAACAACAAAGACCTTGGGGAATGATAACCGACAACGGAAAGACAAGTCATGCAATAAGTCAACACTGAGCAAATAGAAGACTTGGTGACTGCCCAACACTCCCTATCGCTTGGTTTGACTTTGGTGTTAAATCCATTACAAGCAACCGCAAAGACCTCGGGAAATGATAACCGACAACAAAAAGACATGTCATACAGTGAATTCAATATGGGGTGAATAGGAAGCTCGAGGAATGTCCAATGCTCCCTATCGCTTGGTGTTGACCTTGGTATAACCGACGATGAAGACCATGGTGATGTGATTATAAAAATGCAGTTGAGACAATACCGAGCGAATAGGAATCTTGGGGACTACCCAATGCTCCCCATCGCTTGGTGTTGATCTTAGGGTTAAAATCATTACATGCCACAATTTAGTCAGTACCGAGCGAATAGGAGGCTTGGTGACTGCCCAACACTCCCTATCGCTTGGTGTTGACCTTGGAAAATTGGCATCGGCCCAGTAAACTTCCACGAATATCACATTAGAAAATTTCGGAGGTCATTTGGAGGGCCTTGTAAGAAATTGTATTTCTCTCTTTAGAAACTTTTTTTAAAATGCACTTGCACCTTGTGAGTACATCCAAAAGGATAACCAGACACTCTAAAAAGTAGATTTATATTCCCAATCGTCCTTGAAAACGGTCACTTTTTTATTTAATGCGAGCATCTTTTTCAGGAGGCAGGTGCGGCGCATTCAATGCAGCTTACGTCATCTCACTGAAAGTTGAAAAGTCACAAACTGTCAAATAGTGATAGATTTTGAGGCTTTTGACACCACCAATGCGTCCGGAATGCCAAAATACCCTGAAAACGAATGTCTACTTGTCTCATTCCGACATCCGGAGAGGCAAAAAATGTCAAAAAACCCCAAAAAATGGGCTTTTTACTTAAGGCGCGCGAGGAGGCATTCTAAAATTTTAGAATGCTCCTCTGCGCGCCGTTAGTACAAAGCTCCTTTTAGTGATATTTGGACAATTATCTTTCAAAAAAACCCCTTTTTAAAGGTTTTTTGACATTTTCCTCTCAAAAAACTCCCTAAAAGAGGAAAAAAGGGGCTTTTTACTAACGGCGCGTGAGGAGGCATTCCAAAATTTTGGAATGCCCCCTTGCGCGCCGTTAGTAAATGTTTGTTTTAGGGGTTTTTGACATTCTTTGCCTCTTTGGATGTCGGAGCGAGGCAATTGGACATTCATTTCTAGGATATTTGGGCGTTCCGGACGCATTGACAGTATCAAAAGTTTCAAAATCTTCCACCACTTGATAGCTTTGTAAATTTTTGAGTTCTAGTGATGACGTAAGCCGTATCAAATGCACCGCATTTACCTTCTGGAAAAGGTGCTCGCATTAAATAAAAGAGAGTGATCGTCTTCAAGGACCACTAGATTATTAAATGAGGAGAGGGACACCTTTTATATTTTTGTTAATATCAATCTATTTTTCTACGTAACGAATGCTCTTCTCTCATTGGAGGAGCTTATTTTCCTCTCTCTTCCAAAAGGCCCTCCAAAAGACCTCTGAAATCTCCTAATGCATTGTTTAATTCTAAATCTATCAGCAAATAATCCCTTCAGTACTTTATTAATATTTCCAATGCTAATAAATACTTCAATAATGTGCGTATCCCAAAAGGCACTTGTTTCCCACTGGGTTTTTTCCCTTTGGTCATCCAAGTATTAGACCCTAATTTAGAACCTCATCATTCATACTTTTCATAAATGAATCATAGCCTCATCATTATGCTATTACAACGGACAAATGTGACATCATCTCTCACATCGGACATATTCGGACCAATGAAGATGCTGCAATAAATTGAACCTCATCAACAAGTTGAATGACAAATGAAGATGATCAGCCCATCAACAACCAATCACAACCTTCCACAGCCTCCACGGACACTTTTCAACAATGCCCAAGGACGGGCACTAAAATTGGAAGGGGGGAATGTTAACTGAGTCAACGTAAGTTAACAGGAGCTGCTAAAGACCGAAGATGTACGGATGCACATCAAAGATCAACATGAAGAAGCAGTAAAGATTGGAGTTACATATTTTTCACATTTTTCCAAAATGGTCACGTATTGTAAATCCTCGATTTATTTCAAGCCATTGTAATATTTTAATGTGTTGCGGGCTCAATGGGAGTTCCAAGCTATAAAGAACAAGTCACTTAGTGTGCCTAGGTAGCAGATTCAGTAAGTGGTGGAGCCCTAAAGGCCTTGAGTGCTCGGACATTGCATATTTTTACCCTAGGTATATAGGGCAATGTGTAAAAGAAATTAGGATTGTCAAGCTCATTTGTTGAGAGCACTCTTTGGTGAGAGCTCTTGAGGTGTGTGGCTATGGAGTCCTTGAGCTTCTCCTTGCTCATATGACTTGGTTAACACTAATCAATGCTTAATTCTCTTTCACTATGTCTCTCTCATGCTTCTTATGATTGCCTATGATGCTTTGATTAGCTAGATCATAACTAATTAATGGTTAATCCCTCTCTAATCTTGTGTGATTGCCCTCTTTTGCTTGTGTGTGCATGTAGGTTGGATTAGAGTGTGGTGCTCAATAGATCCATGTGTGTATGCTTGCGATTAGTGTGTTGCATGATAGGATTAGTGTTGTGTGCGTCTTGCAATCGTTAGTGTGTGTGATTGGGTTGATTGGAGGTGAAGGGAAGTGGATGTGGAGATTGCCCTTCATTATGGCTTAGCTCCTCCATAGGTTGAGAAGCTCACCTCGTAGAGCTAACCATTTGTGTTGCCATGATTAGATCACTAATCATGTGAGTGTTTCCATGTCCTAGTCGGGTAGCGCATCCCTCCGGATTGATAATTTTGTTGGTTATTGGAGCTATGCAACACTGGGAGTCCCCCAACACACCCCCGATCCAACAAAGCCCCAGGTCAATGACCCTTTAGTCTAAGGCTAAGCGATGTAGGTGATCTCAATCTTGTAGCGACACTGCCATGAGAAACATAACACATGAGTCCAATCACAATAGCACTTCCCAGATGCAAAAACAATCTTTTCCAAGCAGTTAGACTGTATAGGGTCTCTACCCTTATACATCTGCCATAAACCATCCAAATCACTTCATGATCCAATTCCAAAACCACAAACCATAGTCCAATCACATCACATGGATGAGCACTCCACTCGACTTGGGTGAGGCACATCCAATCCTGCATAACCACTTTAGGACATTAACACGACTGCAAAAATTTTGACAACATTTTGGCAGCATAACCAAATCCAAAAAAAAAAACATGAGTGTTGGACGGGAGCGACTCACACACCCATGAAGTGCATGCAAACACTACCTAGATCAACAATATGTCAATCGAGGACACATATGACACGATAGGCACATGGAGGAAATCTCTTTAGCTTGTCACGCTGAGACCATCCTACACATACAACACTCTGGAAGGCCAACTAAACCACAATCAAGAACCTCACTGCTCTCAACTACACCACCTAGCCACATACACACATATAGAAGGTAACTCACCTAACCATGCCAGATTCGTACGAAACTTAAGAAACACCATCCCCTCACTAGGATACACCTGTCCCTAAGCTTCTACACTCAAAACCCTCACTCTAAACCCATCTGCGGAAAATGCGTAGGATGACAGAGCAGAATTTTGAAAGTGCCCAAAACTTAAATTTATGAGTACCTATGCGTAGCTTATGTCTCCACGATTCTATAGACTACTAGCACGCAGAAAACAGACATCGTTTGATACACTTATGGCCACAAATAGCTCGTAGATGTGTCGGCGTGTGCGCTTCGTCTCGCGTGGAATGCTTGGGGTTGTCGCGTAGCTCTCCTCAAGCCTACAGCAATGGTGCAGTCGGATCTCCAATGTGTGAGCGAGCCGGGCGTAGAAAGAGGATGAAGCTCACACTCACTCTCTTTCTCTCTCACACACAGTAGACGGCAGCGCTAAAGTTTTTGATTAAGATTAAAGTCTCCTTACAAAATGACCTAGGTACCTTATATATTAAGGCTACCTTAGGTTTAACCAAAAATGGGGTTGCAAGGGTCAAATGGCTTTGTATTTACAATCTGCAAGTGCCATTGCACCCCGACTTTTGAAACTAGAATATCTACTCATTACAAATGACGTTTATAGCCATAATCCGCAGCATTTCATAACTCGCAAAAGATAAGACTTTGGTACGAAACTTGAGTTATGTTGTGTTGTTGACCCAGCGGTCAACACTCCCCCCTTCCGCGTTCATGTCATCCTCGACATGACCTGATTATCGATGGCGATGTGGTCTTTGCTGCCGTTTTGGCTTCATCTGTTGCACAGCTTGTAACTTTGTTGAACCACAACAAGAACTATGATCCATTAGAGCGGACATCTATCATCATAACCATTCATCTTTTGAGATCCTGTGATTACTTTTATGTCTGCTCTTCTTCATTGGGGACTTCTCTGTTCCTGTGCAATCATGTTGTTAGTGTTGTCTGTAGCTTTGTCATTGTAGTCCATTCTTCGACTCGCCATTGAGGAGAAGTATGCTATGATCTGAAATTGGTGCTCCAATTCATTTGTCAATTGATTTGAGTAGCATTTCCTTATTGTTGATGTAGAAGGAATATGTACAAGAGGATGGTGATAGGTGTCTTTAGATTAGGTCTAAAACCTGGATGACCAAAGGGAAAAAACCCGGTGGGAAAAAAATGCCTTTGGTATACGCTCTTATTGGAGTTGAGCAGTTGAACATGAAGTACATGTTCATTAAAGGTGACTGCTTGGGTGAAACATGGAAAGAGTGCCTGATGCAAGTGCCAATTATGGGACACTCTATATGCATATGAGAAATTTGTCAACAAAAGCATGCAATGTGAAAGAAGGAGATGATGGGTGTTTCGAGGAATAAATGTAGCACATGTGACATCAAAAGATGTCTCAATAGCTCCCACCTTTCCAAGAAGGGTTGTCGATGTAGAAGTTTCTCCACTCGTATCTCACTGTGCTCAGTACGTGAGTGTCTTTTGGACCTTCTCCTTCACTTCACCAGACTTAAGTACTTAGACTTCGACTCTTTTGCTCACCTATACCAGCATGAGCAACACAACGTAAATATGCTCAACTCTTCTAGCTTGAGCATTACCTAGAATAGCTAAGACACTTAGACCATAGAGAATATTACTTGAAGCTTTGGGACTAACACCTCACTCATTTTGTGGCTTAGCTACTCGACTCTGACTTTTATGACTTGTCGGTTGCATGTTGACACTGCTTTGTGACAAGTTCTTCGGCTGTTGTAGTGGCTGCTGAGACATACTTCGTGAAGTTTCATCGTTTTCCTGTACCTTCTTCTCTTTGTAGTGCTCAGGCCTCTCGTCAGTCTTTTCTTCATGTGGATTATGGATTTTTTATTTTTTCTTAATAATAAACAAAGAAAAATCATTCAAATAGAAATCTAAATGCTATGCACACTATACACATATCCCTAGGGGCTCATATATGTATTTTGTCCCCATACTCCTCTGTAACACTACTATGAAGGCATATACTCTAAATTTCATCAAAAAATTATCACAATAAAACACAAAAATTCAATGCATCTCACAAAACATTGCCCTCTAATAGTCATAATGTTAGGTCCGCATTCAGAATGCCTCCCCCCTTCCTATTTGGAGTCATCCTTTACGACAGGGTATCGCAAAGGGTATGTGTTGTGCTTGGGCAATTAAAAGTTGTGCCTATGCAGGCCTTGTAATGTAGCCCTATTATGCATACACAGTCAATGCATGGAAAAGATTTATGTTGTGCAAGATGTGGGTATAAGAAAATTGCTTATTGGCATTTGTTGGCGAGGCTTCCTATTTTAAGCAATGTAATGGTCTTTGAAGCTCCTGTATCGTTGCTTGATTGAAGCGACTTGCTCTCTTCTAACTGTACTATAATCGTAGGAAGAATTGTAAGAATTCAAGCGGCGATGCATTGACAACAGTTTTGTTCTTCTTCTTTGGGACCCATTTCTTTGCGATTATTGGTTGTTTTGTTGCTGACGCTCGTTTGGGAACCCATACTTTCCCGTGGTTCGTTTGTGTTTGAAGAGACTTCTTTGGGATCCACCTTTTTGTTGTGTGAGTCGACAATGGTCTTTGCTTTAGCCCTTGTACGCTTGGTTGGGGACGGGATTTAGGCTTTGAAAGTTGATATTGCGGTTGTTTTGGAATCCAAATGAATTCCTGACTTTTTTGTGCTTGAATCAACTTCTTTGGAGCCCAAACCTGAGTTGTGAAAGCTTGAGACTTTGTGATATTCTCACCCGTTCGTGCACGCTTTCCTTGTTTTTGTTTTGGTGTTGGATCTTGTGATTTGTCATTAGAGATCTTTTTCTTCTTGATCTATATCTGTTTTTGGCCGATCTGGCTTTTTGGTATCCAGATTTGTCGAGCTTTTTGGCTTTGACTTGTTGTCCTGTTCTTTTGACCTGTCATGGTTGTTGTTGAAGGGGTTGGTGATAGTGATGGCCTGAGTTGATGATAGGGGATGTCGTAAGATTCATCACTGTCGTTACTATCCTCAACAAGGTTGACTTCTTGTACTTTCCCTTGATTTTTTGGCTGGTAGTGGAAAGTTACTGTCTGTTTGCTCGTGGGTGGTAGTTTCTTGGAGGACTTTTCTAGCCCATTGTTAGCTTGTTGCTCTGGTCGTATTCCTCCTAGCTGAGTCTTTGCATCCTTATTAGGATCCATGTATGAGGATGCTTGTGGTGGTTGTGTCTTCACGGAGGACTTTGGAATCCACTTTCGATGCACTTTATTCGTGTAGCGATGACATTGATTCCCGGGTCGTTCATGTTTTGATTCTCCACATTTCTTTGTTTGCTCCTTATTTCGAGAGCTTTTTGATGTCTGGATCTCTTCGTTTTCTTGGATTACACTCACTGCAAAATAAGGAACGACATCATAGCCATTTTCATCACAAAACTTTGTTGTGGGAGCATCCTCCACGACGCACACGTCCAGAGTAGCTAAGATGTGTTCCCATCCAAAAGGCTCTAACTCTTCTTCAGAAAATGGTTTTGGGATATAGTCCATATCCTCTATAACCCACTCTAGGATACATTCCTCAAGTTTCAAGCTGCCACATTGTGAAGCTCCACACATCCATAGTTCTTTAGGCTTACCTAACGAAGCTGGAAGTTCTGATCCTTCTACTGTGGCGGAATCAAACTCCTCAAACGGTGTTCTCGTCACATCCCTATAGCTATGGTCCCTCAAGTTTATCTTTTTTTGGTTTCCATATGTCTCATGTATATATGTTCATAACCCCAATCTTGGACCATTTTCAATTGTCTCATGAATGGTCTTCCCAGAATGATGTCATAGTTGTTCTTCTTGCCAAAGTCAACAACAACAAAAGTGTGTTCATATTCAATGCCACAAGAAGTAACAAGTACTTTTTCTATCAGTCCTAGGGGATTTTCCTTGTGTCCTTCTACAAGCTGTAGGGTCATTCGTGTGGATATCAAGGCAGGTTTTCCCCATTTTTCCCAAACCTCTTTGGTTACAATGGCCACACCAGCTCCACTGTCAAGGATTGCCATGTTTTTTACATTGTTGAATTCCATAGGAAGGGTGGTGTTTCCATTTTCTCCCTCGTAATACTCGCCTACCTTGTTTAATGGCACTGGCCTAGTATTTAGTTGAGGCATTTCAAGCTCTTTGATGCCTTCCTCGATTTGAGTCATTGGGGTTTTTACACCAAATTTCTCTAGACATTTACCCACATGTTTGGTATTATTCTGAGCAGCTCGGCTAACATTATTGTACAAGTTAATGGGGTAGATAGAATATCTACTAGCCCCTTTGAATCGATGACCTTGTTGGGAGACAGTCTCTGTGATGGGACTGCAACCACATCTGACTTGGTCTCGTACTCTCCCATGTAGGACGGTAGTGCTCTTAGCAAATGGGGTTGACTATCCATAGATTGTACAGATCCTTTGTCGCCCCAATACGATCTCACGTCTAGATTCATTTGAGATCGAGTCTCAAATTCCTCTATTGGTGGTAGAAACACTCCTTGTTCATCACCAGTCTTGTCTACTAGTCTTCACCAGTCATCGGCTTCATTGGCCTCTCTGACTTGTTTCCACAATTCGTCAAGACCATCTATCTCTTTACAATCCTCAGGTATAGCTTGGTGAAATCCCTCGGAAGAGTTATCCGTAGTATTCAGTACTATCCTTGGTTCTAATGCTGGGTCTTTGAGGTTTGGTCTGTGCTCATGAGTAGAATCTGGCTCTTTTAGTTCCTAGTTTGGTGGGATTACTTGTGTAGGCATGACACGGATCACATCCTCAGGTTTTGCAACTGGCGGTTCTAGTAAAGATTGGGCTGTTTGAATCATTTTTTGGCACATTTCAAACCTTTGATTTTCTAGTTCCACATAGGGATATGTCATCCACCTGTGTTCTTGGGTTTGGTTGTTTTTGAATCTCACATTGTAGGCTTTCAAGAGGGCATCTAATGTCTCATTAACCTTCTCTGCCAACACAGATCCTCGTGAACTAGCACTTCTCGGTTTCTCATCCGTGGATGGTTCTTCTAGAGGTTTAACCATCTGTGTGAGAGAAGGTTCCTCCTTTTCTTCATGTTGTTTTATCTTCTCCTCAGCTTTGGTAAGCTTCTCAGCTAGGGAGTTTTGCTCTCGTTCCCTGCGTGCTTTCATCCTAGTCTTTCTAGCTTTCCAACTATTTCGTTTGCTCTTGGTTTTCTGACTAGGTGCGTCAGTCTTTGGTCCATCATCTGTCTTTGGACTCGCGTCACTTTCCGTGTTCTTTGTCTCTGGATTCTCATCAGCTTTCTTTTGAGCTTGTGCTCTCGTAACTACTTGAACTGGTACAACATTTTCATTTTCTCAGCTACTAGGGAGCTGATCCCTAATACATTTGTCGTGATTTTCCTGATTTGGTTTGGGTTTTTCGGGCAATCAAGGATCAAGTGAGTGATACCACACTCAAGACAATAGGCATTTACTTCAGTGATCTCCGTATGAGGACATTGTTTGACCAAGTGGTTGTCACGACTTTTGTGACAATCTGTCTCTGGTTGAGGAGATTCTTTTAGCATTTCCTCTTGGCTATAAGCAAGCTTTGACCTAGATAAGCCGCTATTTGCAATGAATCGCAATGTCCTTTCGTCCATTTCATACCTTCTTCGACTGAAACCCAGGAGGTGGAGGTTGTACCGGCCGCACCACTCCATGTGTTTCTCTCACATGTTGTTTCTCCGAAGGGTAGTACTCACTTTGGTTGCTATACCACATTGTAGTGGGTACTGGCGTTGGTTTATTTGATGCTTCCATCATTGGCATGTATCTCATGTCTACCGGCATTCTAGCACCTGGCAGCGGAGGTTGTTGTCCTAAGACAAGCTGTGGCCTTAAAACTCCTACTGGTCCTGGCGCATTCCCCGTAATGTATCTAGGTGGAGTAGGTGCTTCTGGAACAGGTTGTACATACCTCTCCCTAGCATTTTCCATGCTATAATAGCACTCTTCCCCCATATGGTTCATCCATTTTCTCTCAATTTCACACCACTTCGGCTCTCCCGAATCAGACCTTACAAGAGGAATCAACCTCTTGACCAAGTCGTCGATAAGCTTTTCTTGATCAATAGGTGCCGTTGGCTTGGCAATGGACTCACTTATCTATGAAACACTGTGCTGAGAGGATGTGTCATCTCCTTGACTCTTTAAGTCTTTTTCTTTGTATGCCTCACAGTTATCCACTAGATAAAGAGCTTCTTTGATCAACTCGTTTAGCGTCATCCTCCTTATCATATGCAGATCCTTCTGAAGGCCCGCATGTCTCATTCCCTGGATAAAGATCAACATCAGTCGTGCTTGCGTAGGTAATTCCTCTCTCGGACAGAGCTTAACATATCTCTTGAGCCGTAATGATGCTTTGTGTATTGATTCATCCTCTTTCTGTTTGAATCTATGGATTTGCGAGACCGTGTTGTGAGCAATGCCTTTTGGCGAGAATTCTTCAATAAACTCCTCAAATAGCTCATCTAGGGTCTCAAAATCCCATTTTTCCACCGAGTCGAACCATGTAGCTGCATCATCTTCTAGAGTCAATCCAAATCCTGCAAACTGTGTCACAAAATCTGAAACTTCCTCTGCTCTAATCACTCTTCTAAAAGCCGTTACCCATCTCTCAGATCTTTATCTCCGGAGTATTTTCTAACTCATCGATTGTCTACAAGTCTAACCAGAGACTCTCCCAATCCTTCTTTCGTTATCGCTCTTGAAGGGAATCCTGGTGGCTCTCTTCTTGGAATTCCTATAGGAATTCTCGTGTTTGGTGGAGGCATTTGTGGTCCTTCATTGACCAAATATCCACCTCTTTCTAGTACAGTCTGTGGATTTGTGCTTTCTACAACTCTGTATTCTCGTCCATACTTGTCGAAAACTATAGATCTCCATTGACAATCGACTTCGTATGTGTAGACATATAAGAGCTTGTAGTCTGTTATCTCTTCTAGGTATGGATCTGAGAACCTATAAAGATTGACCTCATTTTCATCAATGTATCTATATAGTCCTTCACTCTCATGACCAATCATCCAAACTCTCTCAACAAGATGGATCTTTATCAATTGCAAGTTTGGAAGATCCATTGTGGGAGGATATTCCTCTATAGTCGGGATCTCCAAGCTTGTGTAAGCTGCGTTTGAATCTAGGGTAGACATGATTTATGGTCTTAAGAGATTTTGCTTGGTTCAAGTAGACTTAGTCCACTGTGTTCAAGTGCTTTGGTTAGGGAAAAGACGAAACTATGTCCAAAACCGCAACCGTTTCGTCACAATTCTCGCAAATTGTCGCTTTCAGACACCCCTAACTTGCAGATGTATTTTGAGGCCTCAAAACGACGTTTTTTTTCAAAGTTGAACTAAATGGTTGCTCTCAGGCTACATTTTGATATAAAAACTTTTCCGATCCGATACCGTTTGTGAAAGTTATGGCCAAAACAGTGAAATGCAGTTTAGAATGGTCAAAATGAGTCCAAATTCAATTTTAAAAGAAGGTTTCGGATCTCTGTGACACTGTGAACACTCCTGTATGGTCAAAAGTACAGTTGGACCCTAAAACTAGACATCCTACGCGTAGGATGTCTATATGCTCAGAATTTAACAAAATTTGGTCCAGAGACCCCTTAAGTCCAACAACACAATGGTATGCTCAGAATTTCATTTGGACCTAAAAATGGCCTTGAGACATCCTACGCATAGGATGTCTCTTGCTTAGAATGACTTGAAATTTTCACCCCAGCTTCTCCTTGATGTGCTGATCACAGTGGTGTGCTCATAGGTTGGTTTGGAGTCCTAAATCAAGCTGGAGACATCCTACGCGTAGGATGTCTAACTACTCAGATTTTGTCCAAACTTAATCCCAAGATTCTCCTAGTGCTCAACAACCCAATGGTATACTCAAAATTGAATTTGGATGCCAATAGGTCAAGATTTAGGCTGCAAGAGCTTCTAGTGCACTCCAAGAGTAGGATGTCTGACAATTCTTGTCCTTGCTTGGTAAATAGGCCAAACAAGGTCCAAATTCACTTTTGAAAAAAGTTCTGGAATCCTTGAGACACTTAGAACCTCCCTTTATGGCTACAGTAGAATTTTGACCACTTTATGACCCTGGAGACATCCTACGCGTAGGATGTCTTTTTGCTCTGTTTCAACTCAAACTTGCACTGTAGCTTCCCCTTGATGTGATAAGCTCACAACTATTTTTCTTTTTGATTCTAACACCTATAGGTTGGTCAAATGATCAAGAATCTGTTCCAAAAGCTTGATGTCTGTTCTGATGAATTCCTAAGTCAAATCAATTCCAAATTGGACCAAATTTGCCTAGGAGGCTTATCTAAGGCTATATGACAGCATGGTATGGTCACAGTAGAATTTTGGTTTCAGAATTATGCAGTAGACATCCTACGCGTAGGATGTCTTTTTGCCCAGAATGAACCCAAACTTAGACCAAAGATTCCCCTAGTCTTCAGCAACCCACTGGTATGCTTAGATTTGAGTTTGGATGTCAAAAGACCCCAAAACTAGCTTTTCTAGCCTTTTTTTCAAAAATAAAAAACGCTAAAGTCTGCTTAAAACCCAATTTTCTCACCCAAATGAGCTTAAAACTCTCACATGCACTCAAAACATCATGTATAACATGCACATGAAGTCACCCTATGGTTTGGTCTCAAAAATTATGCCTTGGGCACAATTTGGGTAGGATGTCTGGCAATTTTTGTCTTTTCGTCTTATCCTGTCAAGATATGGTCAAGTTCCCCTTTCCAGGTGGAAATAGGGTAAAACCTACCTTCTGAACACACTGGTAGACTCAGAATTTCAAAATTTCCACCAGATCACCCTATAGACATCCTATGCGTAGGATGTCTTTTTTTCTCAGAATGGACTTCTGTTTCTACCCAAGGTGCTTCTTGATGCATATAACAAGAATATGTGATCACAGCAAATTTTGGATGTCAAAATTGCTCAAAATCACCACTTTTGGGAAAATATTTCTCTGAAAGAGTAACATCCCCTTAACTCTCAGTCTATATGTCCAAATGACATGATCTTTGGTGTGTGTGTCCAACACAACATGCAGATTATGGGTATGATGTCAAAACTTGATTTTTGCTTCCAGAATCACTCTCTAGACATCCTACGTGTAGGATGTCTACTGATGAAATTTTTGGCAGAATTCATCCACAGGCATCCCCAAGTCTTGAGCACTACTTTTCAAGCATTCCTACCAGTTTTTATGCAAAATTGTGCTCAGAATCTTAAGTTTCTTGTTTTCGCGTTTTTGGCACTCCGTCTTTGGTCTTTTGGGTGTCAAGAGTTGGTCAAAACTCTAGTTTCAATGTGTACTTAGGGTAAACCCACCCTTCTGAACACACTGGTGCAGTCAGAATTTTCAAATTTGGTCTCTAGAACCCCCTTGAGACATCCTTCGCGTAGGATGTCTATGTTTACAGAATTGCAGGTTTTCTTCACAGAACCCTTGCAAATGCTCTTTTATATGCACAACATCAGTCAGTCATACAAAAATATCCACAAAAGCTTGTTTAATGCATTTTTACCCTCAAAAACACACTTTTCCGTGATTTCAAATGCAATCAAGCACTTTAGCAAATAATTCAGTGCTGAATAGCTCTAGATCAGAATCGGATCACTTACCTAAAGCTACTCCTACAAATCATATGGGGTTTTGTATCTATGAGTAGAAAGACGCTTCACTGCCACACATGGACTAGTAAACGCTTTTATCACCTCACAAATCACTCGACCACCAGCAACTACTCTAATCCATAGATCCTAACTAAACCTATCTAGTCGCAGACCCTCGGCAAGACACACGCTTCCTGGATTTCCACTTGATCGCGAAATATCCTCTTCCGGATCCACTTAAGAAAAACACTTTCTTTAGCCGAAACTAAATCAAGCAACCATCACACGAGTGTTAGTAGGAAACCTACTTAGGTCCTTGTGTCCTCGGCAACGATGCCAATGTTGGACGGGAGCGACTCACACACCCATGAAGTGCATGCAAACACTACCTAGATCAACATAATGTCAATCGAGGACACAGATGACACAATAGGCACACAGAGGAAATCTCTTTAGCTTGTCAGGCTGAGACCATCCTATACATACAACACTCTGGAAGGCCAACTAAACCACAATCAAGAATCTCACTGCTCTCAACTACACCACCTCGCAACATACACACATACAGAAGGTAACTCACCTAATCATGCTAGATTCGTATGAAACTTAAGGAACACCATCCCCTCACTAGGATACACCTGTCCCTAAGCTTCTACACTCAAAACCCTCACTCTAAACCCATGTGCGGAAAACGCGTAGGATGACAGAGCAGAATTTTCAAAATGCCCGAAATTGAAATTTATGAGTACCTATGCCTAGCTTATGTCGCCACGATTCCATAGACTACTAGCATGCAGAAAACAGACATCATTTGATACACTTACGGTCACAAATAGCTCATAGATGCATCGGCGTGTGCGCTTCGTCTCGCATGGAATGCTTGGCGTTGTCGTGTAGCTCTCCTCGAGCCTACATCAATGGTGCAGTCGGATCTCCAATGTGTTGAGCGAGCCGGTCGTAGCAAGAGGATGAAGCTCACGCTCACTCTCTTTCTCTCTCACACACAGTAGATGGCAGTGCTAAAGTTTTTGATTATGATTAAAGTCTCCTTACAAAATGACCTAGGTACCTTATATACTAAGGCTACCTTAGGTTTAACCAAAAATGGGGTTGAAAGGGTCAAATGGCTTTGTATTTACAATCTAGAAGTGCCATTGAACCCCGGATTCTGAAACTATAATATCTACTCATTACAAATGACGTTTATAGCCATAATCTACAGCATTTCATAACTCGCAAAAGATAAGACTTTGGTATGAAACTTGAGTTATGTTGTGTTGTTGACCCAACGGTCAATAATGAGCCACACCGGCTTCCACCATAAAATTTCAACCATAATTCATGAGGGAATCTCAGCCCTTGACCATTAAAAAATCATAATCACATTGAACCAACTCCAACACTTGAAGTTTGACACATCCCCTACAATCAATCGGAGTCTACACACATGTGACCCTTAAGAAGTGATTCTTCTATGCATAAAAAAGAGTCGAACTAGCAACTAATCATGATACAAAAATCCAATTTTGACCATATCCAACTATGCAAAGTTGATGCATCACATCTTCACTTCACCTCTCTAGCACATAGAGCTAGTTTTGATCTATAAAGGTGGAAAGAAATCATAACCATGCATATGAGGCATCCACATCAATCCATAATTTACCAGATATCATATGATAATATTTCAATACTATAAACATGATGCAAAACAACTCCGACCTTTAGGTCAATCATAAACGATAACTTCATACATATGCAAAAAACAAATTTTTGGCATTTTCGGGAGTATGAAAAACATGCAATTGAAAGCATTTGGCCTCAAACCAATGCATCAAGTTCAACTCCGTAATATAGACTATCAATTTATCACATCACTTTGACCATATGGTACTCAAACAACAAACGGTAACCCCAAAAGAAAGCCCCTTTATTCATATTTTCTGATGAGGTTTGGGATGTTTAACCATATACTCCCACATAAATTTATGGCCATCTACTAATTGAAATCAACTCACCAAGACAAACTATAAAATGTATAAAAACGGCTCGATTACTCACAATGTCATATGGTACTCCTCCTTGGTAGCACTCCTACGCATGTAGTTAAAAACTGGTTATAGAGTGCTTAATAACTCGCATTCCCGAGGTGATAATGGAGACCTAGATTCATTTATCACCAAGTTTCATCAATATTTTCAATTGGTTAAGTGGGTTTGACCATCCGGTGAATCTATATAGTGGTTCTCCAAGGAGCATGAAGTCAAAAATTTTGGTTGTGTAGTGGGCAACAAACTGTTTTTTGACCATATCTCTTGACTCGTGCGTGTTTTTCACATGACACCAAAGAGAGAAAATGTTCCAATTGATGTGTTTTATCTCTGGTGTAAAGGGTTCAGACTGATTCATAACGGCTTGTGATTTACGAAAACAGTGTTCCTACTGCCTCTATGACGTGAAACAAAAAGCACTTTTTATGTACGTACGTGATCATAAACACATCATGTGCATAAATCAACATGTTAAACATGATGAAATAATCATGGGAAAACTTTGTATGTACTCGGTTGCTCCATACATGTACTCGTCTGTGAAAAACAATCACCGAGAGGATGACTACGTAGAAAAACGACATAGAGAGAGAGAGAGAGAGAGAGAGAGAGAGAGAGAGAGAGAGAGAGAGAGAGAGAGAGAGATGGTGATTATGGAGTTTAGAGCTGCTCACCGTGCTTTAGAATCAATTAGAGACTGTCGAAAGGCTTCTTTCTTTGCCGCAAGAGAGCGGTGATGAGAGCTACGTAAGGGTATCTGCCACGAAATCTTTCAGAGAGTGCGTACACCGTGAAACGAGAGAGAAGATAATAAGCAAGTAGAGGGAGAGTATCCTTCTTCTTCTTCTTCTTCTCAAGAGAGAAGAGCTTATGGATATGGTGATGAAAAATTTTCACCACTCTGTTTAATAGATACGTATAGTCTTACGGTAGTAGATGCAACAACAGACGACAGCTGAGAGATGGCTTGAAGGTAAGAGCTTGAAGGAGAGAGGTTGAGGGAGAGAAGGTAACTCCGACGTCAAGGCAGGAGAGCTTCCGCTTCCAAGAGTGTGTTTTCAAAGTGAAGGGAGAGGGGTCTTTATATAGGCACTCAAGGGCAAAATCACAAGCTAAGAATGGAGTGAAGCAAAGAGAGATAAGTTCGCGCACGTTCGCGGCTGTTAAATTTTTTTCTGTGTGCGGACACGGATTTCAATGCGCGATTTCAAGTCTCTAAGAAGAAGCTTGGATTCTGAAAAAAGAGCTCTAAACTAAATTCCTTCTCTCTCTTTTCTAAAAAGACTGTTTCTTTCCTGAAAACAAGCCTTTGCTTTTGGTGGTCAACTCTCCCACTTACCATTCAATTTTTATAGCAATATTGACCATTTGAGCAGTATCTGGCCCATTAATGGAAATCGTAGCTAGACTATGCCACATCGTAATATACGAAGATAATTATGACTTTCCCGTACTATCTTGGCGTATTTACGGTACCGCTTTTTATAAAATATTTTTTTAAAAAATCCCATTTGGTCCCGTTTTTGCTCCGGGTGATCCTCTTTAAATTCGACGGAGACTAAAATTAAAATATTTTTATATTTAGGTCATCATAAAAAGCACATTGCTTCTCAAAAACGTTGAAAAGCACAAAAAGCTTAAAATAGCGGATTTTTCCAAAATTGAACCAAACGTCCATCTAACCTACTGGAATATAAAAACGACCTTGATTTTCACTCTAGAACCTTCCAATAATGTCAATTAAGCATCTTAAGTTAAAATTTGGCGAAATAGATATTGAAAGTCACTTTTCTTATTTTTAATAGAGACCCAAAAAATGGAAATTTTACACAAACACAAGAGCTCTTGAGTCACATACAAGCAAATACTACAAAAGAATCTCAAAATAAAAACGCGTCACGTTAAACCAAACGACATGAGGTTGCCAAGCATGAATTGGAGAGACTCAAGAGAGTTTTGAACCACAGTAGCACCCAACTTATCGATTCAATTGATGTACAAGAGTAGGTACAACTTTGATTTGGAAGTTATGAATCATTTACTCCCTTGCAGTGCTACAACTAGTTCAAAGAAGCTTTCCTATACACCACAAGTAATGGTGTATAGAGAGCTCAGTCTCTCTCCCTACAACTAAGATGGCAAATGGTACGCTCAAAGTAGTGAGCAATATATCATGCTATTTACAAAGGGAAAAGGGCTCTATACATAGGTGAGGAGAGCCCTTATTAGGATTACATTTACGTAGAAAACCATGTTTATGAAATCTTTATATGTTCTTATGAGAGGGGGTCTCTCTTGTCTCTTGAGTCACATAGATATGGGCTCAAGAGGAGAGAATTATTGAGGTGAAATAAATAAGATTCTAGAGAGGTGAGTGATTTTTGTGTGAGGCTTCCTACTCTAAGGATAGAGTGGGTGCAATTTATAGGAAAGGGTTAGCAGTTAATGTCAGTAATCACTAGAAAAAGTTAGTAATATAGTTACAATGGGTAGAATGACTTGAAGGATGAGAAAAGAGGGGTGAATGAGTTGGGTGAACCCTTGAGATGGTGAATCCTTGAGGAATATTGGACTCACCCTTGCGTAGATTGTCGAAAGTGATTGTCATTCTCCTTCTTTTCCTTTTCATGCCGTCGCCATAGTCGAATCACCACAAAGGAATGAGGGTTTTGTTGATTAAAAAAATCCCATTTTGTAGAAATTAAGTATGGTTAAGTTTTTGGTTTTTTGTGCATTCTTGAAAGGCAGAATAAAATTGTAATATGGGAGTAATTGAGAGAGATATGGAGATGGTGAATGTAGGTAGAGCTTCAAAGGAGAGCTACGGGTGTGAGAGAGGAGGCTAATGGTGAAGAGGGTGAGAGAAAACCATGGAAGTTGTAGGTTTGAGTGCAGAATAGAGAGAAATGAGAGTGTGTGTGTGTGGAAGTAGGACTCGGAGGTGAGAGAAGACTATGGGTTATTTTGTGAGAAATGTGGGCAGACTGGGGTTCATAAAACAAATCTTATCTCACTGGTGGTAGCTTCAAAAATTATCAAAATGTTTGAGGTGATTATTCAACTCTTTTTCCACATTTTGTCTTTTAGTCACCGCTTCAAATTCGGAGTGGAGATAGATATAGAAAATCCCACCAAAATGCCTATTTTTCTTCACAAAAAAGTCTTCACTGGCCCCCTTTTGTTGAATTTGCATATGGCCCCAAAGGTGAGCCCCTCCTTGCATGAGAGCATCACCTAATATATTTCTAGAGGTTTGAAAATATGCATAATTATGGATTATGCACAAATAATATATGGATATGATGGGAGAAAAACAAATTAGTATATGATTAATTCATAGAATCTAGTTTAGTGTTAGCTGTATATACAAAAAATAAATATATGAAAATATAGGGAATCAAATGAGGAGGCTCCTCATTTGTTTTTATTGATGTATATTTATTTACAAGAGATAAGAAAAAACATATGTAAAAATGAGAATTAGTGAAAGCAATGACTGATGGTGAAAGGTATTTTTTTGAGGTTTTTTCTTGGATTAGATTCACACCAAAAATAAGAGAACCTTGCATGAAATGATTTTTCATAGAATATATGGTAAGAAAGAGCATGGTAATGGTGAGCAAACGTACATAGCATACTTAGGTAAATAACGCACACTTAGGTAGAAATATTTATATAAATACCAAAATAATTATTAAAAACCTCTATAATTGAGCCCTTTATACAATGAAATACTTACACACAAATTGGCCATAATATATTTTTATTTATTTTTTTGGTTCAACTAGCCTAATTACTAGCTAGCTGAGGGTTTTAAGGAGATATGGGGATCCTAGCTCACACATGCTATAGTAAAAGGGTGAGAATAACCACAATGTTTGAGTGATTTTGAGCACTACACCTATGTGTATCGTCCTTCCCTAGCTTGTAGAGAGTTCCTGCAATTTGAGAATAAGGTTCACATTATTTTAACAGTTTTTGAGCTATATCCTTACGAAGCTCTTTGGGTGGAAAGCCATTTAACAATCTTCTCACTCCATTCAGGCATGGTCTCGACTAGGAATAGGAAAGTATTGGACAATTCATCGTTAATTTTGGTAGGGTCTTCACCACTGGGTATGCGAGACAAATGATCCGCCGTGACATGTCGTTTACTGGGTCTCACCACAACGGTAAAATCAAACTCAGAAAGAATTAACAACCATCATGTAATTCTTCTCGTTGAACAAGGTTTATTTGCTAGATACATAAATGCTTGATAATCAATATAGAAAACAAACTTGTTCGTAAGAAAGTAGTAGCAAAATTTCTTTACTATATACATCATAGCTAAACCTTCCCACTATGTAGTGGTGTAGTTCCTCTCATCATCATTTAATTGACAGTGCAAATCTAATGGTGTAGTCCAATTTATGTTCTCCTGGTTGACCTAGAACACACCCAATAGCAAAGTTTGAAGCATTAATATACACATGGAAATTTATATTCCAATCGAGCACTGGTAGAATGGGAGCGCTTGTCAAGGTATTTTTCAATGACTCATAAGCATGGCCACACTCCGCGGTCCAATGGAACTCAATAAGAAGTTTGTACAATGGACGAGCTATCTCGGTGGCAAAGTTTAAAATAAACCGCCGGTAATAACCCACATGGACCATGAACCTTTGAACTCCTTTATAGTTTGTAGGTGGTGGCAAATAAACAATGGCTTTAATTTTTCTCTCATCTATGGAAATTGTTAAGTATGGATTTTGATCTACCCCTTGTAATTTTCTGTGTTAAAAATGCACATTTGTAAGGCCCCCGTTGTGAGGAGAAGCCATTGTGCATGAACAAAAATCACTCGCCAAAAACTAAAATCACTCATTGGAAACCAAAATTTCATGGCCAATCTTGAGCTTCGTTGGAATATTTCTTTTTGCCTGAATATTATGGCCGGACAGAGGCCGAAAAGTGGTTGGAAAATGGCCGGTCGTTTGGCCGGTTGGTCGATGGCTGGTCGTCAATGGCCGATTTCAAAGGAGGACTTGTCTTTTCAAGGGCGGCCACACATGGGCTGATTGGAGGATCCAAGTTGGACTTGTCTACACAAGGGAGGCTACACAGGGATACCTCTCATGAGAGAGGGTAGCCCTTTTAGTCTATAAAAGGAGACCATTTCTACACACATTTCATAGTGTGAAGTTGATGCAACAAGGTAGATGTGACTTGGTGAGAGTGAAGCAAGGCGGGAGCTCCATAAGGGTATAATCCCTTTGTAATCTACTTCTTGTTTACTTCGGTAGCGTAGAAGGCAAAATCAAAATACTCGCAAGATGTTCGTCCACGTGGCCAAGATTTTCAATGGAAGTAGCCTTATCTTATAATCAACAAAAATAAAAATGTCTGTTATCAAAATACTCGCAAGATGTTCGTCCACGTGGCCAAGATTTTCAATGAAAGTAGTCTTATCTTATAATCAACAAAAATAACAGCGTCTGTTAGACAATAAAAATAGCACAAGCACCGTCGTTGCCTGAATCTTATCAGTTGACTAAAAGATATGCGCAACATTATTGTGCAAAGGAAGCTCTACGCTCCTTTCACAGGGTGCCTTTTTTATCTCTCCACATATTGGGCATGGAAGCTAAGGGCTTTTGATTGCAAGATATGCACAACATCGTTGTGTGGCATGGAAGCTGTGGTGTTTTCAGTGAGCAACATCACATCTGAAGGTAGCATAAGTATCCATTCATAGTCCTCAAACCAAACGGTTTTTACAACTAAAATTGACTTGGTCTTGTGCGATCATGCAACAGCTTCAGTAACAAGGTGAAAATAAGGGCTTGTTGGAAAATGGTGTCATGCTTGGTAGAGATTCTGGTTGCCATGTGTGCACAGTGGGAGACTCTCTTCAGATGCAATCTCCTCTGCTTGCATCTTGTAAGGCAAAGTAAATGAGAAAGGTGTTGAGGTGGGCAAGCTAAGAGAGGAGATTGTTAGTTAGGCTCTCAGCATTGCCCTTTTACTCTAGATGATAGTCTAGAGAGGATCCCCATCAAAAACTTCCAGTGCTATCGTGACGGCACCAAATTTGACATACATATAGGTAGCACCACCAAGCATGGAATCTTGTTGCTGCTATTGTTGTTGATGAGTTAAGAGGTGCCTCGATTCAAGGAGCTGCAAACATTATGTGGAGATCCTAACCAGCAATCTCATCATTGCATAAGGCTATATGCCTTCAAGGTCCTTCCCTTCTGTCTAGATTTCTGTCCTTGCAGAGCTCAATGTGTATCTTGCTGACTTGGCAAAGCTCCTTTTGCTAAGCATAGACTTTCAATCCAATCAGAAAAGAAAAACTTGTTGCAATGTGTTTTTTTCACCATATACAAAGGGAAGGGATGCAAAAGGAAGGCCTCTTTCCATATGTAATCACCTATGCTCTCACCTTGAAGGCTTATGGCCTTATGCAAGACCTTCACATGGGTGGGAGTATTCCAATTGGTCTATTGGAGAGATGTTGTGGTTGGTGCTTCTTTGATGGATATGCTGGCCAACTGTCATCGCTACATGCGAATGGAACATCTCTTCCCATCTGCATTCACATATGTTTACAAGTCATGGGTTGTTGTAGAAACATGTGCTACTTCGCAATGCATTGGTCCATATGTATGCCAAATGTGGTGCCATCATGGAAGCACAAAAATGTCTTTATAGGGATGCTCTTCACTTGGAATTTGTTGTTTGCATAATATGCACAACATTGCTATGGAAGGAAGCCCTATGCTATTTTAACTACATGCGAACAGAAGGTCATTTCCATCTGCATTCACCTATGCTTGCACCTATAAGCCTTTTGTATTCTGTACTCAGGGGTAGTCCGAGAAAGATTTTGTGCTTGGAAATGCTTTAATCAATTGTGTGTCAAGTGCGGTTCCCTTACAAACTGTACTGGGCATCCTCTTTGGGATGTCGTCTCTTGTGCAATGTATACAAGATATGCCCAAAATGCTTGTGACAAGGACATAGTCAATTGTTCTACCCAAATGCAAAGAGGAGGACTTTCTCCAAAGGCAATCACCTATGCTTGCACCTTGAATTCATGTGGCCTTATGCAAGATCTTCACACAAGTGAGAGAATTCACAATGAGACTACTGGTCAAAGGCTTTTGGAGAAACAATTTGTGCCTGGCAAGGTTAACACGTTTTTATGCCTAGCCATTGTGTGGTACACTCAAGACGACCTTCCTATCGGGAATGTCATCACTTGGAATGTGTTGAATGTAGGGTATTCACAACATGAAAACGGCATGGAAATTGTGGGCTTTTTTCAGTGGATGGGAAGGATGATCTTGCAAGTCAAGGACTGTAGGAAAAATATTCATTTGTTGTAGGCTGGGTTGAGGAACCTTTGGGCTATTGTAACTAGATGCAATGGGAAGTCCTTTCTCCAAATTCAATCACCTATGTTTTCACCTTGAGGGCTTGTGTTCTTATGCAAGACCATCACATGGATGAGAGAATTCACAATCGACTGGCTAGTCATGAGCTGTTGCAAAAACATGTGCTACTTGGAAATGCGGTGGTCTATATGTATTCCAAATGTGGTGCCATCATGGAAGCATGAAAATGTCTTTATAGGCATGTTCTTCACTTGAAATTTGTTGTCTGTAGAATAAGCCCAAGAAAGAAGCTTTGTGTTTTTTTAATTACATGCAAACAGGGGGTTTCTTTCCATTTGCATTCAACTATGCTTGCACCTACAGGGCCTATGGTATTCTATACTCAGAGGCTGTTGGAGAATAATTTTGTGATTGGCAGTCCTTTGATCAATTTGTATGTCAAATGCAATTCCCTTACAAAATGTGCTTAATGGGCATCCTCTTTGGGATGTCGTCTCTTGGAGTGCATTGTATGCAGAAACACTCTCAGCTGTTTTACCTAGATGCGGGGAGGAGGCCTTTCTCCAAAGGCAATCACCTATGCTTGCACCTTGAATGCATATGTCCTTATGAAAAATCTTCACACAAGTGAGAGAATTCACGACGAGATTGTTGGTCAGTGGATTTTGGAGAAACAATTTGTGTCTGGAAAGAATGCATGCTAAATGTGCTGCCTTCACGAAAGTTCTTGATGAGTTTTCTACTCAAGATCACATTAGTGTGTGTGTGTGCAAAATGTGGTGTCCTTAGGAAAGCACATAAACACCTTGATGAGATTTCTATCCAAAATGTCTTCTCATGGAGTATGTTGATTGTTGCAGATTTAACATGGCTTTGGCAAGGAAGCTTTGCATCATGCGAATGAAAATCCTTTGTACAAATGAAATAATCTATGCTTGCATCTTGATGGCAAGTAGGCTATTTTCAGCGGATGCAAAGCATTGGAATGCATTGGTCGTGAGATACGCACAACAAGAGCAGGGCTAGTTTGTAGAAATCTCTAGTTTGTTTTTAGCAGATGCAAAGTGAGGGACTCTCTACAGATGTAATCACCTACGCATGCATCTTGAAGGCATGTGGCTCTAAGGAAGATGTTGATATGGGCACAAAAATTCACAATTTTATTGTTAGTCGAAGGCTGTTGCAAAAAGATGTCGTGCTTGGCATTGTCTTGGTCGATAAGTATGCAAAGTGAGGGTCTCTCTCCAGATGCAATTACCTTTTCACGTATCTTGAAGTCATGTGACTCTACACAAGATATTGATATGGGCACAAAAACTCAGAAGTATATTGTGAGTTGGAGGCTATTGAAGAAAGATGTCGTGCTTGGCAATATTGTCTTGGTCGATATGTATGTCAAATGTGGTACACTTGAGAAAGCACAAAATGAGCTTGAGGAGATTCCTATCTGGAATGTCTTCTCTTGGAATGTGCTGATTCGAGATGAGCACAACAAGAGCAAGTCAAGAAAGGCCTAGGTTGTTTCCCACGGATGCAAAGCAAGAATCCTTCATCCACGTGGCATTGGCCATCCAACGGCAAGTGCTTGCTTGCTTTTTTTATGGCCTTCATTAGTTGACTTGTCAAGACGTGCAGCTATTTAGCTATTCTTGCTCTAAACTACAGTTTCGGCCCTCTTACGTCTTTCTCATCACAAACTAAGAAATCGTTAGAATTACAACCTTTCAGTAAAAACAGGAGATCAGCTTCCTTTGTTCTTTCTTGGTACCTTCACAGAAAAACCACAAGATGGGTAATCACTTCAAATTGATGCAGGGTGTTGGCAAGGAAGCTTATCAAGGCTGTTCTAAGAATATGCAAGAAGGCCTTTCTCCAATGCAATCATCTATAGAAGCAAGCACCTATGCTAGCATCTTGAAAGACTTCGTAATATGCTGACATGGGCGAGAGAATTTATGATGAGAGTGCTAGTCAGTCACAGGCTATTCAGAAACAGGTTGTTCTTAGCAAGGATTTCCTTTATATGTATGGCAAATGTGGTGCCCTTACAATGTCCACAGAAAGTCAACAAATCCACTAACAAATCTAGGGAAGAAGCAATATTAGTGAAACACATCAAGCAGACTCACAAAAGCATGAGAAGTTCTCATGTCCGAATTGTCATCACTATTACAGATAAGCCCAACGTGGCTGTTTCAAGGAAGTACTTTGTTGTTCTCATGGGATAACAAAGGTCTCTTTCCAATTATCCCAATGCAATCACTTACGCTTGCAGATTGAAGGTGTGTAGTCTTATGAAAGACGTTGACATGGGTGAGATAATTAATGACAAGATTACTAGTCACGGGCTGTTGCAAAAAATTATCATGCTTCTTGTGATCTAGAGTGTGGACCCTTAAAATGCATTAATTGTAAGATTTATCCCACGAGGGTAGGGCCAAAAAGCTCTATTTGTTTTTTCAACAGATGCGAAGCGAGGGCCTCTCTCCATATGCAATCACCTATGCATTCATCTTGAAGGCATGTGGCTCTATGCAAGATGCCCAACATCATTGATGCAAGGAAGTGCATCAACAAGAGAGATTCAATCCCGTGGTGAGTAAGCATTATCACTTTTTTATTTTTGACACTGAGAATGTAGGTAATGAATGCACTAAAAATTGCATGATTTCGTGGGAATGGCACGTTCCCACATACTATAAAAATTGGGGAGGATTGTGCAAACTCCCCCATGTAAGGAGACTTGCATGTTTTTTTTAAAAAAAAACATGAAAATAGAACAACAAACAATTATTAACATTGACATCTTGTATGATCACGAACCTTGAGCTTGACAAAATTCTAACCCTCCTTGTGGTTTTTTGCAAGGTACCCCTTTGAAGCACTACGATCGATATCCCATTTTTGCAAAGAACGCCTCTGAACCACAATAATCGGTATCCCAAACACTCTCAGGTAAAAAACTCTAACACGCTTTGATGAAATCTCTCTCCGTGCTTCATTTTCTCTCGGATAAAAAAATCAAACACCCTTTGATGAACTCTCTCTCTCTCTCTCTCTCTCTCTTCCCCCCCTTCATTTTGAAGTCTCTCCTCCCATTTAATAAATATCTTAGACATAAATTAATAGCATTAAATAAATGATTTTTTTCCTCATTTGAGAACTATTGAAATGGCATATATAGTTTTTGATATTTTACTTAATCTCAATTTGATACAAATGCAACTACCGAAGCACTCTAGTTTGACGTACTAAAGCCATTGAGTGGTTGCTTTCATGTGGACGTAGCCCACATTGGGTGAACCACGTATATCGTGTGTACTCTCTCTCTCTCTCTCTCTCTCTCTACTCTATAATCTCTTGTGTGTAGAAATTATCTCTTTCCATTAAGTAATCTACTCAATTATATACTAAGCTACGTCATATTTCCTAACAGAAATCCCATTTTTGGACACTATATGCCCTAAAATGACTCCATGTTTAGCCCAAAATTGGCATTTGAAAGGGTTTAAGGAGATGCAATACAATTTGTACATCTCAAACACTTTTTGTAAACATGATAGATGTTCCTTTCAAGAAAAATAAACACAAAGATCATCTAAGAAAGCCTCACAAAACTCCCTCAAATATTCTCTAAAGACAGTGTTTCTTAATCTTTGGAAGGTAGCAGGGGCATTGGTTAAGCCAAAAGCCATAACCCAAAATGTGAACTGTTTGGAGGTGATAACAACATAGAAGTGCCCACCTAGCCAAGGCGCCCGTTGGGTCAGCCGGCCAAAGTTTTGATGTGGTCACATTATTTTTCCGATGTTTAATACATCAAACCCTGTAAAAGTCTAATGCCAATCGTCTATGTCAAGTCTGAGTCAAAGATGTAATTTTTCCAATGATGTATGTAATGGTCCATGAGAAGTTGGCCGCCGGACACTTTAGAAAGCCCTAGGTATATAATACACTAAGGTTAGTGTGAAAGAGAAGATTATTTTTAAGTGACTATTACGTTACGCACAGAGACCTGCCTCTTTGCTTAAACTTGTAATCATCGCTTCTATGGCTACGGTAATTCAAATTCACTTTTGTTTATTGCATTGTGTTCCTCTTACTCTGCTCTTTCATTCAAGTGTAAGCATTCAAGATTCGGTGAAGGTTTCAAACGCATCCGTTTAGGCCTTAAATCACTGTTTTGAGTGTTTATATGCGTATTTTATGTTGTTTTGACACTAGGAGAGCCTTTAGGGACCCAAAAACGACCCTTTAGGATCATCCGTTTATTGTTTTTGCATAATGTGGGACGAACGATCGCGATCTTTGTACCTCTCCAGAATGCTGTGTTAGTGATAGGATATGTTCTTGATAGTCCCCTATAGCTCCCCTTCAAGTTTCGTGCGATTCCGATATGATTTGCATGGTGAACGGGCGTGATGACTGTAGAGTTGTGTAGAAGGACATAGACAGATTACTTGGCTTTAGTGCGTTGGATTTGCTTGTAGAGTTAGTAGTTGCATCTCTTCGAGTTCACTTCATTAGGATTGACATCCTAGTGAGTTTCCATGCCTCATCCGAGTCGCTTCCCCTGTATCGATAATTTTATGTTGATGCTTGAGAGCTATGCTATGGACGTCCGTCGTGGCGACCCGTAAACATTGGCACCGTTGTCGGGGAATGCACCTTAGGTGATGAGTGACTGAGTGCGCAGTTAGACTCCTTAAAAAAGATCAACCCACAAATCCATTTTACACTTTAGTTAGGTTGCTAGACAAGGGTTTAGAGCTTGGTGGAGTCTAAAGACAGTGGACCGGCTAGATCCTCTCTTAGGAGATTTAGGGAGCTGTGAGTGAGTGTGTTAAAGCATTCTTGCTCTTCAATTTCTCTAATTCGATTGAGTACTGAAATCTCACCCGAAATCCGTCATGTTTGTTTTGTTTGATTCATTTCCTTATGTTTTTTCAGTTCTGTACTTAGGAGTAGGATAAGCAAATCACATTCCAATCAGATTTGGGGCAAAAGTTAGAGTCGAGAAACCAGAAAACCATAACTTTGGCCAAAAAAGCCATAAGACTCTGAAATTCTAAAAATCTAACCAAATAGGGTGGATATTGATTCAAATCACAAAGTGGTAGCACCAAACACTGGGAAACACTTGTCAGAGGGAGCAGACAAAATTTCATTAGATTTGGCTCTGGTACTACGATCGCGATCGGTGTACCTCAATGTCAGAATTGTACAAGAATTGACATGTGCCTTCCTGATAAGATTCTAAACAATTTTGTCTAAAGCAACCACACCCAAAAACATCAAAAATCAAGGAAATCATGCCACTTGGGTAAAACTAGCCTGACAGACCCAGAAACTGCAAAATCTTGACTTTTGGTGATCCAAATGAAAAAAGACTTGGGGGATAGCCTTAAAACATCAGTGTCTACAAGCATGCCAAATTCGGTCTAATTTGGGCTCAGAACTACGATCACGATCGGTGTACCTAAGTGCCAGATTTTGACCATATTTCATCTATGAGATCCTCAGGTGTATACAAACATAAAATTCTAAAGGACCTAGAGCCAGAAACCTCAAAATACTTGTCAAACCATCTGAATACAGATCCAAGTCAAAAACTGCTAAACTGGCATAGAAATTGACTTTCAGAAGAACAAAACACATCAAGACTGGGAAGAAACCATACAGAGGGATAGCCTGTACACAGGACAACCCCAGATAGCTTTCAAATCCCAAAACAAACACCAAAATCAAGTCAAATTGACAGATTCGGGAAAACAGGCACTTCAGACCAAGAAACTGCAAATTCTTGACTTTTTTGAGTCCAAATACAAAAGTGTCTAGCAGGTAGTCTTATAACAGCCTAGTGAACAAGCTGGTGAAGTTTCATCCAATTTGGGCTCCAAACTACGATCGCGATCGGTGTATCTCAGTCCCAGATTTTGACCAAACTTTACCCACACATACACCTAGGTTATATAAGATACCAGGAGTTTTCAAAATAATAAAAAATTCACCAAAATAGCCAAAAACAGCAGACAGTCAGGAAACCACTGCAACAGACCAAGATTTGGTGAAAACATGACTTTTTCTTGTCCAAATTCAAAAAGATTTCGGGAGTAGACTATACACATCATTGTCTACCATATCCACAAGTTTTATCCAATTTGGGCTCCAAAGTACGATCGCGATCGGTGTACCATAGTGACATTTTGAGTTGAGACTTGGTGAGTAGGTAGCTGATGACTAGACAAACAACTTTCTCAAAAGAACCAGGGTCAAAAAATCAAAAGACAGTTGTCAAATAGGGCAAACACTGATCACTGATCCTTCAGACCAAATTTTTGAGAAAATTCAAGTTTTTGTGATCCAAATGCAAAGTGGGTTTGGGAATAGACTAATCATACCCATGTCTATCAACTCCTAAAATTTCATGCAAAAATGAGATGGAACTACGATCGCGATCGGTGTACCCCAGTGACATTTGGATTGAAAATTTATGAGTAGGTAGCTGATATCTAGTGCAATATATTTTCCAAATGGAGCAAGGTCAAAAAAGCAAAAGAAAGTGGTCAAAAGTCCCAGTTACACAATCAGGCCAATAACCGCAAAACCACCTAGGACTTGGGTTTTCATTGATCAAAACATATCCAAATTCAAAAATACAAAGACACTTGGTATCAAGACATCAAGGGCTAGCTACTATGCAAAAATCTTCCAAATTTGTGACATGGGGTCAACGATCGCGATCGGTGTACCTATCCATAGTGAGAGTATTTGACTTCATAAATTTGTAGACATACTTGAGGACATCCCAAATCTCAAGTTTAAGTGAAAATAACCCTTTGGAAGCCAAGATACAAGCCAAAGTTTCTGTGTTCTCGTCCTGAGACTGTTTTGAGTGCTGTTTCAAGTGCAGTTCACTAAAATTGCTCTAACTTTTGATAGACAACTCCAAATTGAGTCAGGTATAGCTAGGAAGAAAGCTTGCGGGCAATAGCACACACCTAGACCAAACTTTTAGGGTACCCATAACCAATTTCTAGAGACAAAAAAAGTCACAAATTCCTGACTTTTGAGAGACTTGACCAGGGGCAAAAAGGGATTGTGTGCACTAAGCCAAGGTGTTCTTATCAAGGACCATCTTGAGAGTATTGAGTGAGGCTTAAACATGACAACTCATCCATCATTAGGGTTTCCCACTCAACTCAGAGCTATGCCACCTACACAAACAACCAAAAATACTGCAACACCTATAACAAGAGGGTTGAGACAAGACCATGAGGCTTATCAATCATATCAAGCCAAACCTCAAGGCATGGCTCATGGACATTTGTCAAGTGATCATGTAGCTCAATGGAAGCCAAACCAATCAACTTAAGTGCGGGAGTTTGGAAGAACAAAGGTGGAAATTGTTGGAGACTTAGAGGAGAAGCATCCTCTAATCAACAAACCCAACGTTAGGTTTATCAAAACCAATGAATCCACGAGAGTTCTAACGGATTACACTTATGATGGACTTTATAGGTTACCTATTGGGGATCAAAACAACTTCTATAGATGTTTAAATTCCATCATTGAAGAGTTGAAAGACTACAAGAACCTCTATGCCTTCACATACACAGATGACCAGGGAGTGCAAGTTCTAATGGTAGATAAGTATGGACGAGAGTACAAACTTATCAGCCCAATTGAGCTAGAAAGATATACATACATGGGTACTCCAATCTTTGCTTACTACTTTCAGCCGAGTGTAAGCGTACCAAGGTTTTTGGAGACTAATTTGCAAGAAGCTAACATTGAAACTATGGAATCAAATGGACCTCAAACATCCAAAATAGCTATTCACGGGAGTGTAGCTATAAAATTTAATGGCCTAATAACTTATGTGTAGCAGAAATTAGCATGAACATAGTGGGCATTTCATTAGAATAGATTCCTAATGAGAATTACAAGAGTGCTTGGGTGGAGAGAGCAACAAAAAGCATAACACCTAGTTAGATAGCATCGACAATTATTTCAAAAGAGAGAGAAATTAAGCTATTGACAACAGTTGAGGACCGGATTTTCATGGAGCCGGTCCCCCCTCCAAAAGGCTTTGTATTATGGTTTCTCCCATCAAGAGAGACATTGTACAATACAATTCTTTGTGTTCCTTCAAGACTAGCTAGTGCAATGAAGATGGAAACTTCATGCACTAAGCAAAACACTTAACAAACACAACTTGAATTATCCCCGTTCTCAGACCCAAGACCTCACACACCTTCGAAGATGGTGAGAGCTAGCAGGGTATGAGAGTATATTGAGAGGAAGAAGGAGTATCTTACGAGAAAGATGTACATCTCCTCACATAATCACTCATATGTAGCATAGCTTAGCTTAGTAATTAGCTTGGTAGAGGAGATGAGCATGCATTGAAGCTTGGCTCTTGGTTGGATTTGCATCCACATGCCAAGAGAGTGTTTATGTAGGCTTCTATCTCACAAGCTTGGAGTAGGTGATGAGTTCTCCATTAAAGCTTGGGAAGAGATAGTCTTCTCTTTCTTCACACATGAGCTTGTGTGAGTGTGTGTGTGATAATTCCTTGCAAAAATCAGCCCCCTCTCTCTCTTGGGCGATCCCTCTTGCTAATTGCTCTTGCTGAAGCCTCATTGGCCCTCCCCAAGTCAAGCCAATTACAATTAAGCAGCATAAGTGATAGCCTTCTGACACGTGTCCCCCTTTTCCCTTTTGTGAGAGCTTTAGGTAATTAAATAATTAAACTAAACTCTCATTGGACCCCTTTGCCTCCTGGCCAATAGGAATCAGGCAAGCCATGGGGCTCCTGAATGCTCATTGGACCCTTTGGGAGACTGCCCAATAGTCTTCTAGGAGACTTAATTCTCATTGGTTTCTTTTATTAAATGTTTTTAAATTAATTAAACTAGATTTACTCTAGCTTAATTCTCATTGGTCCACTTCAAGGGTTATCCAATAGAAATTGGGCACACCTTGTGGGCATCTGGCCTAGGGAGCTGACATGTGTCCCTCATTCCCTTTGTGTAAAGGGAGCCTGTGTGTGTGTGTGGCTTTCTCTCTCATCCCCTACCTTTAGGGCTTGCCCCCTCCCATGTAGGGATGTGCAAAGACTTTTAGGGCACACACAAAGCATCCAATTTTCCCTAGGGTTGACCTTTGGACACAACCTTTGAATTTTGGAACCTTAGCATTTTGGAAGTCTTAATGGGCTGAACCTTAGGGTCTTTTTAGCCCATTGTTTCACATGGCTCTTTTGCAGATGCCCCCCCCTTTGGATCCCTATTTTCCCTCCTTTGGATCCCTACTGTGGCCGGTCTGCTAGCTTAACCAATATTCTAGCTTTTTCTCCCCTGGCCTTCCCCACATTAAATGATCAGTTTAATATGAGAAAATCATTTAGGAGAATTAGATATTGATTATTATGACATTACCTCTCTCTTGAAATCATAGTCGTCTTGAACAATGGGGATGGTGTTACCCATTTCCTTAGCATCTATATACATGTCTTTTTCCCTGAACTTAAAGGAGATTCTCCTTTCAGGAAATTTAACATCGGTAGCCAGGCGGTCAAACCATGGTGCCCCTAGGATTACATCCTCATGCTTGAGAGGAGAGATAAAGAAGTCCTCTTTGTTCACATACCCTTCGACATGAAGCCTCAATTTCTCGATTAAGGGAGCGACTGAAGCTTCTTGCCCCTTGAAGGCATTGTCTGCGGGTAGGACATCTCCCATCTCGTAGGATTGTATTCCTAGCTTGGTGGCCAACTCTATAGATATAAATTGTGAGTAGAACCAGGGTCAAAGAGAATAAAAGCATCATGTTCTCTTACCTTTCCCCAAGCATGGCATAGAGGAGATCCTTTGTGGTGAGTTTGGTGAGTCTCCTCCTCTTGGATTTCAACCAAGGAAGCTCTAGGAGGATCTTGGCGGTTATTCTTTTGGGGACAAGCGCGGTGCGCATGCCCTTGTTCGCCGCACTTGAAATACCGGTTATCCTTACGATAACGCTCAAGCTCTTCAGGAGAGAGTTTATTCTTACCTTTTTAAACTCCCTTTTCTTTAGCTTTGTTGGAGTTTCCCTTAGGAGACTTTTGGACATTGTCCTTGCCCTTAGGCTCATTGGAACCCTTGTTTTCCGGGGGCTTATTATTTCTTTTTGCCCCCGTTTGGAAATTGATTCGAGAGGCGACCATAGTGTGGTGTATTACTGCCGATATGGTACGTGGTCTTTGGGAGTTGACATACTCCACCATTTCTTCGGTTAAGCCCGCACAAAATTGTTGCTTTTGCTCTCCAAAATCCAACTTTTTGAAGACAGTGGCTTTGAGTTGTAGGTCCCAAAACTTGTCTACATATTTGTGGATAGATTCATTGGGAGAGAGCTTTAAGCTTCGCCATTCGGTAAGTACTTTGTCTTTGGCATCGGTGGCCAAAAACTGCTTCATAATGGAAGCTCTTAAAGCTTTCCATGTTCGTGGAGCTTCACCGTTGGCTCGTAGGCTAGACCACCATTGTCTGGCGGACTTTTGAAAGTGCATAGCTACATGGCGTAGCTTAGAGGACTCCGTGAAGCCCTCATCTCCAAACGCCGCATCGAATTGTTGGATAAAGGCCAAGACTTTGTCCGTAGCACCAAAGTTACCATTATAGGTAAGGAAAGAGATGCTCTTCTCTCCCTCTTTGAATTTCTTCAACTTGGACGACCTCTTCCATGCGGCATAGGATTTCCAATGGCCTCTTCTTTTTGATGGTTCAAAGGTTGCACCATCACTTTCTTCAGAAGGTGAAGAATTTGAAGAAGGTGGAGAAGAGGGTGACGTCTTTCTCGCCTTTTTCTTATCTTGATCTTTGTCGTCTTCACCATAGCTTTCATAAGAGGAAGAGGATGAAGAAGATGGAGAAGAGGGTGTCCTCTTTCTCGCCTTTTTCTTCTCTTGATTTTTATCATCCCTCTTTGAATTATGGCGTGGAGAAGAGTGTGATGGTCTTCTCCGCTTTGGTGGTGATGGAGAGCGTTTAGCCCGCCGTCTTCGTGGAGCCATCTCCGCCGAGGTGGCGGGAGACTCGCTTCTTTCTCGTTCCTTCGGTGGAGGATCTTGAGTTCTCCTTTGGGAAGGAGATGCATCATCAAGAAGTAAATTCTTGAGCCCTTCATATGGATTCTCGTCTTCTTCCCGAATCGGAGAGAGACCTCTTTTGGTAGTCTCACAAGGAGGCTTCCTAGGTGTTCTCTCGTCATGGTGATGAGCTTGGAGAATCCCGTGAGCACGGAGCTGCCGTTGCACTTTACTTTGGAGAGATGGATTGCCCATGGCTTGTTGAAGCCTAGAAACAAGATAGTTAACAAGCATTGAAGCATCATTAGTAGCTTGCTCATGAGCAAAATCAAAGTTATCAACATTAATTTCAATCTCTTTACTATTGTCAGCCATTCTAACAACTTTTAGGTGTAAACTTTTTAGGTGTACTTTGGCACTTCAAGCCCTAGTTGCTACTCCTCTTTACCCCTTTAGAAAAAGCACTCAAGCTACTGTACCCGCGGCTCGAATACCATTAATTGCAAGGAATAGAAGAGAGGGTCTTTCGACACCAAAACAGCACCGGCTCCTGTCAAGCTTCTAATAGCTCAATAGTGGTTAAGCCGTAGGCAAGCCCCGTAGGACTCCACTATTAAGACCATAGCTCTCGACGCTGATGCCCCGTTAACTGCACGAAGGCAGCACTGCAAGGCTGAAAAATCCCTATTCTACTTACTCACAGGCAATTAATAATACCAACCATTTGTAGCTAGCTTGAGGACCTCCCTTCTTGAGCAAGAAAAGAGAAACCTTGAGCTCTGATACCAATGTAACATTTAATGGCCTAATAACTTATGTGTAGCGGAAATTAGCATGAACATAGTGGGCATTTCATTAGAATAGATTCCTAATGAGAATTACAAGAGTGCTTGGGTGGAGAGAGCAACAAAAAGCATAACACCTAGTTAGATAGCATCGACAATACTTTCAAAAGAGAGAGAAATTAAGCTATTGACAACAGTTGAGGACCGGATTTTCATGGAGCCGGTCCCCCCTCCAAAAGGCTTTGTATTATGGTTTCTCCCATCAAGAGAGACATTGTACAATACAATTCTTTGTGTTCCTTCAAGACTAGCTAGTGCAATGAAGATGGAAACTTCATGCACTAAGCAAAACACTTAACAAACACAACTTGAATTATCCCCGTTCTCAGACCCAAGACCTCACACACCTTCGAAGATGGTGAGAGCTAGCAGGGTATGAGAGTAGATTGAGAGGAAGAAGGAGTATCTTACGAGAAAGATGTACATCTCCTCACATAATCACTCATATGTAGCATAGCTTAGCTTAGTAACTAGCTTGGTAGAGGAGATGAGCATGCATTGAAGCTTGGCTCTTGGTTGGATTTGCATCCACATGCCAAGAGAGTGTTGATGTAGGCTTCTATCTCACAAGCTTGGAGTAGGTGATGAGTTCTCCATTAAAGCTTGGGAAGAGATAGTCTTCTCTTTCTTCACACATGAGCTTGTGTGAGTGTGTGTGTGATAATTCCTTGCAAAAATCAGCCCCCTCTCTCTCTTGGGCAAGCCCTCTTGCTAATTGCTCTTGCTGAAGCCTCATTGGCCCTCCCCAAGTCAAGCCAATTACAATTAAGCAGCATAAGTGATAGCCTTCTGACACGTGTCCCCCTTTCCCCTTTTGTGAGATATTTAGGTAATTAAATAATTAAACTAAACTCTCATTGGACCCCTTTGCCTCCTGGCCAATAGGAATCAGGCAAGCCATGGGGCTCCTGAATGCTCATTGGACCCCTTGGGAGACTGCCCAATAGTCTTCTAGGAGACTTAATTCTCATTAGTTTCTTTTATTAAATGTTTTTAAATTAATTAAACTAGATTTACTCTAGCTTAATTCTCATTGGTCCACTTCAAGGGTCATCCAACAGAAATTGGGCACACCTTGTGGGCATCTGGCCTAGGGAGCTGACATGTGTCCCTCATTCCCTTTGTGTAAAGGGAGCTTGTGTGTGTGTGTGTGGCTTTCTCTCTCATCCCCTACCTTTAGGGCTTGCCCCCTCCCATGCAGGGATGTGCAAAGACTTTTAGGGCACACACAAAGCATCCAATTTTCCCTAGGGTTGACCTTTGGACACAACCTTTGAATTTTGGAACCTTAGCATTTTGGAAGTCTTAATGGGCTGAACCTTAGGGTCTTTTTAGCCCATTGTTGCACATGGCTCTTTTGCAGATGCCCCCCCCTTTGGATCCCTATTTTCCCTCCTTTGGATCCCTACTGTGGCCGGTCTGCTAGCTTAACCAATATTCTAGCTTTTTCTCCCCTGGCCTTTCCCACATTAAATGATCAGTTTAATATGAGAAGATCATTTAGGAGAATTAGATATTGATTATTATGACAGTAGCTCCTACCTCATTGAGTGGAACCAAGAGACCACCAATTAGACTTACAAATCCATCAACATTTTCAAAACATGTCTCAAAGGGGATTCCACCAGGATTTGCTCCAAGAGGAGAAGAAGGAACGAGGGATGTCTTTGTGAGAGACCCTAACACGCTAAGATACATGGTTGAACCAGAACCAATGAGACCATATCAATTGGCCAAATGTGTCAAGAAGAAGTATGATGGATTAAGGGATCCATACGTACATGCATCCTTGTTCAAATAAGTGTTAAGAGTTGAACAAGTATTTTATTTTCATACACAGTATGAGGGATTTGGCTTAACCTTGGAAGGGAAAGCATTGAATTGGTTCCAACCGTTGGACAAAAATGCCTTCTCAAACGTTGAACAACTGTTGCAAGAATTTGTTGTGGAGTTCTCTAAAAGGGGAATCAAGCATAACACAGTGTCCCAAATCTATGCATTCAAGCAAAAAGAAGATGAGAGAGTGAAGGAAGCATCGCTACGCTTCAAACAATATATAGAGAGATGTCCGGAATGTGAGTTACCACAGGATGAAAGATTATCAATTCTCTTCATAGAAGGTTTGAAAAATGAAACTCTCAAGAAAGATTTGCACTTAAAAGGATGTACTTCCTTTGAACAAGTCACGAGAGAAGCGTTATACCTAGTTGACAATTGTAAAGCCTATGGCGAGGAAATTGGTGATACAAAGATCACTATGGATAATGCTCCTTTAGCATCTAGTGAAACCAACACAAGGCAAGTGTTTATGTCTCAATTAATGACCAACCTAGATGAGCTAGCAGCACAAGTAGCACAACAAATAAAATGGTGTGCCATTGAGCAAAAATGGACCAATCATGAGATGAGTGAGTGCTACTATAATCAAACCTACACGAGGGGGATACTATTTGGACATCAAATAGAAAAACAAATGCCATTATCAAATCATCCATTATTTCAAAATAGGGTTGTATCAAGGGCTTTACAAAGAGCTGAGGTATCACAACCTAGGCTAGGGCAAGAACCTATGAGAAAACTCTATTCATTGAATGAGGACACTCTGATGTTCATAGCCAATCAAGAGCGTAGACCAGAGACCATTCTGGCTAAGCGAGAGCAACCATCAAATGTGCCACCAGTGACTCAACAAGATGGACCATGCTACAAGTGTGGAGGTAATCATTGGGCCAAGAATTGTTCTCGTGTAGAGATAATTGGATATTGTGTGGAGTGTGCCATTACACACGTTGTTCCTAATTGTCCAAAACACCCAAACAAACAAGGGAAAACAACAATGAATGTTGTGGGAGTGTTACCTTCTCCATCAAATGTGCCACTAGTGACTCAACAAGATGGACCATGCTACAAGTGTGGAGGTAATCATTGGGCCAAGAATTGTTCTCGTGTAGAGATAATTGGATATTGTGTGGAGTGTGCCATTACACACGTTGTTCCTAATTGTCCAAAACACCCAAACAAACAAGGGAAAACAACAATGAATGTTGTGGGAGTGTTACCTTCTCCAAGTGGATTAGAGGCAGAACCCAAAATCCCTGTGAAGGTAGTGACGAGAGCCCAAGCAAAAGAAAATGCTGAGGACCAAGCTAATGAGGAGAAAGATCAACAACCCAAACAAGGGGAAACAACTAGTGTGTCAGTGAGGACTGGGAGAAAATCCTGGAAAGCCAAAAGAGACAGAATTAAAGAAAAAACAATTACAAAGCAAATTGCACTACAAACAGAATTACAAGAGACAAAGGAGCAGTTAAAACAAGAACGAGAAAACAAAACGGTGGTGAGCGATAAGAAATCAAGGAAGGCGTCTTCTGGAGGATCTGTGTTGGTAGACAAAGTCCTAGAGCCATTAGATGCTGCACTGGAAGCATATGAGGCTAGATTGAAACCCAACCAAACCCTAGAGCAACGAGGGATGAAATATCCTCATGCTGAGGTAGAGACTGAGAGGTTGAAAATGTGTAAGGAATTGGTAAAAACTGCATAGCAATGGTGGAGCCTGAAGCACCAATTCCACCTCCAGAAACAAAACCAAAAAGTGTTGGATTTGAAATGCCTAAGGCAAAGATTGTTGAAACATTAACTCAAAGAAACATTGAGCTAGAATCACAAAAGGATGTGCAAGCAAAGACTACAGCACAAGAAACCAACAACCTAGAAATTCAACTAGATGATCAAGTAGTGGCCAACACCACTAATGATGCAAGGTCAAGATCACAACTTATGGCACCTATCCCAGAGATAGATGAGCCATGGCCAAATGAATTGTGGGAAGCAATTAGAAGTGCAAAAGATGGAAGTGCGACTTTCCAATCTGCACCCATAACTGAGGTCAATACAGGGCATGAAGTCTATCAGGGAGACATTCAGTCTCTAAATGGAGATGCAGGGACGGAAGTTTCAATTGAAAGCAAACCAGAGTCCTTGAAGACCTTACCCTCATACATAGGAGAACATGAGGCAGACTCAGAGACTAGAGTGGTGCCATCTCCGAGAAAAGCCATATCCAAGATGATGGATACAAAGAGTATGCATGAGTTTATGTCAGCTCCAATACAGCGCACCATTACTCTATCTGAACTGCTTAAGATTAGACCAAATGTATGGGATGAAGTAGGCAACAATTTGGGGAAGATGGGATTAAATATGCCTCTTCAAGATCTACCCTCAAATGAACAATCAAACAAAACTCAACAAGAAAGTGAAAACGCTAAACCTATGCCAATAAACAAGGGAATATTGCGAAGGAGAAGAAGGAAACACCACCTTACCTGTGGAATACAAAGGAGTTAAAACATTGGCTATACTTGATAGTGGGGCTGGAGTAGCCATAGCCACAAAATACATTTGGGAAAAATGGGGTAGACCAACGCTTAGGAAAACTAGAATGAAGCTGCAACTTACAGATGGATACACAGAAAAACCTCTGGGTATCCTAGAGCAAATTATTGTGACTTCTTGTGGAATTGAATATGAACATACATTTGCAATAGTATATTTTGGAAAAAGGAAAAATTTTGATATCATTTTAGGAAGACCTTTCATGCGTCAACTTAAGATGGTTCAAGATTGGGGCTATGACTATATCTACTTGAGACATAAAAAGATCACCACAAAAATAAGCATAAAAGACCATAGCTATAGAGATGTGAATAGAACTCCTTTAGAAGAAATTGACTCTACTATAGTCAATGGGAAAGAGATACGTGCGTGGCTAAAAACCAAACAAGAACTTTGGATGTGTAGTGCTTCGAAGTGTGGAAGCCTAGTGAAGGAGGATTGCCTCCTAGAAAGATCAATGGACGATGAAGCTTACATACCGGAACCCTTTCCAGAGAAATTATTTGAACCCTTTGGATGGGATCAAATACTGGCGACTCTTGATGTGTGTGTGAATGAGGTGACCCCGACTAAATTTTGTGATGTGGAAGGGTATGATATAACTCTCGTATTTACGATAAAGGTGTTGAAGGAAGCTAACGAGATTTGTGAGTGTGAAGGTAGAAAAGGTGAAACAGATAGCTACGTCAGGGAGCATGATGCCAAAGTGCACATGAAGAAAGCAGAGTAACAACGTGAATATGTCATTATTGACATACCTGAAGAAACAACAAAAGCTGTTTCAAAGAAGACGACTCCCGAAAAAGTGCAAATGAAAGTAGATGAAGGAGAAAAGCTTCCAAGTTCAACGGCAAATCTTCAACAAACGCAAGATCAAAAGAAGAACAGGGACAAGGAAGAAGATGGACTATCTTCAACGATGATCAAATTCAATTTATGCGGATAAACAGGGCTCAAGGTTACATGTTCGGCCGCAATTGATCCTTATGCTACTAAAAATCTAATGACTTATGGAACGTGGATCATGATGGGAAAGCCACCAATCAATGAGCTAGAAGAAACAGTTTACACAAGTTCAAAAATGCCGATTCCTAGCTTTAGAGTGGCAGAAGCTGTACTCAAATTGAGTACCGGGGAGTATAAAGATACTTTCCACATAATCAACTCCCATCATATCAAAGAGAGTCTGGTCCTGACAGAAAGCTGGAGGAACATCTTTTTTCGACAACAATCAAAAGCTTCAACAACAACGGTAAGACTCCATGAAGCTTATCAAATCCATGCAAAGAAGAAATTGCCAACCATTGCCGAAAAAGGTAAAGCAAAGGTAAACATTGAAGTATATCAACCTCGCCAGACGACTTTACCTTCAACGAGCCTCCATCAAATTTCCCACGAAGCCTCTACATCAAGATCCACACCATCAACAATGCAATGGAAACCAAAGAAAAATGTCTATCAACCACAGTTTCCATCACCAAAAATCATCCAGAAGAAGCCGAAGAATGTCAACCAAGTGTTGGTATCCAAAGAGCACATCCAAGTCAAAGACCCAGTTTGGATACATGAAACACGGGTTCAACCACAACAACAAAAGGTGATAGGGTGGGTAGCATCAAATGAGTCAATCATTGCTCAAGGCTACTTCGAAGGAAACATTAATGTTTGGGCCAAAAAGCCTAAAGTAACAGCCTGGATGTACTCACCTCAAGAAAGAAGTTCTACAATGAGAGAGCCAAGCTATCAATGAAATAAAAACAACTCAAGCAGGAGAAAGAACAACAAAAAAAGACAGAAGAAAAGACCTTCCAAGAAAGCAACACAACAAGTATGGGTACCAAAGTCAAACTTCAATGAAGCTACCCAACACAAACAGATGCAGCAGCGGATGGTTCCCGTCAAGCTACTTGAAGCACAAGGATTCTATGAAGGTAACATCCAAATATGGTTACCCAAAGTAGTTGCTCAACTTAGAGCCACTAAGACCAACCAAGTAGCAAAGGACCCCACACAAAGACAATCAACAACAACAAAGAGCCAATGGAGACTAAGCACAAGCAAGGGAGAAACAACCTCAAAATGGATCCCTCGTCTTCTACTACAAAAGCAAGGCTTTTACAATGGTAATAGCCAAGTATGGATACAAAAGCCTAGTGTCCATCAGGTCAAGGGAGCAACTCATGAAGCAAGAACAAAGTGGGTCCCAAAACCACTGTTGAAAACTCAGGCTCCTCACAAAGAAGAAAAAGTAAAGGTACAACAATGCGGCCTCCTTACGGAACATCCCATGCAACAAAAGAAGCTAGAGGAGTCGAAGTATGCCAACTTACTTGAAAAGATGGTGGCATCCAAAGACCAAAGCAATGATAGAGGTCTTAATCTCAAGAACCTATGGCATTGGGTTTCAGGCCATGAACAGGTAAGTCCAAGTCGCCATTAAAAATACATGGCATAAAAGTCGAGAGTCGGGCAGCTGAGCCACTAAATGAGCAAGGCATTAGTCCCAAAGCTTCAAAAAATATTCTCTGTGGTCTAAGAGTCTTAGCTATTCTAAGTACTGCTCAAGGTGGAGGAGTTGAGCATATTTATGTTGTGTCACTCATGCTCGTATAGGTGAGCATAAGAGTCCAAGTCTATGTATTTTAAGTTTGGTAAAGTGAAGAAGAGAGTCCAAAAGACACTCATGCACTATGCATAGTGAGTAATGAGTGGAGAAGCTTCAACATCAAAAGACACTCATGCACTATGCATAGTGAGTAATGAGTGGAGAAGCTTCAACATCAAAAACCCCTCTTGGAAATGTGGAAGCTATTGAGATGTCCTTGGATATCACATGTGCTACATTTGTTCCTTGAAGCACCCAACAACTCATTTTTCACACCGCATGATTTTCTTGAAAGAACTCTTGTGTGCATACAGAGTGTCCCATAATTGGCGCTTGCATTACGCACTCTTACTTTATTTCTCCCAAGCACTCACCTTGCATGAACAGGTACTCAACTTCCAAGTGTTCAACCCCAATAAGAGCGTATACCAAAGGCATTTTTTCCCACTGGGTTTTTCCCTTTGGTCATTCAGGTTCTAGACCCTAATTTAGAAACACCCATCACTATTCTATTGTATATATTCCTTCCATCAATTGAAACCAATAAAGAATTTGCTACATGATCTTCAAAGAGATAAATCGGGGCCACATTGTTCTCAACTACGCTTCGACAAAAGCAGCTCTTATCTTCAAAGACACCAACAAAGCTCTATTGACAAAGTGGCAAAGAAAATCAAATTGGAGATGCCAGTGCACACATGTCAAAGTCTCAAACATTTTGAGATACGAGCTCCAATAAAAAGTCAACTGCACCAGGAGGCAAAGTATCCAAAGAAGCAGGTATCATCGACCAACTACACAAATGGAAAGGTAAAGCAGGATGTGCAACAACATGCACAAATGCCTCGTCCACAACATCCAAATCACAAAGAACACATGTTCATCAATCAAAATCAAATGGGCACCCCATTTGAACAAGAAAAACATGCCAGATATAACTCCACCAAGGAAGGGGGGAGTCTCATCAACAAGAAGACCAGACTACAAATGGTCGTGTGAATGGACGACACGATCTAGGAAGGGGGGAGTGTTTGGAGGTGATAACAACATACAAGTGTCCACCTAGCCAAGGCGCCCGTTGGGTCAGCCGGCCAAAGTTTTGATGTGGTCACATTATTTTTCCGATGTTTAATACATCAAACCCTGTAAAAGTCTAATGCCAATCGTCTATGTCAAGTCTGAGTCAAAGATGTAATTTTCCAATGATGTATGTAAAGGTCCATGAGAAGTTGGCCGCCGGCCACTTTAGAAAGCCCTAGGTATATATAATACACTAACGTTAGTGTGAAAGAGAAGATTATTTTTTGAAGATAAGTGACTATTAAGTTACGCACAGAGAGCTGTCTCTTTGCTCAAACTTGTTATCATCACTTCTGTGGCTACGGTAATCCAAATTCAGTTTTGTTTCTTGCATTGTGTTCCTCTTACTCTGCTCTTTCATTCAAGTGTAAGCATTCAAGATTCGGTGAAGGTTTCAAACGCATCCGATTAGGCCTTAAATCACTGTTTTGAGTGTTTATATGCATATTTTATGTTGTTTGACCCTAGGAGAGGCTTTAGGGACCCAAAAACGACCCTTTAGGATCATCCGTTTACTATTTTTTCATATTGTGGGACGAACTATCGCGATCTTTGTACCTCTCCAAAATGCTGTACAGTGATAGGATATGTTCCTATTAGTCCCCTGTAGCTCCCCTTCAAGTTTCATGCGATTCCGATATGATTTGCATGGTGAACGGGCGTGATGACTGTAGAGCTGTGTAGAAGGACATAGGTAGATTACTTGGCTTTAGTGCGTTTGATTTGCTTGTAGAGTTAGTAGTTGCATCTCTTCGAGTTCACTTCATTAGGATTGACACCCTAGTGAGTTTCCATGCCTCATCCGAGTCGCTTCCCCTGTATCGATAATTTTATGTTGATGCTTGAGAGCTATGCTATGGACGTCCGTCGCGGCGACCCGCAAACACGAACACTCCAAATTTGGTTCTAAAAGCCGTTTTATCTTGGTCCTCTGGTGCAATTGTGATTTGATTGTATCTCGGAGTACCCATCTAAAAAGATATAAGCTTCCTTTTTTGCAACTCTTTCAAGCACATGTTCTGAATATGGCAAGGGGTAATGGTCCCTCATAGTGGTGGCGGCATTAACCTTTTTGAGATCCACGCACACTTTGAGTTTCCCATTATTTTTAGGAGCAATAACTATTGGAGACACCCATTCTGAGTGCTCAATATGGTATATGAATCCGCATTTGACTCCAAATCGTGTGGAGTATAGTCTTTTGAGACGCTACTGGTTCCAATGTCAATCAAGCCTTGATCTTGTGGGTCATCAGAATCTATATGTATTGCTCGTATCGTATTTAAAGGTACGAGTGGTGGAATTTCATCCCCCTCAGATGTTACCTAGGCCGTCCCCCTATTTCCCCAAGTGTCTATGGTTGCTTCTAGGTGGACCCAATCCACGTTGTCAGACTCAACCATCCCATGTAGAACATCCATATAAGGAGAATATTCCCCAACATCCTTTTTACACATGTAAAAATACTACAATGGGCCCAAGTGAACTGTGGTGTCAAATCTATGATCAATTATAAATCTATGTCCTAGAGGATGTGCCCGACAAGTTACAAGATCAACTCGAATGATAGAATCTTGGAAATGCAAGTAGACATGGTTTTTAGACCAGTCATGCACCATTTTTTCTTCCCTCATGAAAGGACATCCTAAGATCATCTTAGATGACATAGTGTACTTGGAAAAATCCATAACAATGAAGGTATTCCTTATTTTGTGTCCAAAGACCTTGATCTTCAGATCTTCTAGCATCCCAATAGGTTTCACTATTGTCCCATTGGCCATCTCTACCACTATGTTTGTAGTCCCAAGGTGAGGTCTTCCCATAGTTTCCCATCAATTTTTAGTCCCAATGCTAACCCCAATTCCACCATCAAGGATTCCCTCCACAATTAATTCCTTGGTAGTAGTTGGTATGGTCGCATTGGACTCATTGCCTTCAAAGTATTGTCCCAACTTGTTAACAGCTATTTCAACAACAGAGTTCTCATCTAGGTTGGGTTGTGGATCTAAGTGTTTCTCCTCTATTGGCACCTCCCTAGCTCCATCCATCTGTGAAAATTGTGGTAGCCCGACTTTCAGTTCTCTATTGAGGAAATCTTGAAGAGCGAAGAATAGGTCGGGGTCTCCATATAGTTTGGACATGATGGTGGTTCTAGCTTCTGAAGCCATGAAATCCATCAATTTGGCAATATTTAACGGTACTTTCTGGGCTTCAGTCCCTTGACGTGGGGAAGATGGGATCTCCATTTCTTTGATAGGGTTAGGTAGTCCCTCTGTAAACATTCTCTCCACATTAGAAAGAGGATGGGGTCTAGGAGGGCCTCTTTATTTTCCATGAGCTTATGAGGTGATTAACATTTTGACAAATAGGTGTATGCCATGTGTGCAAGAATGGGTATGTAAGAGATGTGGAAGAGTGGTCAAAGGATGCACATTCCCACCCAAAAAGGAGGTGGATAATTTTATGATTTTTGGTCTTCCATAACTTCCACATATGATCTCTGATTTGAGCGGAGATCATAGATCTACAATCTATAGGTTAAGCTCTCTCCATAGATATGCTACATGATATGGTTTTACTTGCTAGATTTTAAATTCTATTTTGGAGGGAAAATTTGAATTCAAATAAACTAGTTGTTTTGCTTGTTTGAATTCAAAAGCTACCCTTTGATTACTTTCTTAGTACTAAAGGTTTGACTTCCTTAAACTGCCAAATAAAGAGGCCCTCCTAGACCCCATTCTCTTCCTAATGAACAAGAAGGGAGTACAACCACTTTCCCATTACTTAAAGTCACTTTCTTCTTGGATGACACTTGGTATGGCTAGTGGTCTATGGACTTTGTGAGGTTGCTTTTGCATAGGGAACACTGTGTTTGTAATCTGGATCTGTCTAGGTGCCGGCTTTAGATCCCTTTGGGTCTCTTATGCCAAACTCATTGATTGCTTGACTCGATCAATCTCCTCTGTAGGGTCTGGGTAAGTTCTTATCTTCTTCTTGGGTCCTGGCCATTGTGGCTCATGACCATCTTTCTTGTTTATTTCTTTCCTACAAGTGGTTGTTTTAGTCTCCATGGTTTCACCTGAATCAAAATCCTCTTTAGCATCATCATTTATGTATACGGGGGTCGTCACCAGTACCTATGTTTGTATTTGAACTGGGGTATAAATTTGCTGCTTTTTGTGATCTCTTCCTCCATGTTTTCTTCTTCTTCTGAGATTGGGCAATTGATGTTGTGTCTCTTTCTTCAAGAATATAATTTTGATTTTGAAGCATCGATCGTGTGAGTACATTTACTGGTACCATAGGTGTACTTTGTGCTGGCTCCTCAGTAACCTTAATTAAATTCAATGGCGTTATCTTTGGTGCATATGGATTATTCAAACATTGAGCAATCAAATGATCTATGATTACACATGAGTATCAGCATTGTAGATGTGCTTGCTTGATTGGTTTGCATCAGTGTGGAATTATTTTGTAATCTAATAGGAGATTCGGCTACAGGATGTGGACCTCCACAATCATAGCATTGAAGAGGTGGTCTCTTGGCAGTGTAATTGATATTTTGGCCTCTAGCAGCAAGAGCAACTGCTTGATAGAAAAGTTTGACTTGTCCCCAATAGTCCTCCATGTAGTATTGTGGACTTTCTTCAAGTGCATCAATCCCATAGGCAATATTAGGGTCTATATCTTCCTCACAACCTTCCAAACCAACAATAGATAACTCACAAACCATTTGATTCACATAAGGGATTCTCGGATGTGATGGTTGCGGTCCTAGCACTGGAGGTGGTAAGGGTGTTGTTTGAACAACATTTTGGACCCTAGGGACCATGTGTTGTGATGTTTGTTCAAGAGGTGGGGCCGGCATCAATGCAGGCACTCGAGGTGTATCCGTCCATGCTAAGGTTTTTCTATTGGCCATCACGCATTTAAATACTATGCAATCCTTGGCTTGATGACCATATCTTCCACATGCATTGCAATTTCCATTAAATTTTACTCTAAAAGTAGGGCATTCATTGGTACTATGAGGACCATAGAAAATTGAGCACCATTGTTGCTCCCTTCTTGGATACATATGATTGTTTTGCAAAGCATGATTCTCTAAGACTCTCTTGAATGGCCTTGGTGAGATTTGCTAAATTCATCTCAGATATCTTTGGCTCCTTAGGAATAGTCTTTAGGGTCATTGGTTGATGCTCTGATGCTTGCGAGCTAGTCGATTTAGGCTCAACAGACACTCTTTCTCCTTGAATCATTAAATTATCCTCCAATTGGATTGCATTGGTGGTGACTGCTTCCCAAGTGGTGCTACCTCTAATGACTAGGCCATTGTAGATATCCTCATGTCAAAATCCCCTAATGAATCTATTAAGAAATTGGTTATTATTGAAGCACTCATTTGGATTACAACGAGAATTAAAATGCTTCAAGCATTTAATAAAGTCTCTCACTGACTCTCTTTCCTTGGGCTTTCTGGAGCTGAGATGCTACACCCCAAAGTACTCCCTCTTGTATGTACTCTTTCAAGAATAGTCTCCTAAGAGTAGAGTAAATCATTGTTTCTTCCATCCTTAGGGTTCTTTACCAATCCCCAGCCTTCCCACTCAAGGTCAGGTTTAAAGAATTACTCTTATGCCGGTCATTGTGTTCTCCTAGGGAATCGCATATTTGTTCAAATACTTTGATATGCTTTCTCACGTCCCCGTCTCCACTAAATTTTTGTGTGAGCTTGACGTTTTTCATTGCCTTACTTCCTATCCAGTGTGTTACGCATATTTTCAACAATGGATTGACCAATAGCTTGAGCAAAGTTTGCCAAGCTATTGGAAACCTTTGCTCAAGCTATTTGCATTGCCTTACTTCTAGGCTATCTATCCGGCGTGTTACGCATATTTTCAACAAATGGAACAACCAATAGCTTGAGCAAAGGTTGCCAAGTCACCTAAGTGAGCAGGTATAGTGGGGACAGGTGCTCTCAGGACTGCATGTGGAATGGAGGTTTGCATTGGGATTGGTGTATATGTAGCCCTTGGGCTCCAAGTTGAGTACAATGTGGTGCCATGTGGTGACCCAAAGTTCATATGTGTGGCCCTAGGCATAGTAGACGTCGGATGTGACATGCTGATGCTAGCCGGTATGGTCCCATTGAAATAAGAGCTTGGACGTTTTGGTTGTGGAGCATAAGATGTTGAAACAATGGGAGAGGTAGGAGCTACATGAGCATGAGGACCCATAGGTGGATATGATTGATACACACTTGTAGGTACTCTTGCAGGCATTGGGCTACCATGTAGCGGTGCTTTACTAACAAATGAGGTCCATGGCATGTTTTTGGTCATGTCCATCACTGGGGTAGGCATGGTAGCCGTGGTGTGATCAAGAGAAAGGTGAGCTAGACTTTGAAAGGTAAAGATTTTACTTGTGGGCTCAGATTATACAGAGACCCTGGAGAAACAGCATATGGAGGATCCATCGGACTAACCGGGGAGTCTCTATTTGCGATAAGGTTTGTTTCTTAGCCTTCCCTGTATCTAAGAATCTCATGAGACCCGTTGAAGGCATGTGGATCCCTTTGTTCTACCTCCTCAACTCAATAACCCAATGGATGACATCACAAATTCTTTGTTGTTGATACTCTATGCAAGTAGCACCCGTTGTGGATTTTAGGACATCTGACCAACCCACATGATAGGTGTGACCTGTGTATAGGTTGGTTAGAGTTTTTGTTTGTATTTTATGCTCCCATTTATCATTTAGGAACGCTCCATCTAGGATTGAGGTGCTAGGGGTGTCCTTTGAGTTAGATGCAATGTGGCTCTCTATGGGTCAACCCTTCATGGTTGCTAATTCAGGAGCACTCAATTGCTCGACTAGCATGGATGTTAACATAGGGACCTTTGCCTTAATCTCTCTCCGTTGCTCCGCCTTGTATAGGCTCTCGATTTTCTTTTTCCTAGCCTCAATGATATATCACTCAACCTCTTACACTTTGCCAAGGCTTCTACTATCCGGTAATATAACCCCGGGGGGGAATAGCTTTGAAGAGTCAAGGGGTGCAGTGAATGGAGTATTCACATGCACACCCTCCAGGAGCATGGGGTCTACGTTGGTCATAAATGGTGAATTTACTTCCCCACCCCCCTCATTTACATCGTTAGCTCCATGTTCGGAGCGAGTGGCTCTACTAAAAGTTTCCTTCAAGCGGCTAAGAACGCCCGGCCCGGACCATGGGCCCATGGTATGCATGCCTTGGATTGAACTATCGGGATTAGGCATCGGGTAACCCTCCATGACATTGTAGTCAGAGGAAGAGTCACTAGATGCAATATGTGGGTCCTGAGCGGTACTACCTTTGGTTCTCACTAGAGCCTAAGGTGGAGGAATAATGAGTGCCTGAGTAAACAGAGACACTTTCTATGTGCTCGTTCTCTAGCACATGACCAGAGAGTAGGTGCATGTGACCTCAACACTCTAGAAGTGTTGGTGAGTGCCTATGAAGGCCGCTCACCTAGTTTTTTAGGTGTTTACAACCCAAAGTTTTTGTTATTTTTGGTCCCTTTTTTAACCAAGCCACGGAATATGGTGTGTGATATCTCAAAACAAGCATCTTGGCTAGAGGAATCTTGTAATGTTGGAATTCATCACACCCTTTTGCAAAGAGTGATGCATCCTTGTAAAAGGTAGGCCACCAATAGCCTGATTTTTCCCTCCCCTAGGATGATGTAATAATCATGTAACATCATGAGGCATATTTTCCAAAGAGAGTGGTTTTGAGTCCTGTGTTATTCTTGGTATCTTAAGAATATTTTCATAGTGTAGCTCCTTGTTACTTTGTCTTGAGTTACACACATGCATCATGCAACAAAACTTACACGAGATAGTAGCTCTTTGAAAATTCTTTGGTAGATCCTTTGGTAGAAGGCGATTGATGTAGGGCTTTAGTTGAGAGTGCTTTAGCCAATACCCGTTTACCTTCTTGGAGTGCTCTTTACCATTCAAGTCCATGATCTGGTAATAACTTGAATTGAAAGCCTTTTTGACAATGTATGGTCCCTGCCATCTAGTCTCAAACTTGGCATCAAAACAATTATCAAGTTGATTGTCATATCTTAGCACAAGATCTCCTTACTTGATGCCTTTGTCCTTCAGTTTCTTGTCGAGCTTTTCTTTTTCTTTTATAGATTTTCTCTTATAGCACTCATAAGCCGCTTCTCTCTTCCACTCAAGTTCGGCTAAGAAGTCGATTTGTCCATGTTTCTTGATCATCTTGTATCCCTTTTCCATGAAGCCGCATTGTTGGAATGTTGAGCTCGATAGGCTGCAAGGCCCCTTGACCATTTGCAGCCCCTTGACCATAGACCAAGTGAAATTGTGTGAACTATGTGGCCTCCCTATATGTGGTTTGATATGCCCATAAGGCACCATCCAAGAAGTCACCGCACAACTTTGTCTTGTTTTGCACCATCTTTCTAATGATGCTTGCAATGACACCATTAGCCTTCTCCACCAAACTATTTAATTGTGGGTAGTAGGGTGTGCTATGATGATGGAGAATGTGAAGCTCTTCACAAACTTTTGTAAGTAAACCCTTCTTGAACCCTGGACCATTATCGAAAACAATCTCCAAAGGTGTACCAAATCTACAATAAATATTAGTGTAGACAAACCTGTTCATTGTTTTCCCATTTACCCTTGCCACACTTTGAGCCTCTACCCACCTAGTCATTAATCTACAGCCACTATAATGTAGAGTTTACCATTTTTTGTTCTAGACAAAGGACCAATAGCATCAATGCCCCACTTTTCAAAGGGTCCGTTTGCAAGCACTATTTGCCTCAAACCATGCACAACCTTATATTCCCATTTACCTGACAGTTGTGACAAATTTTACACCAATGTTGGACATCCACATGTATGCTTGGCCCGTAAGAAAATTATTCTTCACAGTTAACTCTTGGGAAAAAATACCACCACATGCCTCCTCATGCAAACTATGAATGGCTGGAATTTCCTTGATAGTTGGTACTCTTCAACACACTTGATCCTTCCCTCTTTGATAGAGGGAGCCTTCTAGGCAGAGATAGAAACTTGCCTTCTTCATGAGTCTCCTCTTTTGAGCTTTTGTGAAGTCTTGTGGAAACTTGCCCTCCAAAATGTAGCCAATAATGGGAGCCAATGACTCCAATCCCTAGTATCTTGGTTGCTTGAAAGCTGCTACGACCATGATGGCCTGCACTTCTTTCTCAACACATGTAACTGCTTGTTGTGCAAGTAGATCAATAACACTATTCTGTTTCCTAGGATTATGATACAATTGCACTTCTTCAAATTGATTAAACAACCTATGGAAGCTTTGTCCTTAGGCTTTCATTCTTGCATGCCCAAATGTCTACGATTTGCTTCACAATGAGAAGTGCATCCCCCTTTACCATGAGACGTTGTATACCTTGAATAATGCACATCTTCAAACCATGAAGTAGTATGTCATACTCTCCTTCATTGTTGCTAGTTGAACTTGGTCGATTGACCTTATCTTTCATGACCACCTCTCCACTTGGGTTGAGCAACACTAGCCCTCCCCTTGATTTTCCTATGGCTTGTCAAAAAGCTCCATCAAAGAACAAGGTAAAAGCATTAGGAATACTTTTTGGTGGTGGAAATGGTAGGTTATTTACTTTAGGCACCTTAATCTCCTTCTCATGTACCCTATAAGTGAGAATCCCTGCCAATTGTGCACACTATCTTCTACCTTGAAAGAGTACTGGAACTCTCCATAATCCACTTTGAGATCCTAGTACTAAGATTCATTTGAGAGGACACCCAAGGGAACAAATTTTCTGGAGTGATAATTACAAAAGGTTTTGGTAGCAAGTAGGATCTAAACTTTCTCACCACAAACATGAGAGAAAGCATCATGAGTTCTGCTTCTGTGTCGCCTCTCTCTAGAGCATTCATGATGCTACTAGCAAAGTAGATGGGTCGCATCCTGGTACTGTGGGGATCTTGTTGTAGCAAACCAACACCAATTGTTTCTTTCCCAACACTAGAGATAACAAAGAATGTGTACTCGTTTGGTAGTTCTAATAGAATGACTTTGATGTTACAAAAAAATTCTTCAAGCTCATCAGAACAAAGAAACTCGACTTTTTGTGTCAATTTTTGCAAGGGGTGAAGTAACTCCGAGGCTGCGTGGATGAAGTGTGGCATATACTTCACCTTTTGAATGAATGATATGACCTCCTTAAGACTCTTGGGTGATGGTAACTCAATAAAATCCGTCGCCTTTGAAGGATCCACTTTGATGCCTTTGTAAGAAACTTTATGACCAAGCAAGATCACTTCATCCTCACCTATGTGGCACTTGTCGAGGTTGAGTTGACCTCCCATGTTATAGAGTCTCTTCAAACCCTCTTCTACTTTTGTAGATGCAATGATTTTGAGCTATAAATGCAAAAATCATCAACAAAAACCCTAATGGACTTTCCAAAGAATGCTCAAAACACCATGTTCATGAAGTGTTGGAAATTTTTAGGAGCATTTGTCAGGTCAAATGTCATGACTCTGAAAGCATAACAACCCCAAGGAGTGATGAAGGTTGTTTTCAATTGATCCTCCAATGCAATACCTAAAGTAACTTAATAGCCATCACACACAGTGTATTTCTCATGACCAGCTACCTCATTTAGTATCTCATCCTAAAATGGGAGGGTAAAGTGATCTCTTTTTGTTGCCTCATTTAATGGACAATAATCCACACACACCCTCCACTTGTCGTTCCTCTTGGGAGTGACAACAATGGGAGAGAACCACTCTGAGTTCTCCACTGGATAAATAAAACTTGTTGCTAGAAGCTTTTTTACCTCCTTGAGTAAAGCCTATTCCTTGATGACTCCTAGCCTTTGTAGCTTTTGAGCCTTAGGTGTGGCCTCTGGCTTTAGCTCGATCTTGTGTTGAACATCATCTACTCCACGCACGTCGGTGTAGTCTTTAGCAAAAAGCCTAGGAAATTTCCCTAACACACCTTTGAACTCTCTTTCATACTTTGTAAGTGTTGTAGACAACATACCTTCTAACATTCCTTCATCTTCCACATTTTGGTTCTCTTGGGAACCTACCTCCTCCAAACCTTGACAAGAGGTCTTTGGTCGTTTGAATTAAACCTCACCCCATGACTTCAATGGAAGACTCCTCTTCCGTAGTGCGACCACTAACTTATTCTTCTGAGGTACTATCATTCCACTCTTTGTCCATCTCACTTTGAGATGCTTTTTCATGGAGCTCCTCTTAACGTTGCTCCTTCATGTCAAAGACAACCTTCTTATGATTGTCATACCTGCAAATCAGCTTTCCACTTTCTCCCAATCTTGCAAAGCTTGCATTTTCATTAGCCATGGTCTTCTTAGGATAAATGGATAGCCACTTCCCTTGGTCAACATAACATAAAAACCCACCGCCTTCTTAATGCCAAAGGCCTCCACAAAGACATTTTTACAAATGCCTCCACACCTAGACTTGATATTGTTTGCTATTTTTACTTTGATTTCAAGTGTCTCATGGATGTGCATGCCTTGTCTTTGCATAAGTTCTTCTTTCTCATGATGCAAATTTGTGCACCCCCATCCACTAGACCTTTCCTAACCAACCTTTCTTTGATGTAACAATCTAGCACAGGTGTAATATCCTCATTCATTTCATCTTGTGAAAGTTTTACAATAGGCACACTCTCTTTTACCTTTCTCCTAGTGCTAGCTGCCTTTGTTAAATCCACCCTATCTTGTGGGCATAATGCAAGAAACTGAGGCCATGAGATATCAAGACCCTTACCTCTCATGTCTTCCAATAGGTTGTATGGATCTATACCATGTCCAAGAGGAAAGTCTTGGAGGTTGATACGATGTCAAGTCCTTTTGGCTTCCTTGGTCTCCTTTGCCTTCTTCTCTCGTCCTTCTTTCTCCTTACCTTTTCCACGGCCACGCTTGATGCCATTTTCTTCTATGTCAATCTCATTTGAATTTGTCACCTCTACCATATGCACATTTGGTTCTGGAAAAGGTGGAACTCCTTCCACTCCTCGTGGAGGTGGTCTTGCTACATTTGGCCTTTGTAGAAGCCATGGTTGTTGACTAATTCCTTCACCTGCATTCATCACTGGGTAATTCAAGTTAGGTCTCCCTGGCTCCCACGGGGCCAAGGACAATTATACATCCCATGTCCATACTCTCTGCAATTCCAACATTGCAAAAGTCTCCTATGTTGTGGATCTTGCTCCTCGGTTTTCTTTGTTTGTCCCTTGGGACCTACACCTTGTGCAAGGTGTATTGACAAGGTGCTTAAGGATTCACTTAAATTTTCAATTACCTCTGTTGTTACCTCATGAATCTCTCTAGATGTTGATGCTTGCAATTTTCCCTTAGGTCTAGGACCCTCTATTGAAACATCTCCTCTTAGACACTTGAGTTTCCTATACTTCTTGACAGCCCTAGTTTCAGTTGCATCAAAGGTAGCAAGTGCACCCGCCTAGACTTTTATCACCAAGATCGGCTATGAACCTTTGCTTCTTTAGGGACTCTGCACCATCACCAAGGTTAGCAATATTTCTCAGCCATACAATCCAAAGAGTAAAAACTCTTGTTTATACATGTCATAGTCATCTAAGTCTTTTTGTTTGTGAGAAATGATGTTTTGACATAGCTTTTGAGTGTTTTGGGGGTCAAAGAAATATCTCTTGAAATGATCAACAACTTCCTTATATTTTTCCTTAACATCCTGAGATAGAGAGTCAAACCAAGTGCTAGTATCTTTTCTAAGGACTACTCAAATATTTCTAAGCATTCAATATCTCCTATCACTCTCTTTATGTGGCATGCCATTTTGAAATTAGCTAGAAATAACTCGGCATTCTTGCCAGGGTCTCCAAAAAAGAGAGGATATCCTGACATTTGGCATTGGGCCTCCATTGAGTCAATTTCAAAGTGGCAACACGTTTTTGTTTTTCTTTCTTAAAAAGACTTACACAATAATGTTTTCTAATTTTCAATCTATTCTACAACAAAATAAAAATATGCACATCAGATGATCTATGATAATCAACAAAAGGCAGGATGACAGGGTTTGGTGATGCAAGAATTTCTCCTACTCTTTGGGCACCAAACATGAACACCATACGTTGTTGAAAATGGATTTTTCTACTAATTGCAATGTTTATTCTAATATGTGGAGTGAAATGAAAGGGAAAACCCTCTATTCTTGGGCCATCATCCATGGCCTATGCATGTCCTAATGCTTAAAATAACACAAAAATATAGATGTCTAAGCTAATATCGTACCCAATGAGAGGCAAAATAAAAGGATTTATCGAAACGTTTATCTTGGTCAACCTAAGAGGACCTAAAATCCCACAAATTACACGTTGAAATTGCAACTTAGTCCTAACAATTATGTGTATCTTTTACCTTGCAATCGGAATGAAAGGATCGTACAAACTTTCGTGATTCATGCAAGCTACTTGATTACTCTAAAGGCTAAGTATTCACAACAACATACACAAGCCATCCTCAGTGGGGGCACCAAAAGTGAGGTGGTCCGGGGCGACGAGAAACAAGAGAGGCGACCTCTAAACACCCCTCAAGGCTCCTGTGATCCTCAACTAGACCGAGGCAACACAAACAAAAGAAACCACAACAAACCAACAACCAACAACAAGTGGGAAGGGGTATCACTTAGTTAGAGAGCAAACTAGGACGTCGAAGAGGAGAATCCCTGAGCAATATAAACTAACATCAATGCTACAAATACACATACCAAACACCTAGAGAGAGATTTGTGCAAGAATTACAATTCACTTTAAATTATTAGCACGGGTGTATAAATAGCTTGGAGGAGAGTCAAGAGACACAATTAAGTTTGATGATGTTGCCATCTACACATTATCTTAGGGTTAAGAGCCAATCAACAAAAAACAAACACAAGAGCTCTTGAGTCACATACAAGCAAATAATACAAAAGAATCTCAAAATGAAAACGCGTCACCTTAAACCAAACGAGATGATGTTGCCAAGAGTGAACTCCATTTGCAGGGGCATCGGCTGATGTGGCCATACCTTTTTGAGTGAGAGTTGCTGCTCCAGCCACCAGAGAAATCAAGCCTTGGAATTTATAGCCAGCCAGGGTTTTCCTCTTGTTCAACAAAAAAACACCTGCTGTGCTTATGTGCTCGTCTTCTTGGGTGACCAAAGGCAAACCTTTGAGCGGGTGTGATTATGTGCTCAAAGTTGCAGGCTGAACACCCATCAGGCCAGATTTCGTGACCGGCTTTATGTGCTAAAGCTATCTCTCTTTCCTCGGGCGAGCCAAGTTTGTCTCCATCTCTCGCTGACTTCTTGTGAGACCCAGGCATTGGTACCGATTTTCCCATAATGAATTTGAGATGAGCTATGCAGGGTACTCCCGTGCAGGAGAGAAAGGGAGATGTGGAGGTTGAAGTTGGTCAGTGTGCGTGGGGTGGGTCCAGAGGACAGTGGTGAAGGGCAGAGGTAGAGGGCTATGGTGTAGGTGACGAATTTGGGGGGACAGAATATCCATGGGTAATCTCCCATTAAATGACCACTAAGAAGACGAACCCATCGAGCTGCACCAACCAAGTGACAGATTGTAGCTCTAAGAAAGACTGACGAGCATTATCGTGCGCATGTGTGTGTGTGTGTGTATGTGACACAAAAACAGAGAGAGAGAGAGAGAGAGAGAGAGAGAGAGAGAGAGAGAGAGAGAGAGAGAGAGAGAGAGAGAGAGAGAGAGAGAGAGAGAGAGAGAGGGGGAGAGGCTTCAATAGTGGCCACCCTCTCTCTGTGTAGCGCACAGCACAGGTGCACCCAGGTTGAGGCGTGATACCCTTGGATTGCAGGCTGTCGACGTAGATTTGTAGAGAGAGAGAGAGAGAGAGAGAGAGAGAGAGAGAGAGAGAGAGAGACCTAGAGTATGGGTACTTTTTTGGGGGGGGGGGGGGATCAACACTAAAGGGCACGGAGCATTAAATGAATCTCCGGTCATGGTATCGACGGCGCACGAGTGGAAACATAGACATCGAGAGATCGCGGACCGTTAGATCACCATTAAGTAAACTCGGACGCCTCAAGAGAGTTTTGAACCACGGTAGCACCCAAATTATTGATTCAATTGACGTGCAAGAGTAGGTACAACTTTGATTTGGAATTGATGAATCACTCACTCCCTTGCAATGCTACAACTAGCTCAAAGAAGCTTTCCTATACACCACAAGTAATGGTGTATAGAGAGCTCACTCTCTCTCCCTACAACTAAGATGGCAAATGGTACGCTCAAAGTAGTGAGCAATAGTGTAGAGATCATACCATTTACAAAGGAAAAAGGGCTCTATTTATAGGTGAGGAGAGCCCTTATTAAGATTACATTTACATAGAAAACCATGTTCATGAAATTTTTTATATGTTCTTATGAGAGTGGAGCTCTCTTGTCTCTTGCGTCACATGGATGTGGACTCAAGAGGAGAGAATTATTGAGGTGAAATAGAGAAGATTCTAGAGAGGTGAGTGATTTTTGTGTGAGGTTGCTTACTCCAAGGCAGAGTAAAGTGGGTGCAATTTACAAGAAAAGGTTAGCAGTTGTCAATAATCACTAGAAAAAGTTAGTAATATAGTTAAAATGTGTAGAATGACTTGAAGGATGAGAAAAGAGGAGTGAATGAGATGGGTGTACCCTTGAGATGGTGAATCCTTGAGGAATCTTGGACTCACCCTTGCGTAAATTATCGAAAGTGATCGCCATTCTCCTTCTTCTTCTTTTCACGCCGCCGCCATAGTCGGATCAACACAAAGAGAATGAGGGTTTTGTTAATAGAGAACTCCCATTTTGCAAAGATTAAGTATGGTTAGGTCACTGATTTTTTATGTATTCTTGAAAGGTATAATAAAATTGTAATAGAGAGAGATATGGAGATAGTGGATGTAAGTAGAGCTTCAAAGAGACCTACGGGTGTGAGAGGGGAGGCTAATGGTGAAGAGGGTGAGAGAAAACCATGGAAGTTGCAGGCTTGAGTGAGGAATAGAGAGAAATAAGTGTGTGTGTGTGTGTGTGTGTGTGTGTCTGTGTGTGTGTGTGGAAGTAGGAAAGGAGGTGAGAGAAGACTATGGGTTGCTTTGTGAGAAAAGTGGGCAGACTGGGGTCCATTAAAAAAATCCGATCTCACTAGTGGTAGCTCCAAAAATTATCAAAATTTTTGAGATGATTATTCAGCTCTTAGTCCACATTTTTTCTTCTAGACAATGCTTCAAGTTAGGAGTGGACATAGATATAAAAAATCCCACTAAAATACCTATTTTTCTTCACAACAAAGTCTTCAGTGGCCCCCCTTTTGTTGAATTTCCATAAGACCCCAAAGGTAAGCCCCTCCTTGCATGGGATTATGACCTAATATATTTCTAGAGGTTATAAAACGTGCATGGTTGTGGATTATGTGTAATTATAATATATGGATATAATGGGAAAAAAATAGATTAGTATATAATTAATCATGGAATCTAGAAAAGTGTTAGTTGTATATACAAAAAATAAATATATGAAAATATAAGGAATCAAATGAGGGTCCTCATTTATTTTTATTGATGTATATTTATTTACAAGAGATAAGAAAGAATACATGTACAAAATAGGAATTTAGTGAAAGGAAATGACTAATGGTGAAAGGTATATTAGGTTTTTTCTTGGATTGAATTCACACCAAAAAATAAGATAAGCTTACATGAAATGATTTTTTATAGAATACATGGTAAGAAAGATTATGATAATGGTGAGTAAATGTACATAGCATACTGTTTGGCGGACGAAGCGACAAGCGGCCGTTTCCAGAGAAGGGTCATATTTTTATGAGAAACCTTTGTAAAATTATTTTGTAAGAGAGCATCTCTAAGCCAAGAACTTGTCAAAGGATTTATGATTATTCTTCTGGGAGCAATTGTATATTAGAGAGCCAGTTAAAATTTTAGGAGCTTTTGGCCGGACAAGCCATTTGTAAAGACCTAAACTATAAAGGTCATTTTTTGTAAGTTTGAACATTATCTTTTTGATGGGAAACTGAGAAGACAGCGTACGTTTGAGACCTCCTTCTTGATCCAACTTGTAATCTTCGCCATTGTGGCTACGGTAATCCAAATTCAGATTCGTTTATTGCATTATGTTCCTCTTACCTTGCTCTTCCATTCAAGTGTAATCATTCAAAATTTGGTGTAGGTTTTTAACTACGAGTTTGAGACCTTAAATCGTTGTTTTGAGTGTCTATATGCATATTTTATGTTGTTTTGACCCCAGGAGAAGCTTTAGGGATCCTAAAACGACCCATTAGGATCACCTGTTTGCTATTTTTGTTGACTTTGGGACGAACGATCGCGATCTTTGTACCTCTCCGAATGCTATGACAGTGATAGGATACGATCCTAATAGTCCCCTGTAGCTTCCCTTCAAGTTTCGTGCGATTCCGAATAGATTTGCATGGTAAACGGGCGTGACGACTGTAGAGTTGTGTAGAAGGACATAGTCAGATTACTTGGCGATAGTGCGTTTGATTTTCTTGTAGAGTTAGTAGATGCATCTCATCGAGTTCACTTCATTAGGATTGACACCCTAGTGAGTTTCCATGCCTCATCCTGGTCGCTTCCCTTGTATTGATAAATATGTTGATGCTTGAGAGCTATGCTATGGACTTCCGTCGCGGCGATCCGCAAACATTGGCGCCGTTGCTGGGGAATGCACCTTAGGTGATGAGTGACCGAGAGCGCAGTTAGATTCTTTAAAAATAAGATCAATCCACAAATCCATTTTACACCTCAATTAGGCTACTAGACAAGGGTTTAGAGCTTAGTGGAGTCTAGAGTCAGTGGACCGGCTAGATCCTCTCTTAGGAGATTTAGGGAGCTGTGAGTGAGAGTGTTCAAAGCATTTTTTCTCTTCAATTTTTCTAATTCGATTGAGTACAGAAATCTCACCCGAAATCCATCGTGTTTGTTTTGTTTGATTCGTTTTCTTATGTTCTTTCATTTCTGTACTTAGGAGTAGGATAAGCAAATCACATTCCAATCAGATTTGGGACAAAAGTTGAGAAACCAAAAAACCATAACTTTGGGCAAAAAGGCCATAAGACTCTGAAATTTGAAAATCTGACCAAACAGAGCTGAAATTGATTCAAATCACAAAGTGGTGGCACCAAACACTAGGAAATACTTGTCAGAGGGAGCAGACCAAATTTCATCAGATTTGGCCCAGGTACTACGATCGCGATCGGTGTATCTATGTGTCAGATTTTGACCAGATTTGTTGTGTGCCTTCCTGATAAGATTCTAAACAAGCTTGTCTAAAGCAACAACACCCAAAAACATCAAAAATCAAGGAAATCAGGCCACTTGGGTAAAACTATCCTGACAGATCCAGAAAGTGCAAAATCTTGGCTTTTGATGATCCAAATGCAAAAAGACTTGGGGGATAGCTCTAAAACATCAGTGTCTATAGGCATGCCAAATTTGGTCTACTTTGGGCTCAGAACTACGATCGCGATCGGTGTATCTAAGTGTCAGATTTTGACCAGATTTCATATGTGGGATCCTTAGGTGTATACAAATATAAAAGTCTAAAGGACCTAGAGCCAGAAACCTCAAAATACCTGTCAAACCATCTGAATACAGATCCAAGTCAAAAACTGCTAAACTAGCATAGAAATTGACTTTTAGTAGACCACAACACATCAAAACTGGGAAGAAACCATACAGAGGGATAGCCTATACACAGGGAAACTCCAGATAGCTTCCAAATCCCTAATCAAGCACCAAAATCAGATCAAACTGACAGATTCTAGAAAACAGACACTTTCAACCAAGAACTGGTAAAACCTTGACTTTTTAGAGTCTGTATACAAAAGTATCAGAGAGGTAGCCTTAAAATAGCCTAGTGAACAAGCTCGTGAAGTTTGGTCAAATTTGGGCTCAGAAATATGATCGCGATCGGTGTACCTTTGGCCCAGATCTGACTCATTTTTGACATGTTCATAGACCTAGACTATTTAATTTATCAGGAGTTGTCAAAACCCAAATTGGACATTCTGTCAATAATCTGCAAGCAAAATTGTGTTGAAGTCATTGTGAAGTTATTGAATCTTCTGACAGCTGGAATGATACAGTGATCTCATAGCCATCAAGTGTATTCATTTGCAGAGACCGATCAAGTAACAATCCATGCAGTCGCGGGAGTTGGAAGATCACTCTATCTCCAGGTAAGAGGTTTGGATTCAATCAGTAAATCCCACTTTATTCATGTTTTTGAGATCACGAAAACAAATCAACATCCAACACCAAAATTTAGCGGATCAAGCAAGTGTTTTATCAACAGAGGAGAGTGTAAACCCAGGTGTAGTACAACCGTTAGAGCCAATCCTTGAAGAAGGCATCTCCGATACTTCTTCAAAGAGATCTTACGAGTGTTTCATAAAACACTTGGGACAATTAAAACTAAACGGAAGAGAAAACATGACAGCAGGACCATCAGACCCTTCGGCCACAATGAAGCTATTGTTCATCAAGTATCAATATGACAACAAGCAAGGTGCCAAGATATACAAAGATGGTATGGACCGCTACTGTGTGAAAATAGAAGATAGACCAAGTGAGTTCAGGGACTTAGTGCGTGTGAGCTATAGCGGAGATAAGTACCTAGATGACGAGGGTATCATGTACTTGGTAGCCCTGAATCCTAACATTGTAGACAAGTGGGGATTGATAGGCACGAAAGCCAAAATAGATGAGGAAAATGAGGAGAAGGCACCAACAATGAGCTTCCCTAATGCAAGGTTAAGGCGAGAAAACGAAACTTTGAGAGTCACCACGGATAAGGTCTACTTGGGGTTATACAAGTATAATAATGGAGAGCAAGATCTCTATTATAGATGCGAGGAACCCTACGTTGGAGAGATGACTGAGCGGAAAAGACTTTATGTCTTCACCTACAAAGAGGGAGCAAAAACGAAAATCGCCGCATACGACAAGTATGGAAGACGATACACAACAATCGATAAAAAGGAGTTGGAAGGATATAGTACTTTGGGGGACCACTCCACCAATATTATGTCACTCCAAGCTCACTAAGACCAGCACCTACAACCGTCATGCCAGACCCGATGGCAACAGGTGGAGAGAGGACTCATGTAGCTGATTCTTTTAGTCGACCTCAGTATTCTATGCCAAGCCCCATGGGAACATTACATTCCAGAGAATCAATGTCTACGAATCGAGGTAGTGCTGTTCCTATCCCTACACATACAGCAGTAGGTTCTGACATTTACAACCACACCATCACATTTGCCTCCTAGTAGTAGATTCGAGGCAGGGGAGCCAACGAGAGCAACCCACGACATCCATGATACACGAGAATGATTAAGTCGAGACACGGGATCAATGAGACTAGTCGCAGACCATAGACAGATTAGGCCATCCCAAGTAGGGAAGTGCATGCCGAAGAAGTATAGCGGATCAGGGGATCCATATGCGCATGTATCGCTCTTCAAGAAAGTCTTAAGAGCATAGCAGATCACTGATTTTCATACTCAATACGAGGGATTCGGGCTGACCTTGGAAGGGACGGCCTTAACATGGTTTCAACCTTTGAACCCTGAAACTTGTCCCAATATTGAACATGTATTGAGAGAGTTCGCGGAAGAATTCTCAAAACGGGGTATAAAGCATAATATTGTATCACAGATATATGCTTTTAAACAAAGGGAGAACGAAAAAGTGAAGGAAGCATCCTTGAGATTCAAGCAATACATTGAGAGATGCCCGAGGAGAGAATTACTGCAGGACGAGATATTGTATGTGCTCTTCATTGAAGGACTTAGGAGCGAAACCTTGAAAAAGGACCTTCACTTGAAGTCCTGTAGCACATTTCAACAGGTTACAAGGGAAGCATTATATCTTGTTGATAACTGCAAAGCATATGGGGAAGTTTCAGAGGATACTGATTCAGTAACCAGTAGCTCTTCATCTATTAAGAGCGAACCCTCTACCAAGAAAGATGCTCAGGCTTCCTTGATGCTGACAGTTGACCAAATGATAGAGGAGGTAACGAAGAGAATGCAACAACATATGATATCAAATCCGGTGATGAGATAGTCTCAGAAAAGGAAATGTGGAATATGTGGGGGGGATCACCCGACGCCGTGGTGCACACACCAGTCGAAAGCCCCAGTTGCAAATGGACGAGTATTGAAATGGTGCGCCATAGAGCAAAAATGGACAAATCATAGCACGGAAGAGTGCTTTTACAAAAAAAACTATGTGAGGGAAAGGCCGTATGGACCTCCAGCAGGACCACCCCATCCACCTCCTCCAAGATATCAAGTTGGACCAAATATGAATATGATAGCAGGAGCAGACAGACCTCAACCTGTGTTGGGTCAACAACCTCCATTACCACATGAAAATAGAGCCATGATTAGGTATGCTCAACCTTGTGAAGCATCACCAGGAACAAATAGTACACTTCAAGTTTCTTATTATGAGGAACAAAATGAGACTTACATAATAGAACCTGAATCACAAATGTATGCAAACGAAGCCTATCAACCATGGAGAAATAGCGAGGGTACGGCACCACCAAGTATGTAGCACAACCTTCGAGAGATCAATATTTGGTGGACGAAAGAACGCTAATGTTCATTGCGAACCAGAACTACAAACCAAGAGGATATCGTAATAGGGCAGGACAACCTATGGGACCACCTCCTCAAAATCAACCACAAATTGGACAGTGCTATAAATGTGGAAGTACGGATCATTGGGAGCATAGCTTCCCTTTCAAAGGGGAAAGAGTGAAAATTTTTGGGTTTTGTGACGGATGTGGTGTGAATCACATATTGCCAGATTGCCCAAGGAATCCGGACAACAAGGGAAATGCAACTATAAATATTGTGGGGGTGTTACCAAGTGCAAGCAGTGGATCCAAAACCGATTCCATGATCCAAATCAATGCAATAACCAAAGCCCAAGCCAAGGACTTAAAGAAAAACAAGCCATTGGAAGAGAAAGTCGAGTTGCCAATACCCACAGAAAATGAGAGTTTATCTGTGAGAACCCAGCGAAAATCTTGGAAGGCGAAACGAGACAGAATGAAAACAAGAAGGTTGAAAACCCAAATTGCCATGCAAAACGAATTACATGAAACGAAAGAGCAACTAAAACAAGAGAGAGATAGTAATGCTGCTAAGGATAACAACAAGCCGAGGAAAGCATCCTCAGGAGGATCAGTCTTGGTTGAGAAAGTGCTAGAGCCTTTAGATGCTCTATTAAAAGCATACGAAGCAAGGCTAAAAACAAACCAAACCTTAGAGAAGATATGGTTAACTTATCCTCAACCAGAAACATCTCATTGAAACATCCCAGGCATTGATGGAACCTAAGGCGGTTAGAACCCCAGAACAAGAAGTGCTGATTCACGAAGAGCGAGAAAAACTAAAAATCGATGAACCAGAACAAGTAAACGGACCAAGGCCTGAAACGATATTGTCGTTGGATCACCGAGTGGTGCCGAACACCACTAATGAAGCTAAGTCAATGACTATAATGCCAATTCCAGAAGTTGAAGAACCATGGCCACAACGCTTATGGGAAACCATTAGAAATAGAAAGAACGGAAGCGCGACATTACAGTTTGCTCCAATTCCTAAGATTAACTTGGACAAGGGATTTTATCCAGGAGATATACAATTGTTGTATGGAGATGCAGGAACGGAGGTTTCGATGGAAAGCAAAGCTCAATCCTTGAAAACCCTACCTTCATTTATAGGTGAACACGAGGCACGATCGTAGATAAGGTTAGTTCCATCCCAGATGAGAACTATTTCACAAATGATTGACTCAAAAAGTCTTCAAGAGATGCTGTCGACACCTATAACATGAACAATCACACTGTCAGAACTCTAGGGAGTCAGACCACAATTATGGGAAGACATGGTAAAACATTTGGAGAACAAAGAAGTAAAGATTCCTCTTCAGATAAACCCTACGGGAGAAGAAAACAAACGGGAAGGTCAACCCAAAGCCCAACCAATGCCCATAAACAAGGTCGGAGATTACTGTGAAGGAGAGGAAGATAATACAACCTTACCTGTTGAATACTACGATATAAAAATGATAGCTATCCTAGACAATGGAGCGGAGTTGCAATTGCTACAAAGCAACTCTGGGAGAAATGGGGCCGTCCCACTCTCAGAAAGACGAGAATGAAACTGCAACTCGCAGATGGGTATGTAGAGAGAGACCATTGGGAACAATCGACCAAATAGTTGTAACTTCGTGTGGAATTAACTATGAGCATACCTCTGCTGTGGTGGATTTTGGGAAAATGAACAACTTCGACATTATTTTGGGTCGACCTTTTATGCGTCAACTCAAAATGATACAAGATTGGACGTACGACCAAATTTACCTAAGGCACGAAGAGCTAATAACAAAAATCAACATGAAGGATCACAGCTATAGAGACGTTGCAAAAACACCAGTTCAAGAATTTAATTCAACCACAGTAAATGAAAAAGAAATAACTGCATGGATACAAATGAAAGCACATTTCTGGATGTGTGGATCATCTGATTGTGGAGACATAATCAAAGAGGAATGCATATTGGAAAGATCCGTAGAAGAGGAGGCTTATCTCCCAGAACCTTTCCCTAAACATTTATTTGAGCCATTTGGGTGGACTCAAATATTTTCAACCTTGGACGTATGTGTTAACGAATGCACGCCTACAAAATTTTGTGACGATGAAGGATACGACCTAGTAACATTGCAAATGGCTAGCGTCATCCTTGAGTCAGGATCAGAGAGCAAGGAACAAGAAGAACCACCACGTAAGACTGAGTGTAAAAGAATAATTGATGAGATATCTATAGTGAACGATAGGAATCAAACGGAGGAGGAATTCACAGATTCACTAGGTGGTGACCTTCCATCACTGGGTGATGAAATCCAAATGATAGATACTGATGATGAAAGATCAAGTGGATCAGAGACAAATAGGAAATACAGGTCGAGACAGGACAGGTTTTACGAGTTTCCTAACCAAAAACCTAGTCGACAAGAGCAGGGATTTCAAAATGACGTGATCACACTATAATTTCAGGTTAATAACAACTAAAATGCAAAATAACAAATATTATGTTAATTGACATTCATCTTTTTTGACCTCTAGGGAGACCTGGAGACCGGCTCGTAGCCCGCCGGGCCCGCCGGGTAAAGCAACTTCCCCGCCGGGCCCGTCGTGGCTATATAAAGGCGACGCCGGTGCTTGTCTTTTTCACAAAAGAGGTACATTGAAAAGTCTTCACCAAACTTTCTGGCAGCTTTCCACATTCTCAAAGCAGTGTAGCAGTAATTTTTTAAACCCTTCCTTATTTTATTGATGTTTTTTTGATTTTTTTGCATTAAAACTTAAAGGTATAAAATTTCTTTTATCAAATCATCGTACGTGGATGCACTGGCACATGGTTGCAATTGCGACTAGGTGTGTCATTGCAAAAGCGTACGATGATTATGTTTTATATTGCTCCCAGTCATTCATGCTTCGGCACATGGTTACAATTGCGACTAGGTGTGTTGCTGCTAGAATGACAGGAGCATTTGTTTGAAATAAGTAACCGTGCGTGAATGCACTGGCACATGGTTGCAATTGCGGCTAGGTGTATCATTGCAAAAGCGTAGGGTGATTATGTTTTATGTTGCTCCCAGTCATTCATTCTTCGGCACATGGTTGCAATTGCGACTAGGTGTGTTGCTGCTAGAATGACAAGAGCATCTGTTTGAAAGAAGTCACCGTGCGTGGATGCACTGGCACATGGTTGCAATTGTTGCTAGGTGTGTCATTGCAAAAACTCAAGATGACTATGTTTTATGTTGCTTCCCGTCATTCATGCTTCGGCACATGGTTGCAATTGCGACTAGGTGTGTTGCTGTTAGATTGATGGTAGCATCTAATGCATGAATGTGTGCTCAAATAATTTCATAATTCTTCATATGCTTGAATCTTGAAAGAAGTCACCGTGCGTGGATGCATTGGCGGATGGTTGCAATTGCGGCTAGGTGTGTCATTGCAATAGCGTAGGGTGACTATGTTTTATGTTGCTCCCAGTCATTCATGCTTCGGCACATGATTGCAATTACGACTAGGTGTGTTGCTGCTAGAATGACAGGAGCATCTGTTTGAAATAAGTCACCGTGCATGGATGCACTGGCACATGGTTGCAATTGCGGCTAGGTGTGTCATTGCAAAAGCATAGGGTGACTATGTTTTATGTTGCTCCTAGTCATTCATGCTTCGGCACATGGTTGCAATTGCGAGTAGGTGTGTTGCTGCTAGAATGACAGGAGCATCTGTTTGAAAGAAGTCACCGTGCGTGGATGCACTGGCACATGGTTGCAATTGCGGCTAGGTGTGTCATTGCAAAAGCGTAGGGTGACTATGTTTTATGTTGCTCCCAGTCATTCATGCTTCGGCACATGGTTGCAATTGCGACTAGGTGTGTTGCTACTAGAATGACAAGAGAATCTGTTTGAAAGAAGTCACCGTGCGTGGATGCACTGGCACATGGTTGCAATTGCGGCTAGGTGTGTCATTGCAAAAGCGTAGGGTGAATATGTTTTATGTTGCTCCCAGTCATTCATGCTTTGGCACATGGTTGCAATTGCGACTAGGTGTGTTGCTGCTAGAATGACAGGAGCATCTGTTTGTAAGTTGTCGTACGGTGAGGCATTGGCACATGGTTGCAATTGCGATTAGGTGTGTCACTGCAAAAGCGTATGAGATTTATGGTCTATACTGCTTTTTTTCTTTCACGTAGAAAAGATCCAAATGCAGTGGCACATAGTTATATTTCACAATGTGTTGTTTGCAATAATACCATTGCAGGCAAAATGGATCCTTCTGCTACTTCGATGATAGAGTTCAAAAAGAAAATTAGACAATTTTTGATTACGATCATCAGTGCACTAGATCCCGACGATATAGCGTAGATTGTTGCAGATGAGTCTAGATTGCAATCATTATACAGTGAGATTGCCCGCAAAATGTTGTTGTTATATCCAGACAAAACAACCGAATCAATAATCTCATTACTGAGCAGTTGGGTGGGAAATTTGCCCAAGGTGGCCTTTGATTTGAAAGAGGAATGCCCTCAAGAAGTAGACAAGGGTAAGCTAGAGCATTGGAACATTAGATGGAGAGCTGAAAAGGAGAGGTCAAGGCGAGCATCCCACATAGACACACAGTTTGGCCTAAGCAAGAAAATGTGAATGGATATCATCAGAGTTATGGGGAGCAGCCAAGTTGGAGAACCGTTTATTGAGGAGGCTGCCATTGAGGGAACATCGGGTTCTACTACTTCTGCCAGTCACCTGGACAGCAGTATATACAATTCTGAATGTAGTATGACTCTGGGCATTCCAAATACGTCCATTAAGAAGATCAAGAAACTTGGGTCAGGGGCTTATGGCACAGGGTGGCAAGTTCAAATCAAAGGGATCAGTTTCCTTCCTACAACGAATACTTATTGTCCCAAGGAGTTCAAAGGATAGGCCAAGCATCAGTGGAAAAGCATTGCATCAGAAAGTGGGGTAGATCTCAACCATAGAGGGATAGTGAGGAGTATTGCCCACTCTGTAACGTTGCCATGGTTTCTGATATTCCCCTTCTTCAATGGGGGAACTTTAGGTGATCTTATGGAGACAGTGCCCCTTACACATGGCTCTTTCACGACGCTTGTAGCGCATCAAGAGCGGAAAGGAAAGAACCCTGAAGACTTTAAATGGGAGTAGCCCTCTGAAGACAAGAAAACACGTATCAAGAGCCTATGCAATCATGCTCCCTCGTTGATCCATGCCTTGGTGAAGGCATTGCGATTCGCACATGACAAGGGAGTGATCCACAATGATCTCCATCCATGGAACATCATGTTGGAATTTACCAAGGATCTCACTCCCCGTATTGGAATAATTGATTGGGGATTGGCTCTGCGTGTTGGCTTAGAGACACAAAAGACCAACAATACCGATGAAAACTGGCAAAAGCTTCATCCTTGGCGAGCTCCTGAGTTACTAGATGGCAATCACCCGTGCCCATGGACCAAGGCCACAGAAGTGTAAGCCATAGGATGGGTGATATGGCAATTTTGTAAGTTTTGTGGAGAGTTCTCTGACTACTACAGCACAGATTGGTTCAAACATAAGGTTTCAGTGGAGGTACAAGCCATATCTAGGATTGTTGTGGAAGGTTGGATGAGAAAGAAATCCACAGATAGAAGGACCTTGGTACTTTTGGACGAAGAATTAGAAATATTTGAAGCCCAGCCAGAATGATTCTTACGCCCTCCCTCTGAAATGAGTGTAGCCTTTTTTTAATGGATATATGATGTACTTTATGAAGCAGGGTTTTCTGAGACTTTTGACTTATAAAAGCACTTTTAAAAATTGGGTTTTATGCGCCATGGATGATGTATGAGTAATAAAAACACTTTGTTATACCTCAATAGACAACAAATTTTCTATGAGTTTTGTTTTTTCTCTTAAGTTTCAAGCAATAAGCCACGTGGAATCACTGATTGTCATTCATTGATTTTAAAAATGGTGGTTACTCTTATATCAATTGATTGTTGTAAGATGGTGGTTATTCTAATATCAATTGATTGTCGTAAAATGTTGGTTAAAATTATAGCAATTGATTGTCGTAAAATGGTGGTTACTCTTATAGCAATTGATTATCATTAAGTTTGTATGCCGTAACTGAAGTATAGTGTTTAATCAGGATATGGATAATGATAATCAAAGGGCTAAGCGCGCTTTTGAGCGTCTCAGATCCATGTGTCAAGGTGGTGGAGTGAACAACACCGCTCGAAATGCAGCTCGTTGCTCCCAGTGGGCCAACCCAGTGGGTACACAATGGAAAGAGGTGAACACTAGGATTGACCGAGAAATGGTCAAATCCATATGGCCAGGCATTGCAGATGACAACATCAAGAAAGGCCGACTCAAGCTATCACAATGCATTAATGCAGACATACGAGACAATGGAGAGAACATATATCTCGATGTTATGGGTCATCCTATGCATCATATGGATTGTCCATTGCGGTTTTCCAATATGTTATACATGCATTATGTCTTGGGTGAAGCAGTGGACTTCAACTCAAGGACACCTCACATGACGGTTGAGGAAATTCGCAATAGTGCAATCACCGTCACACGGCAAGAGATGTCATTGGCACTAGAAGGTGCATCAATGGAAGTGCACCAAGTTAAGGAGGAGCTTCAAACTCAACTGAGGCAAGCATCACAAGCTATACAAGACTCTCATGCAGAAGCAACCCTAAATAGAGACTTGCAAAGGGAGGTGAAGGTGCTATCTCGCCACGTAAAAGAGTTAGAGGCGACTATAAAAAAAACAAAATGCTGCCACATTGATTGAGCACCCAACATCTATTGAGGCCCCTCCAGCTTCTGGTGAGCACGGTGGTCCTTGCCCCATATGTAGATCATTCTTTCATGAGTGATGTGATCACTTCAGCTTGCCATGCAGACATATGTACCATATATCATGCTTGATGCAAAGCATGATGAATAACTTTCATTGTGCTATATGTGAGTATGAGATATCCGAAAAGCTATATGCAATGTTCAAAATGTCTAAAGACTATAATAAGCTTAAAGGTTAGCGTGAACAGGAGAATGAAGATATTCTCACAAATATTTCACTATCACTTGGATAGTTTTTGTAACATTTGAAAACATTTACTCGTTGTCTTGCGAGAATTTATTAGTGAATTGTGAATTTTCCTCACTTCAGCTTCAATTATGATATGTGATAATGCAAAGATTTGTTAGGGCTTTGTATATTATGAAGCTTTAATAGTGATTTGTGGCCTTGTAAAGGTTTTTAAGGGCTTCGTTTATTATTAAGCAAATGTCTAAACTTTAAAATAAATATAAAAAAAAGATTATAAGGTAAACAGTTTCTGAACTTAAACAGAAGTCACTTAATGGATTCGATAATCTATTAATTAAACCACCGTCGCTTGCTGCGACGGGTCAAAGTTGGTTCAATTTCAAAATTCTCTTCAATCTCTTCTAAAGTACATGTAGTTTCTACTTCATGAGATTCCCCTTGCAGCTCGCTGTCTTCGTCCACCTCATCATTGGTTACATCATAAGTCCAGCGCAGCATCTCCTCTTTGTAGTTCTCAGCTTGCACTCTTGTTGCCAATAGCCGATGGTTGCAGTACATATACACCAATTTTTCAGCTCTTGAATTTAGAAGGCGGTTTCTGATGGTGGAATGTACATATTTATATGTACTCCAGTTTCTCTCAGAACTTGAATTGGATGCACATTGGGCTAGGATTCTAACAGCTAGGCGTTTAAGGGTGGGTGCACTACCACCATTCATCATCCACCACTTCCACGCTGGTTGCTCCGTGGCAAGTTTCTACACAAATTCTATACCAAACTTACCCTCTTTGAGTTTAAACTTCGTAAGATCAGTAACAGCTGATGCATGCTCATCAGGATCATCATAAAACCTGCCTATCACATCATAAAAGTCTTCCAGCACCTCCTCATCAAGTTTGTCTATTTCCATTGCCCAATATCTGGATCCAATAAGAAAGCTACGATGTGTAGTGGACTATGTGCTCCAACCCATCGACCATGCACATACTTTCTCAAAATTTCTCTCCTCTTTTGAGTGAATGGTGTCTTCCAAGGCTTCACAATTGGCTCCTGGGGCTCCTCTGGATTTGCAAGGCTTTCTTGAACAGTCCAACAAGCCATCCACACCTTACCTATGTTAGGCAAGGCAAAATCCAGTTGGCGTAATGCGAGCATAATTGGCATCATGACATTGTGCACATCCACCACATCATCCCAGAAGTGGCAATCAGCTAGTAGATCTCTGATCACCCCTATTTTGCTTTTTATCTTCTCCCTTTGACCGGCCTCCCATTCTGAAAAAGTGGCACAAACAAATGTCTCCATCACAGCATTCTTATTTTTTATTAGTGATTCTACCGTATAGTAGTTAGTGCAAAATCTAGTTTCGCACAGCAGTTTTAACATAGTAGACATCCTCTGACAGTACATGTCAAGAACCCTCTGACGCTTCAAAACAAAATTGACTATTAAGCGAGCATTGTCTACTATCCATTTGAACCACTCTGTGTCCTCCCTCTTGTACCAATCTTGCAATACCAAGTTCAAGCTGTGTGTACTGCAACCAGCACTATATAGGTGAGAGAAGCGACTTTCAAGTATCCTACTTGCAGCCCTGTAATTTTTGGCATTGTCCATGATTACTTGGACAACATTTTCTTTTCCAAGTTCCTCAACTGCGTCGCCAATGATGTCAGCTATAAAACTGCCAGACTTTATTTGACCAGAGCTATCCACAGCTTTGATAAAACATTCACCACGAGGACATACAAGCATGATGTTGATCAATGGCCGCCTTTGAACGTTGGACCAACCATCACTAACTATGGTGTATCCAGATTGTTCTGTTGCATTTAATATTACCCTTTGAATATCCTGTTGTGTACTTGTGTAACATTTATCCAACAGTTGGTTTCTCATATGGTGATATGTTGGAGGGGTAAATCCAGCACCATACTCCCCAATGCATTTCCAAGCTGACTTCCATGCATCACGGGTGACAATGGCCTATGATCCCCAGTGAAATAGACGACTTTAGCTAGAGCAAGTTGTGCTTCTTCTAAGGAAAGCGTTTTCAAGCTCGTCTGTAAGCTAACTTGTCTACTTTTTGACGATCCTACCTGAAATTCAGGAGATCCATGGTTTGGAGGTGTAGTTCCATCGATATGAGAAGTTGGTTCCCTGCTTTGAGTGCTCATTGGTTGGCGTTACACCCAATGATCCCTCATACTGGTTTGATCTTATCGATACCAGGGTGTGATGGTCGAAAGTAGAGAGTTTTGATCTTTTGCTCGTGGAAATTAGCTTACCAATTAAAGCTTTTAAGTGCATAGCTGCTTCTTCTGCACCTAAGCCCTTGCACTTTTCTCCTTGGATTCTGATATTGCCACCTAGAAAATGATCCCTTATTCTTGGTGCTCCTCCAGATTTCTCTTCACCACAAAAGTTACATTTCCAATCTTGATACTTATTTAAATTTGTGGAAAAATTCCACTCGGGTCCTGGTCTTTTTCCACCTGCCTTTCGCTTGCCCTGCGAAGTGGTGCCCTGCGAAGCAGGACCTGGCATTGAGGTAGGAGGTCTCCTCAAGGAAGCCAGGCTTGTGATACCAACATCACCGCTCACATTCCCGGTGGAATACATACTTATTGGATGCTTGCAATACCAATAAACATAGCTCAGTATGCTATCTCTTCTTTCAAGTATGATTCAAACCAAACATTAGTGTTATAATCAATATCACACACAAGCGTAGTAGTGAAGCGTGAAGGGAATAAAACTCAATCTACTCAAACATGAGCAAGAAAATACAACGATGAATCAAATATGTGATCAGTCCATCCCAAAAGTAGAGATATCAACCCAAAGATTCACCTTCCTACCCCTTTCATGAATCAGTCCAGTCCAAAAAAGAACTAATGACCCATGATTGGAGCTCTAATCGAAATAGCAAACAAATACAATGGTGAATCAAACATGTGATCAGTCCATCCCAAAAGTAGAGATATCGACCCAAAGATTCACCTTCCTACCTCCTTTCATGAATCACTCCAGTCCAAAAAAGAACTAATGACCCATGATTGGAGCTCTAATCGGAATAGCAAGCAAATACATCGGTGAATCAAACATGTGATCAATCCATCCCAAAAGTAGAGATATCGACCCAAAGATTCACCTTTCTACCTCCTTTCATGAATCAGTCCAGTCCAAAAAAGAACTAATGACCCATGATTGGAGCTCTAATCGGAATAGCAAGCAAATACAACGGTGAATCAAACATGTGATCAGTCCATCCCAAAAGTAGAGATGTCGACCCAAAGATTCACCTTTCTATCTCTTTTCAAGAATCAGTTCAGTCCAAAAAAGAACTAATGACCCATGATAGAAGTTCTAATCAATATAGCAATCAATTTAGAAAATATAACAGTGAACCAAACATGAGATTAGTCCATCCCAAATGTAGAGATACCGACCCAAAATTCACCTTTCTACCTCCTTTCAAGAATCAGTTCAGTCCAAAAAAGAACTAATGATCCATGATCAGAGTTACATTAAGTTTTAATTTTTTTTAAAGACTATTCATTTTTTTACCTTTAGTTTTTCTTCTAAATTTTAAAGGATGACCAAATTTAGAGGAAGAGGTGATGTGATGTGATGTCTACTACAGGGTTATATAGAGCCGCCAAATATGGAGGGGGTACATGACGGGTCCGGCGGGATTCTTGCTTGTCCCGCCGGGTTTCATCATAAACCCGTCGAGCCTGCCGGGATTGTTGGTTGTCCTGCCGGTTCTACGTTTTCTACCGGTTTTCGTAAGTCATGACATTAGATATGTTATTAACATGAAAAAAATAGTGATAATAACAAAAATAATTAACATTTAACACTAGAATGGTAACATGACACTTTTATGTCCTTGGACACTTTTGTGAACTGTTAAGTGACCATTTTGCTTGAATTATTTTAAGAGTATGAAAATGAATTTCTAGGTGCTATATATCCACAAAGTTGCCTTATGAGCTGAAAAAAACTTAGCATTTTTTTTGGAGCATCGATCTCACCATTAACCTTACTCATGCACAACATTTTTGAACCTAAACTGTGTGAAAAAACGGGTCCTGTTTTTGGCTTTTTTTCAATTTTTGGCAACTATACCACTCTAAACTTCATGTTTGTGAGGTTTAGATGGCTAGAGGTTAGGCCTTCATAGTTCTCAACATGTTTTGATGATTGTAGGGAGAGCTAAGTGTTAAAATTGAAAGTTATGACCAATTTACAAGAATTGCATAATCCTGTTTTTTGGCCAAAATTAGCACTTTTATGATTTTTTTGGTGGATTTCTTGATATCCAAATTCAATTTTGATTGTGTAAGTGTAATGTATAACATAAAGCTAATCTTCCTTGAGTTTTGGGGGACCTAATATGCTATATAGCATAGTATATGATGATGGTTGAGTTTTTTGATTGCTGAAGAATACGATACATTTTAGAGTAGAAAGTATAACTTTCTCAATATTGCTAGTTTCTTAAGCCAATTGTGTGTATTTTGTAGGTAGTAACCATATCTAATCATAGACTACAAACTTGGCTAGATATTGAGTAGTTTCTATGGGTTTCTAGAGGTCATAATGCTAAACCCAGTTTTTTCATGTTTGCTGTATTTAGCACTTTATCATTGCCCCCAAGGTTCCAATTGTAAGAGATCCATTAACCTTTTGACATGCTCCATGGCTCCTTTTGGATCCAAAGGCCCAAAGGAAACTACGAAACATGTATATAGTATCTGTATTGAGCGTGACTATAGAAACTTTGATGATAGGTCCGCAGAATGGCAAAAATGCAACTTTTTTGTACCTTTTTTTTTTGCCCAAAAGAAATTAGTGAGGTAAAAGCAACCATATGTTTTGGTCACCAACCCATTGAAGTTAATGGGTCATTTTATCTCATGTCCTACAAAAATCCCCACTCTTATTTATATGCAATCAACCGTAAGAAATTGCTGTTTTGGGCAAAATGCATTGGTCCATCAACTTTGGAGGCTTGTAGTAGGGATGAGAAAAATTACAAGTTTCTCATTTTTTCCATATGTAGTAGTTATTGAACTATAAGCTCATGAAAGGATTTTTCAAAATGAGTGGATCTACTATGGTTTTGGAATTTTTTTCCAAAACCCTGAAAGGACACTTTTATGTCCTGTTAGGTTACCATTCTAGTGTTAACAAAATGCGTCATCACGTAATTAAGATCCCTGGACAAGAGCGGTATAAATTTAAGAGAACAAGGAAATCAAGAGCGAATAAGCATAATCCGATGCCTCTTGTCAATGACAGAACGGGATATCTAAAGATTGTAGAAGCTGACGATTGTGTCAAAGACGAGGTCACTGGCGGGTTTATCAAAACTAAACCATGGAAAAACAACAAGAAGAACAGGCGCGAAAAGCGAACGACTAAGACACATAAAGGGGGGAAAACAGGGGCTGGAATGACCAAAACAGAGAGGAAAACAGAGTATAATAAGCTCAAGCGAACCCTCAGAGACATATGGACGACTGAATTGGAAACAAATGAGGACACGGATTCTCACAAGATGGATGCACTGTCCCATTATATGAAGTATACCATACAAGATAGGAAAATCATAGTGCAACAATCGATGAGGGAACTGAAGGAACCTGGTACATCGTACGACGGTCCTGAAAAAGCCAAACGAATAGATCTAGCGGAGCCGGGAGAAGATCCAAAACCTGCATATATTGCCACGGATCTTACTGAAGACGAGGAAAATCTTTTGGTAGCTACTCTTAAACAGTATAGAGATGTGTTTGTATGGTCCTACAAAGATCTTAAGGGGGTGGATCCAAGTATCTGTCAACACACAATACCCCTTAAGAATGACGCCAAACCCAGCAGACAACATCCCTATACTTACAATGAGGCATTTGCAAAAAAGATCAAGGAGGAAATAGATAAGCTTAAAGAGGCAGATTTTATTTACGAAATTAAGCACACCGATTGGGTTTCACTGATTGTGGTGGTCCCGAAGAAAAATGGAAAGTTAAGAGTGTGCGTCAATCTCAAGAAAGTAAAAGCTGCTACAATTCGGGACAACTATCCCCTACCCATTACTGATCATGTAATAGAAAGAGTGGCAGGTAAAGAAGCTTATAGTTTCTTAGATGGATTTTCGGGCTACAACCAACTTGCAATAAAGCCAGAGGATCAGCACAAGACGACTTTTGCAACTGAATGGGGAATTTATGCATTCAGGGTAATGGCTGTTGGCTTAACAAATGCACCAGCCACATTTCAGAGGCTGAAGGGTCATGCTTTTAAAGAATATCTAAGACAGTTCCTAGAAATTTACATGGATGACTTGTGCGTTCACTCTCTCATAAGATTGGAGCACATAGAGCACTTGACCAAAGTGTTCAAAAAATACAGACTGTATCGAATTTGCCTGAATCTAGAGAAATGTGTCTTCATGGTAAGACAGGCCAAAATATTGGGACATATAGTGTCCAAAAATGGTATTTCGACAGACATGGAGAAGATCGGCGTCATTGTTGATCTACCACGACCCGTAAAGGTAAAGGAGGTACAGGCATTTATGGGCCATTGTGGATATTATCGCAGATTTATCTACTCATATGCTATAATTGCAAAACCACTTTATGCGCTGATAACTAAATTTGAGTGGACAGATGAGTGCGAGAAAGCTTTTCAAACTTTGAAGCAAAGGTTGATTTCCGCTCCAATTTTGAAGGCTCCTGATTGGGAAAAGATATTCCACATCCACGTAGATGCATCAGCATATGCTATAGGATCCATACTTGCACAACGTGGAGAGAACAACATGGATTTTCCAATCAGTTACTCCAGTAGACAATTGAACAATGCAAATAAGAATTACACAACAACTGAGAGGGAGGGTTTGGGTATGATCTATGCAGTGAAAAAGTTTTGACACTACTTACTTTCCAATAAATTTGTATTCTTCGTTGATCACCAGGCACTATTATACTTAGTAAACAAACCTTGCAGTACGGGGAGGATTGTACGATGGTTCATCATATTGCTTGAGTTTGACTTCACGATAGTAGTCAAAAAAGGAACTACACACCAAAGAGTGGATCATTTATCTAGAATGATGCATGGAGAAAACCCTGTAGGAGTTGATGATGATTTGCAAGATGCATATCTTTTCAACATAGAAATGGTTCCAAGATGGAGCGAGAATGTAATTCCTTTGTTGACTATTGGGTCATTGAACATAACAAGACAACCATCTACCATTGTAGCATCTAGATCATTGGTAATGTTGGCGGGAAGGCTATACAAATAGGGATTGGATCAAATCCTTAGGCTTTGTGTTGAATCGAGTGAACGGGAATTGTATCTAAACCAAGCTGATGTACAAACAACGGGGATTCACAATGGGCATGCACAGACGTATCAAAGATTGATGAGAATGGGTGTGTACTGGCCGAAAATGCAACAAAGTGTTCATATGCATATCAAATCATGCGTTAACTACACATTTCAAAAGCCGATAGAACACACGATTCTATTCAAATTATCTGTAGCACCCTGATGGAGTAACTACATTGTTGAATACCTCACCACCGGGATAGTGCCTGAAGGGATGAGTAGATCACGAAAGAGGCAGAAAACTATGTACTGATTGAGGACAATCTTTACAAGAGCAGAAAAGACAATCAATTGAGAATGTGCACGACTGAAGAGGAATACATTCCTATCTTAGAGCAAGCACATGGCGGACAAGCTGGAGGACATTTCTCAGCTTACAACACGGCCAAAGCAATTCTTATTGCAGGCATATGGTGGCTTACACTATTCATGGTCGCTGAAGAGTTTGTGAAACGATGTGACGATTGCCAGAGAACAAAGATTCCTAGAGCACGAGATGATATTCCCTTGAGGCCAATGATGCGGGCAAGAGTGTTTGCGAAATGGGGAATAGATTTTGTAGAACCGATTGTGCCTCCTGGATATAAAACGCACGCTCAATACATTATTGTGGCAACAGATTATCTAACAAAGTGGGTGGAAGCAAAAGCAACAACCAAAAATGATGCAAAAATGACAGCATAGTTTTTGTGTGAGAACATTTTCACCAGATATGGCTTAGCAATAGAGATAGTGAGCGATAGAGGACTCACTTCATCAATGAAGTGATCGAATTCCTATTGGATGAATTCATGGTAATTCACAGGAAGTCAGCTCCCTATCACCCACAAGCTAACGGCCAAGCAGAAAGTATGAACAAGATTTTGGTGACAATCCTCACCAAAATTGTTAGCGAATCGAGAGCTAACTGGACTCAAAAGCTGCATTCAGCTTTATGGGCATATAGAGTAGCTTACAAAACATCAATTAGAACGACTCCGTTCAACATGGTTTATGGAATTCAAGCGATTTTGCCACTTGAATTTCTTATCCCCACGCTTCGGGTCGCTAAAGAATTAGAATAGACGGGCCATGAATTATCCAATCAGGTAGATATCCTCAAAAAACTGGATGAAACTAGATTGAGATCTGTTGCATCAATCTACGCGCAAAAACGAAACATGAAATCATTCTTTGATCAACATGTTATCAGCAAGGAATTTGCTATGGGGGATTACATCTTAATGTATACCCTGAAACAACATTCCCAGAAACTCAAAAAGCGAGGCAATGGACCCTATGTGATTCATGACATATCATCTAGCGGTGCCATTAAACTTGCGACATTAGAGGGAGAGGAGATGCCTGACTGGATTAGTGGTTGCAGAATAAAGAAGTACAACCTACCACTAACCTCAGAGATGCTTGCCAAAATACACGCTGCGAAGGAGCGCAAGAACAAAGCAAATGAGACAAAAGCTCAAGTGCAGGAGGAGGCCAGAATCAGGATTTTAAAATGAAAACAAAACTTACAACAACGAAGACTTCCTCAACCAGCAGATACGACTCAAATTCCTCTTTCTATAATTCACACTCATGAGCAATGGGAAACAAGAATCGATGTTCGCATCAATGTTAGACTTCCGCATGGCAAATATCAACGAGCATTGATTGACACCGGAGCAAGAGTCAATGTGGTCAACTTCTCTACTTACAGAATGCTTACAGATGAACCCCTAGTGCAATCCACACGTGATTTACAAGCCGCAAACGGGGCAACAATGCCAACATTGGGGATAGTAAACTTACGAATCAATATTGATGGAAATAGTTGTCCTCATCAATTTTTCGTAATGAAAGACGAAGAAATCAAAGAATCACTATGTTTGGGAGTCCCATTGATGAGAAAGTACAATGCAGTTACCGAATGGTCAGAACATGCGTTGATGTACACACACAACTCTAACATGTACATGACTCCATTCGCCAAAACAGATCACTCGTGGCCGAGTATCCCCATTGACAAAAAGCAACCAGCTCATCAACCAAAAACACCAAAAAAGGCTGTTCGAAAAGTATGGATAAAGAAAAAAACCATGCAGAACAAATAGATCCAGATATGGCTACCCAAGGACAAACTCCCGACGGAAGTAGCACCATATCAAAGACCTTCAGGAGTTAGTCCAGAATGGCAATGGCAACCAAAATTGGAGAAAACCAAAGATTCGGCGACAAAGCTCAAAGGGAAACCCAAAAGTCAAAACAGGAAACCTGAACTACCAAAATGGCACCAGAAACCTATGAAAATTCAGGAAAATAAATTAGAATCTGTAAAGATGCAACAAACCATATACAAATGGGTTCCAAAAATAGTTGCCATCACAACACCAACAATCTGGGAAAGAGCAATTCGAATGCAAGCTCTTCTGTTCAATACACAGCTACCCTCGCCATCAAAAGCCACTGAAAACTACATTCAGTCCCTGCATCTTGCACAACACCTTGTTACCCAACGCATTGTCTCAAACATGAGAATAGGGCCACATGACACGGCCATGCATAGACACAGATTTCAAAACCCATGCACATGCACCCAACCTTCGTCCGGGACGACTCAGTCTAGGAAGGGGGGAAGTAACTGATGAATCTAGCAACAGTCAGGACCATTAAGGGGTCCAACGTGTATATATGTACATAATGTGTGTATTTTTCATTATTTAGAGTTCAATTTCGAACATATTTGATCAAAATTTGGTATTTTTAGCGTTTTTATCATCCGACCAGCATAATAATGAGCTGTAATGACAAAATCCGGAGCATTGGGATGCTTCTAGTGAAAATATATGCTTAGGGGTGAGTATAATAACTTTTGGCTAATTTTTGTCAGTTAATAAGTATTTTCAATTTATTGTGTTTGATTTTCGTTAATAAAACATCAAAAATTAAAAAATATCACACAAGTGTCGGAATCAAGTTCTGGAAGCAAACGCTGAAGTATCATGATAAGGTTATCAAGCATGGAAGATATAAAGCTAATCTGAAGATGTCAAATTTCAGCCTTAATGATCATGACTACATTTTGCCAAAATCGCATCAAATGGTCATACGACGCCGGAATGACAAGCGGTTTGACCCACAGGTGGTATGCAGATTATATCGGGATCAAAGGTAAGGAAAATCAGCCCTATGTCACGAAAACCTCGAGAAGATATAGGTCGGGTAGGCCAAATTCTAACTCATTGTTCATTTTCACATTTTGAGAGAGAAGAAGAGAGCTTCTTGACCTAGAAGCTACCACATTTCTACCACGTACGGACAGTCGGAGCCAGCATATCATACCAGATTTCACAGGTATGTTCCTTTTCAAGTAAAGATCAAGTCTATTACGCATGCAAGCGCGAATCATTGCACAAACGGGCGAAGGGATCAAATCAAAGTCGAATCAGGTCAAATAGGTCAAGGGCCCTTAGAGGCATCCAAACAAAACTTTTTTCAAGCATAGAACACATCAATGTGCTCCCCACAAGGTCAGGAACAAATCCATGTGATCAAATCTCAGTTTGGTGCGATCGATGTACCTCACTGACACAACTTGGCAAAAAACCTCCCCTCAGCCTCACCTACAATTTATAGGTGTCAAAAATCATTTTGGCCTCTGTGGTACGATCGCGATCGGTGCCCCCAGATACAAGTTTTGCAACTTTTGATTTGGCCCAGGCTTGGAACTCAATTAAACATATACTCTCTTGAATTTTCAAGGAAAATGCACAAATTTTTCTCATAGAATGGGCCTAATTTGTCAAACACAACCGAAACGGGAAAATTTGACCTACAACTACCAAAATCCGGTTAAAAATAATGATGGATAGTTTGAAAGGCATACCTATCCGACTAGGAGTCAGTATAGTTGTAGAAAACCTCGAATGGATCTCAGAATCTCCTACAAGTACAGATATGATCATTTTAGTCTCGAACGATCACACAAAGGGAGAATCTTGGCCGAACCAATGCCAAAGACCAAAAGGTGACTTAGGGATGCTCAAATATCACGTTGGTATCCAAAGAATGCGTGAAAAATGCACAAGTCTAGAAAATCTCCCAAGATGGGGTATAAAGTGCCTGATCAAGTCAAAATCAGACAGTGGAGTAGGCTGATGGTAGCAGCCTACATCATGGAAGCAGTGAAATCTCTAAAACTAACTTCAACGAACTCCACGCTCCAACCAAATTTCATCAGGAAAACCCAATATGGTTAGACTTAGTAAAATAAGGTCAAACAGTGAAAAATTGCTCTAATTTGATCATTTTAAGTCCAAACTTGGAAATAAATCATCAGTGGGCTAGGCAGGCATAGGGATCCATGACCATCCAGTTTTCACCCAAAAAAGCCCAGGTACTACGATGGCGATCGGTGTACCTCAGCATCATATTTTGACCAAAACCTAACAGATCCCTTGCACACATCTTGTTCAAGTCACCCACCAAGTTTCAAGCCATTTGGATATCAAAAACTCATGAAAAGTCAAAGTTTAGTCCAAAACTCCCTTGCAACCCAAAATTGGGACCTATAAACTCAAAAGTGGTCCAAATGAAACATAGAGTGGACCAAAATGACCCTCCAACTATCCGCAAACCACTCATGTGATCAAATCTAATTTTGGCCTCTGTACTACGATCGCGATCAGTGTACCTCAGGCCCAGAACTGGCTCAGATTTTAATCAGTCATAGCTGTAGTCTTCCTAGTCCCACTGGTGAAATATGGACAAGAATGGATGAAATTTGTTCAAGTTATGATCGGTTTTAACTTTTGAGCTGTTTTTTACTAAAAGTCTAAATGCGACTGATTGCGAAAGGAAAATCCTGACCTTGTGATTCTATTGACACAAAATACCTCGCCAAAAGAAAGAAAGGTAGTGGACAACAGGACCATATGAAGTGGATGAGCTCGCTACAAATGAAAAATCTCACATCTCGGATGAAATACTAGCTCAGATCCCTGCTCACATTTTCATCTGGAAGTTTAGGGATGCTGATGGTGACATGGTAAAGACGACTATCATGCCACGGGAAATATGGAATCTCCACCGAAGGCCGGAGGTAATAGAGGCAGTGCGGGCTATGCATTTGGAGCAGTTTCTCAGATTACAGCCATGGGGAACATATTACATGAGGGCCCACGAGCTCATGAGCTCGATACAATATGATGGGCAGGCAATGCTCACGGACAAGGATGGATCGAAGGTAAAAGTAAAGATCACGAAAGAAATCATCAACGAAGCTTTGCATTTCCTTCCAGGGAAACACGACTTGCCGGAAAAGACCAAGTCACTGGATAACGAGAAGGCATTCATCAAAGAAAAAGGAAACAAATACAAATACAATGACATGATATACGGAGAGCTAGAATTACCGATGAGATTGATCTCTCCGCATTTCAGAGTATAAAAGCCTCCTCGCTACACCAAGCCAATCCTGCACATTGTCGTGGTCATGGCTCTAACAATAGCCAACAATAGAACCATTCGCTGCGACTATGGTTCTTACATTTTGGAAAACTTGGTCGAAGAAAATTTGAAAAGCTCGGCAAAAAACAAAAGCTACATGAACGCAGGGCCAATGCTAACAAGAATATCATACCAAGCTTCGGGAATGATTGAAGATCTGCCAGCTGCCAGTTCTCAAACGGTCCCGATTCAGAAAGCAAAGCTGGTTGCTCATTCAGTAAGGACGACCCCTGGCGCAACATCATCGCGCTCAGCCAAGGCATCCAACAAAAGCTCGAGTGATGAAGAAAAGACGGAGGCTGACGAGGAAGGAAACTCTCAAGGGTCGAAAGACAAAGGGCCATCGGAGTTTGAAGAAAGCAAGGAGGAAGACTCCACAAAGCTGCTCGAGAGAAAAAGGAGGGAAAGAAGTGCAGTACCGCAGTCTGACCTTCAAGAAGCATATGCAGAAGCCCAACAAAGAGTCGAGGAAAGAAGGACCAAGTTACGGGCTGACAGACAGGCAAGAGCTGCTGCAACACAACAAACTCAAAAATGAATATTCGAGAAGGAAAGACAAGAAAGAATAGAAAATGCAGCTCACATACGGGCTGAAAAGCAAAGGTTAGAAGTAGAACAAAAGGCTGCAAAAGTGGACATTTCTTCGCAGTCCACTGAAGGAACGAAGGAAAAAGATGCATCTGATGATACAAACCAAGCAGAGCAGCTAAAGAAAACTCAAAGAGAGAGGAATGTGGAAGCGCGACGGGCGGCGGATTTGACCCGCCAAAGAATCATCAAGATTTTAAAGAAAAGAAAAGCGGAAGCATCTGCTTCACAACGAGGGAAAGATGCTTCCAAAAAGAGGCATGTACGAGAAGAAGCAAGCTCACCTCCTCCCTCGCCAAAATCTCCTCCTCCTCCTCCTTCTCCATCAAGCAAAAAACCGCCACCTCCTCCTTCAACCTCGCAAAAGGAGTTTATACCTCCTACGGAAGCAATCGGATACCACGAAGCCTGCCAGGTTGTTGTTGGTTTTGATTACAGGAAAACTTTAAAGGAATTATAAAGACAGTTCCAGTGCCAACACGTGGTGCTAAGAGAAAAGGAAAAGCAGGTACATGAGGCCCAACAAAAGCAAGCATCTAGGCAAGAGGAGTTAGAGATCCCGAGGGCATGATTGGAGCTCACAACGAAGGAAAGAGACATTGAGCGACAGCAGGCTCAGTCTCTGATCAGAGATTTGGAGGACATCAGGACAGATTTGACCGCCAAAGAAAAACAATGCCAAGAATTGATGGCAAGAGTACAGAAAGCAACGGAGCAGCTTGCTTACGAGTTCGTACAACACTGTCAAAAGTACTCTGACAACCTTGATGGCAAACCAGGAACTTGCTGGAGCATTGGTCTCCACATCGGACAATGCCACAGCAGTGAACACCATAGCGGCACTGAAATCGGAGCTAAAGCAAGAAAAGCTTCAAAGACAACTGCTCTTATTAGGAATGATGTCCCAGACGGCGGCAAATGAGCAAAAGATAAAAGAACTGGAGCAGCAACTCGCACAAGCAAGCACCGAATTAGAGACTCATAAGCAAATCGGTGACACACTGCTGAAGTAAAAGGAAGTATCTGATTTTTCAACAACAAATCAGAGAAAACAAAGCCTAGAGTCAACCGCAACTGCTGCTCAGACAACAAGTGCCTGATTTTCCTGAAACATCACACCAAGGGGAACAAGAGCACGAATTTGCAGAGCCAGATTTGGATATTAGAGATGAGCTCACTAAGAGCATTAAGGACATGCCAGAGGGACCAGCAAAGGATTACATGCTCTATGAAAAGAAGATAATGGAGTCAGCGGCCCTGGCCTACTTACAGCCAGAAGAGCAGGTGGAAGGATTTGGCCATGAGTACCTACCATTTCCTCTGATATGCCACGAAGCAATTCTGTGGAAGGAAAAGATGCGGGCAACCCTACCACAAAACAAAGATGGGGGTTACGAAGGCATTGCACTGACAGCGGAAGAAGCCCAGATACTTGTCAATGACCACCCAAAAGTGGAGGCAGAAGTGGTTGGACAAACGGCCACAGGATCTAACTAACTACCACAACGCTCCTCAACATATACAAATAGATCCTACTTTCTGCCCAGTCCCTAGAAGACACACGTGGAGGGATTTTGCCACATGGAAAGGCTCAAGGAAGCAAAAGCTAAACTACCCAATCTTGCCAGCGCAGTAGCCTACGTGGTCAACACATTGAATTCGACAGTCACCTTACTGCGGGATGTCCCCGACGTGGCTTGTCAAATGCTAGTAAAGATAGCCCGGATGATCATCACCTGCATCCAGGTGTTTAAATACATTGAAGGTGACAATCATCCGTGGAATCTATTCTTGGAAGGGCACAGAGGGATCTGCTAGAATCTCCAAGATTCACTGCCATGACACATTTTGATGGCAATGTACTCCAGGCTAATGTACCTGCCTTCACACTACTTGCAGACATTCGAAGAGGCCTTCACACTACTTGCAGACATTCGAAGAGGCCTTCGTCATCACAGGGTTCTTCAAAATCAACTCAAGGATCTTCCATCCTATGGCGAAGGACCTCAAGGCACGGTACGTAGCATACCAACACACATTAAGTGAAAATCCTTTCAGACAGCATCAAGAAGCCCTGGAAGCTATCCTTCAAACAAGAAGCTTTTCAGCAACACTTGCTTCATTGGAGCCACATCAACGGCCAAAGCACTGAACACGCACGGGGACGTGCAACGATAAGGAAGGGGGGAGTGTTTGGCGGATGAAGCGACAAGCGGCCATTTCCAGAGAAGGGTCATATTTTTATGAGAAACCTTTGTAAAATTCTTTTGTAAGAGAGCATCTCTAAGCCGAGAACTTGTCAAAGGATTTATGATTATTCTTCTTGGACAAATTGTATATTAGAGAGCCAGTTAGAAGTTTAGGAGCTTTTGGCCAGACAAGCCATTTGTAAAGACCTAAAATATAAAGGTCATTTTTTGTAAGTTTGAACATTATCTTTTTGATGGAAAACTGAGAAGACAGCGTACGTTTGAGACCTCCTTCTTGCTCCAACTTGTAATCTTTGCCATTGTGGCTATGGTAATCCAAATTCAGATTCGTTTATTGCATTGTGTTCCTCTTACCTTGCTCTTCCATTCAAGTGTAAATCATTCAAGATTTGGTGTAGGTTTTTAACTACGAGTTTGAGACCTTAAATCGTTGTTTTGAGTGTCTATATGCATATTTTATGTTGTTTTGACCCCACGAGAGGCTTTAGGGACCCTAAAACGACCCATTAGGATCACTTGTTCGCTGTTTTTGCTGAATTTGGGAAGAACGATCGCGATCTTTGTACCTCTCCGAATGCTGTGACAGTGATAGGATACGATCCTGATAGTCCCCTGTAGCTTCCCTTCAAGTTTCGTGCGATTCCGAATAGATTTGCATGGTAAACGGGCGTGACGACTGTAGAGTTGTGTAGAAGGACATAGTCAGATTACTTGGCGATAGTGCAATTGATTTGCTTGTAGAGTTAGTAGATGCATCTCATCAAGTTCACTTCATTAGGATTGACACCCTAGTGAGTTTCCATGCCTCATCCTGGTCGCTTCCCTTGTATTGATAAATATGTTGATGCTTGAGAGCTATGCTATGTGGATGTCCATCTCAGCGACTCGCAAACACATACTTAAATAAATAATACACACCTAGGTAGAAATATTTAAATAAATACCAAAATAATTATTAAAAATTCATATGTTTAGGCCCTGTATACAATGAAATACTTACACAAAAATGGGTCATAATATATATTTATTTATTTATTATTTTTATTTTTAAATTATTTTTTTGGTTCAACTAGCCCTACTACTAGCTAGCTGAGGGTTTTAAGGAGATATGGGGAAGTCTCCTAACTCACCCCTATGTACAGGGAAAGGGTGAGGATAACCACAATGTTTGAGTGGTTTTGATAGGGTGAGGTAGCTCACTATGGCAATTACAGAGAGCCAAAAAATGATTGTCATTATGCATGAGCTGTCAAGCATGGAATAAAAATTACTTGTGGACACTCATGTGTAAAAACAACCAGCCCAATCTGAGCCCGAAAAATCATGCAAATCTGGCAGCAATGATCCCCCCTTGGGATAAAACAAGACAAGATGTAAAGAGCCACTCAAGTAGCAAAAAATCCTCTTGAAAGCCTGCCAATTCCTAGACCCTGGCCTATGCATGAATCTGCTGACCAGTGAAACTAAAAATTGAATGTACGGTCTTGTGTGGCATACATAAATAAGGCATCCAACATCAGTTTGGTAAAGACTGACATCTGCAAGATCACCAGCATCATAAAGACTCAATTTCAAATTTGTTTCCATGGGGTTGGCGATATGTTTGCAATCCTCAAGTCCAAACTTACATAGCAATGTCTCTACGTAACTTTTCTGACACAAGGCATTACCACCATCAAATTGCTTAAATTTTATACCCAAGTAATGATGTACAACCCCAAATCTTTCATCTTGGAAGTGGCATTCAAATCAGCCTTAAATTCAGCAATATGTCTCTCATTTGGTCCAGTGATCAGTAAATCATCCACGTAGAGAAGCACAATGAGAAGTACATCACCCTCACGCTTTACATACAATGTGCTTTTTTTTGGACTCTTACGAAATCCTCGTTTGACCAAATACCAAGCACGATGAAATTTCTTCAATACATACAAAACTTTGTTACATTTGCACACTTTATCCTCTTGTCCTTTCTTGATAAAGCTGCGAGGTTGTGTTACATAAACTTCCTCAAATATGTCACCATTCAAGAAAGCAGTAACAATGTCTGATTGATGTACATCCCAATGAAAATGAGCTCTCAATGCACATAGAAAATACACAGTAGTCATACGACAAGTGGGAGCAAGAGTCTCTTCATAATATATTCCTTTTTGTTGTGCATAAACCTTTGAAACAAGTCAAGACTTATAAACATCAATCTCACCATCTGGCTTGTGTTTCAACTTGTAAACCCACTTCACACCAATGGCCTTTTTTCCACGAGGCAAATCACATAAATTCCATGTGTCATTTTCTATAAGTGCATCATATTTTGATTGCATGGTGGTAGCCATCCAATTTTTCAAATTATGTGCTTCATCAAAAGGCAGAGGTTTCTCAACATCATGTAAGCTACACACAACCAAAGCATAACAATCTGATACATAAGATCCATGGCAAGAACTTGAATGAGTACGACTAGACAAAGGTGCATCCAATTTACTGTCACGCAAAGTATGCACCAAACGTTTAGGCATACCTCTAGCTTGCTCATTCTCAGCCCTTTCCTCATCAAGTACATCATGTACATTTGCATCAATAATAGACTGATCTGTAACATTTTTAGAAACCCCCATAGGCTGCACATTTACCTCATTAGAGTTTACATTCAAACTTCCACCATTGAAAAGAGGGGCAAAAGTGTCATTGATGTCCTATGAGCTTACATTACTGTCTCTAGTACATGACAACAAGGGCTGAAAAGAATCTTCCACAAATAGAACATCCTGTGAAATCAAAATACGCCTTGTTTGTGGATGAAACAACCTGTAACCTTTTCTTTCAGCACTATAACCAACAAAAATACATTTGATAGCCTTATCATCCAATTTTTTGCTCTTTTTTTGTGGCACTAAAGTATATGCCAAACAACCAGAAACACACATGTGCTCAATAAAAGTTTTTCTAACATGACATGCTTCATATGGAGTCATAGACTACAATGCTTTTGTAGCACACCTGTTAAGTACATAAGTGGCACACATAATGGCCTCAAGCCAAAACGAATGCAGCAAAGCTTGACCTTTGACCATACATCTTGCCATTTTTGTAAGTGACATGTTTTTCCTCTCAGCAACACCATTTTGATGAGGCGTATAAGGCACTGTACATTGGTGTTTTATCCCATGACTAGCCACAAATGCATTAAATTCATGAGACATATACTCCCCCCCTCAATCGGAACGGAGGGTTCCCATAGTATATTGCAAGACATTTTGATTCAGAGCCAGAAATTATTTGAAGCACATAAACACTTCGGACTTTGCTTTAAGCAGATATACCCATGCATGCTTGGAGTAATCATCAATAAAAGTCATGAAGTAAAGGTAATTGCCCAAGAACGAAGTTTGCATGGGCCCACAAACATCACTATGCACAAGCGGCAACCTGCATGTAGCTACATCTTACCCAAAATACAGCCTTCATAGGCATGTTTGATAGGTGCTTCAAGAGGCGGCAAAGAAGCAACCATATTAGATTTCTGCAAATGCAACAAACTGGTAAAATTCAGATGACCAAAACGTGCATGCCAAAGTTTTGCATCTGAAATAGCCTTTGAATCCACAACTGCATTTGCAAAATTTTGCACACACTTGTCATACAAAGTGATCATACACAACCCACATCATAAAATGCCAGATACAACAATTTCATCACCAAAACTGAGATCAGGTATTGTACATCTGTCATCCACAAATTTGACAACAAGACTAGGTCTAGCAAGTTCACATATAGACAAAAGATTCTTCTTGATCCCAGGTACATAAAGTGCATCAACAAGTGTGCAAGAACTACCATTTCCTGCAATAAGCATAATCTTTTCAACTCCTTGAACGAGATAAGCGACATTGTTAACACAAGTAACTGAATTCCCATGAGAGCTAGACTCAAGATAGGTGACCAAATCACGATGTCAGGTAATGTGCTTTGTAGCACCACTATCAAAATACCACACGTGTGAATCTACAATAAAACTGACATGCATGCATCATGGACATCAAAATTATAACTGCACTCTGCACTAAAAGCCCTTGTTGCATCAACATCATCATCACAGCCTCCTTTCACAAAAGACTCAACAATAGCTGCATTTGTAGTGGAACCAATATTAGTAGTTGAACCAACCTCTTTGTTTTTAGCCTCTTTGGCCTTCAACTTAGGACACTGCTTGATCAAGTGATCATTAGCTTTACAATAATGGCAATGCATCTTCTTTTTTTCCTTATCATCAAAATTTCCATACAAATTGCTACCAACAGGAAGCATTAGGAACAAGTGATTTTTCACTCGTAGAAGAACCGTGAGAAGTGGTTGCATTACTGTTACCACCTTTTCTTTGAGCAACAATAAAGGCATGTTCAACTGCACGTTGTGTATTTTTTATTTTTTTTAGAAAGCAACTCTTGCAATAGCAATGTGCATAATGCATCAAACTTGAAAACTTCAGGATTCCTTGGGTCATAAGTCTCCAAGTACTAGCAAAAGTTTGGTAAGAATCTAGCAAGGCATCAAGAACAGCCTGCACAAGGGAGCTGTATGAAATGACTTCACCTGTATAAATAAGTTTCTCATTGATATCCTTGACACCAGCAAGGAAAGTGTCCATATCATCTTCCTCATGCATAATCTTTGACTCTAGCTCTTTATGCAACAATGCAAATTTTGCCTCATTGCGACTTGCACAAAGACATGCCAAAATATCCCAAGCCTAATTTGCAGATTTCATTGAGCAAATGTGAGCAATAATAGTTCACTTCACAGAAAACGCAATCAATGCATGAGCTTGCGCATCTTTTACATCCCAATGAGCTTGTTCTATCGTAGGCAAAACAAATCTAATAACAGTAATCCTTGCAGCAGCAAGACTTGCAACATCCTCCACATTGCCTACATCCTTTGGAACAGGACGTACATGAATGCCCTGCACAATATTACAGACACCCTTTGACATAGGAACATGTTGCATCATGTAAGCCCACATAGGGTAATTGTCCCCATCCAATTTTTCCTCAGTAGCAAACATCTTGAACACATCTGTGTTATTCTTGGCCATGGTGAATGCCTACGCCTTATGTGAAAACTACACGAAAAGAGGAGAAACAAAGCGGGAACAACATGTGCTATATAGCACAAACCATAGAAGACTGTAAGGGATATGTTATACAAAAAACGGCACTGATAAAAATTTTACCAAAGTGACAAAATAGCTTGCATAGTACTATTCGGGTACACTTTAAGTACTACTTGTAGTGGAAACAGAGGCCAAAATGAGCCCGAATAAAAATCTACAAACACTCGCCAAAGTTGACAAAAATTGAAGAACGTGAGTAGCCATGTGCGGGAGCTACTGACGATCAAGCCAGGGAGGACGCAACCTTCTCTGATACGAATTGTTGGGATTAGGGTTGCAAGAAAACACACATAGCTTGCAGAAGATGAAGGAAGCTCAAGGCACACAATAGAGAGTGTGTTGGGGGTTCCATCGTTGCAATAGCTCCAATGACCAACAAAATTATCAATTCAGAGGGATGAGCTACCCGGCTAGGGCATGGAAACACTCACACGGTTATTGAGTTATTCATGGCAACACAAATGGTTAACTCTACGAGGTGAGCTTCTCGGCCTATGGAGGAGCGAAGCCGCAATGAAGGGAAATCTCCATATCCACTTCTCTTCCTCTCTTATCAACCCAAACACACACACACTACGATTGCAAGATGCACACAACACTAATCCTATCATGCAACACACTAATTGCAAGCACGCACACATAGATCTATCGAGCACCACACTCCAATCAAATCTATATGCACACAAGCAAAAGAGGGCAATCACATAAGATTAGAGAAGGATTAACCACTAATTAGTTACAATCTAGCTAATCTAAGCATCATAGGCAATCATAAGAAGCATGAGAAAGACATAGTGACAGAGAATGAATCATTGATTAGTGTTAATCAAGTCTCATGATCGAGGAGAAGCTCAATGACTCCATAGTCACACACCTCAAGAGCTCTCACCAAAGAGTGCTCTCAACAATTAATGAGCTTGAGAACCCTAAATTTTTTTACACACTGCCTTATATACCTAGGTTAAAAATATGCAATGTCCGACCGCCCAAGGCCTTTAGGGCTCACCACTTACTGGATCTGCAACCTGGACACAGTAAGTGACCTATTCTGTAGAGCTTGGAACTCCCATTGAGCCCGTAACACATTAAAATATTACAATGGCTTGAAATAATACGGGAATTTACAATACGTGACCATTTTGGGAAAACGTGGAAAATGTGTAACTCCAATCTTTACTGCTTCTTTGCATTCATCCTCGATGTGCATACGTACATCTTCGGTCTTTAGCAACTTCTGTTAACTAACATTGACTCAGTTAACATTCCCCCCTTCCTATTTTAGTGCCTATCCTCGGGCACTGTCAAAAGTGTCCGTGGAGGCAAGGGAAGGTTTTGATTGGTTGTTGATGGGCTGATTGTCTTCATTTGTCATTGAATTTGTAGATGAGGTTCATTTTTTTGCAGCATCTTCATTGGTTCGAATATGTCTGATGTGAGAGATGATGTTGCATTTATCCATTGTAATAGCATAATGATGAGGCTACTGTTTATTTATGAAAAGTATGTACAAGGGAAGTAGATTGATGAGAAGTTTTAAATGAGGGTCTAATACCTGGATGACCAATGGGAAAAAACCCAGTGGAAAAAAAGTGCCTTTGGGATACGCACATTATTGGAGTACTGCAATTAAAAAGGCAGCAAATATGAGAGGATAGTATGATGGAACATTGGTTTGCTTGTTGTAGTCCACTCAAGGTGCATAGGTGGAAGCAAAAAAGAGTGTATAATGCATATGTCAAATGATGGGACATCTTATTTATGCATACACAAAAATGCATGGAAAAAAATATGATGTGCAAGAAATATTTTGAGGGGTTCTTCAGAAAGATGGTGTAGCTATAAAAGCATATGACATAGCTTTGCAAGTTGACACCCCTTTAAGAATGGTTTTTGTTGACGAGGATATGTGCTCTCATTTTACTGTGCACTATGCGTGAGTGTTGGACTCTATGACACTCCACCAATTGTAAGTTAATAGACTTCAACTGTTATGCTCATCTCATCCAGCATGAGCAACATGACTTAGATATGCTCAACTCTTCCAGCTTGAGCGTAAACCTAATAACTACAACTCTTAGCACAGAGTCTATTATGACTTGAAGCTTTGAGGCCCGACTCTGACTATGCCAAAGAGTGTTTTTTACACCCTAGAGACTTGAATTTTCACATTCTTGTGCTTACTACAAATATTTCTTCATGTAAAAGTAAGCTTGAATCCTCAAAAAGAGGATTAGTGAAGGACCAAGTTGGCATTGAAGGTTTCTTTTGCCATACTTGTTTTATCATCTTTGAATCTACATTCATGTTGGTTGGTTTGTCCTTCTTTGACTATGAAGACTCCATTATATGTTTGATTCTCCAATTAGGCCTATTGTAAGAAGTCTTTGATGTTGTTGTAGGCCTCTGTTGATCGTTGACATTTGACTTTTGACTAGGAGCATTGGAAGACTTAGGAATCCAAATCTGTTGATGACCTTTGTAACTCCTTTGTTGACCTTGCTTAGCTTTAGGTCTTGTTGAGTTCTTGAGATCTTCCTGCAGGTCTGGTGTAGTTGCAGTTGGCTTGTGGTTGACTGGTAGCCAAATCTTTGTATAACGTATGTAGAATCCTTGTCCAATAGGACCATTCTTTGAGATCCGTCTTTGTTCTATGTCCTCTTGAAAATTGTGGTAGACTTTAGCATCTTTCAATGTAGTTATGTTGTATACCCTGCTTCTTAGGTATCCTAGGATATTGTCGAGAATGATACCTGGTGTGCCTTCTTTCATGGGATGGTCCTGACTTCACTTCATATGCTCTAACTTGCGGTTTTAGTACCCATATATGTCCGTTACCTCCATAGTACTCTTGTTCTTTTAAGCTCCATTGTGATGCTATCCATCCCATGTGTTTTTCTTTTTGTGTTGATTTCATGTCCTTAATCCAAACTGGATCATTGACTTTGACTAAATTTCTTCGAACAAACACTTGCTTGACTTTCCTTTGCTTTCTTGAGTACTTTGGCTGATATACCTTTGTTTTTCTGGGTGTCTCCTTAGAGGTTTTAGTTGGATCAACAATTGACTTGAAGTTTTGAAAGCATAACTTGCTTGAAGAAGTTGATCCATGAGGGTTCTTTGATGTAGAATCATATGTTGTCACCTCTTCTTTGCTAATCAATGGAGGGTCCACTTTGGCCTTACCTTTGTCTGCAAGATTTATCTTCTTTACCTCTGGTCTCGGTGGCATTCTCCGCTCAATAGCTTTCATGGTTGTTCTTTGTTCTATTTGATCTGCACTTGCTATTTCCTGATTTTCTTTAAGCTCTTTTGAAGTTCTGATTGATGGAGATGAATCATCTTCAATAAGATCTGCTTTGATATAAGTCTCCATTTTAATTGTGCTTAAGAACTTTGTGTTGTCGCCCGTGGATAACCAGTCTTAGTCTTCATTATTGGTTGTCTGTGATGACTCCATCATGTTTACATTCTGTATCTATGACATCTTCTGAGCCATTGGCATTCCCATTATGATGTTGTTTGGCATATCCTTTATTGTGATCACATGAAATTGAGCTGTGATAATTTGTGAACCTATTTGAATGGCGGTGGAGATGATTTCCCAACATTCTGCTCGTTTGTCTCCACATATGCTCACATATTCAGGAGCATCTTTCAACTGTGGTTGGCCACATCTTTTCCAAGTGTGAAAAGACATGAGGTTCTTGTCTAACTTAATATCTAGCTTTACTTCGCTTGATAGTTTTTCTTCGTGTTCGCCAATAATGTTGCACTTGATCTTCTCAGGATTCGTGTCTAAATTGACTACTTTTGTTGTGGCAGTGTCCTTTGGTTGAGTTTTATCTACATTTTCTTTGCTTTGATCACCTGCTTCAGTTGATGTTGATTTGTATGATTGTGATACTGCACTTTTTTGCAATTGTTGAGCATTGTCCACCTGCATCTGAGTAACCTTTGACCTTAATAGATCCATTGTAATTTTTGGTAGAATCTGTCTTTTCGGAGGAGATTTCGGTGGTGATCTTTGTATATCCGTCTGGACTTTAGATTTCATTGACTTTGAATTATCTGTTACCTGTTTTGGTAGCTTGAGACTTTGCATCATCTTCAAATAGTCTTTGACTTCAGTCGGCCATCCATAGGGTTTTGTACTAGGTCATGATCTTGCTGGTATTCGTTACCATGTGCATCTTGATATGCAAATGTGAGCTTGATCATATGTAACTGTTTGGACACTATTGTATTTGTTGGCTTTTGGCTTTGATTTGTGGAGATCAGCTGAAACTTTTGTCCTTGATGATCTTCATATAAGCATTTTTCTACAGACTCTGATGGAATCTGGATCAATTGGAAACTTCCAACAACCATATGATCTTTCAATGGTTTCTGCTTTCAAGGATTTTGTTGGCTAGAAGCCCTGGGGCTTCTAACTAGTGTAGCATTTCCTGGTACATAAGCTGAACTTGATGGATTTACAACTCCCCCCTTCCTAGGGTGATCACTATAGCCTGCTTCATTATAAGAGTTCAAAACTATTTGGCTCTGGTTTAGTCTGACCTTTTGGGACTGTGAAGGTACACTTTGGGTAGCACTGTTGGCATTTGGCATCTGTAAAACTTCTACATAGTTTCACATGTATCTTCGTGAAACATGAAAAATTATTCCCCAAGTCAAGCTGTAGATAACATCATCTTTGTCGTGATATTGTCTATCCCATGGGTTCCCTAAGATATGAGCTTCTGTGGTTTCAAGACCCAAGGCATCATAGATGCTAGACTCTTGTCTATATCTACGACTATTTTGGTCAAAGTATATGTTCGTTTGGTCACAACATCGAAGCTTGATTTCCAATGGAGGAGAGTTTGGCTCAGAACAGATTTCTGGGTTTACTAGGATAATATCCTTCATCTCTAGAGAGGATGGGCTATAATAGATTCTTTCTTCTAAAATGAACCATCCTTTTTTATCTATCACTGAATGTACTTCTATGAGCTGGTATGTGGGTTGTTCAAACACTGCTTGATCCTTTTTGTACAGTTTTCCTTTTTGGTCTACATAGTGTGCATATGAATTATGGGTGCCATACAAAGCTAACAACATTTTGTTTGATGTGTCCCTTAGACTCGTGAATGATTGCACACTTGTGACAGTGGATGCAAAATCATTTGTAAATTTCATAGTCTTTTCAATTTTCGGTGATATCTCGACACCTTTACTAAATTCATGCAAGAATTTATTGTTCAAAGAATCAATTTTAAGCTTTTCAAGTGCCTGTGCATCTTTATGCTCATTTTAAATTTGGAGTGTTTTTACCGGTGCTTCTATTGGTAATGCAGAATCATTCGATTGCATTAAAAGTGACGAGCTAAATGCACTTAGATCGAGATTTCTATTTCCAATTTGCTTTGTACCTTGCTTGGAAGTTGATGTATCCTTGTTGTGAGGATTTCTTGGACAATCTTCAGAATAATGTCCACCTTTTCGTCCACAATCTGAGCAATACGCCATGACTAGTGGTATTTCAACTGGCTCTGTCATGTCAAGCTCTAGCTGAGAAGTTTCAGCTTCTATACTTGCCAAGTTGTCAGCATTTTCTTTTAAAACATTGAGCATCAAGGTGTAGACTGCTCCATCTTGACTTTTGTACCGTCTTTGACTCGGTTCTCCACTTAGACTTGCTTCTATTGGCTGATCTGTTGGATCTTGAAATTCTAGCTCTCGACTATAGATCTGACCACTGTAATCCATGTACAATGACCCTGATTGCATATGCACTAAATGGATGCTTTGCGGACTTGTGCAGATTTCTAGATAAACACTCGGGTTGATTTTTTGCACTTCATCTTTAAGTTTGCAATACCTGGCTCCACTGAAGTCTCTGAACATTTGGGAGTTCTCTGAATCTGGCTTTACTCTGATCAATAGGAACTTGACACCTGTGTTGCTTTTGTTGCTCATCAAGTATCTATGGCCTTCTGAATCTGCATATAAGACTTTATCTCCATTGTAGCCATAAAGCTGTAAAGTCTGCTCTGTTGCAGTTGTGCATGTGTTGCCACTGCTATTCGCTTGTCATGTTGTACTTGAACTCTCGGATCGATTTGGAGTCCATGTTGACTGAATCCACAAAAACTGTTAATTGGCAGAATTTGGTGTTGATTAGCAAAATTTTGCTGCTCGTACTAGCCAAATCTGCAATCGTATGTGAGTTGTGCCCATTCTGGAAGCTCAATTGCAATGGAATTGCTTGCACTTGCCAATTTCTAGCATGTAGAATTTTTGAAATTTGACTGCCCCTCAATCGGCTTTGAGTTGGTCTTTTGCTCGCTTTTTTCGGTTGATCTTATTCGCTTCTACACGGTCTACTCGATGTGCGGTACTCTTTTTGGCTTTGCCTTTTTGACTTGTTCGCTTTTGTGCGGTTTGCTCGGCGTGTGACTTTTTCCGGTGATGCGTGTGTTTTTTGCGTCTTGGTCTCGTTCTGGCTTTTCTGGGTACTTCTGGTACTTTCTTTTTTTTTTCTAATTATTTATAAAATTTTAAATTTTCAAATTTTTTGGTAATTTTATGATTTTTTTATAAATTTTTTTTAAAATTTTTGATTCTTTACAATTTTTGTCAAATTTTTGAATTTTTTATGATTTTCTAAGTTTTTTTTCTTTTTTTAAAAAGTTTTTATAATTTTCTTAGAAATGTTTTGTGTTTTTCATGAATTTTTTTTTATTTAGGAATTTATCTGTGTCACTTCTATATTTTTTTGTGATTTTCTGTGAAATGTTTTTGACATTTTTTTAGAATTTTCAAGAGGTTTCTAATTCTTTAAACTCTTTTTTTACCTTTTATTGGATTTTTGTCATTTTTCTATGTGTGTTTTTTTTTGTGAAGTTTTTTAATCTCTTTTATTGATTTTTGATGAGTTTTCTATTTTTTATTATCTATTTTTGTAAAGTTTTGAAATTTCTTTTTGTAAATTTTTATGAGGTTTTTAATTTTTTTGTGAATTATTTATGAGTTTTTTTTTAATTTCTTTTTATTTTTTGTAATCTTTAAATCCTCTTTTTTTTTGAATTTTTGATTTTTTATTCTTTCTGTGAATTTATTTATTTATTTTAATTTTTTATGAGTTTTTGAAATTGAATTTAACAAAAACAAGCAAAAAAAAGATTACCTCAGTTATCTGGAGGTCGTAACTGCTTTGACTTCGGGATGATGACTGAGAGAGAGAGAGAGAGAGAGAGAGAGAGAGAGAGAGAGAGAGAGAGAGAGAGAGAGAAGGGACGACAGGCGGTGGCTTAGCTTGTAGTAAAAACGAGGAGAGAGAATGAGAGGCAGAGAAAGAGAGTAGAGAGAGAGAGAGAGAGAGAGTGGGAGGGTGTTCTCACCAAAGAGAGGGAGAGAGTATGAGAGAGAGAGAAAGTAAGAAGGAGAAAAAGGGAGAGAGACAGTGTGAGTTAGAGAGAGAGAGAGAGTGAGTGGATGGCAGTGTGTGTGTGTGTGTGTGTGATGGGTGGTGTTCACCCAGAAAGAAGAAGAAAGAGAATCTTATTGTCGGCGATAATTACCCCCACACACAAAATAGCTCGTAAAGATTGCAAAACATCAAATTTTATGTAATTATTCGAAAATTAATGCAAAAATTAGCAAAAAATTGTCAAAAATTATCCGAAAAATACCCAAAAAAAATCTACAAATTCTCCACACATTGGGAAATAGTGCAACCAAATAAAATTGCTAAAATCACATGAATTCAATTGCCAACAATTTTATCAATAAAATCAAGACTAGGCAATTAAGCCAGTAAAATTACCGACAAAATTGGGTCAAAAATTGACGCAATTAGAGTGTGTAAATCACTGTTTTGAGCACAAAAACTCAGAAAGTAATCATTACATACATCAATTATGCAATCAAAATATGAAACAATCTTGCAAATTTAAACACTTTTTAGGCACACACACACACACACACTAAAAAGTTGGCAGTTTTTACCAATCTTTAGGTGCGTACACAAAAAGGTTAAATTTGTCGGATTTGCAATGTGACTTCACAAATCAATAGTTAGGCATGAGCACAACACAAATCAATCATCACAATTGAAAAATCATAACGCACACATTGATTTCTAGGTACTCAAACATGGGCAAAATAGTGCACACACACCTAAAATTAGGTATACACATACTCGATTTTAGTGCACACACACTTGAAATTGACCATCCAAGCATGCAATTAACTCAATTAGGCACCCAATTAGCAACACACATTCACCAATTAGCAATTGAAACTTATCAAATTCATGCGCCACAAATTCTTAAAAATTTTGGCATTACGACGGCGTGAAAATGAATAATCGCAAAATTTTCAATCCAACATAGCATCACATTGCATTGCATCAACATAGCATAGCATTAAATTACATTGCATCATGGTGGGATTTCTACACAATTCTACACATCCTTAGACCCTAGGGAGGTTGAAAAAACCACCTTAATTACCTTTCCGTTGAAGATCAATTGAATGGTCGAATGCTCCAATCCTTCATAGAAAATTAATAAGTTAGCAAAAATTAGTCAAATTAGCAAGGGTTTAGTGAGAAATTAGAGTGTGTAAACACACAATTGGCAAGATACGTTACAGATTAGGGAATTATGAACACAATGCTTTATGCACACACATTCAAAATCCACAAAAACATAAACACACAAGTGAAATTAGTGAGGGAACGCATTCGTTTATGCCACAATACACTAGTGTAGGCCATCATCCTCGCCAACGACGCTAAATGTTGGGGGTTCCATTGTTGCAATAGCTCCAATGACCAATTCGTTTATGCCACAATACACTAGTGTAGGCCATCATCCTCGCCAACGGCGCTAAATGTTGGGGGTTCCATTGTTGCAATAGCTCCAATGACCAACAAAATTTTCAATCCGGAGGGATGAGCTACCCAGCTAGGGCATGGAAACACTCACACGGTTAGTGAGCTAATCGTGGAAACACAAATGGTTAACTCTACGAGGTGAGCTTCTCGGCATGGAGGAGCGAAGCCGCAATGAAGGGAAATCTCCATATCCACTTCTCTTCCTCTCTAATCAACCCAAACACACACACTACAATTGCAAGACGCACACAACACTAATCCTATCATGCAACACAGTAATCGCAAGCACACACACACATAGATCTATCGAGCACCACACTCCAATCAAACCTACATGCACACACAAGCAAAAGAGGGCAATCACACAAGATTAGAGAGGGATTAACCACTAATTAGTTATGATCTAGCTAATCTAAGCATCATAGGCAATCACAAGAAGCATGAGAGAGGCATAGTGACAGAGAATGAATCATTGATTAGTGTTAATTAAGTCTCATGAGCAAGGAGAAGCTCAAGGACTCCATAGCCACACACCTCAAGAGCTCTCACCAAAGAGTGCTCTCAACAAATGAGCTTGAGAACCCTAATTTCTTTTACACACTTCCTTATATACCTAAGTTTAAAATATGCAATGTCTGGCTGCCCAAGGCCTTTAGGGCTCCCCACTTACTGAATCTGTAACCTAGGCACAGTAAGTGACCTATTCTTTACATCTTGGAACTCCCATTGAGCCCGTAACACATTAAAATATTACAATGGCTTGAAATAATACGGGAATGTACAATACGTGACCATTTGGAAAAACGTGGAAAATGTATAACTCCAATCTTTACTACTTCTTTACATTCATCCTCGATGTGCATCCCTACGTCTCCGGTCTTTAGCAGCCTCTGTTAATTGATGTTGACTCAGTTAACAGAGTGTATTACTTAGTGTTCAATGGAAAGATAAGTTAGCCCTAGAGTGATGGGCGTATATACAATGCATGGAGGAAAAAACATCCTAGTGAGGGAAAAAATGCATCGACTGTCCTAAGTGTGTTCACACGCATCATACCACATGTATATGGTAACATGTAGGTTGTGGTTCTCCTACAAGTCCCTTTATCTCTCTAGCTCTTTGAAAGTGAAGGAAAAAGAATATTATGGCATTAAATATCCATTTCATCTCGTTTCCATGCCACATCATAAAAAACAATCTAAAAAATGACTTTTTTTTTTCAAAAATCACATTTTCACATGTTTAATTAAAAGTTCCTCCCAACCTATATACATATAAAAAAAGCACTCTTTAAACCTTTTTTTGACTTACACACATTAGAAGGCCAATTTTTGAATTTCTGTTTTCCCTCCAAAAGAATAACTCTCTCCTTAGGGGTCATGGATTGCAATCCATGTTGGACACATGTGGGAATCTTGGTGATACCATCTGATAAAGCATGATTTGGGGATACTATGCTTCACTTCTTTTTCAATTTGGATCAGTGGTTGGAAATTTATGCAACTTTTTGAAAAATTTCTTAGACGTAGAGCAATTTGGCATTTTGATTAGGATTTTGGCATTCAAATGGATTCAAACTTTAGGGTTAGGGTGTTCTTGACATTTGGGACCTGATGGCATGACTTTGACCTAGAAGACTCTCACAGGGGCATGGATCGTGATCCATGTTTGGGATCCTTTTTGGGTGAAACTTGGGGTACATTTTCCTATAGCATATCCTAACACACTAATGAATATATTTTCAAATTTAGACAAGTTTTTCTTAAGTTTCTCCGATTTCCGAAGTTATGGCCTAGTTTGGTCTGAGTTTGCCATATTTGACTTTGGTCGGCATCTTTGATCTTTGATGGTAATTAATTCGTTTGATATTTTTTCCATTTGATGATTTGGAGTTGAAGAAGCAACCAAATCCCAACTATCTAAGGAATTTTATTCCAATTGAAGTCTGATGAATCCTTCAGGCTCTCTGGTAAGTTTGACTCGTTTCATAGGCATTTTTTTGGCATTCCTTGGGTTAACACAAGTTCTCTTGACTTTGTACTTTGATAAAAAACACACTTTCAATCATTGACACTCTAACAATGCTAAACTTTGACAAATGAAGCAATTTACATGACCAATTATTGATATTTTGCCACATTTCATATTCATTGACCACTACATACAATCTGCATCCAATTTTTGACATATCTACTTCAAGGGGTCATTGATCGTGATCTTTGGACCAAACTTTGGGGTTAGCTTCCAAGCCTATTTACTAAGCTAATGGTGCACTTTTTCTTGAATTTGCATCAAATTTTCCAACTGTGGTTGAAAATGACCATTTGGCGCTTGAAATCCCAACTTCCCTTGGTTTTTGATGATTTCAATGTCCAAACTATTTGCACTAAATTTTCCATGTTGAGATATGTTGGGGGTCAAGGATCGCGATGCATGCCCAACAATATTTTTATTTTGTGATTATTGCAGTTTTTAGGTGCTTTCAATAGGAGTATTTGGCACCACTTATCTTTGCAAAATAAGGTGGGGGGTCATGGATCGCTATCCATGTTCCACCTTATCTGGAAACCTGACTTACATGGATAGATTTTGTAGTGAAAATGGAGCACACCATGTTCTTATAAGTGAATTTGTACTTGTTTTATCGTCCCAAAAGTGCTTTGAAAATTTCTAAAAATCCCTTCCTAGATTTGATTGACTCTGTTGTTTGTGCACTGGCTTAGTATTTTTTGACAATTTGCAGGTCTTCTAGAGCTGAAAAGATTCATACCTGTCCAATTTGGTAAATCATGGGTGTTCGAGGTGACTGTAGCAAGCAGAACCACTGCTAGAAGCTTCAGGTCGCCAGAAACTCTCTAGCTCTCTCTCTCTCTCTGATTGATTGAATGCAAATGAGAACTAACCTACCCCATTTTGACTATATGTGCTCGACTTACCCCAAGTGCAATGTGCATACTTACCTTACTTGCCCCCATTTCTCATGCCATACCACCTGCAGCTTAGATGGCTCATCGTTAGGAAATTTGGTCGTTAATTGTCCTTGATTTTGCAATTTTGGTCCATTGTAAGTTGGCCCAAATTTTGACATGTGCCGAATTCTTCCATATTTGACATGCTCAAAATTCTTGTTTTGTAGATTTAGCATTTGCTTTCAGAACTTGAATCCAAATTTCTTGCCTTTGTTTATTTATTTATCATCATTATTAGGTTAAAGGGAAAGTAAATTGCAAAAAATTATTATGAATTAGACAAGAATTATTTCTCACACTCATATGTACATACTCTTTCTCTATCTCACCCATTGAAATTTGACAATATGGCTCACTATTATGTCTAATAAGATCAAAGTCTCCTAAAAGGCAGATAAAAAACAAAAATTAAAGCGACAAAACACACTTTATACAGTATACACATGATGTTTTATCATCTTGCAGCTTAAGATCTTGCAATTTTTTGCTTCAGCCTATTATTACTCCCCCCTTCCCATTTTGAGTTGTCCTAGACGATCCCATTTTGAGTTGTCCTAGACAAAGGTTTGTGCAATGTGCCTAGGCATGAACAATGTGTCTATGCAAGGCCGTGAGAGGTGGTCCTATAAGGCTTATTAAAGAGATGCATTGGGGAACACTATGTTGTGCAATAGGTGGGTACTGTATGGATTGTTTAGTGGTTTTTGTTGGTGAGGCTTCATCTAAATTTCATTTTCCAAGCAAAAGTCTTTAAAGACAAATCACTCGTTCTTTGATGGTTGGTTCGGTGAGTACGATTGGCTACTGGATGATTTGGCTTGGCTTATCTTTGTGTACCCACTTGAAAATTGGTTTTGGAGACATTGGAGGTGGTTGGTGGTTTTAGTCTTTGTGTTGACTTGTCTTGGCTTGTCTTTGGGTACCCACTTGAAAATTGGTTTTGGAGACATTGGAGGTAGTTGATGGTTTGATAGTTTTAGTCTCCACATGATGGTTCTTTGGTGGTTGTTGACTTCTTTGAGTTGAATTTGGGAATCTATTTGTACTTATGGAAATTTTTGGATGCGGACTTTTGGTACATCTCTTGTGTGAACAACCTCTTCCACCTAGAAAAGTGATGTGTCAATAACCATGTGAAGAACCTCTTACAACCCATGTGTAAAGCATAGCCACTTGTGTTTGTGCATAGGCAGCCACATATATGCTTTATGTGTCAAAATGCTGCTTCTTTGTATATGCCTATATAGAGGCAGATTATGCTAAATAAAAAACCAAGTCAATCATTTGCAACTATACTCTATGGTAATGTGTGTCCAATTTCAATCCCTAAGCTAACTCTATTTTAATCACGCTTATGCCATGCATGGCAAAACTAACCTATCCGCCATAACCTATTGAGTGGTATCAGAGCTATTATCATGATTAGTACTTCCTAATCACTCTTAGATCCTCTATGCTAGACTTAATGCCATTAGAATTTTGTATAATTATCATCATCCCTAATTGTCTCTACCATTGGATTTGAACACGTCTATATGGCCACTACCCTAGCCAATGTTTAGGGATAATTAGCATGATTTTTGATTCGTTTTTCTTACTTTCTTTTATGTGTTTACACACACTTGCATTTTGTTTGCATTGACAAAATTGGTGTGCATAATCTAGGTGTGTGAGTAGTACTCATCAAAAGGTTTCCAATGCACCCACTCATACCCAAAGCACCTCACGGATCATTGATATATTATTTGACTAAATGGACCGATCTTTGTTCTCTTTTTTTTTATTTTTACTCTCTATAATAAGCCCCTTAATCACATTATTATCATTATTATTACTAATTTGGGTGTGTGTGTGTGTGTGTGTGTGTGTGTGTGTCCTTTATGTGGGAGCTCCCTCTAAATGCCAACTGGCTTGGATAGCAAGAAGCCTTAGATCATTTTATTTCATTTTTTAAATTCAGCAATTAGGTGTCATTGCCAGTTGGGATAGAGTTTTGTCTTCTTATAATGAAATTTAGTTGGCATTAACGAAGGAAATTTGGAATGGCGGCCTCTACACCAAAACAAACTCCATTGTGCCACAAGCGAAATGAGATGAGGGCACCACCTAGTCTTGGAAGCGTGGACTAGGACCGCTACAGAGGCAGAGAGAGAGAGAGAGAGAGAGAGAGAGAGAGAGAGAGAGAGAGAGAGAGAGCTAGAGAGCTATCACTATGAATGAAGCATTAACCTCAATGTGTGTACAAGGAATGGATAACTTCAAGCACTCCCAACACAATAGCATGTAGATTACTAAACAACAACTCAAGATTTGGCCAAAATCACATCAAACACTCTCACACACACATAAAATATCTCTCTTAATTAACATAAGTAAGAGGAGGGGAGATTACTAGCATAAAACCATTTGCACTTTAGAATGTGCAACGAATAGAGTGAATGAATGAGCTTTAGGGGCTCATGATGAGTGATACAAAGACTCAATGGGGCTGAGGGAGACTTGAAATTACAAAGGGGGGGGGGGGGCTCTTTATATAGGAAAGAGAGTGATTAGGAGTGAGGTTAAGATCCAAGTGCAATTTGTACAAATGAAGCTTGATTAGGGACATTCCACCAATGAAGAAGCTCCTTCCAAGGGATTTGTTGACCAATTTGCAACTAATTGGCTCCATCATCACTTGTGTTGTCTTCACTCCTTCCTCCATATCTTGAGTCCAAGAGCTTACTTATTTTAAAATGTAAAGAATCTACATAAAATCAATACATATCTAGTAATAATAGAAAGGGGTTGAATGAGAACTTATGAATTACAACAAGATTAAGTATGATTTGAGAGGTGATTAGAAGAGGAATTTGTGAGTTTTTTAAGCTTGAGAGAGAGGAGGAAGGAGGGGAGGGTGAGAAGACTAATGGCTGATTTTTAGAGAAGGACTCAATGTGGAAAAGAAAGGGTGTGTGTGTAAAGGTAGAGGGGGTGGTCTCCACCACAGTTGAAAAAACGGGTGTCCGCCATTTTGGCCATATCTCCTAGACCGTACATGCAAAAATTATAAAAAATATATGGTCAAAATCTCCAGCTCATCAGCTACAACTTTGATGAAGACAACTTTTCTTGGATCAGAGTGGAAGTATTTTTTAAAAATCCAACAAAATCATGTGTCTGTTTCCTTCCTTTACCAAGTCTTCCACCTGGGTCCCATCTGTTTGAATCATCATATGGCTCCAAAGCCATGATGATATGAGCCACTCATGACCCTTGAATCATGGGTGCATGGCTCCACAACCACATCATATCTTTTCTTTTCACATTTACATATTTTCCCTTCCCTTTACCACTAGGTTCTCCCTTTCACCTCCGGTGAACTAGTGAAGGAAAAATTCCCATCAAATCATTTTTTTGAATTTTTCCAAGAGGTTGTTCTCACTCTTTCTTTTATTGTAAACCTCTAGAAGCAAGGAAGACCAACAAAATATAGTAAACAAAAATTTGTGATAGGCTCGGATCATAGCCCCCCCAAACCTGGCTAGGGGTATTTATGCCTCTAGCCTACTTTCTTTGATCTTGGGCTGACCTTATCCTAATGTGATAAGACTTTAGACGCCATCCATTTGTCCTGGTCTTGTGCACTTTACCATCAATGTCTTGAAGTCTGTAAGAGCCATTTTTGAACTTTTTGGTGACCAAGAATGGGCCTTCCCATCGAAAAAGAAACTTTCCATCCTTACGAGTGTCGAAGCGATTGTCATATCGAAGCGCCAGAGATCCCTTTTTGATGTCTTTGGATGCTAGCTTTTTGTTGAACTTTTTTCTGCGCTTCTCTGCTTCTTGAGAATAGTGGTTGATGGCTTCTTCACAATCCAATTGCAGCCTCTCTAGATCCATGATCCTTTGATGTACTTTCTCCTTTTGAGAGCCTACCTGGCTACCCAATATTCAAAGACTTGTTAACTTCACTTCAATGGGCAAAAGAACCTCCTTTCCATAAACCAAATGAAAGGGTGTGTACCCTAATGTGGTTTTGAAGGAGGTTCTATAGGCCCATAGAGATCCATTCAGGTGCTTGTCCCAATGTTGGCGCCTGGCATGTACCTGTTTGGTGAGAATTTTGCAAATGATTCCATTTACTTTTTCCACCAAGCCATTGCACTGAGGGTAGTAAGGAGTAGAGTGTTGATGCTGAATATTTAGCTTTTGCATGAGTTCTCCTACCAAGTCTGCTCTAAACCCTGGTCCTCTATCAGATAGTATTTCAAGAGGGGTGCCAAACCGGCAACAGATGTGTTCAAAGATGAACTGACTCACATCCTTAGCAGTAATTCTATTGGTCGGCATAGCCTCAGCCCATCTAGTCATGTAGTCTACTCCCATAATGATGTACTCTTTACATGACTGAGTGCGTGGTAGAGGCCCTATGGCATCAATTCCCCACTTCTCAAAGGGCCCATATACCTTTATTGGGTTCTCAGGTTCAGCTATGAGCCGTCGTGGTCCTGCTTTCTGAAATTCATCACATGTTTGACACCAGTATTTGACATCACGATGAAGACTTGGCCAAGTAAACCCAGCTTGTAGAACCTTTCTACTAGTGATGTCATGTGCAAAGTGTCCTCCGCACACATCATCGTGACAAGCTTTTAAAATCTCTTCAATTTCACTCTTCAAAGGCACTCTCCTAAGCACACCATCCTTACCCAGACAATACAAATTATCATTTACTATGCAATACCTGGTAGCCTTCCTAGCTAACCATTGCCTTTCCCCTGCATTCAAGTGTTTAGGAGCCTCTCCTTGCTCCAAAATGTGCATAATATCTTCTAATTCCTCCTTGCCTTGCTGAAGTGGAAGTTTGATGGCCACTGCTCCCACTATTGACTCATTTAACTTCGATGATGCTAGGTGGTCTGCATCCTTGTTCTGGTCTCTTGGCACATGATGTACTTGTGCCTCCCTAAATCTCCTCATAAGAGCTTTGGCTTCTCTCATTTTAGTAGAGAGACTGGCATTTTTGCAAGCCCATGTACCTTGCATTTGCCTTGCCAAAAGCATGGAGTCACCAAAAGCATTTAATCTCTCAATTGAGTTATCCAGGCACCAACAAAGGCCATGAATTAGAGCTTGATATTTAGCTTCATTGTTGGAGTGGACATCTTCTAGAGTGATCCCTTCACCATGGATCCTCTCTCCCAATGGAGATAAGACCACGATGCCTGCAGCTGCCTTATCCTTGGTTCTCTTGTATGCTCCATCAAAGTAGAGGCTATAAGCATTGACCAGAGCCTCTAGAGCTGGAGGTGGTTGAAGTTCCTTTCTCTTCAAATGGAAAACTTTTTCATAGCACTTGTTTATTAAAATGTTGGCTAAGCATGCTCGAGTTGTTCTTTCAACCTGTATTGTATAATCAAACTCTTGAAGTCGCACCACCCACTTTTCTATTTTGTTAGAGATTTCCATATGTTGTAGTGCATAGGGAAACATATCCTCCACAGTGATAATTACAAACCTCTTCGGCAGCAAGTATGGCCGAAATTTGGTTACCGCAAACATGAGAGCTAACACTAGCTGTTCCATCAGGGTGTAGGCCTTCTCTGTGTTTTCCATGAGGCGGCTAGCAAAATACACAGGCCTCATAAAGGATGTTTTTGGATCTTTTTGTAGGAGGGCAGCACCAATGGCCTCTTCTCCCACACTAGGGTTTACAAAGAATGTTTCTTCCCAACAAGGTTGGAGGATTACAGGGACGGACCCTAACATTTTTTTTATCTCTCTAAAATACCCATCACTTCCTTCGCTCCAAACAAGTGTCTCTTGGCGAGTCAACTGGTGTAGAGGAAATATCACTTGGGACAGTAAGTGTATGAATCTACTCAAATATCTTAGCTTTTGCAAGAAAGAGATTAATTGTTTGATGGAAGTTGTGGAAGGTAGATTTAGCAATGTTTCTATCTTTTCAGGATCTACCTCGATTCCATCAATGGACACTACATGCCCCAATAGTGTAACCTTGCTTTCCCCAATGTGACATTTGTCCTTGTTTAGTTGTCCACCCAGCTTAGCTAAACGAGTAAATCCTTCATCAATCTTGCCGAGATGCATACTTTTGGAGCTGTAAATACAAAAGTCATCTATGAAAACCCTTATGGACTTACCAAAGTAAGGTTGGAAGACCATGTTCTTGAATCGTTGAAAGGTGGCTGGAGCGTTGGTGAGACCAAAAGGCATGACTCGAAAGGCGTTGGAGAGAGCTATCACTATGAATGAAGCATTAACCTCAATGTGTGTACAAGGAATGGATAACTTCAAGCACTCCCAACACAATAGCATGTAGATTACTAAACAACAACACAAGATTTGGCCAAAATCACATCAAACACTCTCACACACACATAAAATATCTCTCTTAATTAACATAAGTAAGAGGAGGGGAGATTACTAGCATAAAACCATTTGCACTTTAGAATGTGCAACGAATAGAGTGAATGAATGAGCTTTAGGGGCTCATGATGAGTGATACAAAGACTCAATGGAGTTGAGGGAGACTTGAAATTACAAAGGGGGGGGGGGCTCTTTATATAGGAAAGAGAGTGATTAGGAGTGAAGTTAAGATCCAAGTGCAATTTGTACAAATGAAGCTTGATTAGGGACATTCCACCAATGAAGAAGCTCCTTCCAAGGGATTTGTTGACCAATTTGCAACTAATTGGCTCCATCATCACTTGTGTTGTCTTCACTCCTTCCTCCATAGCTTGAGTCCAAGAGCTTACTTATTTTAAAATGTAAAGAATCTACATAAAATCAATACATATCTAGTAATAATAGAAAGGGGTTGAATGAGAACTTATGAATTACAACAAGATTAAGCATGATTTGAGAGGTGATTAGAAGAGGAATTTGTGATGGTTTTTTGAGCTTGAGAGAGAGGAGGAAGGAGGGGAGGGTGAAAAGACTAATGGCTGATTTTTAGAGAAGGACTCAAAGTGGAAAAGAAAGGGTGTGTGTGTAAAGGTAGAGGGGGTGGTCTCCACCACAGTTGAAAAAACGGGTGTCCGCCATTTTGGCCATATCTCGTAGACCGTACATGCAAAAATTATAAAAAATATATGGTCAAAATCTCCAGCTCATCAGCTACAACTTTGATGAAGACAACTTTTCTTGGATCGGAGTGGAAGTATTTTTTAAAAATCCAACAAAATCATGTGTCTGTTTCCTTCCTTTACCAAGTCTTCCACCTGGGTCCCATCTGTTTGAATCATCATATGGCTCCAAAGCCATGATGATATGAGTCACTCATGACCCTTGAATCATGGGTGCATGGCTCCACAACCACATCATATCTTTTCTTTTCATATTTACATATTTTCCCTTCCCTTTACCACTAGGTTCTCCCTTTCACCTCCGGTGAACTAGTGAAGGAAAAATTCCCATCAAATCATTTTTTTGAATTTTTCCAAGAGGTTGTTCTCACTCTTTCTTTTATTGTAAACCTCTAGAAGCAAGGAAGACCAACAAATATAGTAAACAAAAATTTGTGATAGGCTCGGATCAGCATATTTCAAATTCAAATCTCGCGCTGCCCTTCGTGGATGCTCTAGTGTCCACATCGCACACTCAAGAAGGCTTTGCCCAGTGCCTAGCCAATGGCCACCACTGACTACTATGCCCCACACGTTGCATCTGCTTGATTTGCTTCCACAACCCAATTATAGCTTATTCAGCAGGGGGCCCTCATGTTTGATCAACACCCCAGCCTTTGCATCAATTCTTGAGTCCTCATTGCCCAAATTTCTCTTTTGCCCGCTACTCTGATAAATTGGTAATTAGTCATCAATCAACAGTCACACCTTGGTCCCCCAGCCCCAGCCCGAGCTTACATCCTAACCGTTGCATGCCTCCATGCCTATTTATCTAGCAGCTGTAGCATTTGTCAGTGCCCACCTCTGTGCATCATCACTCGTGCCCTTTGCTCTGCTACACGCCATGACAAAGCCGAACAGAATCCCCGCTGTGCCTTGCTGTTCGTCGGTCAACCGTTGACCGCCGCTAGGGCTCTTTGCCACAAGGCCACCCTCAAGGGTCAAAAGGCCCTCTTCTCCCTCACAATTATCTAACCTCTTGGAGTCCTTTTGCCACCATCAGAGGGGGGTCCTTCCCACACACCTAGTCCTACTTTTGGAAATCTTCCTTACATAAGAGCTCTAAACAAAAATTTATATCCCCAAAATCGAACATCTCTAGAACCTTGAGCCATCTTGAAAATTTGTGAGGGGGTGCTCCATGAATTTAGAGAGTGACTTCACAAACAATTTGTAAAAATTATTAAGATTGACTGCTCACGAGGGCTAGATACTACCCAATCACCCGGGTAAGACCTTCCTCTCATCGCACATGGGAGTGCACCATCATGGGAGAAAAGGGAATAAATAAATTCAACGGCCATGTTTTTCACACGTGGCAAGCAAAAACCAAGGGCTACTTAATGCTATTAAAGAAATTATGGCTAAAAGCATGGTTTAGTGGTACAAAAAGGACTACCCTTGACACAACATAGGCTTGGTGGTTTGAGTGTGCAGAAAGGGAGAACCTTTTAACGGAATTGGGGAGGGGCCATATATTTCTTTTGCTTTGTTTTTGAAGACGTTTTTATCTTTTCAAACTGGCCACTCCCGAGAAGAGATGGGGGTTGAGGGTGAGACCAGGGGTTAGGTTTGGTGCTTTTATGCCCTCTCTCTCTCTCTCTCTCTCTCTCTCTCTCTCTCTCTCTCTCTCTCTCTCCGCCTTATAGCTACACAGTGAAGCTCGGTGTGCACATTTGTCGCACGTGTCAATGCAATGGACTTGCCATACACTGTGTGCGAGCCACAAATGGCTGCAAGCACACAACCACACTAATCTAGCAAGCTCAAGAGAGCAAAGGTGTGTCACTCACCGCCCTACGCTCGCCTTCGTGGAGGATTCCTCCCCACGAAGAAGGAGCTACCGCCGTGCCGCGCTCAACCGCCTCACCACCGTCGTGCCATCATTGCAATGCTCTCTCTCTCTCTCTCTCTCTCTCTCTCTCTCTCTCTCTCTCTCTCTCTCTCTCTCTCTCTCTCTCTCTCACACACACACACACACACACACACACACATGCATACACACACAAGGAGATGAAGAAGAAGATGTAGATGGAGCAAGAGCACTCTTCAATTGCAGAACTGACAGAATGAGTGATTTTTAGGTTTAGGTGACTTTTATATGAGCTCCCCCATTCACACTTGGGTGCCCATGCTTAGCCAACTAACCCTTGAATGTTCCAGTTAGAGTGCACCTCTCATCGGCGATCACTCTACCCTTTTCCTATTGGACCGACAAGCCCGGCCCATGACTACTAGAAGTGGATTCCAATGGGTTAACATGCCTCTCTTCCTGATGTAGATTCCACCCTCGGAATCTAACAGTGCAGCATCAGGATCCGCAATAGGAGTACTTGTGTCATAAGAAAAGCAACATTGTGAAAGCTCAAAGGCAGCATGTGCAGGCATGTAATAAGTGATATGCATACATGATATTCTAGGAAATGCAAAAAAAATATGAATTGTAACATTGCCAACTAGAACAAGCGTAGTACCTAAATGAAATGCAATTGAGTTAAGGTCTATTAAGTTGACTCTAAGAGAATCACACAAGAGCTAGGGCTAAAGTAAGTACTAGATTGTCTAACATTAATTAAAAAATGTCGACTAAAAAGTAGTTAACCCTAGAAATGCTCGTCGGGGTCTAAAGACTAGCGATCTTGTTACTTATACCACTTAAGTGTGATCACCATAAAATACAAGGAAGTTTGTGCTATTTTCTTTTTCTTTTCTTTTTTTTTCTCTTTTTTTTGTTTTCTTTTTTTGGCATTGTCATAGTTGCTAAAAGTAGCTGGGGGACTCGAGGTCTCACATACCAGTAGCTGGGAGACTCAAGGTCTCAAATACCAGAGCATAAACTAGCTGGGAGACTCGAGGTCCCAAATACCAGCTTAACACATGGACTTCCATAACACAAGTCACACTTAGGTGGAACAAGCTAGAGAGAACTATATCCTCATAGACTAAAACATTACTAAAGTTACTACAATTAATAAACTATTTAGGAATTAAAGTTAGTAATTCAGTGGCCTAGTTTAGCCTAAGGTCCTGATACCTACTTAAAGCCAACTAATAGACCAAACTCAAAGAGAAGAACGAGGTACTAGAAGTTTTAAAAAAAAACTATAGCATCTAAATTGGCAATGTCACAACTTCATAAATTTTATGCACTGTTAGAAACTTAAATGACAAGATGCAAGCATGTAACTGTGGAAAGCATAGATAAAAAGAAGTAGTACACCTGATATAATGGAGAACATCCGTTGTAACATTTAAACATCCATTGTCGTTGTCCTTTGGAGGCATCTTTATGTAGTCACAAACTGCACAATAGTCACCACCAAACATCCACTTTCCAGAGGCACATCAGTGGGAAAAGGTACCAACCCTTATTGAACACAATTAAAAAACATAAGGAACCCTAACCTAATTATTTGCACTCTCCCTAGAGAGTCAAGGGAATAGGATATTGTAAAGATTGAGGGGAAACCCTAAGGCTAAACCCCTATCCTCTTCGTCGAGAAAAACGAAGTCATCATCCGTGAGATCATATGTGCCACCCGTGTAATCATGTAAATCTTCTTTATCATTAGAGGCACCAATGTTTACTGAGAAGGTCACTAGACATCTATAGTCATCTTGGTAAAAAGAGTAGGCTTATGCAATGGTACAAACCCTCTCTACTAAGTATGGATGAATCGTGGTCAAGAGACGTATCAGCCATTCTAACTCCTCAAAATTCCTCTCACATGCTAACGTACCTACCAAATCCCATTCACAGGCAAGCACCGGAAAGACAATGTGAAACACTTGTGAAAAGTAATGAGGGTACCTCTCACCCAAGGCAGGAGTGGATGACTCTAGCGTACTAGCCATATCTGTACACACAGATAGATGACGGTTAGAGTGCAAATATTACAAGGTTTGTGTCAAAAGGTCATGTTCTTGTGCATAATGTGCTTTTATGATTTTTTGTTATGTATAGCACTTGTAAGTTTCTAGATTATTGTTTGGTGTCTCTTGCTCTTTTTGTTTTTTATCTTGTTTTTGTGAGTATAAAGCTTTATATATACATTCCCTAATATTGGGAGATTGAGAGGTTAGGGAGAAAGGTTGAGAGGGGAGTGAGTAAATGATGACTGTCAGCAAACACTCCCCCCTTCCTTGGGTAGATCATACCTTTTGGAATGATATCGTCACCTTTTGAAACCAATTGTTCCAAGTTATTATGGGTGAAGACTTTGACCAATAGTTTTTGACCACCCTAGGCATTTCATCTAGTTGCAAGGCTGGTAAGGTATTCTCCCATGATTTTATTTGCAACGTTGTTGTAGGTGCTGAACTTACAACAAGAGGCGCAAATTCTTCCTTGTTTGTATGGATATGTACAATGGTAGGTGGAGGTTGTGTTGAAGCTTCTATTTCCGTATAGGAACTACATGAAGAGCAAGAAGCTTCATTTGACTTCCCTGTTCCTGAGTTAGGTGGAACAAATTCTTCCTTGTTTGTATGGATATGTACAATGGTAGGTGGAGGTTGTGTTGAAGCTTCTATTTCCATATAGGAACTACATGAAGAGCAAGAAGCTTCATTTGACTTCCCTGTTCTTGAGTTAGGTGGAACAAATTGTTCTTTCTTCGGTACCCAAACTAACTCTGGAGTGGGTGTGTAGCATTCCATGATTTTTTTTCTTTCCGTGATCTTCAATTTGTTTTGGAGCTACAGGATTGGGTTCACATAGGCTAGTGACAAATAAGAGCACAATTTACGTTTTGGCACCCAGATTTGATCATTTGCTTCATAGTAGCCTTGGGCTTCCAATAGTTTTTTAGGAATCCAACGCAACATTTCTTTACATTTATTGGGGCAAGTGGGACGTCTCTTACCAGGCTCCTATCTTTTAGCACTAGCTATGGTCGCTAAAGAAGCTTTAGGGACCCACTTGTATGTTTTCTTTGTTATATTAGGGTGGGTCTTGTATGTCTCAAGCTTTATTTCAAATACAACAGTTGAAGCTTTAGAGAGTTGGGCTATGGGGACATATGGTTCAATCTCTTGGACATGCAATGCTTTGGGTTTTATTTCCTAACTATGGCTTGAGTGGTAGGGCTAAGAGTTGGTTTTTGCGTTGTGACACCCCCCGTCCCCCAATCAATAGTGCATTTGGTGGTTATCATCCACGTGCGTCCTAGGTTTATATTACCCTCCATAGTTCCAGTAGGCATGAACAAAAAGTCTTGAGCTACAACCCCATTCTCTTAACTGGCAGAAGTGTGCCAGATTCCAAAAACCGCAATTTTTTTCTTGTTGAAACTACTTAGCACCCGTGTGCAATAAGGTGTTATATATAGCACTTTTCTGTAGGTGCTATTGAGCTCAATAGGGTATCATAGAGGTGTGTCAGATTCCAATCAATCATCCTCTGTTTCAAAGTGGAATGCATGTGTAACTCCAAGGTTGGCCTCTCGTTGGCGTCTTATGCGTTGTTGTCGCTCTTTAGCCTCAGCTTGAGATTGTATCTTCTTCAATTCTATTTGTGCCTTGGTTGCCTTTTTTTTATGGATGGCAGGTAGTCCCTCTTGGCTTAAAGGATCATAGTATCTTTTAAATTTTCTCCCTTCAAGAGTCTCCACACGAATGGTACCTTGTGGGGTGATTTCACATACTCTATATGGTCCTTTTCCTACATATTTCAACTTTTACTTTTTGTTACGCACTCCATACATAAGGACTTTATCACCAAACTTGATATCCTTGTTCTTTAAATGACGGGAATGACGGTCAAACCATTTTTTCCTTCTATCTTTCTCCACATGTGTATTTTGCACAGCCAGTTGTCTTTCTTCATCTAACCTCTCAAGGATATATAAGCTCTCAACTAAAGGGTTATCATCCCAACCTTGTTGTGAAGCTATGCGCTGACTAGGAATTACAAACTCCCATGGCATAACTGATTCTTGGTCGTATACCATTTTGAATGGTGTACAATTAATAGCCACTTTGTAAGAAATACGATAAGCCCATAGATCTGATGTAAGCTTTAAATCCCAATCTGTGCGATGAGCTTCCACCGTTTTGGTCAAGATAGAGATTAAGGTCTTGTTGGTGCTCTGAGCTTGGCCATTTGTTTGTGGATAATAAGGTGTGGACTTATGGTGAGCTATCATGAAGTTGGTAGTGAGTTATTTTATCACTCCATTGATAAAATGAGTACCATTTTCATTCACAATCTCAAAGGGACAACCAAATCTTGTAATAATGTTCTCAAAGAGAAACTTGGTAGTTGACCTTGCATCAACCTTACTTGTCGCCTGACTTCCGCCCACTTTTCCACATAGTCAGTGGAAATGATAATATATCGAGATTAAGTGCTACGAGCTACCGGACTAATTGGGCCTACAAAGTCCAACCCCCATTTTTCAAATGGTTGAGTCACTTTAACAGGATGTAAGGCATCTTATCCTTTCATTGTGTGATCTTGTAACATTGGCATTCATCACATCCTTTTGCAAAAAGTGATGCATCTTTGAATAAGGTAGGCCACCAATAGCCTGATTGCAACACCCTTCTAGCTGTTAGTTCCCCTAAGAAATGTCCTCCGGCTATACCCATGTGGGCTTCTTGAAGTATGTATAAATACTCATCCACATGGGCACAACGTCTAAGAATATCATCCTTTCCTAGCCTGTAGAGAGTTCCTGCAATGAGATAATAAGGTTCACATTCTTTTAACAATTTTTGAGCTTTGTTCTTACGAAGTCCTTGGGTGGAAAACCATTAACTAGGAATTTCACAATCTTCTCACTCCATTCAGGTATGGTTTCAACTGGGAATAGAGATTTATTGGGCAATTCATCACTCATCGACTCCAGTAGGAGCTTCACCATTGGGTACGCGAGAAAAATGATCCTCCATGACATGTCTTTTGCGAGGTCTCACCACAACAATAAAATCAAACTCAAGGAGAATTAACAACCATCATGTAATTCTTCCCGTGGAACAAGGTTTATTTACTAGATACAACAAGGCTTGATGGTCAACATAGAAAACAAACTTGTTGGCCAGAAGGTAGTAGAAAAATTTCTTCTCTACATAAATCATACCTAAACCTTCTTACTCTGTAGTGGTGTAGTTTCTCTCGGCATCGTTCAATTGACGACTTGCAAAGATAATGGGGTAGTCCAATTTATGTTCTCCTGGTTGAGCTAGAACACATCCAATAGCAAAGTTTGATGCATCAGTATGCACATGAAAAATTACATTTCAATTGGGCACTCGTAGAATAGGAGCGCTAGTCAAGGTCTTTTTCAATGACTCATAAGCATGGTCACACTCCGTGATCCAGTGGAACTCAATAAGAAGCCTGTACAAAGGAACAAAATGGCCCATGAACCTTTGAACTCCTTTATAATTTGTAGGTGGTGGCAATTTAGCAATGGCTTTAATTTTGCTCTCATCTATGGAAATCCCATTTTTGGCCCCTGAACCTTTGAACTCCTTTATAATTTGTAGGTGGTGGCAATTCAGCAATGGCTTTAATTTTGCTCTCATCTATGGAAATCCCATTTTTGGACACTATATGCCCTAAAATCACTCCATGTTTAACCCAAAATTGGCATTTGAAAGGGTTTAAGGAGATGCGATACAATTTGCACTTCTCAAACACTTTTCGTAAGCATGATAGATGTTCTTTCCAAGAGGAATAAACACAAAGGTCATCTAAGAAAGCTTCACAAAACTCCCTCAAATATTCTCTAAAAGCAGTGTTTATTAATCTTTGAAAGGTAGCAGGGGCATTGGTTAAGCCAAAAGCCATAACACGAAATGTGAACACTTCAAATTCGGTTATAAAGGCTCTTTTAGCTTGGCCCTCTAGCGCAATTGTGGTTTGATTGTATCCACAGTACCCATATAAAAAGCTATAAGCTTCCTTCCCTGCAACTCTTTCAAGCACGTGTTCTGAATATGCCAAGGGGTAATGGTTCCTCCTAGTGGCGGCATTGACCTTCTTGAGATCCACGCACACTCTGAGTTTCCTATTCTTTTTTGGCACAATCACTATTGGAGACACCCATTCTGAGTGCTGAATAGGGTATATGGATCCACATTTCACAAGCTTTTCAATCTCTTCCTGAATGATCTTTGCATATTTAGGATTCATTGGGTAGGGTCGTTGTTGAACTGGTTTAGACATGCTATTCATGGGGATTGTGTGTTGCACCACGGAAGGTGGAACACCTTTCATATCATGATATGTCCAACTAAATATATCCCTGGATTCCTTGAGAAGTTCTTTAAGTACACACTCTTCAGTCTCTGCCAGATCTTGGCCAATAAAAACTGGTTTGGACTCTTCTCTTGGGTCTGCTAGCTCTATTTCCTTAACTATCAGTGGACCATCATAGACTCAATTTGTTCCATCGATGGGTTTTCTTTGAGCGGATTTGAAATGTTCAGGTGCAGGTGTAAGTCTGTGGGGTCCTGTTGTTCTGTGGACTGTGATCTCACTTCCAATTCCTTTTATTGTTGACCTAACTCTCGATTTTGTCATCTCCTTACGGTATGGCTCAACTTTGGCTTCTCTGTAGTCTCTAGTTGTGTGATGTTAATGGGTTGCGGACTACACCACATAACACTTTGAAGGTATTCACCCCAGTTATCTACCAAGTTTTGATGAGCATCATATGCCCCTATATAATTAATCCATTCTGTAGTAGATTTCTTTTCATTTATTCTAGCACACACATTTGCTCAATATCGTCACCTCTTATTTTCGATTACGGTTGATCTCCAGTGAAGAGTCACTAGAGGAATCGCTACTTGTCTTCTACTCCCTTGCATAGATTGTTATCTAAGGTACCCTAGGCCCTGAATGGTTTGTCCCCACATTTGGACTAAGATTTAACTCAGATTCTTCATCCTCAGAGTCAATTTCACTTGATGATTCTGATCCCAAATTGTGTGGGCTATAGTCTTGTGAGACGCTGTTGGTTCCAATGCCAATCAGACCTTCATCTTGTAGGTCATCAAAAGATATATGCATTGCTTCTAGCATATTTAAGGGTACGAATGGTGGCATTTCATCCCCTTAGGTGTTATCCAGGTCATCCCGCTGTTTCCCCAAGTGTCTATGGTTGCTACTAGGTGGACCCAATCCACATTGTCCGACGCTGTCATTCCAGGTAGTACATCCATATAAGGAGAATCTTCCCCAACATTAGTGTCCGCTTTACACGTGTAACAATACTGCAATGGGGCCGAGTGAATGTTGGAATTAGGGTTGCAGAGAAACGCACACAACTTGGAGAAGACGAAGGAAGCTCAAGGCACACAATAGAGAGTGTGTTTCTTAGTATGCAATGGAAAGATAGATAGCCCTAGAGTGATGGGCGTATATACAATGCACAGGGGAAAAAACCTCCTAAAGAGGGAAAAAATGCCCTGGTGGTCCTAGTGTGTTCACACACATCACTACCACATGTATATGGTAACAAATCTCCCCTGGAGTGATGCAGTGAACGAGAGCTGGCACATGAGTAAAGGTAACTGCCATGCTCTGAGGACATGATCAGTCCACAAAGGGGAGTAAGCCCAAAGCTTTGCAGAAATCTTCAAGCTTCTCACGAGACAATGCCTTTGTGAAAAGATCTGCAAGGTTGTCTTGTGTTGGCACATAAGCCAAGCTGATCTCTCCTACTGAGAGCCTCTCCCTGACATAGTGGTAATGCACCTCAATGTGCTTTGTGCGAGCATGAAAAATTGGGTTCCTCGCAACTACCAATGCGCTCTGACTATCAGTGTAGATAGTGTTGGCAATGTCCTATCCAACACCTAAATTAGCCATAAGGCGTCTGAGCCATACACACTCAGCCGTAGCTATGAAGACTTCCCTGTACTCAGCCTCACAACTCGAAGTGGCCACAATAGGTTGCTTCTTGCTCAACCATGATATACATGTACTGCCAAGCATGAAACAAAAATCACTTGTGGACACTCGCGTGTCAAAACAACCATCCCAATCCGAGTCCGAAAAAGCATGTAAGTCTGGCGGCAATGATCCCCCCTTGGGATAAAACAAGCCAAGATGTAAAGTGCCACTAAGGTAGAGGAAAATCATCTTGACAGCCTGCCAATGCTTAGACCCTAGGCTATGCATAAATCTGCTGACTTATGAGACTGCAAACTGAATATCTGGCCTCGTGTTGCAAACATAAATGAGGCAGCCAACAGCAGTTTGGTAAAGAGTGACATCAGCAGGATTTCCAGTATCATGTAGACTCAACTTCAAACCTGTTTCCATGGGAGTGGCAACATGTTTGCAATCCTCAAGTCCAAACTTACATAGCAATGTCTCTATGTAACTTTTCTGACACAAGGAAATACCACCATCACACTGCTTAAACTGTATACCCAAGTAATGATGCAACAGCCCCAAATCTTTCATCTTGAAATTAGAATTCAAATCAGCCTTAAATTCAGCAATATGTCTCTCATTTGGTCCAGTGATCAGCAAATCATCGACATAAAGAACCACAATGAGAAGTACATCATCCTCACGCTTTACATACAATGTGCTTTCTATTGGACTGTTACGAAAGCCTCGTTTCACCAAATGAGTGTCAGATTTCTCATACCAAGCACGAGGAGATTGCTTCAACCCATACAAAGCCTTCTTACATCTGCACACTTTTTCCTCTTGTCCTTTGATGACAAAACTGTGAGGCTGTGTTACATAAACTTCCTCAAATATGTCACCATTCAAGAAAGCAGAACAATGTCTGATTGATGTACATCCCGACCAAAATGAGCTGTCAATGCACATAGAAAACGTACAGTATTCATACGACAAGTGGGAGCAAAAGTCTCTTCATAATCTATGCATTTTTGTTGTGCATAACCTTTTGCAACAAGTCGAGCCTTATGGTGATCGATCTCACCATCCGGCTTGTGTTTCAATTTGTAATCCCACTTCGTACCAATGGCCTTTTTTCTAGGAGGCAAATCACATAAAGTCCATGTGTCATTTTTTATAAGTGCTTCATATTTTGATTGCATGGCAGCCATCCAATTTTTTGAATTTTGTGCTTCATCAAAAGACAGAGGCTCCTCAACATCAAAGTATCTCCACCAGGTGGGGGTAAAAAACAACCCAGAGTGAGCCAAGGATTCCCTGGAAATGTAAGCTAGACACAGCCAAAGCATAACAGTCTGATGCATAGGATGCATGGCGAGAGCCTGCACGAGTACGACTAGACAAAGGTGCATCCAATTTACTGTCCCGCAAAGTGTGCACCAGCCATTTTGGCATACCTCTAGCCTGCTCATTTTCAGCCCTTTCCTCATCAAGTACATCATGTACATCTACATCAGTAATAGGCTAATCTAAAACATTTTCAGAAACCCCCATAGGCTGTACATTTGCCTCATTGGAACGTACATTCGTATTTTCACCACTGAGAAGAGGCAACAAAGTGTCATAAATGTCCTGTGAGCTTACATTAATGTCTCTAGTATAGACAGCAAGGGCTGAACAGAATCTTCCACAAACACTTTATCCTGAGAAACTAGAATACGTTTTGTTTGCGGATGATACAACCTATAACCTTTGCTTTCAGCACTATAACCAACAAAAATACATTTGGCAGCCTTATCATGCCAAACAACCAAAAACACGCATGTGCTCAATAGAAGGCTTCTATCATGCCATGCTTCATATGGAGTAATAGACTGCAAAGCTTTCGTAGGACACCTGTTAAGTACATAAGTGGCACACATGATGGCCTTAAGCCAAAAAGAATGCGGCAAAGCTTGACTTTTGACCATACATCATGTCATTTTTGTCAGTGATCTGTTTTTCCTCTCAACAACACCATTTTGTTGAGGTGTATAAGGCACTGTACATTGGTGTTTTATCCCACGACTAGCCAGAAATGCATTAAATTCATGAGACATATACTCCCCCCCTCGATCGGAACGGAGGGTGCCCATAGTACATTTCGAGACATTTTCAGCCATAGCCAGAAATTGTTTGAAGCACATAAAAACTTTGGACTTCGCTTTAAGCGGAAATACCCATGCATGCCTGGATTAATCATCAATGAAAGTCACGAAGTACAGGTAATGACCCAAGGACACAGTTTGCATGGGTCCACAAACATCACTATGCACAAGCTGCAACCTGCATGTGGCCCGAACTGAACCATCCTTTGTAAATTTAGAACGCTGCATCTTACCCAAAATACAGCCTTCACAAACATGTTTGACAGGTGCTTCAAGAGGCAGCAAAGAAGCAACCATATCAGATTTCTGCAAACGCAGCAAACTAGCAAAATTCAGATGACCAAAGGGTGAAAGCATAGAATGGTGTCTAAATACTTGGTGTCCATGGACACCAAGTATGATGCCATGGATGGCACCATAGCTGGGCTTTTAAGTCAATAATTTTTAAAAGAATATAGGTAAGATAACTGACTTCACGACTCCACTACTCGAATTGAAAGACATGGAGCGGTTAGCACGCGTGGACCTCTCCCTCTCTCTCCCTTTCTCTCTCTCTCTCTCTCTCTCTCTCTCTCTCTCTCTCTCTCTCTCTCTCTCTCTCTCTCTCTCTCTCTCTCTCTCTCTCTCTCCTACTCTCTTGTTCAGAATATGGATGATGGAGACTCCCTTCCTCTCGCTTTGGTTCTAGCTCATACCTCCTCACAAGAAGCAATGGAGCTTCTTGAACTCAACAATGCACCACAAATGGATTTCAGTTCACTATTACCATCAGGAAGTTTTGTATGACTTCATTCATTTCAAACTACTGCAGACTGTTCCAGGATGGTGGACGACGGATTTTATGATGAGGCACATGGAATAGACACCATTCATAAGCAGGTGCACTCCAAGAGAAAGGCTTGTCTAAATGAGGATGAAATTATTGCAGTGAGGAAGTATGAAGCACAGGCTAAACGTGAGTACAGAAAGCGATGTCATGCAAGAAAGCAAGTACAGCCAAGCGTCAACATTGGAGCGGAAGATTGTCATAGGGAAGATTGTCATAGGGAGGACGTCGATGTACACACAAAGGAAGACAAGAAGCAACATACTATTCAGAATATTGTTCAGCACATTGTGAGACACTTGCATAGTTACGGGAAAGAAGATAAGAATGCAATTCTTCAAGGTGTTTTCAATGATGATAGAATCTTGCCATTCTGTGAAGATCTGTATCTTCCTGCAAATGGCCTTATTTATGCACTCAAGGTCTCCTTACACGAATTAAAGATTCCAAAATCAGCTGATGAGATGTTTTTAAAACGAAGCACATTCAGCATGCTGCTGAATGGATTACTGCATGATAATGGGAGCCAAGGTAGAGGTGTTACTCTACATAAAGTGGCAAAGCTATTAAATGTTCATCCAAGGAATTTATATTCAGCTTTGGGTAGACTTGACAGCAATCCTATGTCAAGTACGCTGAGGTTCGACTTATGCAAAAGGAAGTCTGGAAATACTGGGTCCTTATCGGAGGAATTGAAGCAGAGAATTATTACATTTTGGATAGAGCACAGTAGGGTGTCTCCAAACAAGAAAGATATTTGTCAAAAACCATTGGGCAGAAAAAATTATCAAGAGCATCCCATACACTTACTTGATGAATCTCAGGTAAACATGTCTCATTCTTACAATGAACAACTCTCAAGTGAAACATCTCACTCTTATGAATAGCTACCCATTGGGTGTTATGGAGTTGTGTACATCCTACTATATGTGATATGTGGCCAAGTAATGTGTCAAGATAGTCCATTGTCTCTACCTACGCTATTATGTGTGCTATATTGCACAAGTGTAGCCCAATGTCCCTGTCTATGCTATAAGTATGCCATGTAAAAGGACTCTATTGTAGTAAGATAGCAACATGTGTGCTATACAGTAAAAGTGTGTGTAAGAATAGCACAATGTTCTTGTCTATGATATGATGTGTGGTATGTGAAAGAGCTATATTACATATTGAGAGCACTATGTGTGCCATATAGCGTTAGTGTGTGTAATAAGAGGCCAATGTCCCTATCTATGTTGTTATGTCATAGTATTTCTTGCAGTATGAGTGCTATATAGCATAACTATGTGTAATAATAGCCCGATGGTCCTGTCTATGATATTATGTGTGCCATGTAGTAGGAATCTATCAGAGTATGACAACATCATGTCTGCTATATAGCAAACATGTGTGTATAATAGCACAATATACCTATCTATGGTATTATGTGTGCTAAAAGATTTTATAATATTATGAGAGCACTATGTGTGCTACATAGCAGATGTTAGTGTAATAGTAGCACGGTATCCATGTCTATGCTATTATGTGTGCTATGCAGAGTGTGATATTTGTAATAATAGCACAATATCCCTCTCTATGCTCTTTTGTGTGTTATGTAGAAGAACTGTGTTATAATATGAGAGCACTATGTGTGCTATATAGCAGACGTGTGTGATGTGTGTGTAATAACAGCTAAAAATCCCTATCTATGCTATTATGTGTTATATAACAAAATTGAGCATGTAATGAAAGCTGAATTATCTATCTGTGCTATATAGCATAGCTATACGTATTTATACCAATGCATCTGTAGCTATGCTATTATGTGTGATATATAGCAAAATGTAATTCTAATGCATTTTTTTTTCAATCAGACTGAGTATTTCTTGAAGTTTAAAGATAGCCACCCACATGTGACAATTGGGCAAAGGTCCTTTGAGAAGCTGAAGCCTTGGTTTGTGTGAAAGTTGAAAGATCAAAATACTTGCTGTTGTGTTTATCATATCAAACTGATGTATCTCAAAGATGCATTTAATGTTATGCGCTCATCTGCTTTTGGTTTTCATGGGAGGTCATGTACATGTAAATGCAATGTTTGCAAATCAGATGGGGTGAATGCAGAATGTCTTGCTGTTGAGCACTCGTTTTCAGAGATCACGAAGTTGTGGGAATCATGCGTATGTACAAAGGCTAAGGGGGATATGTTCCATAAACACACCTGCTTGATGGGCCAATGCAAAAATTGTGGTGTGGAAAAGCTCAGCCTTTGTCCACGAGAACTTGCAGAGATGACAAAGACAGTTCCACTGCAAGTCTTCGAGGACATTAACACTAGGTTGGTAATGGGACACTTTTATGTCCTGTTAAGTGACCATTTTTCTTGAATTATGTCAAGAGTTTCAAAATGGATTTTGAGGTGCTATCTGTCTAGAAAGTTGTTTCATGAGCTGAAAAAAACTTGACATTTTTTTGGAATATCAATTCCATCTTTAACCTTGTCCTTGCACAACATTTCACAACCTAAACTGTGTGAAAAAACGGGTCCTGTTTTTGGCCTTTTTCAACTTTTTGCAACTATACCACTCTAGAATTCATGTTTGTGAGGTCTATAATGCTAGAGAACTATCTTTAGTAGTCCTCAACATGTCCTGATGCTTCTAGGGAGAAATAAATGTTAAAGTTGTAAGTTATGACCAAATTACAAAAAATGTCAAATCCTGTTCTTTAGCCAATTTTAGCTCTTCTATGATTTTTTTGGTGGCTTTCATGATATCCAAATGCAGTTTTGATTTTCTAAGTTGCATATTGTAACATAAAGCTATTATTCCTTGAGTTTTGGGGCACCTAATACCCTATTTTGCATAGTAGACAATGATGGTTGATTTTTTCTATTATAGAAGAAAACGAAACATTATAGTATATCAAGTATAGCTTTTTCAATATTGTTAGTTTCTTGTGACAACTACATACATTTTGTAGGTAGTAACCATATCTAGTCATAAGGATCAAATTTGGATAGATATTGAATAGTTTATATGGAATTCTACAACTCATAATGTTGAACCCAGTTTTTCCATGTTTGTTGTATTTAGCACTTCATCTTTGTCCCCAAGATTCCCCTTGGAAAGAGATGTATTATTCTTTTGACATGCTCCATGGCTCCTTATGAACCTAAAGGCCAATAGGGAACTAAGAAAACATGCATATATTATTTGTATTGAGCATGGCTATAGAAACTTTGATGATAGGTTTGCAGAATAGTAAAAATTCAACTTTTTTGTACCTATTTCTTTTGGCAAAACAAAAAATAGTGAGTGAGAAGCAATCATATGTTCTGATCACCAATCCATTGAAGTTAACTAGGGAATTAATCTCAAGTCCTACAAAAATCCCTAATCTTATTTTTATGCAACAGAACGTAAGAAATGAATGTTTTGATGAAAATGTACTGGTCCATCAACTTTGGAGGCTTGGTGTGACCAAAAGATGAGAAATTTTACAAGTTTCTTATTTTTTCCATGTGAAGTAGGCCTTGAACTATAACCTCATGAAAGGATTTTACAAAATGAGTGGATCTACTATGGTTTTGGAGGTTTTTTTCAAAACCCTGAAAGGACACTTTTATGTCCTGTTAGGTTACCAACCTAGTGTTAAAGTTCAAACTAAGCATGGTCTAAGTAAGAGAAAGATGTTGTCACTCAAACAGGTGGCTTTAAGTGAGCTGACAGGGAGGATAAAAGACGACATCAGAATCTTCATCGAGCACAATTTCACTTACAGATGGCAGGCACATCAATACAGATAATGTTTGAAGGTGTTTCCTTCAGATACCATTATATCTGTAGTAGACTTTGCTGAAAATTACTCGTTCAAAGAGAAAAATGAAGTACAATCCATTCATTGGCATACAGATCAATGCACCAACATACATGCGTGACAACGAAGATGACAGTATTATCAATCATATGCATTTCTACATCTCCGATGATAGGCAACATGATACGCTATTTGTCCAGCATTGTTTTCTTCTTTGTGATCACTGGCTTAAAGACCAGGGGCTGAATTTCAAGAAGCACTGGGTGTGGTGAGATGGTACAGCCTCGCAATTCAAGACTGCAAGGCCATTTTAATTTGTTGCTAGATATTACCAACTAACAAGTACAGAGATGACATGGAATTTTTTTGACTCTGGCCATGGCAAGGGGGAGCATGATGGCGATGGCGCTGTGATAAAGAGAGCCCTTACACATGAACAACTCAAGAGTAATGGAGTTGTTATTAGGAAAGCTGCATACGTGGTTGCATTTTTTACGAGAACAATGTCCAATGCTGCATGTAGCTCTTATGCACAATCCACTAAAGCAGGTCCTACTATAAACAGGAAATTTAAAAGAGACAGAAGTGGATAGGTCTAATCTATGGGGTTGTGAGAGAGTACCAGGATCTCGATCACTCCATTGCATTTCAGGATTTTGTCGTCTTGATCCTACTCAATTAAGGACCAGGCGGCTTTCTTGTTTTTGTGATGCTTGCATGAAGGGCCATTGGAGGACTTGTTCCAGCAAATCATATGCAGGCAAGTGGACACATAAGGCATTGAAACCACTCTCTGAGGTAGCAGAAGTGACTGAGGTACCAGAAGATGAAGCTGCAATGTTTGAGGGATCCCAAGATATGCTGAGTGAGTATCTCATTGAAGGTGATAACTTTGCAGTCAATGTAGACGCTGGCAATGCAGAAGGTGTAGAGTTCTTTCTTTTGAGATGTACAAAGATAAAATGGATGACAGATTGCATCTTAAGAGATAAGTGGAAAAACAAATGTGATAAAAACACTTATGTTGTCACAGGGTGTTATTATCAACAGCAAGATGGGGACCCAAATCACTACACTCTACTTGATGATAGGGGAGTTACTAACTTGCTCTCACCTTGTTCGGGCAATCAAGTTTGACATGCCTTTGGTAGATGCTACCTCAAAGACATATTATTTATCTCCGGAACTACATGAAACCATTTACAATGCCATGCCCTATGAAGCAGCATGATACCTATTGAACAGGCTTATATTATGTTCTATATAGTACCTCCTTACACATGTCCATTGTGCTATGTATCACATAGCACACAGAGCACATAGCATAGAATCACACACATTTCAGATAATGAGGTTACTATTGTGAACATGTTGCACCTTGAAAAAAGTCTGTTGTCTCTACCTAGGCTATTATGTGTGCTATATTGTACAAGTGTGTGTAATAATAGCCCAATGTCCCTGTCTATGCTATAAAAGGACTCTATTGTAGTAAGATAGAAACATGTGTGCTATACAGTAAAAGTGTGTGTATCACATAGCACAATGTTCCTGTCTATGATATGATGTGTGGTATGTGAAAAAGATATATTACATATTGAGAGCACTATGGGTGCCATATAGCGTAAGTGTGTGTAATAAGAGGCCAATCTCCCTTAGTATGCTATTATGTCATAGTATTTCTTGCAGTATGAGTGTTATATAGCATAACTATGTGTAATAATAGCCCGATGGTCCTGTCTATGCTATTATGTGTGCCATGTAGTAGGACTCTATCAGAGTATGACAACATCATATCAGCAAAATAAAATTACATCATATCACCAAAATGAAATTACATCATTCAATCATTAAGTTTAGAGAACTTTGAACAGGTCAGTTTTTTGTATAGTTATCGCAAGTACATTCAGTGCGCAAAATGTTGTATACATGATTCCATAACCACAATCAACCTTCCCTACATACTTCTCGTTGACTTCTATAGTGGCTGATGACATGAGCAGACACTATGTCCGAAGGATTTTCAAACTCGTTCATCTTTTCATAAGCATTAGGGCTCGGTGAGACTGTCCACTTGACTAACCAAGGGAACAATGTGCTAACCTGGTAAATTGGGGACTGACAAATATCTACTGGTTCAACTGAAGCAAGACAGACCCAAGTCCCGGGAGGGTTGAGCAGACACTTGTAGAGTGTGTCATCCACCACCAGTGTATTATCAGAGTTGAACTTAGGATGGTGCTTCCAAAAGTCTTTCAAACACTTGAAAAATATGGGCTTTATGTTATCTCTACATGGAGGGATCCCAAGAACTTCATTTAGATTGAAGCTCGCCTCTCTACACCCCTCTTGACCGATAATATTGAGGAAATGTTGTTTGTTCAACCTAGGAAAGCATGCACTCAAAGCAAGTGCTAGATTGTCCTGGGTCATGCAGCTCCATAGTGCAACTTGTGCTCTTTGCAGCAGTGCATGCAAAAAGATTGATGCATTGGGCCTGACCACATATTCAAATTGCATCTTTCTTGTAGAATTGGGCCCAGTGACTACCTGATACCTTGATCTTGCCCAATCAGGAATACTACTTCTCACTATTCCTTTGTAGAAGGAGACCTTATACCTCCTTATGAGAAGCCCATTCACATCTAGTATGATGCATAAATTGTCCCTTCTCTTCTTGTCCTCAAAAGACGCAGGAGGCAGTGCAACAATCTGTACTGGCATTACCACAAGACACAGCCTCTCTTGCCTCTCATATTCATGTCCATTTTTGGCCTCTTTATCAGCATTCTTTGTACTTGCCTCATTTGTATCTGTAGCAGCCGCTCGACCCATAGGGACCTCTGGACTTTTACCTTTGGTATTCCCAACAGTGGGATTTGTACAAGACTCAGTTGTATCATGTGCAACTGCCTCTTTCGTGTCCACAGCAGCCATGAAATGTTCTCCCATTGCCTCTCCCGATTGAGTTGCTCTGTCAGTGGGCACCACTGTGCCTTTCCCTGCCTCATTGTTTTGCTCTATACATGCCTCAGTTGTATTATGTGTATTTGCCTCTTTCATGTGCGTAGAAGCCACGAGAACTTCTCCCATTGCCTCTCCCGATTATACTACTCTGTCGTATGCCTCAGCTATTTCGGCAGAAGTTGCGACATCACCGTTACCCACTGTTGAGCCTATTCCAGGTACTCTCTTAGTGAGGTCCTCCTCACCCAAGCCTCCCTTATCTTCAACAGCGGCATATGTACCCTTTGCCTCCTCTGCATCAACAATGTCATCAGCTGCATCACTTGGGCAGACCACCTCGGCTTGGGCTGTGAAATCACTTGCACCCACTGCCTCATGTGTTCCAGCTTCTCTCTCAATGAGGACCTCCTCACCCATGCCTCTGGTATCCTCAATAGTGGCATCTATACCCATAGGCACAACTGCATCAAGAAGAGCATCCATGACAGCATGAACAATACTTTCTGTTCCACCATCATTAACATTGCCATCAGCAGCAGCATCTGTGCTAGCATCAACTTCCATAGCATCCACAATGTCATTTGTGCAGGCATCAACTACCGTAGCATCAGCAATGGCATGTGTGCAGGCATCAATTGTGGTAGCATCATCAATGGCATCTGTGCCAAATATAATAGTGGCATCTGTACCCATAGCCACAACTGCATCAAGAAGGGCATCTATGACAGCATGAACAATACTTTTTGTTCCACCATCATTAACATTGTCATCAGCAGCAGCATCTGTGCTAGCATCAACTTCCATAGCATCCACAATGTCATTGTACAGGAATCAACTAACGTAGCATCAACAATGGCATCTGTGCAGGCATCAACTTTGGTAGCATCATCAATGGCATCTGTGCCAGATTCAACAGTGGCATCTATACCCATAGCCACAACTGCATCAAGAAGGGCATCTATGACAGCATGAACAATACTTTCTATTTCACCATCATTAACATTGCCATCAACAGCAGAATCTGTGCGAGCATCAACTTCCATAGCATCCACAATGTCATTTGTGCAGGAATCAACTAGCATAGCATCAGCAATGGCATCTCTGCAAGCATCAACTACCATAGCATCATCAATGGCATCTGTGCCAGATTCATTTGTGGTGGGGCTGGGTAATGTACCCTTTTCAAGTTTAGCACGGTCAACATCTGTATGCACATCATCATGCACAACGTGCACATCAACTGCATTAGGCACATTTGGAACAAATTCAGCAGTACTAGTAGGTGTGCAGGGATCAACTGTATCAAAAGACTCTTTTTTTTTGCCTGTAACCCCCCTGGAAGCTGTAGCACCCCCTCTTGGATTCTTCACAGGATAAGACTGAGCCAGTGAACCTACAAACCCCTCAATTGTATCAAAAGACACTTTTTTTTTTCCTATAACCCCCCTGGAAGCTGTAGCACCCCTTCTTGGATTCTTCACAGGATAAGACTGAGCCAGTGAACCTACAAACCCTTCATCTAGAAACCCTGAAGAGCGAGTGCGTCTCATGCAAGTTCCTCTTTTTTCAGCTTCTTGATTATCTACGACAAGAGAAAGTAGAAACATATTACTAAACATGTACAGAAAATAAATCAAATAGTTTGCAACTACTCAATGCAAAGAATTAAGAGACATGTCACTAACAAATTCCAACACTTGATTCATCAATGAGCATGGATACAATAGGGGTGCAATGGATTGCACATGCCTTCTAAAGACATCTTCTAATTGCATGAAGTTACAACAAAAACACACTCAGCTCTTTGCATTTGGTTTCATTCTCTTCCTAAATAAATCAAGAGGTATATCCATTGTGGGACTTCCACCTAAGTTCTTGGGAGTCGATTTCTTGCGCTTCGGTGTTGGCTTCTTTCCCGTTGGAGGGGGTGTTGCTTTCACCGCATCTGCATCTGCCTCATCTGATGCTTCATCTCTAGTGTCCACACTTGGTGATGCTTTGGCACTCAACAGAGAACGCAACAGCCTTCTTGGAGTTAGTTGTTGCCTAGGTGATTTGACTGCAGAAGAATTTGCCATCAAGATGTCTTCAACTACTCCATGTACTGCATCCCCTACGGCAGACTCCGCTTCAAGGGTTGGCTGCATCCCTCGGGTAGACTCCGCTTCAAGGCTTGGCTGCATCCCTGGGGTAATCAGGCCATTCTTCCTTGTGGAATGCATCATCTTGTTGGAGCAAGCATGCGATGATTGTTCTACAAAGCAAGCTATTTACAAAGTCTCACTTGGAGTATCCCAAAATACACACATAAATACTGATTTCGATACCTACCAGTGGCCTGCGTAGAGACTCTCTCTGTTTTTTTCCTCAATGATTCTTGTATACAGGTCTCTGCTGCGATGTCTGTACCTGCAAATGATTTCATTAGATGCCAGAGTTTAAACTACCAATGGAAAGTGGGCCTGCAATAGTAGTAGTAAATAATTGACACGGTGACTACCTGCACTTGATTCTTTCATCTCACTCTTCACCTTCAGACCAATCATATTCTTAGCTCTAGGGGGAACAGACATGTTGCAATCTAGTGCAACACAATAGTCATAGTACCTACATACATGCGCCAAGCATAGAATATGGTACACATGGGTACAAGGCAGGGAGAATACATCCAAGATTCTGGCATCGAACGGTAATCCACATCCTACTCAATGGTAGACCCATTAAGTGCCACCTCGCTAATGCTCTACTTAAAATCCACAGGAGGAAAAGGCTTCATCAAACTGGCTCCCACGTTATGTGGAGTCCTCTCCATGGTAACACAAAATTTAAAGTGCTCTGATTCCTGTGCTATGTTGGTCTCTACTTCTGTAAGTACTGCCTGTGAAACAAAGAAGACAACACATCTAATTTAAGTCTCAATAACCCAACAAAATCATATTGCTGAAAAGAATATGCAGCGTGAATCTTATCCCTTTATTTGCAATACCACATATAAGACAAACACTTACTCTATATGATATAAACACAAGCTTGATGTGGTATATGATATGCATTGTGCTATATAGCACATAGCACAGTCCAAGTATAATGTGCTGTAAGTGCTACATAGAGTATGCACTGTAGATCATAGCAGAGAGACTTTTTAAAATACTAGATATAGCCCAAACATTTTCTCTATATGCTATATAGCACAAGCTTGTTGGGTATATGATATGCAATGGGCTATATGAAACATAGCACATAGCATATAGCACAAATATTGTGCTATGTAGCACATAGCAAAAATAGAGATTGTGCTATATAGCACAATTCACTATTCCACACACTCCAGGGCTATATTGTGAACATATAACACACAAAATATGCTATTTAGCACATAGCACATAAAAAGATTGTTCTATGTAGCACATATCAATATTTAACACACACTTCAGGGCTATACTATGAGCATATAGCATACAGGTATGCTATATAGCACATATTATACATGTCCATTGTGCTATGTATCACATAGCACATAGCATAGAATCACACACATTCCAAATAGATGAGGGTATTGTACCTAGATTGAACTATAAAGAACATAGCACATAACCACACATAGCATATAACCACCCACTCCATGAAGATGATGGCTATGTTGTGACCATATAGCACATAGCATATAACCACCCACTCCATGAAGATGATGGCTATGTTGTGACCATATAGCACATAGCATATAACCACCCAGTCCATGAAGATGATGTCTATGTTGTGAACATATAGCACATATTTTGTGCTATATAGCACATAGCAGAAATAGAATATGCTCATATAGTACATAACCATACAATCCTAACACTCTAACCACATAACCACATGGAAGTGAACCACATACTCCAAAACAAAATGAAGCACATGTAGGAGGGTATGCACCTTTGCTTTAGCCACATTGGCTTCTAATTTAGCAACGTTCTCTCTAGTAATACTCGAGAACTGTCCAATCAAATCAATCAGGCGTTGTCGAGCTACAGGGTCTTGCACGCAATCAATCTCCGTTTGCAACTTTATGGCCAAAGTGTTTGATCTTTGAGCACCCTCAACCCTATGCAATTCTCTGACTTGATCCTCTACCTGCTTCTTTGCACCCTCAAGTCTTGACTTATAGTCTTGCAATCTGCCCTCCGCAATATTCTTCATTTCTGCAAGTGCCTTGCTATCCTCCTCTGCCAATTGTACCAGGCATCCTCCTATAGGCACGCTTGACAATGGTACAGACGTACCTTCTGTTTTCAATGATGATCCGGTAGAGGCAGCAGTGGTTTTGGAACCTCTCCCTCTACCACTCATCTGCTCTTCCCACCTCTTGATCTTGTTTTGAAAGTTGTGTCTTTCTTATGAGGCTCTCATTGCCCTCTCTGCAAAGATAGCCCAAGAAATTTGATGTTTGCCAGATTCACTGCATTTTTCCAATGCAAAGGCCTTTGCAAATTGAGTCCCTACTTCATACATGAAGGGACCCTCCTGGTAAACATCCCAGTGTCTCCACACAAGCTTCTGTAAGAACTTCGACAGAGCATGGTATGCCTTCACTTTCTTTTGGCTACCCGGAACAGGCTTTGGCATATAAAGACAGCTTCCCAGTCCTCCTCAAAGATGTCATTGTTTCCTGTCAAGCTACGCGGATCAACTCCCTCCAATGGCAATCCACGCTCCATATGAAATTCCTCAGCAAGACGACAAAACTTCGTATGCAGAGGTGGTTCGATGTTCCTAACTAGACTGCTGCTTGCTTGAATCAGATGCTTTGAGGAAGGTGCCATGATGCAGTCTCAAGTGATATACTTGCACATCATCCACTGAACTCATGAGACGTGGTGTTCCCTCGCTTATCATCCCTCTGCTAAAAAGAAACAAGAACTTCATGGGCCTGCTCTTGTAAGCAGGGCATTCAAGGTGATGTGCTATGGGATTTGCCCCAAGATTGCATGCAGCTTGTGGACTAGCAAATTACCTCGGGAGTCTATGTCCTCTCATGTAGCCAGCAGCAGCATTAGGTTTTGCTCGTCTCTTGTTGCAAATGAGCAAGGTGTGGCACTCATGCAGCTCCAAATGCAGCTTAATGTAGCTAAATGATCCCAGGTGGGGCAGGCGTGCTCAAGCAGTAGAGAGTGTACATGTTCAATGGGAGAGACATACCTTGAAGAGAAGAGGGCGTTTACTGCAATCGTCTTTGAATCAACTAAGCTTGCATAGTAGAAGCTCTAAGCACAGTAGACCTTGAGCACGCGCACGAGAGAGAGAGAGAGAGAGAGAGAGAGAGAGAGAGAGAGAGAGAGAGAGAGAGAGAGAGAGAGAGAGAGAGAGAGAGAGAGAGAGAGAGAGAGAGAGAGAGGCGCGGGGGGGGCACGGTGTTTGAAACTGCCAACTACTCATGAAACAAAGTGGGTGTGTGAAGCCTGAATTTTTCAGTATAACATTTTTTAAAATATAAATTTGGACGTCTGAAATATGGCATCAGTGACCACACCCCCAATGTCAGCTATGCTATTTAATTATATCACATATATAGCTTTCCACCTATTCATGCTTTCACCCCAAAAGGTGCATGCCAAAATTTTGCATCTGAAATAGCCCTTGAATCTCCAGCAGCATTTGCAAAATTTTGTCCACACTTGTCATACAAAGTGAGCTTATACAGCCCACGGCACAAAAGGCCAGATGCAACAATTTCATCACCAAAATTGAGATCATGAACTGTACATCTGTCATCCACAAATTTGACTACAAGTCCAAGTCTAGCAAGTGCGGATACAGATAAGAGATTCTTCTTGATCCCAGGTACATAAAGTGCATCAACAAGTGTGAAGGAACTTCCATTAGCAGCAATGAGCACAATCTTTCCAACTCCCTGAATTGGATAAGAGGCGTTGTTGTCACAAGTGACTGAATTCGCATGAGGGACAGACTCGAGAGAGGTAAACAATTCACGATGTGAGGTAATGTACTTTGTAGCACCACTGTCGAAATACCACACATGTGAATCTGCAGCAAACTGACAAGCATGCATCATGGACAGCAGGATTGTAAGTGCACTCTGCGCTAAAAGCCCATTCTGCATCAACATCAGCATTACAGTCTCCTTTTACAGAAGACTCAACAATGGCTGCATTTGTAGTGGAACCATCATTTGCAGTGGAGCCACCCTCTTTCTTCTTAGCCTCTTTGGCCTTCAACTTAGGACACGACTTGATCAAGTGATCATTAGCTTTACAATAATGGCAACGCATCTTCTTTTTGCCCTTATCACCAGAATTGCCAGACGAAGTGCTGCCAGCAAAAGCATTAGGAACAATATTTTTTCCACTCGCAGCAGAACCATAAGAAGTGGCTGCATTGCTGCTACCACCCTTTCTTTGAGAAGCAATAAAAGCTTGTTCAACTGCACGCTGCCTAGTCCTGTTTTTTCTGGAAAGTGACTCTTGCAATAACAATGTGCATAATGCATCAAACTTGACAACTTCAGGATTTCCTTGGGTCATAAGTCTCCAAGTACTAGCAAAAGTCTGGTAAGAATCTAGTAAGGCATCAAGAACAGTCTGCACAAGGGAACTGTCTGAAATGACTTCACCTGTAGAAATAAGTTGCTCATTGATATCCTTGACACTAGCAAGGAAAGTGTCCATATCATCTTCCTCGTGCATAATCTTTGACTCCAACTCTTTACGTAGCAAAGCAATTTTAGCCTCATTGCGACTTGCATAAAGACCAGCCAAAATATCCCAAGCCTGTTTTGCAGATTTTGCTGAACGTATGTGAGGAACAATGGTGCACTTCACAGACAAAACAATCAATGCATGAGCTTGCGCATCCTTAACATCCCAACGAGCTTGTTCTGCCGTAGGCAAAACAACTCTAACAGCAGCAATCCTTGCAGCAAGACTTGCAACATCCTCAACATTGCCTAGATCCTCAGAACCAGGACGTACATCAATGCCTTGCACAATGTTCCAGACGCCCTTTGACACAAGAACATGTTGCATCATATAAGCCCACATAGGGTAGTTGTCCCCATCCAACCTGTCCTCAGTAGCAAACATCTTGAACACATCTGTGTTGTTGTTGTCAGCCATGGTAAATGTTGCACTTGATGTGAAAACTGCCCGAAAATAGGAGAAATGGACCGGGAACAACACGTGCTATATAGCACAAACCGTAGAAGACTCTAAGGCACCTGTATGCAGGAAATGGCACTGACAAAAATTCTACACAAAATCACAAAATAGCCTATGCAGTACTGCCTGTAGTGGAAACGGATGCCGAAATGAGCCCAAATCAAAAATCTGAGCAGAGCAAGCTCTACGAGCTTGCCCAAAGTATTTGTCGACCTACGAACGCTCACCAAAGCTCACTGAAATCGGAGAAAATGAGCAGGCGTGTGCTGGAGCAGCTGGCGACTAAGCCCGGGAGGACGCAACCTGCTCTGATACCAATTGTTGGAATTAGGGTTGCAGAGAAACGCACACAGCTTGGAGAAGACGAAGGAAGCTCAAGGCACACAATAGAGAGTGTTTTTCTTAGTATGCAATGGAAAGATAGATACCCCTAGAGTGATGGGCGTTTATACAATGCACGGGGGAAAAAACCTCCTAAAGAGGGAAAAAATGCCCCGACAGTCCTAGTGTGTTCACACACATCACTACCACATGTATATGGTATCAGTGAATTGTGGTGTCAAATATAGGATCAATTATAAACCTATTTCCTAGAGGATGTGCTCGACCAGTTACAAGATCCACTTGAATGATAGAATCTTGGAACTACAAGTAGACATGGTTTTTAGACCAGTCATGCACCATTTTGTCTTCCCTCATGAAAGGACATCCGAAGATCATCTCAGATGCCATAGTGTGCTTGGAGAAATCCATAACAATGAAGGTAATTCTTATTTTATGTCCAAAGACCTTGATCTTGAGATCTCCTAGCATCCCAATAGGTTTAACAATAGACCCATTGTCCATCTTTACTACTATGGTTGTGGTTCCAAGATGAGGTCTTCCCATAGTTTCCCAGCAATTTTTAGTCACAATGCTAACCCTAGCGCCACCATCAAGGATTCCCTTCACAGTTAATACCTTGGTAGTAATTGGTATTGTCCCAACTAGTGATATTGACCTAGGGGCTTTTGCTTTTAACTCTCTTCGTTGCTTCACCTTGCGTAAGCTCTCGATTTCCTTTTCCCTAGCCACAATGATATACCACTCAACTTCTTGTACTTTGGCAAGGCTTCTACCATCAAGTAATATAACCTCGGAGGGGAATAGTTCTGAAGATTCAAGGGATGCAGTGAATTGAGTATTCACGTGCACACTTTCTAAGGGCATAGGGTCTATGTTGGCCATGAATGGAGAAATTACTTCCCCACCCCCTAATTTACATTGTTAGCTCCATGTTTGGAGCGAGTGGCTCCACTAAAGGTTTCCTTCAAGCGGTTAAGCACGCTCAGTCCAGACCGTGGGTCCACGGCATGCATGTCTTGGCTTGAGCTATCAAGATTAGGCATTGGGTAACCCTCCATGATGTCGTTGTCAGAGGAAGAGTCACTACCTGCTATGTTTGGGTCTTGGTTTTTACTACTTTGGGTCCTCGTCAAGGGCCCGGAGCCTAAGGTAGGTGGATATTGGGAACTCGCGTAAGTCAAAATGCTCACTAGTTTCTCGGCCTCTAGCACACAACCAGAGCGCAGATGCATGTGCCTTTGGCACCCTGCAAGCGTTGACGAATACCCTCGAAGGTTAACCGCTTGATTTTTTGGGCGTTTTGCATCTCGTTTTCACTCGTTTTTTGATGTTTTTTAATGATCGGTTTTTGGATTAGAGCATGTGATAGCTCGAAAGAAGCGTATTTATCAGGGGGTAGTGGTGTACTTTACAGCACAGCGTTCAGTTATCTGAAGCTCCGTTGGTCCTCAAAAGGGTCGATTTTTACTTTCACGTGAGGCTAAAATAAGTAATTAAAGGGTGACTGAGGCCTGAGCCTGAGCGTGGGCTTGGGCTTGGGCCTGGGAAATATTCTCAATCTCGGTCCTACCTTTTAAAAAAATTATTTTTATTTTTATTTTATTTTATTATTTTTTTGTTTCTAGGATAAGGTCGTCGCGACCGCGCTGCGTGCACGAGTACATATACACCTAACCTACCTATTTACAACTAACAGAGCTATTGTTACACACTAACATAGTACTACCGCAACTAATTAACTAATCGATCTACTTACTGTACCTTATAGAACTAACATTATAGCTCTACTATCTTAATTCTAACACCTTATGTATAGAAAACACAGTACTTTGCAACACCTTATTAATAAAATGGTACACTACAGCAAAACAAAGCTCACAAATCCTTCTCAACAAGCCACCCCGAGTAGGTCACCTAATAAAAATGTAGCCTATCACGTGAGTTCAATAGAAGGGTTATTAAAGTTCTTGAAACTTACAGAAATATATATATAAAAGGGCATTATTTATTCAAATTTGAAAAAAACTTACAGATTTTAAAAGAAAAGGATATATTATATTCCCAACAAAATTCAGAGATAAGGGATTTTACAAACATGTCTTGAACACACGTGATATGGTAGTTTTACACATAGTGAACCCCCGAGCAAGCCACACACCTTCTTTCTCTACCTTTCATACATTTTATAATCCACCACAAAGTAGCATAGAGCGCTACTCGAGCTTAATGCAGTGCATTTCCCCGGCAGCGGCGCCAAAATGGTGCGCATCTGTCGCATGTGTCAATGCAAGGGACTTGCCGTACACTTTGTGCAAGCCACAAATGGCTACAAGCACACAACCAGACTAATCTAGCAAGATCAAGAGAGCAAGGGTGTGTCACCCACCGCCCTACACTCGTCTTCGTGGAGGATTCCTCGTCGCAAAGAAGAAGGAGCTACCGCCGTGCCGCACTCAACCGCCTCGCCACCGCCGTGCAGTCATCTCAATGCTCTCTCTCTCTCTCTCTCTCTCTCTCTCTCTCTCTCTCTCTCTCTCTCTCTCTCTCTCTCTCTCTCTCTCTCTCTCTCTCACGCATACACACACACAAGGAGATGAAGAAGAAGATGGAGATGGAGCAAGAGAACTCTTCAATTGCACAAATGAGAGAATGAGTGATTTTTGGGTTTAGGTGACTTTTATATAAGCTCGCCCATTCATAGTTGGGCGCCCATGCTTAGCCAACTAACCCTTGAGTGTTTCAGTTAGAGTGTGACTCTCATCGGCGATCACTCTACCCTTTTCATATTGGACCGACAAGCCTGGCCCATGACTACTAGAAGCGGACGTTGGTGGGTTAACACTCGGTTTCACAGATTGTTCCCTCTCTTCCCCTCTCTCTCTCTCCCTCTTGTATTTGCTCCTTGCCAATGGACAATACTGCATGAGATTACTACTTAGGTGATCCACAAATCCTCTCTTTTGACGAGCTGGAAGGTGGTCGGAGCACAGATGAACAGACACAAAACCATTCTATTAGCAATTTCATTCCGACTAATCAGGCTTTTCTTTGTAATTATTGGGTTGCAAAGAAACGCGATCAGAGAAGCAAAGAAAGATATCCTTCTTCTGCTCTTGGATTACCAAAAGCTAGGACAAGGAAGAACATTTGTGCAGTGGTGGCACAATGTTTGCACAAGCAAACACTAGGTCTATCAAGGAATGAACAAAAGGAAATATTCTAACAACTCTTGGACCACCAGATATTTTTCGAGCTGCAAAAAAAAAAAAAAAAATGCAATGTTAAAGACACCTTCTATCAAGTGTGCGCAACACTTTGACTCAAAATAAGTACCCGCACTCAACAAAAGATCTTTTTGTGAAGAGAACCTCTTTGACAATGATCTTGAACAATAGTACATGTAAGACCTCAATAAACCAATCTAAAATTGCTAGTGTCGTGGGTATCCATTGAAGGAATATAGCCGCTGCAAGTTCAAGGCTTGAGAATAAAGATGAGAATGAAGTGTTGCCATTGAGTGCTTGTGAAAGACAATTGCCTCGAGGAACCACTATCACCAATGAAACAAAAGATTATGTGCATGCCTTTTGGACATCTGAGACCAAAGTTTCACCTAACAAGCAGGACATATGCAAGAATACAATTGGAAGGAAAAGTGTCGTCAAACATCCAGTGCATCTACTTGATGACTCTCAAGTACCAACAACTCTTAGCAATTGTAATTTGTTTGAATCCTTAAGGCTAATTTGTTCAAGAGAGTACCAAATTTGGTAACCTGTTATATGGCACTGGGTGTGTATAGTACCTTACAAAGGTTATATACAGTACCAATGCATTCCTATGTAGTTCCAAAGTTGTCCTACATAGAACCAAAACCCCTGTGCAATACCAAATTTGGTGTTTGATTGTTTACAGTAATTCCACAGCCTATCTATAGAGTACCAAAGCCTTTGTATAATAACTTTTCCTTTCCTAGAGGCACCAAAGCCTATCTATAGAGTACCAATTCCTCTCTCTATTTTACCAAAGCCTAATGGTGTAGTACCAAAGTCTTCGTACAATACCAAACCTATTCTTTGTATAGTACCAAAGCATTTGCAAAGTACCCATATAATGCTCTTCTGTATAGAGTTCTACTATGAGTCAAAAGTACCAAAAGAGTACCAAATTTGATTTTTTGCTATATGGCAATGGTCCTCCACAGTACCAAAGATCTTTGTGTAGTACCCAAGCCTCTGTACACTACCCAATTCGGTACTTTCCTGCATGCCAATGGTTGTACATAGTACCAAAAGCCTAATGACAGTACCAAATATAAAAATAATATATCTATAGAATACCAAAGTCTCACTCTATTTTTTAAAAGCCTAATTGTGTGGTACCAAATTCTTTTTGCAGTACAAAACCTACTCCCTATATAGTACCAAAGAATACTTGTTTATCCCCAAAAAATTAGGAGTCAAAAGCATACGGCCAGTACCAAATCTGACAGTATGTTTTATGGCAATGGTAAAAATCATATATCTATAGAGTACCAAAGTCTCACTCTATTTTTTAAAAGCCTAATTATGTAGTACCAAAGTCTTTTTGCAGTACAAAACCTACTCCCTGTATAGTGCCAAAGAATACTTGTTTATCCCCAAAGAGTTAGGAGTCAAAAGCAGACGAACAGTACCAAATCTGACATTATGTTTTATGGCAATGGTCCTTCACAGTACCAAAGATCTTTGTATAGTCCCCAAGCCTTTGTAAACTACTCAATTTGGTACTCTCTTGGATGCCATTGGTTGTCTATAGTACCAAAAGCCTAAAGACATTACCAAATATGGAAATATTATATCTATAGAATACCAAAGCCTCACTATATTTTACCCAATCATAATTGTGTAGTATTAAAGTCTTTATGCACTACCAAACCTACTCCATGTATAGTACCAAAGCATTCTTTTTTATCATCAAATCATTTGCAAAGTACTCATATCGGTATTCTTTTGCATAGAGTTCTACTCTGAGTCAAAATCAAAAGACAGTACCAAATCTGACTTTTTGTTGTATGGCAATGGTCCAACTCTGTACCAAAGGTCTTTGTATAGTACCCAAGACCCTATAAACTACCCAATTTGGTACTCTCCTCCAGGCCATTGGTTGTACATAATAACAAAATCCTAAAGACAGTATCGAATATGGAAATAGTCCTTGGGTGAAAGCATGAAAAGGTGGTTAGGTTTTGGGGAAAATTTGGTGGATCACTTTGGTACTTTCATATTGTGTGAGGGTCTAGTCTAAGTTGATTAAGGGGGTACCATTTTTTTTTAAATGCAAGCATGCAAAAGGTAACCTACTCAGTGTTGGCACGCGCCAAGGTTGCGTTGCATGGATTGCTCCTACTTGCAACTCTTTTAGAGCTCACTTTCTACTGTGTTGTGCCACTAGTGCCACGAGACTGCGTACACCATTGCTTCCTCAAGGTAGTGAGAGCTCTCTCTCTCTCTCTCTCTCTCTCTCTCTCTCTCTCTCTCTCTCTCTCTCTCTCTCTCTCTCTCTCTCTCTCTCTCTCTCTCTCTGGTTGATGCTTGCTCATCTCTGTTGGATCATATTTCCTTGCATATCTAGACTGTTGAAATGTTGGATTTTCTTCTCTCTCTCTCTCTCTCTCTCTCTCTCTCTCTCTCTCTCTCTCTCTCTCTCTCTCTCTCTATGTTGAGGGTGCTGCATTCATTGTTGGATAATATTTGATGGTTTTTTTTATTGAGACTCTAGAAATGAAGACGCCACCGTGAAAGTGCACCTTACCAAACAAATCACCGATTGAGGTATCATCCACCAGCTTGCATTCCAACAGTAGCAAACGGTCCAAGAGTGGTGCAAGTTTGTCATCAAAGGACACCTTTGTTGCCTCTGATAAGAGCAATGGTAATCACCCATTTTCTTCTAATGAATGTATGAATTTTTTAAATTAGTACTTTTTGGTTAAAAAATATATGTTAAAGGTTGGCCACTGTTTTTCCCGTGTCCACAATTCATTAGTTTTATTACATTGAATGCATACTTTTACATGGTGGTGTAAGTGTTTTGACTAATCCCCTTTCCTCTGAATTTTTGTACTTGATAGTAGCGTCTTGAAAGGCTCAATATCCCAAGCAAACCAGATTCTGCTTTACTCGACATGACCTACACAAGGAGTACAGTCTAAGTTTGGAAGGCAAACTGTACCAATCATTTGTCTGATGAGACTGTGACAGATGAGGATTGGCTGGCAATCTTCACAAAGAAAAGGGAGAAGGGTTCCTGGAATTTATTGCATATGGTGCAACCTGAATATGCATAAGAATGTAGGTTATTGTTTCACAAAGTATATCAAGCCATACCAACCAACAAAGAAATCACGTACAAGTTTTCACCCTTGTTTGTATATGAGATATTCCCAGCTGCCATGCAAAGTCCAACGGGTCAGCGAAAGGTTGCATGGGCTGTTTTTGGTGAACATGTCCTAGATCACTACAAGAAGCTCCCGGGCGGGATGGATAAAAATCTTAAGAATTTGACTTCCTGCAATGAGAATGATCAGCATGTGACTCGGACCACAAATCCACTCTGAAGGCTCTCGTTGACCATAGGGGGATAACTTCTATTTCTTGCAGTTTGGGTCCTCACTCATTTTTGAATTGCAGCTCTATTAATCTCCAAATTGCAGTGGAAGTGGAGCAGATATTGGCTGCAAGAAAGAGTACACTAGAGAGTGTGAAAAGCACACTAAATGCAGCCTAAGTGCAATAACAAGATAAATGTCAGAGCATGTGGAAGATAGAGGGAACATCTTCAGCTGTAGAGGTGCTTCAAGGGCAATTGACTGAGCTTCAAACACTAAAAGACAGCATGGAGGGAGGAGCATGTGGTGCATCTGATTTTGAGTTGATGGTGGTTGATGCAAAGATCATTTCTCTCTCAAGTGCATTGATAGCTCTAGGGGTTGATGCAAGCAACTCAAAGATTAGAGATGACATAGACCGTATAGAGGTATGCATCAAGATTGATACATTGTGTATTAAAACTAAACCTTGCATTTAGTTTTTTAAGTGCAAGATAAGTACCATGTGAACTTTCTAAGTGGTTCATAAAGTTTTGGGATATTACTTGACAAGTACAAATCTCAAGATTCAACACCTAGCTCTGATTATGTTTTGTGTGGTACTTTCCACAAGTCCCAATGGAATTTTTTTGGTACTTAACAAGGCACAAGTAGATAGAACGACACAAACTCCGCCATTTAACAAAAGATTAAATATGTCATGTTAATTTATATGAGTACCAATGGAACCATATGGGTGCTTCACAAAGCCTAGGGATGGTAGAAACAAGGTAGAACTCTCAGATTCCACCATGTGATTGTGATTATATACACCATGGTACTTTTTGTAGTTACTAGTGAGGCATTGTTGGTGCTTCATAGAGCTTATAAATGGTAGCAAATAGGTAGAACTCTCAAAATACAACATTTGGCTGTGATTGAGTAGATCATGGTATTTTTTGTAAGTATCAATACAAGTTTATTGACCAGTGGTTCACAAATCTTACTGATGGTAGTGGAAATCACAAAGTCCTCCATTACACTAGGATTAAAGATACTTTGTGAAGCTAAGTAATATGGTAGTTCAAATTCAAGGTACAACTAAGAGCACCCATGTGGGCACTTTGTTCATATTGTTGTATTACTTGGTAGAGTTCATAGTACCTATCATAGGTACATTGACAAAATATATGCCTTTATCTTTCAAAGTACCTTCCATAGGTCAATACTTTGAAAGTAGATATGCCTTGTTTCCAAAATTCCCTACATGTGTTTGTACATTGTGAAAGTACATGTTTTTTTTTTTGCTAAGCACCATGCATGTGTTTGTACCACCGGAAAGTACATATGCCTTTGTTGCAAAGTGTCTTTCATATGTGCTTGGTAAGTTCTTGTGATTGGTACTCTGAGCTTGTCCTTGGTACTCTCATAGATTTTGGTTGTGGTTGTGGATGGTGCCATACATGTAGATTAAGTATTCTATGGCCAAGCTATGTAGTCATTAGAGGCCTCTTGTCATTACAAGCATGTTGTGTTTTAGCATTCTAGCATTAGAAAGTAACAACACAGGTACCAACCAAGGTACTTGGTGTACCTGATGTGCAAGCAAATATTTTAAAAGGGAACTTTTAAAACACCTACAATGATAGTTTAGGATACCCTATCTACAGACAGATACATGTGAATAATGTTGGGAGACTAACAACAATGGTACTTAAAGTAGCTAATTTACAGATATGCTCCATGCATGCTACTTTAAGTACCTAATTTGCACACTTCTACACTGTAGAACATGCACTAAGAACTTGTCATTGGTACTTTGAGTCTACCTGGATACCCCCTTTGATTACCTGAACAAGCAGTCAGATCCCTGAGACCTGAACTGTAGTAAGTGTAAAATTACTTTGAAGTAGTACCTTCTTGATGTAATCCTCTTGAGATAGCTTTATTGTCTTCTTCATCCTGTCCCTTGATATCTTCATACCAAGTATCTTATTTGAAGCACCTAAATCTTTCATTGAAAAATATTTAGACAACTCCTCTTTAGGTCTTTGATGTCCTTCATGTTAGCACTTGCAATCAAGATGTCATCAACATACAACATTAGGATGATGAGCTTCCTATCTCCAAAATTCTTTGTGTAGATGCAATGATCTGAGTTTCTTCTTGTGAATCCATGATCCAACATCCATCGATCAAACTTCAAGTACCATTATCTTGATGCTTGCTTTAAACAATACAATCTCTTCTTTAATCTTCAAACCATTTTCTCCTTACCCCTTACTTCATACCCCTTCAGTTGAAGCATGTAAATTTTCTCCTCTAAGTCACCATGAGGGAATGTCGTATTTACATCCATCTACTTGAGATTTAAATCATGAGCAGCCACAAGGCTAAGGAAAATCCTAATTGAGTTCATTTTTACAACATGAGATCAAAATATTTCATTGAAGTCAATACCTTTCTTTTGAGAAACCCTTTTACCACAAGCCTAGATTTGTATATTTTCTTCCCACCTTCTTCTTCCTTCACCTTGTACACCCATTTGTTCTGAAGTGCCCACTTACCTGTAGGCAACTCAACCAACTCCCATGTTTGGTTGTGATGTAATGAGTCCATCTCCAGTTGCATGCTCTTTATCCATTATTCTTTGGATTTGTGTTGCATAGCTTCCTCAGATGATTCCAGATCTCCAAAATCTAAGATCAAGAGATGGTTGAACGAAGGAATAAACCTTTTTGGAGGTCTACTTGCTCTGGTAGATTTTTGAGGAATAGGTTGAGGCTCCTCATTTGGTTGACATTGTTGTATGTCACCATTTGCACTCCTTGAGTCTTCACCATCTTCAAGCTCCATGTACTCATCACTTGTTTCTTTTGTTTGTTTTCTTTCCAAGTAATCTTTGTACATATTTTGTTCATTGAAAATTATATCCCTATTTCTAAATATTTTACCATCTTCAGGATTCCATAGGCGATGCCCAAAGTCACCTTGTCCATAGTCAATGAAGAAACACTTTCTGGAATTTGCATCTAACTTTGACCTTAGGCTTCTATCTATGTGCATGAAAGCCTCACACCCAAACACTTTGAGAAATGAATAGTTCACCGGTTTACCTGTCCATGTCTCCTCTGGAACTCCCTCATCCAATGCCATTGAGGGTGACCAATTGATTAAGGACACAGACATACTTATTGCTTCCGCCCAAAGCTCAAGCCCCAGTAGGCCTGCATGTAGCCGCATGCTTCGTGCTCACTCCATGACTGTCTTGTTCATCCTTTTGGAAATTCCATATTGTGGAGGTGTCCTTGGGGTTTTCCTTGCCTTGGAATGCCATTGCTAGCACAAAAGCTTTCAATGGCTCACTTTCTCTGATTTCACTGAGCTTTGGCAAGCATTCGCAGGTAGACAAAATTTTTGGGAGAGCTCGTAGAGCCTAGTTTGCTCAGATTTTTGATTCGGACTCATCTCGGCCTCCGTTTCCACTATTGGCAGGTCTGCATAGGCAATCTTGTCATTATGTGCAGAATTTATTTCAGTGGCCGTTTTCTGCATAACAGGTGCCTTATAGTCTTCTACGGTTTGTGCTATATAGCACGTGTTGTTGCCGCTCCGTTTCTCCTATTTTCGAGCAGTTTTCACATCAAGTGCAGCATTTACCATGGCTGACAACAACAACACATATGTGTTCAAGATGTTTGCTCCTGAGGACAGGTTGGATAGGAACAATTACCCTATGTGGGCTAATATAATGCAACACGTTCTTGTTTCAAAGGGCGTCTAGAATATTGTGCAGGGCATTGACGTACGTCCTGGTTCTAAGGATGTAGGCGATGTTGAGGATGTTGCAGGTCTTGCTGCAAGGATTGCTGCTATTAGAGTTGTTTTGCCTACGGCTGAACAAGCTCGTTGGGATGTCAAGGATGCACAGGCTCATGCATTGATTGTGTTGTTTATGAAGCGCACCATTGTTCCTCACATCCGTTTAGCAAAATCTACAAAACAGGCTTGGGATATTTTGGCTGGTCTTTATGCAAGTCACAATGAGGCTAAAATTGCTTTGCTACGTAAAGAGTTGGAGTCGAACATTATGCATGAGAAAGATGATATGGACACTTTTCTTGCTGGTGTCAAGGATCTCAATGAGAAACTTATTTTTATAGGTGAAGTCATTTCAGACAGATCCCTTGTGCAGACTGTTCTTGATGCCTTACCAGATTCATACCATAATTTTGCTAGTACTTGGAGACTTATGACCCAAGGAAATCCTGAAGTTGTCAATTTTGATGCATTATGCACATTGCTATTGCAAAAGCAACTTTCCAGAAAAACAAGACTAGGCAGCGTGCAGTTGAATAGGCTTTTATTGCTTCTCAAAGAAAGGGTGGTAACAGCAATGCAGCCACTTCTTATGGTTCAGCTACGAGTGGAAAAAATTATGTTCCTAATGCTTCTGTTGGCAACAATTCATCTGGAAATTCTGGTGATAAGAGAAAAAAGAAGATGCATTGCCATTATTGTAAATCTAATGATCACTTGATCAAGTCGTGTCCTAAGTTGAAGGCCAAAGAGGCTAAGACTGCAAATGTTGATTCCATGACAAATGCAGCCATTGTAGAGTCTTCTGTAAAAGGAGACTGTAATGCTGATGTTGATGCAGAATGGGCTTTTAGTGTAGAGTGCACTTACAATCCTGGTGTCCATGATGCATGCTTGTCAGTTGCTGCAGATTCACATGTGTGGTATTTCGACAGTGGTGCTACAAAACACATTACCTCACATCGTGAATTGTTTAATTCTCTCGAGTCTGTCCCTCATGGGAATTCAGTTACTTGTGCCAACAATGCCTCTCTTATCCGGTTCAGGGTGTTGGAAAGATTGTGCTTACTACTGCAAATGGTAGTTCCTTCATACTTGTTGATGCACTTTATGTACCTGGGATCAAGAAGAATCTCTTGTCTGTATCCGCACTTGCTAGACTTGGACTTGTAGTCAGATTTGTGGATGGCAGATGTACAGTTCATGAACTCAATTTTGATGATAAAATTGTTGCATCTGGCCTTTTGTGCCATGGGCTGTATACGCTCACTTTGTATGACAAGTGTGGACAAAATTTTGCAAATGTTGCTGTAGATTCAAGGGCTATTTCAAATGCAAAACTTTGGCATGCACGTTTTGGTCATCTGAATTTTGCCAGTTTGCTGCATTTGTAGAAATCTGATATGGTTGCTTCTTTGCCGCCTCTTGAAGCACCTGTCAAACATGTTTGTGAAGGCTGTATTTTGGGTAAGATGCAGTGTTCGAAGTTTCCAAAGGATGGTTCAGTTCGGGCCACATGCAGGTTGCAGCTTGTGCATAGTGATGTTTGTGGGCCCATGCAAACTCCGTCCTTGGGCAATTACCTTTACTTGGTGACTTTCATTGATGATTACTCTAGGCATGCCTGGGTATTTCCGCTTAAAGCTTCAAACAATTTCTGGCTAAGGCTGAAAATGTCTCAAAATGTACTATGGGCACCCTCCGTTCCGATCGAGGGGGAGTATATGTCTCATGAATTTAATGCATTTTTGGCTAGTCACGGGATAAAACACCAATGTACAGTACCTTATACACCTCAGCAAAATGGTGTTGCTGAGAGGAAAAACAGGTCACTAACGGAAATGGCACGATGTATGGTCAAAAGTCAAGCTTTGCCGCATTCTTTTTGGCTTGAGGCCATCATGTGTGCCACTTATGTACTTAACAGGTGTCCTACAAAAGCTTTTCAGTCTATTACTCCATATGAAGCATGGCATGATAGAAAGCCTTCTATTGAGCACATGCGTGTTTTTGGTTGTTTGGCATATGCTTTGGTGCCACAAACACAGCGCAGAAAATTGGATGATAAGTCTGTCAAATGTATTTTTGTTGGTTATAGTGCTTAAAGAAACGGTTACATGTTGTATCATCTGCAAACAAAACGTATTCTGGTTTCACGGGATATAGTGTTTGTGGAAGATTCTGTTTAGCCCTTGTTGTCATGTACTAGAGACAGTAATGTAAGCTCACAAGACATTTATGACACTTTGTTGCCTCTTTTCAGTTGGTGAAAATACGAATGTAAGTTACAATGAGGCAAATGTACAGCCTATGGGGGTTTCTGAAAATGTTATAGATCAACCTATTATTGATGCAGATGTACATGATGTACTTGATGAGGAAAGGGCTGAAAATGAGCAGGCTAGAGGTATACCAAAATGGCTAGTGCACACTTTGCGTGATAGTAAATTGGATGCACCTTTGTCTAGTCGTACTCGTTCAGGCTCTCACCTTTGTCTAGCCGTACTCGTTCAGGCTCTCACCATGCATCTTATGCATCAGATTGTTATACTTTGGCTGTGTCTAGCTTACATGATGTTGAGGAGCCTCTGTCTTTTGATGAAGCAAAGAATTCAAAACATTGGATGGCTGCCATCCAATCAGAATATAATGCACTTATAGAAAATGACACATGGACTTTATGTGATTTGCCTCCTAGAAAAAAGGCCATTGGTACGAAGTGGGTTTACAAGCTGAAAAGCAAGCTGGATGGTGAGATCGATCGCCATAAGGCTCGACTTGTTGCAAAGGGTTATGCACAACACAAAGGTATAGATTATGAAGAGAATTTTTCTCCCACTTGTCGTATGACTACTGTGCATTTTCTATGTGCATTGGCAGCTCATTTTGGTTGGGATGTACATCAATCAGACATTGTTACTTCTTTCTTGAATGGTGACATATTTGAGGAAGTTTATGTAACGCAGCCTCGCGGTTTTGTCATAAAAGGACAAAAGGGACTTTTTCTCCCACTTGTCATATGAATACTGTGCGTTTTCTATGTGCATTGGCAGCTCATTTTAGTTGGGATGTACATCAATCAGACATTGTTACTGCTTTCTTGAATGGTGACATATTTGAGGAAGTTTATGTAACGCAGCCTCGCGGTTTTGTCATAAAAGGACAAGAGGACAAAGTGTGCAGATGTAAGAAGGCTTTGTATGGGTTGAAGCAATCTCCTCGTTCTTGGTATGAGAAAGCTGAAACTCATTTGGCTAAACGAGGCTTTTATAACTAACAGTCCAACAGAAAGCACATTGTATGTAAAGCGTCAGGGTGATGTACTTCTCATTGTGGTTCTTTATGTCGATGATTTGCTGATCACTGGACCAAATGAGAGACATATTTCTGAATTTAACACTGATTTGAATGCTACTTTCAAGATGAAATATTTGGGGCTATTGCATCATTACTTGGGTATACAGTTTAAGCAGTGTGATGGTGGTATTTCCTTGTGTCAAAAAAGTTACATAGAGACATTGCTATATAAGTTTGGACTTGAGGATTACAAACCTATTGCCACTCCCATGGAAACAGGTTTGAATTTGAGTCTACATGATGTTGGAGATCCTGTTGATGTCACTCTTTACCAAACTGCTGCTGGTTGCCTCATTTATGTTGAGAGGCGGAAGTGAAAAAAAATAGACCCGGTGGCCTCTACACCAAGACTATGCACAATGGCCTCATCATGGGGAATACACAATAGGGGCACCACCTAGCAAGATATGCGGCTAGGACGCATACATATACACAATGAAGCATGCATGGAAAACAATTTCAAGATCCACGCCCAAATGTGGAATGGGGTGGTCGGGGAATAAGGTGAGAGGAGTGGTGAGTGAGTGAGAATGGGCTCGCTACGCGTGCATGTAGTAAGGAAGATAACGAGGTCAGGGATACATGCAAGTATGCTCACTTCTCATACAAAAAAGGTGGCGAATCCGCACACCTTAAGATGGAAGTAGCAAGATGATAGGAATATGAGAGGGAGAGAGAGTGTGTGTGTGTGGTGGCGAATCCGCACACCTTAACATAAGCAGAAAAAAAATGGCAAGGAACAAGCATATACCATACTCACAATGAGATGTATCCAAAGCGACACAAAGTATGGCACCAAGATGGAGTGTGTTGATTGCTTGCAAAAGATGAATACAATAGGTAGCGTATGGCAGGAAAATGAGAAGGGAACAAGATCGTAGGAGGCATAATGGAGAGATGGGAGTTGATGGCGAGGAATATCATGAGTGTGTCCACCCTTCTTCTTCTTGAAATTGTGCCTTCAACCCTTAATTACAAGTGGTGTGGAGGTGTGGTGCTCATTTTTTGTGCATGGTGATGGTGATGATGATGGTGTTGTGATTATGTGATTAGGGTTCATGCTACAAGCATGTAGCACAAGAGTGTGTATGGATAGGTGTGTGTGTGTGTGTGTGTGTGTGTGTGTGTGTTCTCTCTCCCCAAGTGAGCTCTCATGGCCTCCTTATATAGGGAAGGAGGGAAGGATTTAGCAATATTTCTATTTGAGGTGAGTGTCCCACTTTGGTGACTAGGAAAATGGGGTGCATGTGACTGTGGCTCCCATCTTGTCTCCTCATTATTTAAAATACTAGAGTCAATAGAGAGAGAAGAGAGAATGTGGGTAGGATGTGGAGGATAGGAAATATTTACAATAGTTTAGCTTTGGATAGACATAAGCTTATTAGGGAGAGAAGAGAGAGGTAAGAAAATTATAAGAGAGGTTGTCGAAGGTGGATATTTGTTGATGAGGATGGATCCTCCAAAAATGGTGATAGAATTACTCTAGACTAGCCAAGACCTCATTAAAAGAGCCTTGTATCTTGTAATCATGCTTGAAGACTTGTAGAACCATAGCCATTCTAGAAGGAAGAAAAGTGGGGATGGCCTGTGTCACCATTACACGAGAAAACTGGGGTCCACTACAAAAATCATATCTCCGTGTTCATAACTCCAAAAATTCTGAAAAAAATTGAGCTAAAAGTTGAGATCACGAGCTACATCTTTCATGTTGAACGCTCCTTCAGATTCGGGGTTCTTCTTTACTTTAAAAATTCAGCCAAATAATGTATTATTTGTGGCTGCAAAAGTCTTTTGGTGGTCCCCTTTGAGTGGACTTCTCTCTTGCCTTCAAGTGTAAGCTCCTTCATGTGTATGAAAGCATGACCTAGAGTGTTGAAAAGATTGGCAATCATCTAGATGGAGGTATTATTGAAATTTGAAAGTGGGGTTGAGGTTTGAAAATGAAAACTAGTGAATAAAATATTTGGTAGAGTGGACTAATATATATACATGAAAAGAAAAATATTAGGAAATACTAGAATATATATATATTTAATATATAAGGTCAAAAGAGAGATCAACAAAGAAAGCTTATTTATTATGCTACATCGTGATTGATAAGCATAAGTATTATTTATTTAATAAAGGCTAAAACGTTAGTGAAAAAAGGAAGAAAAAATCAAAAGTAACTTATATAATAGGAAATATTTTTGGTAAAAGAGAAAAAAATATGGGGGGGTTCCCATGCATGGAAAAGCATGCCTCAATGTGGGGGGGGTTCCCATGCATGGAAAAATATGGGGGGGTTCCCATGCATGGAAAAGCATGCCCAAAGTGCAGCCATAAGATGCTTGTCCCAATCACTTTTGTGATTGTTTACATGCTTAGTGATGATCTTGCAGATCATACCATTTACCTTTTCCACCAAACCATTGCATTGTGGGTAGTAGGGAGTTGAGTGTCGTCGTGAGATACCTAACTTCTCCATTAGCTCTCCTACAAGGTCTCCTCTAAAACCTGGTCCCCTGTCAGAAATTATTTCAAGAGGAGTGCCAAAACGGCAACAAATGTTTTCAAATACGAACTTAGCCACTTCCTTAGCTGTAATCCGGGTGGTGGCATCTGCTTCAGCCCACCTGGTCATGTAGTCCACACCCATGATGATATAAAATTTACCTGATTGGCTCCTTGGCAAAGGCCCAATAGCATCAATTCCCCATTTCTCAAATGGTCCATATGAGATTATAGGAGTCTGTGGCTCATATGTGAGCCTCCTATCCCCTGCCTTTTGACATTCCTTGCATGTTTTACACCAATGATGCACATCCCTATGTAGACTAGGCCATACAAACCCGGCTTGTAGAATCTTTCTACTAGTGATGTCAAGTGCAAAGTGTCCTCCGCAAACACCATCATGGCAACTTGAAATGATTTCAGTGATCTCTCTAGAGAGAGGTACACGCCTAAGAATTTGATCCTTACCCTTGCAGTAGAGGTCGTCATTGATAAGGCGGTATTTTGTTGCCTTGCGCACAAGCCACTGCTTTTGTCCCTTAGTAAGATCCTTAGGACACTCTCCTGTGTCCAAGAAACTCATGATGTCAGGCATAGCATCACTACCTTGGAAGAGAGGCAGCTTCAACTTGATAGCACCCACCACTGAAACATCTTGCAACTTCTCTCTAGCTAGAGCATCTGCTTCTTGATTTTCTGCTCGAGGGACATGATGTAATTGTACTACTTGAAATTTCCCTAAAAGTTCCTTGACTTTGCGCAAATGGCCTAGCAAGATATGATTTTTACAAGCCCAAGTTCCTTGTATTTGTTTTATTAAAAGCATGGCATCACCAAATACATTTAACCGTTGAATGCCCTGTGTCACACACCACTCTAACCCAAAAGTTAAAGCTGCATATTCTGCCTCATTGTTAGAGTGAGAATACAAGAGATTCCCAATGAAGAAAACCTTGTCCCCTTGCTCGTTGAAGATGACAATGCCTGCTGCAGCTTTGTCCACTTTCCTCTTGTAGGCTCCATCAAAGAAAAGAGAGTGAGCCTCCTCTACCTTAGGGACTTCCAACACAGGTGTAATATCTTGATCATTTGGCTTTATCTTTAGCTTCTTTTCATAGTGGCGATGAGTGAGAATACCTCCTAGACTGGCCCTTGTGGAGTTCTCCACTTGCATTGTGTAGTCAAACTCTTGTAGCCTTGTGAGCCATTTGGAAATCCTAGAAGAAACATCCATGTGCTGCATTACATAAGGAAATACTTCTTCCATTGTTAAGATTATGAATGGTCTAGACAATAAATAAGAGCGAAATTTGGTGGTAGCAAACATTAATGCAAGCACCATGTGCTCCACTGCCGTGTATCCCTTTTCTGATGGGGTCATCATTCGACTAGAGAAGTAGATAGGACGCATGAAAGAAGTTTGAGGATCCTTTTGCATCAATACAGCCCCAAGTGTGTCATTGCCAACACTAGGGTTTACATAAAATGGCTCGTCCCACTTTGGAGGTGCTATGGTGGGAAGTGAAGCTAGAATTTGTTTTACCTCATTGAATTGTTGTTCATTTTCTTCACTCCAAGTGAAGATCTCTTGATGGGTAACTTGTTGTAAAGGGAGAACCACTTGGGAGAGCAAGTGAATGAACCTACTCAAATACCTCACTTTTTGAAGAAAAGAGACCAATTGCTTTGTTGTGGTGGGAGAGGTCAAAGCCACCAAGGCTTGAACCTTGCTTGGGTCAGCTTCAATGCCGTTGGCCGAGATCACATGGCCAAGAAGAGTAACCTTGCTTTCACCAATGTGGCATTTCTCCACATTGAGTTGGCCACCCAAAGCTTGTAGCCTAGCTAGACCTTCATAAACTTTCTCCAAATGAAGAGAGCGAGAGCTATAGATGCAAAAGTCATCAATAAAAACACGGATTGATTTTCCAAAGAATGGCTGAAAAACAAATGTCACATATCGCTGAAAAGTGGCTGGAGCATTAGTGAGACCAAAGGGCATAACTCTGTAAGCAAAACATCCCCATGGTGTGATGAAGGTTGTCTTCTTTTGATCTTCTTCAGCGATGCTAATTTGGAAGTAGCTTGAGTAGCCATCACATACCGTGTAGCGCTCATGTCCTGCTACCTCATTGAGTATTTCGTCTTGAAAAGGAAGAGGAAAATGGTCCCTCTTTGTGGCTGCATTAAGAGGCTTGTAATCAACACAAACCCTCCACTTACCATTCTTCTTTGGTGTGACTACCACTGGAGAAACCCACTCTGAGTCTTCAATAGGATAGATAAAACCGGCTTCTAGCAATTTCCTCACCTCTTTGAGTAGGGCGTCTTGTTGAATTACTCCTAGCCGCCTGAGCTTCTGCACTACAGGTTTACTTCCCTCCTTGAGCTTAATGTGATGTTGAACTACTGTGATGCCAGTGATTTTATCATATTCATCAATGAACAATGTGGTAAAATTACTTAGCATCAAAATATAATCTTCACGCTCCTTCCCACACAACTCACTAGAGAGCATTTGATGTAGCTTACTTGCTTCTACCAGAGGTTGTATACCTGGTGTCTCCCCTTGGCTTGATGATGAGGCATCAGGTTGCTCCATCTTCTTAGGGTCCTTGAGAATGATCCCCATCACCTCAATGCTACTGTCACTTTCTTCACTCACTGTTGACTCCTCCTCTGAAGCGGTTGAAGATTCACCACTAGAAAACTCATCCTCGGAGGTTTCTAGATCCATGTCGCGTTGTTGACCTATCTTCATGTCGTAAAGTATTGGCCTTCCTTTTGCATCCTTCATCTGGATTATGCCGGTGTCCCAGTCCTGCTTAGCTCTCATAGCCATAAGCCAAGGCCTCCCTAGAATGATAGGATAGCCCTCCCCTTTGTGTGGCATGACAAATATGTCCACATCTACCTCGGTGTTGAATGCCTTTATCCTAACTGCATTTATGACACCAACACATTGAACTTTTAAATTATTTGCCATTTTGGCTCGGCATGGTGCCGGCCGACTCACCTCTAAACCCAAACGGTGCATCATTTTTTCACTCATGACTCATATTTGTGCGCCACCATCGATGTAGATATTGGAGATGTGTTGCCCTTTGATGTAAGCATCCATCACTGGTAGTATGTCGTCTAGATTTCTCTCAGAGATAGCCCCAGCTATCTTTGGCTTTGGTCGCCTCGTGTTAACCATCTTTGTCCATTGTCTCCTCACCCTAGGTGCTAGGTGGAGTAACTGGGGCCAGGTGATTTTTGGGCCCTGCACAGAAACATCTTGAACCAAATCATATGGTTTAGAACATTCACCCAAAGAGAAATCTACAATGTCAATTTTACGTCGTGACTTGGACGGCTTTTTGCTAGATTCCCCTTTATTCTTCATCTTTTCTTCCTTTTGGGAAGATTCACCATGCCTAGCGCGTTTTACCCTAATGGCATCTACTCCTTTAACCTTGGTCTTATCCTCCTCCACTTTCTCCTTTCCTTTACCTTCAAGAATGATGACGCTTACTGTTTGATTGCCAACTGGTGGTGGGGGTAAGGGTGGAATGAGAGGTTGTGGTGGTGGTGGTGGTGGTTGTGGTTGAATGGGTGGTTGTAGGATTTGCACGGGTGGTGCTTGTCGTGGTGCCCTCGGTGGTGGTGGTCTTGCTCTCGGTGGTGAAACCTGGTTTTGTCTGGCTCCTCTGTTGAAATTCTGTCTCCTTGGTTGTGGACAGTAGTACATGCCATGACCATCCTCCCCACAATTGTAGCAGTGGCATTCTTGGTTTTGCCTTCGTTGTCCTCTCCCTTGCTCTTGGTTGCGATTGTGTGCATGCCCTTGTTGTATCAAATGGACTGAGAGATTCTCAAGTTGATTGGTGATTCGGTTGAGCAGGTCTTGCTGATCTTCAATTGGTTCTTGTGGTTGAATCCTCTGGGCGACTGTTGTAGGTGGTGCTAGAGGTGGTGGGGTCCTAACGGCTTCCTCTCCATCGATATTCCTGGCTTGTAGGCGCAATTTCTTGTCTTTAAGGCGGGCCACTTCAACTGCTAGCTCATACGTAGCAGGAAACCTTCCCTTCACCTTCTCTTTAAGAGTTGGCCATAACCCAGCCACAAACCGATCCTTCTTTAGGAAATCAGGGGCCCCCTCATCCTCTCTTAGCGATGCAACCCATCGCCCCCATAAATCTACAAACTTTGACTCATATGATGCGTATTCCAGCATACTGCCCTGCTTCAACTCTGTCAACAATTGCCATAGTTTCTCTGATGTTGTGCCCTCTCCAAAACGCTTGACAAAGGATGCCCTTAATAAGTCCCACCGTTCCTTGGTTTCTTGTGCCAAGGCATTGTACCATGATCTTGCCTCCACCTTCATTAGAAGTGGGAAGATGCGCAAGCGCGAAGCATCATCATCTCTCGCAGAGATGACACGTGCTATTTCCAAGTTGTCTAGAAAGTCTGCAGCATCCTCGCCCACCTTACCAATAAAGGTTGGAAATGCTACACTTGCCATGATTAGTGAGAGAGAGCTAGAAAGACACACTTCTTAACTTGCAAATTTTTTTCATCTTTACAAGGAGGCGTTGTCAGGAGTTTTTTTGAGCAAGGGATTGCGCATATGTACATATACATGCATGGTGCATCAAATGAATAATTTCCCATTTTCCAGAGCCAGGTGGTTACGTGGGGCCCACATGTGTACAGGTAGGACAGCATGTACATAGTGCATCGATTTTCACCGATACTAGTACCAGTGTGTTTTTTCTACAATAAAGTGAAGTTGGTAGCACGTAAAAATTCTCGAGGAAGCTATCCGCGAGCCGACGACGTGAGGTCAGCAGGTGCGTCAGATGGCATCTAGTGGCGTCAAGAGGGCGAACGAGGTCAATATTTGCACGCGGATGAGGACCGACACAACGTGGGTGTTTTCTGGTGAGAGTTATGCAGAAAGTTCATCATTAGGACCACTTTTTGGGGCCACTTCATGTGGTGGCGAGATGCATTATTGGAAAAAAGCTGAGTGCCAGGTGTGCGAATGATGCAAAAAGGTGACAACTATGCACTGCGAGGTCTGTTTTTCTGTGTAATCTTCTCCGGTGAGTGAAGCTTCTTCTCCAATTTGTGATTGTATCTGGTATCTTTTACCCATATTGTGTGGGCTATTTGTCCCATTGGTGTTGGCCCAAGCTCATTTGTATCTAAACATCAGAAGTTCTCCTCTTTTGAGCTGAGTTTTTGTGTGTGTGTGTGTGTGTGTGTGTCTCTGTGTGGAGTGGGCAAGTGGATAGTCTCTCTCCTCTCACTCCAGAGGTGTGTTCCCTGTCTCGGCCAGGTGTGTTGTGTAAGCCGAGTGGTGCCCCATAGTGTGTGTGTGTGTGTGTATCATTCCAAGAGTGTGTGTCGGGTCGTTATAGAGGGGCTGTGTGTGTTTTCATCCCACTCACATTCTTTTGGCGCCCCCACAGAGGATCTTCTTCAAGTACCTTCTGCTTCGAGCTTCAAGCTTTGAGATTCAGGATTACAGGTTGCAGATTACAGATTACAGGTTACAGGTTACAGGTTACAGGGAGAGGGACAGGGACAGGTACAAGTGATTCACACAGGTACAGGTAGCTGGAGTACAGTGATATACTAGCAATGATGTCACTTGCAGTTGTTGTGGGAATGCATCACTTGGCGCCTATTTGAGCGCATTGTCTGCTGGATTGTATGTTACTTGTGGAAACTGCCATTGTATGCATTTGTGGAGCCATACTTGGTTATATTTGGCAGTCCCAGCCATTTCTGAGACTTGGTCTGGAAGATAGTCATTTCTGAGACTTGACTATACGCGATTTGCATTAGCCTTTGTGTGAGGGTCGATAGCGTGAGGTTTTTATTGAGCTGGGGGATTCTCAAATGTAGAGATCCTTTCAGTGATACAGGTAGCTGGAGCACCCTTTTTGTGACCTCGCCATAGGCTATGTACTAGTGAGTCCTATTTGATGCTCGGTATCTATTGTTGGCAGTTTATGCATACAGATACAGTCTATATTTTGGGTTCCTACTGCTCTACTTCTGGGGAAACTCTGTCAAAATTTTCCCAAGTTATGATGGCTGGTTTTTTGGTATTTTGAGCCATTTATGCTGTTATGCTGCTGAAATTTTGGCAAAATCAGAGGTTGAGTCAGGTGTGCCTTCTTGGGAGCTTCATGGTTGGCTTTAATGGATGATCAAAATGGCCCTCAGTTCACTCCTTTTCATTTAACTCAAAGAATTCAGATTAATGTTCATGTGTCCAGGAAGATCTTTTTCCAGCAGCGCATAGTCTTTATGTTTGGGCCAAGAAGATTGAGAGAGATCCTGGAATGTCCTTTGCCTGTTGTAATTCCGATGATCAACTATGAAAACTCATTTGATGTGCATGTGTTTGTCCTTATCTAAAGCTGAGATCCAATGAAGTTTCTGGGTATTGGGTAGTGAAAAGTTTTGGGTTCTTGCACGTGTGTTCGAAGGGGTTCTCAAAGCATCATAATTTGGGTAGCCATGGCGTTCTCTTATCCGGAGTTTCATGGAAGAAGTGATGAAGATGTGGAGGACTTTCTGGAAAAGATGGAGGTTGCCTGCATTAGCAACCAGATTCATGACCCTGCGCAGATGTTACGCCTTCTCCAAATTTGTTTGAAGAGTGACGCACGAGTTTGGTCTAAGGCATTTGAAGAGGAGTTGCATGCAGCAGATCCACCTATAAGATTGAGTTGGGACAATCTAAGGCATGGATTGGAAGTGGAGTTTGTGAAGATAGAAGATCCTGACAAAGTGTGGCAAGAAGTACAAGGTTTGGTGCAAAAGGAAGGTGAGCCAGTAGATGCGTACATACGTAAGTTTTCATTGGCATGGGAGCGAATGTGCAAGGCCTTAGCACCACAGGTACCCCTGCCTGACATGATGAAGAAGGACAGGTTCTTAGCTGGTCTTTGGGAGAATATACGTTGGAGAGTGGAGCTAAAGAAGCCTAGGACATATGAGGATGCACTAGAGGTAGCAAGGAACAAAGAGTGGAAGCTGAGGAAAATGAGCCAGTTAGGGGTGGAGTCTTTGCCAATGAGGTCTGAATTTCAGCCTATAGAGTCTTTACAAGGGCGCATGTCAGGGGTTCATCATGAACCAGTGGTTCTTGTTACTACTCAGGTTATGCCAGCAGTGGTCACTACAGCAGTGCAAGATGATGGTCTAAGGCAAGACATGAGGCAAATGGTAGATTTGATGAAGAATCTCAGCCTAAACATGCTAGGTCAAGTGGGAAATAATCGAGGTCGAGGGAGGTTTGCAAATCAGCAAGGAGGTGAAGAAAGACCTAGGAATGGTGCTGGACAAAGTAATAGTAGGTTTTGGAGGCAGACGCCCACATGTTATAATTGCGGAGAGTTGGGCCACATCAGCCCGCAATGTGATAAGCCACCAAGGATGGGGGGAGACATGTATCCATTGCCAAAATAGGTGCTAACTAGGTCGCACGATTATGGCATCGAAATTAAGGGAGATGAAGGAACCAGTGCACTGACCCAGGAGGAAAAGGGAAAGATAAAAGTGCTAAGTGTAGTCACCTTGGAGAAGGCATCAAAGCTAGAGGATACATTAGTGATGCCTATTGGGAAGAGGACCACAGAGGATAAGGAAGGAAGAAGTGCCCCAGGTCCTAGTAAGAAGAAAGGAAAGAGCCATGAAGGCGAGGATGTCAAGGCCAAGAGGAAAAGGAGAGCTCGTCGAAAGTTTCATGTTTCAGATTTTCCACTAGGGGATGGGCAATTAAGCTATGACTTGAAGGAGGATCTGACGAGGAGGAAGGCAGATGTTACTTTTGGGCAGCTTATAGAGATGGTGCCTAAGCTAAAGCGACAGTGGAAGAGGATGGTTAACCCAATGGAGAAAGAGCCAGAGAGAGGTTCAGTAAAGGTGTTGGCAATGGATGAGCTACCAGACATTTGTCTAATAGTAGATGTGTGGCATAAAAGGAAAAATTTGGGACAAGGTTATGTGGATGGCGGAGCCCAAATATGCGTCATAACACACTCATGCGTTGAGAAGATGGGTCTCACAGTGGCTGGGGTGTGAGGGTTTCGGATCAGATTGGCAAACCATCAAAAAGTAAAATGCTTGGGTGTTGTAAAGAGCTTAGAAGTGGAGGCATATGATGCAAAGGCAGTGGTTGATTTTCATGTGATGCCAGTAGGGTTGGGAGCATATCCTATTATATTGGGCAGACCATGGTTACGTGCAGTAGGAGCTGTTCAAGATTGGCGACATGGTACGATTAGCCTCTATGGAAAAACAGGTACCAAGAAGCTTTATAATATGGACACAAGGAAACGATTAGAGGAGCTTTATGAAGATGAGGATCAGTCTAGTGATGAAGACTCTTCCACGGTGACAGATGAGGACAGTGATAGCACTACCAGCAGTGACGAGGATGCTGATGTTGCATTTCTTTTGATGGACAAAGAAATCCAGGAGATTGGTTTAGTTGCATTTGCGAATGAGGTTGAAGATGAAAGTGAAGGGCCTTATGAAGTGATTGAAGGGCTGATGCAAACCAAGGTTGAGTTGTCAAAGAAGCAGGAATTAATGACACAAATGATTAGTGGAGACCTCTCAGCTATGGAGAAGGATATATTTTTGCATATGCTGGCTAGTTTTCCTGATTTGTTCATTACTTCATATGAAGAGATCAGAGGGTTCAAGGGTGAAGAGATGCATATAGAGCTGAAAGAAGGTGCTAAGCCAGTGCGGCAAAGGCTAAGAAGGATGGGTCAAGAGCAAATGGAAGCCTTGCGAGAAGAGGTGGACAAGTTATTGAAGGCAGGGTTCATAGTCCCTGTGGAGACCACAGAATGGGTGAGTCCAGTAGTAGTCAGTCCAAAGAAGGATGGGAAGTGGAGGATTTGTGTAGATTTTAAACCCTTAAACGCAGCCACTAAGAAGAACCCATATCCTCTTCCATTCATCGATCAGATCTTGGATTCAGTGGCAGGTTATGAGAGGTACAGTGTGTGTGATGGTTTTTCAGGCTATTTTCAATTGAAGATTGCTCTTAAAGACCGCACAAAGACCACTTTTATTACGCCATGGGGCTGCTATTGCTACACACTATTGCCATTTGGGTTGTCAAATGGACCTTCCTTCTATCAAGAGAGAGCGAATTGGGTGTTGGAACCATTCATTGGTAGTTGTGTTAAAGCTTTTATGGATGACTTCTGTGTTTATAGCAGTAGGGCTGAACACCATGAGAAGCTGCAGATGGTATTGGCTCGATATGATGAATGTGGAGGACAACTAAATCCAAAGAAATGTCATCTAGCACAGCCAAGGGTGAATTTATTGGGCCACATGGTGTCAGAAAATGGCATTGAGGCTGATCCAGACAAGGTTAAGTCTATTATTCTTCTTCCATCACCTACGAGTACGAAGCAATTGGCAACCTTTATACACAAAGTGAAGTACATGGCAAGGTTTATTCCATTGTCGTCTCAGATTCTTTATCCATTACAACAAGTGGCAAAGCATGAGCCATTGCAATGGGATGACAAGTGTGAAGAAGTGTTTCAAGAGGTGAAAGAGGTGTTAGGGGGTTTGTCAGCCATGCAAGCTCCTGATTGGGAAAAAGTTTTTTATGTAAATCCCTCAATAGGGGATGATGCAATTGGAGCCATGCTATTGCAAAAGGGGAAGGGCAGCCATTATATGAGGCCAGTGTATTGTGCAAGCCGAGTGAAGTTGGTAGCGGAGAGAAAGTTATCGGAAGTAGAGCTAGTGATGGCCAGTGTAATATTTGCTTGTCGACGATTTCGTCATTACTTGCTACCACGGCCTTTTGTTTTCTTGACGAGTTATGCCTTTTTGCCACAGTTAATTAATGGTATTAACATGTCAAATGTGGTGAAGAAATGGGTAATTGAGCTGCAAGAGTTTGAGTTCTCTTTTCTAGTGGAAGATAGTACAAGGGCTACCCTAGCTGATTTGTTGACCTACAAGGAGAATCCCCTTATTGTTAAGGAAGAGGTGGTGAGAAAGGTAGTTGAAGAAGTGCCACAGATCAGCAATGCACATGTGTTGTTCTTTGATGGTTCGTACAGAAAGAGCCATGATGCAGCTTCAGGGGGTATAGCACTTTATGATCCAGAGGGGAAGCTAGTATGCAAGAGAGGGTTCAAATTGGATGCTCATAGTAACAATGAGGCTGAATATGCTACATTGAAAGCCGGATTACACATTTGTTTGAAGTATGGGGTTCGAAGGTTGAGCATAAAAGGTGATGCCTTGTTAGTGGTGAAGCAAGTGCTGGGTGTGTGGAAGAGCAAGAACACCTCATTGAAGGAAATGTGCTTCAGAATTAAAGGCCTGTTAAAAAAGTTCGAAGCATGGAGCATCAGACACATTGAACGTGCTCTAAATGGAGAGGCACATGAAGCAGCTCAAGGCATGATTGGGGAGCTATTTGTGTTGAGGACCAATTTACCTCTTTATCATGACCGGGAAAGTTTGGCTCAAGAAGAGGAGTTTTTGCTAACAAGAATCATTCCAAAGGAGATTCAGAAGTCTAAGAAGTATGGCTTTGTGCGTAGAGCATACAGGTACAAATTGATTGGTGATGTCTTATACATGAAAGGGGCTGATCTCGTGTTGAGACGTGTACCTTGGCGGGAGGAGCTTTACAGAGTGTTGGAAGAGAATCATGAAGGCGCATGTGGTGGCCATTTTGCTCTAAAGATCACCTTGCATAAGATTTTGCAAGAGGGGTATGTATGGCCTAGTTTGCACAAGGATGTTCACCATTGGTGTATGTCTTGCAATAGGTGTCAAGCATTTGGGAAGAGAGTGTTGAAGCCAGAGCTACGAAAAACCATCATGGCGTTTGATGTGTTTGAAAAGTGGGGGATTGATGCAATAGGCCCGTTACCTATCACAAGCAGTGGCAAAAGCTATATCTTGACGGCAGTGGACTATCTCTCTAGATGGGCAGAGGCTATAGCAGTAAAACAGATCACTGCAAAGGATGTGGCAAAATTTGTGTATGATGAAATATGTTGCAAGTTTGGGGTGCCATTAGAGCTACTTTCAGATAAGGGGCCAGGATTTCGAGCTAAACTGCTAGATTTTTTATGTGCAAAGATGAAGATTAAGCACCAGCATACCACTCCTTATTACCCACAGTGTAATGGCTTAAATGAAAGATTCAATGGTGAGTTGGTACAAATTCTTTTTAAAGTGACAGAGCACCAAGGAAAGAATTGGGATTTGGAATTGCCTAGTTAATTATGGGCTTACCGTACTTCGGTGAAGACAGGTACAGAGTTTACTCCATTTCATTTGGTGTATGGAAAGGAAGCACTATTGCCTGTGGAGGTAGAGTTGCCTACGGTCAAGATGTTAGAGAAGTTGCTTGGGTCGCCTAGTGATGCATTCAAAGAGAGGCTCTTGCAGTTACAAGAGGTCCAGTTGGATAGGATGAGCGCATTGGAGCATTATGGGCAGATGCAGGATAAGGCTTTGGCAAAGATAAATGAAAAGGTCAAAAGTAAGGGTATCAAGAAGCATGACTTGGTTTTGCGCTACAACAGCAAACTGGACAACACCTTCCAAAAGAAGTTTCAAATTAAGTGGGAAGGCCCTTTCAAGGTAGTGGAGTGTTTCCCGAATGGTACATATCAGTTGGCTAACCTGGATGGGATTTTACATACGTCAAGGGTAAATGGATTGCGTCTTAAGTTGTATCATGCCAGGTTGATGATGGTGGAGCAAGATGAGTTTTCTGAAGAGCGAGTGATGTCTGTGAAGGATGAGGAGACCTGTGATGCGGCGAGTCTCATATCTCTCTTTGCTGCTGCTGATCATGAATGATCTAGCAGGCTAGGGGATGGGCAAATTATGTCAGGAGTTTTTTTGAGCAAGGGATTGCGCATATGTACATATACATGCATGGTGCATCAAATGAAGAATTGCCCATTTTCCAGAGCCAGGTGGTTACGTGGGGCCCACATGTGTACAGGTAGGACAGCATGTACATAGTGCATCGATTTTCACCGATACTAGTACCAGTGTGTTTTTTCTACAATAAAGTGAAGTTGGTAGCGTGTAAAACTTCTCGAGGAAGCTATCCGCGGGCCGACGACGTGAGGTTAGCAGGTGCGTCAGATGGCATCTAGTGGCGTCAGGAGGGCGAACAAGGTCAATATTTGCACGCGGATGAGGACCGACACAACGTGGGTGTTTTCTGGTGAGAGTTATGCAGAAAGGTCATCATTAGGAACACTTTTTGGGGCCACTTCACGTGGTGGCGAGATGCATTATTGGAAAAAAGCTAAGTGCCAGGTGTGCGAATGATGCAAAAAGGTGACAACTATGCACTGCGAGGTCAGTTTTTGGCCTGTTCGGGGTCCGTTTGATGTCATCTAAAAGGCCAAGGGTGCCCAAGTAATAAAGCTAAGTGTGGGAACTGAAAAAATAGAGAGAAGACCAGAAAAAACGTGGAGAAGAGAGGAGGAACAGCCGCAGGTGTGTTTTTTGGGTTTTTGGAGCTTGTTTTGGCCGTAAACTGCTCATCCGAGGTCGGATTTGAGCACTTTGACACTATAGACTGGGGTTTTGGGCCGTTCCGGACGCGATGGCACTGTCCATTTTGCCAAATTCCTCACTCTTTTTCTGCTGTTTTTCTGTGTAATCTTCTCCGGTGAGTGAAGCTTCTTCTCTAATTTGTGATTGTATCTGGTATCTTTTACCCATATTGTGTGGGCTGTTTGCCCCATTGGTGTTGGCCCAAGCTCATTTGTATCTAAACATTAGAAGTTCTCCTCTTTTGAGCTGAGTTTTTGTGTGTGTGTGTGTGTGTGTGTGTGTCTCTGTGTGGAGTGGGCAAGTGGATAGTCTCTCTCCTCTTACTCCAGAGGTGTGTTCCCTGTTTCGGCCAGGTGTGTTGTGTAAGCCGAGTGGTGCCCCATAGTGTGTGTGTGTAACATTCCAAGAGTGTGTGTCGGGTCGTTATAGAGGCGCTGTGTGTGTTTTCATCCCTCTCACAGCGTGTATACCCTATTATACTAGGACATAGATTAAAACTTCAAACGGTACATTGCCTTGTACCAAAGGTAAAACAAATGGCTGATCTGATGCCAGAACCTCAAAAAACCGCTCCCCACCTGGCATGGTGTCAATGACGTGCTGGTAGTGAATCTTCAAGTCCAATATTACCTTGATTGAGCGTACACGTGTTGGTATGTGTGATCTGTCTTGAGGTAGGTTGTCCTGATTCATGTGAATCTTAGAGGTGCTTAGTCACTGTCCAGGCTTGTAGGAGAGGGTGGTGTTCTTTCCTGAAACAAAGTCAGTAGATCCCTAGTTTCTCTAGTGAGAGTGTGAGCCAATGCTTCTGTTATCTGTGCTGCAGCATCAGGTGCGACTTGAAAACTGACTATGATAACTACCTCGGTGACTTGAGTTACCCGATTCTCAAAGTAGAATAGTGTTGATTCTCTATTGTGCAGAGCTCCTTCCATTTTGTTGTTGTTGGTTGGTTGTAGGTTGCGGACATGGTTTCCACCTCCTCCTCCTTCTTCTTGGCACTTGGCCTATGTATATCCACTAGGTTTTGCGCGTTGGTTGACTCTCCCACTTCAAATCGATTACCGTTACGCCTGGCACTCGAGCTTCGATAGAGATGCGGAGTTCGTCTAGTTGTGCTTGGAGCTCTTCTTCTTCTGTCGTCCAGTTAGAAAATCCTTCATACTCATTCATCCCTTCACAATAGTTTAGGGTTTTCAGTCTTGTAAACTGAAGGGTTTCAAGAGCCCTCCTCAGTGGGGGCACCAAATGAGAGGCGGAAGTGAAAAAAAATAGACCCGGTGGCCTCTACACCAAGACTATGCACAATGGCCTCATCATGGGGAATACACAATAGGGGTACCACCTAGCAAGATATGTGGCTAGGACGCATACATATACACAATGAAGCATGCATGGAAAACAATTTCAAGATCCACGCCCAAATGTGGAATGGGGTGGTCGGGGAATAAGGTGAGAGGAGTGGTGAGTGAGTGAGAATGGGCTCACTACGCGTGCATGTAGTAAGGAAGATAACGAGGTCAGGGATACATGCAAGTATGCTCACTTCTCATACAAAAAAGGTGGCGAATCCGCACACCTTAAGATGGAAGTAGCAAGATGATAGGAATATGAGAGGGAGAGAGAGTGTGTGTGTGTGGTGGTGAATCCGCACACCTTAACATAAGCAGAAAAAAAATGGCAAGGAACAAGCATATACCATACTCACAATGAGATGTATCCAAAGCGACACAAAGTATGGCACCAAGATGGAGTGTGTTGATTGCTTGCAAAAGATGAATACAATAGGTAGCGTATGGCAGGAAAATGAGAAGGGAACAAGATCGTAGGAGGCATAATGGAGAGATGGGAGTTGATGGCGAGGAATATCATGAGTGTGTCCACCCTTCTTCTTCTTGAAATTGTGCCTTCAACCCTTAATTACAAGTGGTGTGGAGGTGTGGTGCTCATTTTTTGTGCATGGTGATGGTGATGATGATGGTGTTGTGATTATGTGATTAGGGTTCATGCTACAAGCATGTAGCACAAGAGTGTGTATGGATAGGTGTGTGTGTGTGTGTGTGTGTGTGTTCTCTCTCCCCAAGTGAGCTCTCATGGCCTCCTTATATAGGGAAGGAGGGAAGGATTTAGCAATATTTCTATTTGAGGTGAGTGTCCCACTTTGGTGACTAGGAAAATGGGGTGCATGTGACTGTGGCTCCCATCTTGTCTCCTCATTATTTAAAATATCAGAGTCAATAGAGAGAGAAGAGAGAATGTGGGTAGGATGTGGAGGATAGGAAATATTTACAATAGTCTAGCTTTGGATAGACATAAGCTTATTAGGGAGAGAAGAGAGAGGTAAGAAAATTATAAGAGAGGTTGTCGAAGGTGGATATTTGTTGATGAGGATGGATCCTCCAAAAATGGTGATAGAATTACTCTAGACTAGCCAAGACCTCATTAAAAGATCCTTGTCTCTTGTAATCATGCTTGAAGACTTGTAGAACCATAGCCATTCTAGAAGGAAGAAAAGTGGGGATGGCCTGTGTCACCATTACACGAGAAAACTGGGGTCCACTACAAAAATCATATCTCCGTGTTCATAACTCCAAATATTCTGAAAAAAATTGAGCTAAAAGTTGAGATCACGAGCTACATCTTTCATGTTGAACGCTCCTTCAGATTCGGGGTTCTTCTTTACTTTAAAAATTCAGCCAAATAATGTATTATTTGTGGCTGCAAAAGTCTTTTGGTGGTCCCCTTTGAGTGGACTTCTCTCTTGCCTTCAAGTGTAAGCTCCTTCATGTGTATGAAAGCATGACCTAGAGTGTTGAAAAGATTGGCAATCATCTAGATGGAGGTATTATTGAAATTTGAAAGTGGGGTTGAGGTTTGAAAATGAAAACTAGTGAATAAAATACTTGGTAGAGTGGACTAATATATATACATGAAAAAAAAAATATTAGGAAATACTAGAATATATATATATTTAATATATAAGGTCAAAAGAGAGATCAACAAAGAAAGCTTATTTATTATGCTACATCGTGATTGATTAGCATAAGTATTATTTAGTTAATAAAGGCTAAAACGTTAGTGAAAAAAGGAAGAAAAAATCAAAAGTAACTTATATAATAGGAAATATTTTTGGTAAAAGAGAAAAAAATATGGGGGGGTTCCCATGCATGGAAAAGCATGCCTCAATGTATGCAACACGAGGCGAGATATTTAGTTTGCACTCTCACAGGTCAGCAGATTTTTGCATAGCCCAGGGTCTAAGCATTGGAAGGTTGTCAAGAGGATTTTCCGCTACCTTAGTGGCACTTTACATCTTGGCTTGTTTTATCCCAAGGAAGGATCATTGCCGCCAGACTTACATGCTTTTTCGGACTCAGATTGGGCTGGTTGTTTTGACACACGAGTGTCCACAAGTGGTTTTTTCTTCATGCTTGGCAGTTCATGTATATCATGGTTGAGCAAGAAGCAACCTACTGTGTCCACTTCGAGTTGTGAGGCTGAGTACATGGTAGTCTTCACAACTACGGTTGAGTGTGTATGGCTCAGACGCCTTATGGTTGATTTGGGTGTTGGACAGGACACTGCCAACACTATCTACACTGACAGTCAGAGCGCATTGGCAGTTGCGAGGAACCCAAGTTTTCATGCTCGCACAAAGCACATTGAGGTGCATAACCACTATGTCAGGGAGAGGCTCTCAGCAGGAGAGATCAGCTTGTCTTATGTGCCGACACAGGACAACCTTGCAGATCTTTTCACAAAGGCATTGTCTCGTGAGAAGCTTGAAGCTTTCCGCAAAGCTTTGGGCTTACTCCCCTTTGTGGACTGATCATGTCCTCAGGGCATGGCACTTCCCTTTACTCATGTTCCAGCTCTCGTTCACCGCATCACTCCATGGGGGATTTGTTACCATATACATGTCGTATTGATGTGTGTGAACACACTAGGACTGTCGGGGCATCTTTTCCCTCTTTAGGAGGTTTTTTCCCCGAGCATTGTATATACGCCCATCACTCTAGGGCTATCGATCTTTCCATTGCATACTAAGTAAAACACTCTCTATTGTGTGCCTTGAGCTTTCTTCGTCTTCTCCAAGCTGTGTGTGTCTCTCTACAACCATAATTCCAACAAAATCTACTATCTAGGAATTAGACACATTGTCTAATGAGATAATTACAGCATCTTGCTCTACTTTACCTGCCACATTGGCCTTCGATGTTGGCTTGTTTTCTTGAGACTACGACTCCTTCTTCCTCTTAGACCATCAATCCTTCTTGATGTGGCCTTTCTTAGTGCAATTCCAACATTCAAGAACTGTCTTTGTGTGTGACTTGCTCTGCCTTGAGCGATCACAACCCTTTTGGTTTTTGAACTTCTCATTAGGCCTTCCTCTTGTTTCCACTAATAGTGCATCACTTGATGATTCTCCTGGCTTAGCTTTGCCTTGATTGCCTGGAAAATGTTTCCTTTGAATTCTCAATTCTGAATCCCGTCTACATACCCAATAGTGTTGAGTTCATCGTTGATCAAACTATGAGCCCTTCGCAGAGGCCCATGCATATTTATGCATGTCACGACAATTGGCCATTGTTGCCTTCATGTGGAAAATCTCCTTTGAAAGGGTTTATTAGCCAAAACCTAATGTTTTAAAAAGAAAAATGACTACAACAGTAAGAGATGGATTTCAACATCTGCTATGCACGGAAGACCTTCCCCAAGCCCTCGTAGTGTCACTCACCATGCCTCCATCCCATGATGGAAGTTGCTTTGCAGGCCACCACAATCTAGCAAAGCCCAAGAACTTGTGATTTCATTAAGGTCCATTCGGACCACCTCGTGTGTGAAAGGGTGTTTACCTGCACGGCCTTGTCTTCCTTCTCTCTGCATAGTCAAGGGGTCATGCCCACACCACGGCTTTCTACTTGAGGACAAGAGTGAGAGAGAGAGAGAGAGAGAGACAGATTAAGAGAAGACTCCGAAGAGAGGGATGGCATGCCTCATGTTGAGATTGAGAGAGGGATCAGGAAAACAACGAAGAGAGTCCTTTGCCCCTTCCATGGCTATTCCTACATGCCCCTCTCCCCTGAGCTCTAATACCAATATAAGACCTAGAGACTGAGATGTCGGATCCACTATCCTACCACCCTATATATAGGCCGCCTCCTAGCCCTAGTCATAATTTGGATCCCCAATCCTCACTGGTCCAATATGAGCCCCTGGCTCAGGTCCTTGACCCCTAGGTCGAGCCTTGCTCCTTAGGATCCTTGTCCTAACATTAGGCCTTCCTCTTGTTTCCATTGATATTACAACACTTGATGATTCACATGTGCTTCTTGTTTGCATTTCCTTGCTTAGGAGAACACTCACAACATCATCAAACTTAAGAGTTTTTGTGTAACAGATAGAGTTACTTACAGTCATCACAAGGCTATCCCAACTATCCGATAGAGACGATAGTATAAGGAGGGCTCGCACTCATTGTCAAAATTGACCTTCCGTGATCAAATTTGATTGTTGGTGTTAAATCCATTTAGGTGTTTAGTAAAATTGGACCATTCTCTGCCATCTTTAGATTGAACAAGCGCTTTATGAGAAATACCTAATTGGATGCCGATGGTTTCTCATAGAGGCCATCAAGTGACTTCATCAAGTCCTCCGTGGTCTTCATCTCCAAAACGTTGAAGATCATTGTTGATGCCAAGATTAGCCAAATTGTTCCTAATGCCTTTCGATCAAGGACATTACATGCTTCATTTGCTATTGTTGCAAGCTTCTTTGCAAGACCACCTAGTGGTAAATGGTAGAGATAGTTTTCAATCTACATCTTTCAATGTTGGTAGTTCTTGCCGTCAAAATTCTTGATCTTGAGATTCCCTTCCTCCACCATTACTCCCACTCTATTCAAGGAATCCTTTCCTTGAGATACTTTAGCTAAGACCAAACTTTACTTTGGTACTAGTTGTTAGGAAATAGGAGGTAGCTAAGTAGATATTAGAGCAATTTACTTAATGGAGAGAGATAATTTTCACACATGAGAGATTATAGATGAGAGAGAGAGAGAGAGCCGTGGTTCACCCAATGTGGGCTACATCCATGGGAAAGTAGCCACTCAATGACTTTAGTACTTAAAACAAGAAGTAGATTACAAAGGGATTATAACCTTAATAGAGCTCCCACCTTGCTTCACTCTCACCATCTCACATCAACTTCGCAATGCACCACAATGCATTTTTTGTATAGAAGAGGCCTCCTTTTATAGGCAAAAAGGGTTGCCCTCTCTTGTGTAGACAAGTCCAAGTTGGACTCTCCAATGCACCCATGTGTGGTCTCCCTTGACAAGACAAGTCCGCCTTGAAATCGACCACTGGCCATTGACTACTAGCCATTTTTCGACCACTTTCGGACTGCCATTGGGCCATAATATTCTAGCAAAAAGGAATATTCGGGCTGGCCGTGAATTTTGTTTTTTCAGCGAGTGATTTTTCTTATGCACAATGGCTTCTCCTCATAAAGGGGCCTTACAAATGTGCTTTTTAATCACAAAAAATTACAAGGGGTACATATGGCTCCATATTTAACATGTTGTTGCATGAAAACATCTTTGGTATCATGTTCCACCATTGACCTAGTTGTCCCAATTCACATAGAGGAAGGAACATCCTGGGTCTCCCAAGAAGATGCACAACATGCACTCATAGAATGCTTCAGATTTAATAACTTGAAAATCTCGAGGCATCATTTTTTGAATTGGTCGATAGTCAAGGATTGGTGGACATAGATTTTGGGTCTGCTTCAAAACTCTTATGTATTGCTTCTTCTAACTTCTCCTTGAATTTTGGTATATTTGAATGCATAGGTGCTATTTAATATTTCTACCTTCATGGTGTTAGATCGTGGTTTATATGGCCATTGAAAATCAAAGGAATTACTTAGATTTTGACAAATCTAGAGTCTTTATTTGTAGAGAAACTATCCCATGGAGTATCATCAAAATTAAAGTGATAGAAGATTGTGGCTAGTTCAACTAGCTAGAGATTTGAAGTAGAGAGCCCCAGAGATTACTAGAAATCTATAGAAAAATGGAAAATAGAAAATTATTTAGAGAGAGAGAGAGAGAGAGAGAGTTAGGTAGAGCCAAAGAATGAGTTTTAATAGATAATCTTATCTTGTACTAGCCCTACTGCTCTTGAAAGCTAGGGGCTCATATTCTTATGTAATGGGTAAAATGTGAGATGACTAGAGAGAAGAGAATGCTTCATATATTGGTTTAACAATGCTAATTAGAGTTCAAATCAATGAAAAACAAGAGTAAGTTTGGTGGAAGGAATGTGTGGGAGATCAAGTGGAACTCTAGTATGTGGTCACTTGAGTGTTATCAGTTGTAGCTACGAATGCAATTGGCCTGCCTATAGTTAAATTCACCCTAAGCACACAAATTGATTAAATCATGAGTGTGCCAAGATCTTGTGTATATATTTGGTAACATGCATTCGATCCATGTACCATCAAAGATTGCATGACCACTTTCACCAATTTCAAACCTTTTTACTACAAAATGATAGAGTGACAATGAGATGGATTGGGAGGTCGCATTAGGAGAGATTGATGATCTAGTGCCTATGAAAATTGAGTGTCAAAAGTGAACTTCCCTAAAATTTATAATGGCCTTTGTTGCTTTTACCATAAATTATTGAGTACTCTTGGACGTCTTAATCTTCAAATTGATAATGACACACATAGACAAGTTTATAGTAAAAGAAAAAGTAGAAAAGTACTTATTTATATATTTGTCCATTTATATAAGTGCTTTAAAATAAGGGGCTCAATGTCGAAGCTTTGCAAATGTTCAAGTAGATAGGATAGATGTCACATGATTACAAACATTACAATGGCTCTTGTGCCTTGACGCATATACTTGTTGGTTGAAAACACATTGAAGCTGCCAAAACATTTGTCTTTATTGTAGAAGGGACATGGGAAGAGTCCCATACTTTGCCTCATATCTTGATTTCATAGCTCATATATCCTTACTACATGCTCAACAATCATTGCTTTCTCATCAAGCTTCAATTGTTATCGTGATGCACTCTCTCCTTGCCTTGCTAGTCTTGCTCCTCGTGTGACAATCTCCATGATCTTCTCATAATCCTCTAGTAAGAGAAAAACAAGTCTTTGCCTTTGGGAGGGGGGTGTCAGCTTCTTGAGTCTACACGTAGTTGTCATTTCCTTTGCACATTCCAAGCCGATGTCTACATTGTGTGGATGCTCCTGATGGGGGCTTTTCACAAGCCAAGCTCCCATACCCCTCTTCTCTCGTCCCCACCCCATGAAAACCCCCTCTTATGGAGGGAGTGATAAAAGGCATTGGAAAAAGTAAGAAAAAAATAAAGTATGATTATGTAAATATATAAGAAAGGTAAAATAGGCCACCTCATGCCTGCGGGGTAGCCCATCCCCACCTTGCCTCCTTTTTCTTCACTGTTGCCCCGCCGGGTGTCCCTTTTCCTCTCCTCCACTCAAAAGGTCAACCCCCTCTCTCTTCCCTTTGTCCTTTCTCCTTTCTCTCTCCCCTCAAGCTACCCCACCTCTCACCAATAATACATTATAACTCACCAATAATGCACCCTAACTCACATGCAACTTACCCTATCTTCCAAAATAGTATACCCCACCCCCTCTTTCTCTGTCCTATCATATCCCATGACCCAAATACCCCCTCTCTCTCTAAAGGGTGCCATGTCTCTTGTCTTGTAGCTAAATAACCTTCCCCACACTCACACACACTCAGTTTCACTGAAAAAGGTGACCCATCCCCACCCGGTGGTTACCTGATTTTTTTTGTGTTCACACACATCTGCACACAGATTCACCTCTAAGCACACTCCCCTCTCTCCCCTCTTGTAATTACTTTATTCTCCATGTCACCTCTCACTTTTTTTTCATCAACCCATCTCTCTCTCTTAGTCTCTCTCATGAGACTGCTGTTCTGGCACATATACACACAGCCAGACAAGTGGGGCCCACAGTCACATGGCCTATGTAGATAATGATTTCTTCATTTCTAAATTCTAAAATTTCTCCCCCCCTCATCCCCTATATAAAGAGGGGTCACCATCACACAAACACACACAACATCACCAAAGAACACACTATGCACTGTGTGTGCCTAGTGCACACACACACACACACACCCACACCATCACCATCACCATCACCACAATCACCATGCTTGTCTTGAGCATGACCTCTACACCCTTGGCTATGGAAGATGAAGGGCAACTAAATGAAGGATGATGGCCATAATCCTCGTGTGAGTCTTAGCCATCAACTCCCACCTATCCGCCATGTGCTCTACCACTCTCTCCCTTCTCATTCCCCTACCCTATGCTCCCCATTTCATCGCCTAATTCTCTAAATAAAGCTTGAGTTTTTGTGAGTATGTTTTCTTGCAATGTTTTGCCCATGTGAGGTGTGCGGAATCGCCACCTAGTCTTGTGTTTTGGAGTGAGCTTGTGTATGTGTGAAGGGTGTGCGGATTCGCCATCCTTTTGTGATGCCTAAGTACTAAGCCTCTATACCCCCTCCCTCACTCTCTCTCTCTCTCTCTCTCTCTCTCTCTCTCTCTCTCTCTCTCTCTCTCTCTCTCTCTCTCTATCTCATTCCCTTTCCGTTTCATCATTACTCCCAAGCATCCATCTCTCTTGGATGAAAACTTTGTTATGGTGGTGTGTTGTTTGCGTCCTAGCCGCTGAAACTAGGTGGTGCCCCCTGTTTGCTTTACCATGACAGGCTCGAGGCGCGCCATTCGGTCCCCGGTGTTTTAGAGGCCGTCGGGGTTCGGGGTTCGCTTTGCTCCCGTCATTTGGTGCCCCCACTGAGGATCTTTTCATGAAACCCTTCAGTTTACAAGACTGAAACCCTTAAACTATTGTGAATGGATGAATGGCTAGCAGGATTTGCTAATTGGACGACAGAAGAAGAAGAGCTCCAAGCACAACTAGACGAACTCCGCATCTCCATCGAAGCTCGAGTGCCAGGCGTAACGGTAATCGATTTGCAGTGGGAGAGTCAACTAACACGCCAAACCCAGTGGATATACATAGGCCAAGTGCCAAGAAGAAGAAGGAGAAGGTCGAAACCATGTCCGCAACCTACAACCAACCCACAACAACAAAATGGAAGGAGCTCTACACAATAGAGAATCAACACTATTCTACTTTGAGAATCGGGTAACTCAAGTCACCGAGGTAATTATCACAGTCAGTTTTCAAGTCGCACCTGATGCTGCAGCACAGATAACGGAAGCATTGGCTCACACTCTCACTAGAGAAACTAGGGATCTACTGAGTTTGTTTCAGGAAAGAACACCACCCTCTCCCACAAGCTTGGACAGTGACTAAGCACCTCTAAGCTTCACATGAATCAGTACAACCTACCTCAAGACAGATCACACATACCAACACGTGTACGCTCAATCAAGGTAATATTGGATTTGAAGGCTCACTACCAGCACGTCATTGACACCATGCCGGGTGGGGAGCAGTTTTTGGAGGTTCTGGCATCAGATCAACCAATTTGTCTTACTTTGGTACAAGGCAATGTACCGGTTTAAGTTTTAATCTATGTACTAGTATAAGAGGGTATACACGCCTCCTTGTAAAGAAGAAAAAAAAACTTTTGCAAGTTAAGCAGTGTGTCTTCTAGCTATCTCTTAGTAATCATGGCAAGTGTAGCATTTCCAACATTTAAAGGAAAGAAGGGGGAGGATTTGGTAACAGACTTCCTAGATGACTTTGAAGTAGCATGTGTAGTGAGCAACAAAGATACGGATGAATCCCGGGTTAGAATCTTTAAGCATCTCATGAAGCTAGAAGCTAGATCATGGTACAATGCACTTCCACAAGCAACCGAGGATGACTGGGAACCCTTAAAAACCGCTTTTAAGAGGCGCTTTGGGGGAGGTACCACTTCAGAAAAGTTGTGGGACAAGTTGAGAGACTTGAAGCAGGAGGGTCTTTTAGAATATGCCACCTATGAGTCCAAATTTGTGGATTTGTGGGAACGGTGGGTTGAGTCACTGGCTAGGGGGGAAGCTGCACCCGATTTCCTAAAAAAAGATCGGTTCACGCATGGCTTATGGCCGCTTCTCAAGGAGAAGGTGAAAGGTAGATTCCCGGCTACGTACGAGTTAGCCGTTGAGATTGCTCGCCTTAAAGACAAGAAGCTGTGAATGAAATCCAAAGAAACCGAGTCAATAGAATCAAGAACATCGTGTCGACCAGCAACTACGACAACCACCATTCCACCACCACCACCGGCTCTTGGGGTAAGAGATGACCAACAAGATATGTTGGCCCATATTACTGACCAACTGCAGAATTTGTCTGTCCACTTAATACAACAAGGGAGGAGTCAAGAAAGAGATCAAGACCCTGGAAGAGCACGACGACAAAACAGGGAGTATCATTGCTACAACTGCGAAGAAGACGGTCACGGTATGTACTACTGTCCCAAACCACGACAAAACTATAATAGAGGAGGTAGAGGAACCAATTGTCACCCCCTAGAGAAAGAACACCCCCACCCCGAGCACCACCCCCACCAACACAAATTCTACGTCCACCCCAGACACCACTACAAGCATCCATCCCCCTCTTCCACCAGCCCTACCACCTGATCGCCCTGTAAACATCATAAGCTAGAAGAGAAAGGAAAATCCATAGTAGTGGATCTACCCAGAGCAAAGGAGAGGGACAAGGGTAAGGAGAAGGTAACCTTTTTAGAACCACTTGAAGCCATGACTGTGAAAAGAGCTAGGAGGGAGAAAGCTACACAATCAGATGATGAGAGAAGCATGAGAGGAGAAACTAGCAAGAGGCCATCCAGGCCACGATGGAAATTGGGCATCACCGACTTCCAGCTTGGGGAAAGTTCTAAGCCCTATGATCTAACATTGGATGTGGCAGAGCGAGGACCGAAGATTACATGGCCACAGCTACTACATCTTGCACCAAAAGTAAGGCGACAATGGTCTAAAATGGTAAGTACAAGACGCTCCAAAACAAAGGTAGCCGGAGCAATTTCGGGATGCAACATGGATGACATCCTTCCAATTGTCGACGTAAACATAAAAGGAAAGAGGGTTGGAAACACCTACATTGATGGAGGTGCACAAATCTGTGTAATGAGCGAAGCTATGATGCTTCGATTAGGGCTCGAGGTTGACAGGCCTTCTCCATGCAAGGCAAAGATGGCAAACAACACAAAAGTAAAGTGTGTGGGTGTGGTAAGTGCCGTGAAAATCAAATCTTTCAAAACTGAGGTAGAGGTAGATGTTTTTGTAATGCCTACTAAGGGGGAGAGCTATCCACTAATTTTGGGAAGGCCATGGTTGATGGCCATGAAGGCAAAACAGGACTGGGATACTGGCCTTCTACGCATGACCAGTAAGAAAGGGGAGACAATCTACTACGACATGAGGATTGGCAAGCAAAAGCAAATGAATCTGGAAACATCGGCAGATGAAACCACTAGCGAATCTTCCAGTTCTGAGGAGGAGACCACATCCACCGATGAAAGTGACAGTTCCATTGATGTGATGGGTATCATTATGAAGGATCCACAAAGGGTAAGCACAACTGGTGATCCATCACCAAAAGGGAAACCCAATGAAGAGGAGAGAAAATCACCTGGCCTAGGAGGAAGTAGGTTGAAGGGTATGTTGTCTATGGAATTAACACTTGGGGAGAAAGATAGTTTTTGCAAATGTTGATGGGATTTCCTAACCTGTTCATTGACAACTATGAAAGAATCATAGGCATTACAGTGGTGGAACATCATATTAAGTTGAAGGAAGGGGTAAAACCAGTTGTGCAAAAGCTACGAAGACTGGGGGTCATACAAGAAAAGGCACTCTTGGCCGAGATAAGGAAACTGCTGGAGGCGGGATTCATCTATCCTGTAGAAAACTCAGAATGGGTGTCACCCATAGTGGTGACGCCTAAAAAGAATGGTAAGTGGAGGGTCTGTGTTGACTACAAACCACTAAATGCAGCTACAAAGAGAGACCACTTTCCTCTCCCTTTCTTGGATGAAATTTTGAATGAAGTAGCGGGTTTTGAATGCTATACCGTTTGTGATGGTTATTTTGGATACTTTCAAATACGCATAGCCTTGGAAGATCAGCTAAAAACCACTTTTATCACGCCATGGGGTTGTTTTGCATACAGGGTTATGCCATTTGGTCTCACAAATGCACCTGCCACATTCCAAAGATATGTCACATATTTTTTTTCAACCGTTCTTTCGAACATCCATAAGAGTGTTCATTGATGATTTTTGTATATATAGCTCCCGTATTTCACATTTAAAAAAGGTAACTGAAGGTTTGGCCAGGTTGCAGAGCCTAGGTGGGCAATTAAATGTGGATAAATTCCACATTGGGGAGAGTAAAGTCATTCTACTAGGCCATGAAAGGTATAAACGCCGACCCAAGTAAGGTGTCCGCACTCATAGCCCTACCTTCACCAACGACCGCACGTCAACTGGTCTCTTTTCTACAGAAGGTGAGGTACTTAAGTAGATTCATACATCTACTATCACAACTTGTTCTACCACTGCAACAACTCACTCAAAGATCAACTTTCACTTGGGACGAGGAAAGCGAACATCACTACAACAAGGTAAAGGAGGTCTTAGCCACTCTGCCAACTATCTCACCACCTAAGTGGGATGAAAAATTCTATGTCACCTCAAGTGTTGGTGATGACTCATTGGGGGCTGTGCTACTCCAAAAGGATACGACGACATCTTTCATGAGGCCAATCTACTTCTCTAGTCGAATGATGACAGCAGGAGAGAAAGGTTTCACCCATGTGGAACACTTAGTCCTAGCTCTTAGATTTGCAACTACAAAGTTTAGGTCATATTTGCTGCCTAAGCAATTTGTGATTTTAACCATGGATGAAATATTTCCCTATGTTGTACAACACATGGATGTGTCTGCTAGAATTACTAAATGGCTAGTTCGTCTGCAAGAGTTTGACTACACGGTACAGGTAGAAAGCACGACAAGGGCAAGTTTGGGGGGACTCATGACCTACCAAGTCTTTGAAAGGAAGGAGAAGCAATCTAAGGAAGGAGAAGTCCGATTACCTCCAGTACCACCGATGGTAGAAGGAGCATACTCTCTCTACTTTGATGGAGCCTACAAGCGAGCGTCCGACAAAGCAGCTGCAGGCATAGAGGTCTTTGATGACAAAGGGACAAAGGTATTTTCGTTGGGCCAATTGTTAGATTCACATTCTAACAATGAAGCTGAGTATGCAGCACTAACCAAGGGTCTACAATGGTGCGTCTCGCAAGGTGTACAACGCCTTAATGTATTTGGGGATGCTCTACTTCTGGTAAGGCAAGTAAATGGAGCATGGACATGCAAGAATCCTAGTTTAAGGACTTACTTAAGTGGTGTAAAAACCTTGTTGGGTAAGTTTGAAGAAGTTCAAATACACCATATCCCAAGGGCTCAAAACCAAGAAGCAGATGCCCTAGCAAGTGAAAGACTACAGGAAGTGGTGGTTGGAGCAATAAAACTAAAGCTCCCTCTATTTCAAGGAAGTGATGCCTTGCCTGACATCATGCATTTTTTGGAAACAGGGGAATGCCCATCAGATTTAACAAAGGGACAGAAGCAATGGCTGACGCGGAAGGCCACAAGGTATCGACTCATCAATGACGGTTTGTACTGTAAGGGTAAGGACCAAATACTCAGGAAGGTCCCTCTCTCTCAGGAAATCACGGGAGTAATTGCTAGCTGTCATGACGGGGATTGTGGTGGTCACTTTGCCCTAGACATAACAAGTAGGAAAATCTTGCAGGCAGGCTTCATATGGCCTAGCCTCAACCGTGATGTACACCATTGGTGCAAAACGTGTAAGTTGTGTCAAAAGGCCGGCACTAGGTCACTTATGCCTGAACCACAGACACCTATTCTCTCATATGGCCCATTTGAAAAATGGGGTATCGATGCCATTGGGCCATTACCTAGGGCCAACTCAGGAAAATTCTACATTATCATGGGAGTCGACTACATGACTAGATGGGCAGAGGCTCCAGCCACCACTAGAATCACAACGATAGAGGTAGCTAAATTTATCTACGAGCACATATGCTGTAGGTTTGGCACACCTTTAGAGATCATCTTTGATAGAGGGCCAGGTTTCAGGACAGACTTGGTAGGAGAATTAATGCAGAAACTGGGCATTACAAGGAGGCACTCTTCACCATATTACCCTCAATGTAATGGCCTAATTGAAAAGGTAAATGGAATGGTTTCTAAAATTATTACCAAGTAGGTAAACAATCATCCTGGAAACTAGGATAAGTATCTACTACCAGCTTTATGGGCCTACAGAACTTCATTTCGTACATCCTTGGGATTCACACCGTATCATCTAGTATTTGGTAAGGAAGCAATCTTGCCCATTGAAGTGCAACTACAAAGTCTCAGAGTAATGGCAAGCCAACTTCAACAACCCAACATGCATTTGAGAGATCACATCATCAACTTGGAAAGACTGCAGCTGGACAGAGAAGAAGCAATAAATTATTATGCAGCACAAGCAGAGCATAGACGGCTTAGCTTTAACGAGCATCTCCGGAAAAAAGAATTGAAGAAAGGAATGTTGGTGCTCCGCTACGACAATCGCTTCGACACGCGCAAGGATAAGAAACTCCTGCTCCGATGGGAAGGCCCTTTTATCATCAGGAAAAAGTATGCCAATAGAAGCTACCAGCTTATAGAGGCTGATAGAAAACTTCATAAAACCAGGGTAAATGGTTGGCGACTTAAACCTTATTTTCTTCGATTTGTCCAGGCTCCACCAATTGACATTCCAGATGAGGACACACCATCAGCCGCCACCTCCGATGATAATGATCAAACAGATGAGCTAGAGACATGAATGCCTCTAGCCAAAAGGGGAGGGCTAATGATGGGGGCTTTTCACAAGCAAGCTCCCATACTCCCTCCCCTCTCGTCCCCACCCCATGAAAACCCCCTCTTATGGAGGGAGTGATAAAAGGCATTGGAAAAAGTAAGAAAAAATAAAGTATGACTATGTAAATATATAAGAAAGGTAAAATAGGCCACCTCATGCCTGCGGGGTAGCCCATCCCCACCTTGCCTCCTTTTTCTTCACTGTTGCCACGCCGGGTATCCCTTTTCCTTTCCTCCACTCAAAAGGTCAACCCCCTCTCTCTTCCCTTTGTCCTTTCTCCTTTATCTCTCCCCTCAAGCTACCCCACCTCTCACCAATAATGCATTATAACTCACCAATAATGCACCCTAACTCACATGCAACTTACCCTATCTTCCAAAATAGTATACCCCACCCCCTCTTTCTCTCTCCTATCATATCCCATGACCCAAATACCCCCCTCTCTCTCTAAAGGGCGCCATGTCTCTTGTCTTGTAGCTAAATAACCTCCCCCACACTCACACACACTCAGTTTCACTGAAAAAAGGTGCCCACAGACCCATCCCCACCCGGTGGTTACCTGATTTTTCTTGTGTTCACACACATCTGCACACAGATTCACCTCTGAGCACACTCCCCTCTCTCCCCTCTTGTAGTTACTTTATTCTCCATGTCACACTACAAGAGGCTATTCATATTAGCGACGCTCACAGAGCGACGCTCAAAAAAAAAATTCCCGGCGTCGTTATGAGCGTCGCAAATTTACAAAGAAATTTGCGACGCTCATAGCGACGCCGACTGGGCTAAAAAAATAACCGAGGGCGCCCAAAAACTCAGATCTGAGATCTGAGTTTTTCGGCGCCCTCAAGCAAGGAGCAGGTAACGCTCTCCCTCTCTTCTCTCTCTCTCTCTCTCTCTCTCTCTCTCTCTCTCTCTCTTCTTCTCCACACACACACACACACACACACACACGAGGAGAGGAAGGAGAGCCAGGTATGCTCCTTCCCTCTCCTCATTCTCATGTTCCCTTCCCCTCGTTCTCTCTCCCTCTCTCTCTCTCTCTCACACACACATACACACACACACACATAGTGTTTTTGAGAGAGAGAGAGAGAGTACAAACAAAAACAAAAATGCACACACACATACATAAACAAAGAATGCACACACACATTGAGAGAGGAAAAGAGAGAGAGAGCATGCATAAACAAAAAACGCACGCATTGAGAGAGGAAAAGAGAGAGAGAAAATGCATAAACAAAAAACGCACACATTGAGAGAGGAAAAGAGAGAGAAAACATGCATACGATCCAAAAAAGCGCACACACATTGAGAGAGAAAGAGAGAGAAACTAATTTAACGTCGTAGGAAACTAATTAAAATTAAAAGACCTAAAGATCTAGCCGACGAGGAGTTGAACTCAAGACCTATTATTCAAGAGGGAAATGGCATAATCAATCTATCATACTTGGCATGGGTGATAGAAAGGTTATACCATTTATCTCTTTTTATTGGCACACACATCCACACACGCGCACACACACAAGAAGAAGAGAGTTATAAAGTCGTAGGAAACTATCTTAAAAGACGTTAAAGATTAGGTTATATGTAGACTTACATTAAATTAGATTTAGGTTTATTTTTAACTAGATTTACGTTTATTTACGCTAGATTTAGATTTACGTTATATTAGATTAGATTTAGGTCTCCATAGACTGCGATGCCTGCATGAAGCGGGTGAAGAAAGCCCTCAATGGAATATAGGGTATTGCTGCCTTCACTCATGGTGGGCTCCGTCGATCCAAAAGTAATGGTGAAATGTCTTCAGAAGATAGGGAAGAAGGTGGATCTTCAGGGCGGCAAGAGTCACTACATCCCCGACACAATGACCATCTAGACAACCTCTAGTCATTCAATAGCAACTTCAAAGTTAGTAACAAGATCAAGAACGGTCTAAAGGGCCAATTGCTGTCGTCAGATGTGGATGGAGATGAGGCAGCGTCACCGCCGGAAGTTAACTCTCACATCTTTAGTGATGAGAATGCCAACTCTTGCCGAGTTATGTGAAAAATTATGTGTTAAATCAGTTTTAAGGTTCTTATAATCCCTGTTAGTTTAGTTCTTTGTTTTTAATATAACATAATTTACGTTAGATTTAGATTTATGTTATATTAGATTAGACTTAGGTTTATTTAGGTTTACCCACACACACACACACACACACACACAAGAAGAAGAGAGTTTTAACGTCGTAGGAAACTATCCCAAAAGACGTTAAAGATTAGGTTAGATGTAGACTTACGTTAAATTAGATTTAGGTTTATTTTTAGTTAGATTTACGTTTATTTAGATTTACGTTTATTTACATTAGATCGAGTCCACGCAAGAATTACTTACGGTTTAGGGTTTAGAGTTAGACGAACAGTGAAAAGATCTACTGTGAAAAGATGTTAAGATGTTGTGAAGTGCTACAGCTAGAGAAGAGGCAAAGGGGTTTTGTCTACTACATGCAGTATCATGTAGACGTGGGTGTGTAGATTTCTTGTACCCACAAATATAGGTATTGACCAATAAAGACGAGATTATAACCCGGTGGTTCTGATCTCCGTGCACCTCTAGACCGAGGTGTGCGGGGATTGGACATGACTAGAGAATGTGAGGTAGAGAGAGAGAGAGAGAGAGAGAGAGGGAGAGAGAGAGAGAGAGATAAGACGAAGAATGCCGATAGGATGCAAAGCAAGCGCGACAAAGGGCACGAATCGAGTGGAGACGGGGAAGACGACCACCGGTGCACTATCCAGCGGTTCTGGAGAGCCTACCAACCTTCATGAGCTTAAGATGGTTGCACAACCAATTGAAAAGCGCACAACAATGCGGTGACGAAGTGACTGAGGAAGAGTGGGAGTACTCTCGGGGTTGCGCGACCAAGGTAAGTTTGCAATGTACGACTAGCAAGTGACTTTATTTATAAACGTTTGAACGGCCACTCATAATCTTTGTTCATTGTAGTATAAGTCATACACAGCAGCATGGTGTAAAGGTCGACATTTTAGGGTGGAACGAATCGACAAAAAACGTTTTACTCAAGATTGTGGAATCATGGAAAAATTTGAACAGTCTAGTCGACGACGTTCCTCTGATGCAGATCCTGTGGTGGCGGAACTCACTTACTTCGGCACGCTGCAAGAGATTTTGAGGATCGATTACAGAGGATTTTTTGTCGACTTGTTCGACGTGCAATGGTTCAAGATAATCATGGAGGGTCGCAACGCTACTGTGCGTAGAGGAGAGTCTGGTTTTCTTGAGGTGGATTCTACTAAGAAATGGACTGACCTAAGAGACACTTTCGTACTACCCGAGCATTGTGAACAAGTAAGTATGTAAATAGTTAACATCCCCCTTTTACAAGTTATGTGCTTGAAAGCTCTCATGTAAGTTATGTGGCTCTGGCAGGTAATATTTCATCCTACAAAGTCTACATCAAACTGGTGGTACGTCATAGAGGTAGCCCCTCGTAGTGCAAGGACGTATGAAGGCTACCATGTGCCAATCACAACGGCATCAATGGAGGAGATCAGAGAAGATGCTCAATCAGAAGCCGCTGCGGTGGTGCCAGACGAGCATCAAGATGCTACTACTCTATATGGGGTGCATGCAGAGGAGCTACAAAATGAAACAAAGGATATGTGTTTAAACGGAGAGCTCTATATAGATATAGGAAGTTATGCTGAGTTATGCGAGGATGAGAGAGAGATCTCTTAAAGCCACAAATATTGTATTTGAACAATGTTGCTCCGTGTTGTAAAAGCTCTGGCTCTCTAAGTACCTTCTATGGTGTATAACGCTCTTTTCTACTCACGCTCCCATCTTTTGATTGAAAATTCTGAGTTTTCGACTTGCCTCTTCTATCACTCAATTCATTGCGTCATTGTATTTATATGCGTCATTACGTCATTGTATTTAATGGTCTTTGCGTCATTGTCTACTCTATTCATTCAATATTAAGTTTAAATATTCGTGTGTTTAATGCAGGTATGGATGATGAGGAGTTTCTTTCTTCTTTGTCACCGCAGCAGAGACAGTGGTACGTGGAGCGTCATCGCTCTGGCGCATCATCGCGCGTTCCTACTCCATCCGCATCTCCCTCTCTTTCGGAGCATTCGGCGCGCTCCGAAGCTTCGGCGTCGACGAGACGAGCTTCACACTCGTCTAGACACCGGCGCTCTAGTGGTGGCGGTGGCGGTTGTTGTGGGGATTCCACCACCGATGCCTCCACACCGCCTCGTGTTCGACGAGGCTCTTTACCCTCCCCTTCTTTGCCCGCCCCCACACCAGCCATAGCATCGCCATCTACGCCAGGTTTTGCACGGCTGACTGTTCCTAGAAGCTACACACCTCTACCTACTCCGCCAAGAGCCACCCCACTCGACACTCCTCGCTTCGGGGCCCAGACGCCGGTGGAGACACCTGACGTCCGTACCCCCATTGACACGCCGCTAGAGACCCCTGCCGGGACACCCAAGTTCACGCGTCACCGGCCAGAGGGCTTGTCTTACTCCATCAACTTCAGCGGCGGCATCATCATGGATGATGACGGCAAGAAGGTGATCTCGCGCATGCGTGGTCTTTGCTCTCAGCTGTTTAGACACTACATACTAAACAAATGGAGTGAAGTACCAAGTGATTTAAAAAACAGAGTCATCAGCATACTTCATGATGAGTTTCCCGTTCCAACACGGGATCAGCGCTTCAATGAAGACCTGATGAAGATTCGAATGCGCGAATACTGCAAACACAAGCGTTCCGAAGTGCAAAAAGCAATCAAGAATGGGTGGAACAGGCCAGATTGGCTGGCCAAAGAAGATTGGAAGAATGCGAAGAAAGCAGCGCGCGAGAATCCCGACAAGTGGAAGCAACAAAAGGATGTAGCCAGAGCGCGAGTAGAGGCAGGGAGCTCGCACCACTTGGGGAGCGGTGGATGGGCATCATTTGAGGCCGATTTTGTAAGTGTTTTCACATTGCTCTTTATGTTCGATAGTTTAGGGTTTATGAGTTTTTTAATTCTAACATAATGAAATCTTTGTATGTTTTGACAGTGGTCGATGACAGGACGTGATCCCACACCGTACGAGCGCGAGTACGCAGGTAGGAAGGGCTTAAACGCCCTGATGGACATTCTCAATTCTCGCGGCGGCATGGTTAGTATTAGGGTTTACTCTTTTTTATTTTTTGTATTGTTTTATAAATGTCGTTATATGTTTATACTTACTGAAAGCTGTCTTATTGTCTTTTTTTGCAGAATCCGACAGATACGCCGCTTGGACGCGATGAGACGTCTGACTAGACAACGTCAGTTTAACCGTAGCTAGATAGCATTAGTTTAGGGTTTCTCATAGCTTATGTATCATGAGACGGATTTTATACGTCTTTTTGAACCATGTATATTATTACATTTGTCACCGCAGTTCCTTTTGCCAATCAATTCTTTATGCCTATGATGTTGTACAATTGTCATTATTACATTTGCCAATCAATTCATTTTGCCTATGATGTGTACAATTGTCAATTTTGCAAACAATGCGTCTTGTGGGTGACTATTTTGGGTCTATTATCTACCCTTGCACTTTTTTTAAAAAGTGAATCAAGTACAATATGGTTGATGGGTGGCAGGGCATTCAATGCCCTGCCACCAAAAAAAAATTCTCTCGAGTGTCGCTATAACCGTCGCTATTTATGGCTCTATAGCGTCACTATGAGCGTCGCTATAGTCTTCTGTGTAAACGTCGCTATAACCGTCGCTATGACCGTCGCTATGAGCGTCTCTATATAGAAACGCTTATAGCGACGTGTATAGCGACGCATATAGCGACGCTCTCGTAGCGACGCTCGTAGTGACGGTTTTAGCGACGCCGGCGGTTATAAAAATCCAATGTATTTCCGTCGCTAACAGTGTCACAAGAGCACACAACCTCTTGTAGTGTCACCTCTCACTTTTTTTTCATCAACCCATCTCTCTCTCTTAGTCTCTCTCATGAGACTGCTGTTCTGGCACATATACACACAGCCAGACAAGTGAGGCCCACAGTCACATGGCCTATGTAGATAATGATTTCTTCATTTCTAAATTTTAGAATTTCTCCCCCCCTCCTCCCCTATATAAAGAGGGGTCACCATCACACAAACACACACAACATCACCAAAGAACACACTATGCACTGTGTGTGCCTAGTGCACACACACACACCCACACCATCACCATCACCGCAATCACCATGCTTGTCTTGAGCATGACCTCTACACCCTTGGCTATGGAAGATGAAGGGCAACTAAATGAAGGATGATGGCCATAATCCTCGTGCAAGTCTTCGCCATCAACTCCCACCTATCCGCCATGTGCTCTACCACTCTCTCCCTTCTCATTCCCCTACCCTATGCTCCCCATTTCATCGCCTAATTCTCTAAATAATGCTTGAGGTTTTGTGAGTATGTTTTCTTGCAATGTTTTGCCCATGTGAGGTGTGCGGAATCGCCACCTAGTCTTGTGTTTTGGAGTGAGCTTGTGTATGTGTGAAGGGTGTGCGGATTCACCATCCTTTTGTGATGCCTAAGTACTAAGCCGCTATACCCCCTCCCTCACTCTCTCTCTCTCTCTCTCTCTCTCTCTCTCTCTCTCTCTCGATCTCATTCCCTTTCCTTTTCATCATTACTCCCAAGCATCCATCTCTCTTGGATGAAAACTTTGTTATGGTGGTGTGTTGTTTGCGTCCTAGCCGCTGAAGCTAGGTGGTGCCCACTGTTTGCTTTACCATGACAGGCTCGAGGCGCGCCATTCGATCCCCGATGTTTTATAGGCCGTCGGGGTTCGGGGTTCGCTTTGCTCCCATCACTCCCTTCAATTAGCTCTTTGTTTCATAATATCATGTTTAAAAGTCTATTGGATGAAATGCATGGATAGTTGGTTATTTTTTGGCTCAGTGTGCTCTTTCCTGATAAAATAACCATCTTTGAGAATCCTTTGTGCTTGAGGTTGAAAATCTTTAATTGGGTCATAGGCTTTGTATGTTCAAACACTAAAGAGATTCAACCTTACAAACCATGTAAGACAAAGCATTTTGAACTTCTTTAGCCCAACAAGATCTCACTCAAGTCCCTTAATCTCTCATGTCCAAAAAAGGTCAAGATGTCCTTCTTTCTAAAACATCATAGAATCTCCTTTTGAAGAATCCATAGGGACTCTTTGTGGTCAAGGTTGCCCTCTACTTCTGGGATCATATCAAAAGTCATTTCTTGTCAATACAAGGCATAAAAAGACATTATTTCATGATTCAATGAGTTCAAAACACCTTCAATGTTATTTTTATAACAACTAATATTGAACACAAACAACTCGACCCATTCATCACAAAGATGTCACTTATTCAACAATATATTGATTGACAATGTAAATTATAGATGCACATGAGATTTATAATCTTTAATCATTTGACATTTTACAAAATGGAATATACGATACAATGATTATAAAATAAATATGAAGAAACAATCATCATTTTTTCATAAGTTTGATGTGGACAATAGTTCCTGGTCAAGTCATTTTAGTCAATGTAGCCCTGACAAAAGAGCGTTTGGGTCTATGCATTTGAGAATAGAATCTTTCATGCAATGGGCAAGGTGTTGTCAATTAACATGAGCTGCTAAAGGTTGAAGCCTTATGAACACGCACCAAAGATAAATACAAAGAAGCAAGATAGATTGGAGTTACACATTTTTCACTTTTCCCAAAATGGCCATGTATTTTAATTTCCGGATTTATTTAGCCATTGTGATATTGTAACGTGTTATAGGCTCAATGAGAGTTCCAAGCTATAAATAATAGGTCGATCAGTGTGCCTAGGTTGTAGATACAGTAAGTTGTGGAGCCTCAAAGGTCTTGGACGCCCAAAAATTGCACACTTTAAACCTTATGGTGGCTAAGATGTAAAAGCCAACTTCTATAAGGGTTTCATAAGTTTTGGATAATGAAAGTAAGTGCACATTGCAGTACAATTCTCTGATCTCTTCATTGTTTCAATCTTTTGTGTCTCCCTCATGTGGTGTTGCATTGCAAATCTGAGCATACCAACGCGCTCAGCAGGTGAAAGCTCTCTCTTTCGACGTACGTTTCTTGTGATAAAGTTGTGGTTTTAGTTGTGTTTGTCTACGAGCTATTTTAGTTCCTTACGCACCATACACTCATCCAAATTGGTTTTTGACCATAGGAATAGATAGAGCACATCCTAAGGAAGCTATAGAGTGCTTCAAAGGCCAAAATTGACATGCCTAAAACATGTTGTTTATCTTAGGTGCAATTTTGTCCAAGTGTCAAAAATGACTTTTGAGTACATGGGAATGTTGAGGATACTATGCACATTCTACATGGTAAGTTTCATCGCATTTGGAGCATTGTAGCTACATGAAAGCCCCGTAGTATGCTTGTGGTAAACATGTTGTTTATCTTAGGTGCGACTTTGATCAAGTGTTAGAAATGACTTTTGAGCACATAGGGATGTTGAGGATCCTTTACACATTAAACATAGTAAGTCTTGTTGAATTTTGAGCACCATATCTATACAAATTCATCGGACCAAGCTTGCAGTAAGAAGGTTACTTTTTTTGTTTGATGCATGCTTGAGATCGATCTAAGTGAGAGCACACTAGACTTGGGTTTTTTGAGATATTAACTATCAGTTATTTCCTCCATGCACTAGACGGGTCAGCTACATCCACGGATTGACATTTTATGTATGTGGTTCTTGCTTTGCTAGCATTGATATGGTGAGGCTTGGTAGCCAGCCAACATTTTGGCATCGTTGTCGGGGACAAGGCAACCTAGACTAGAGAAAAATCCAAAGCATTCACTTAAATTTCCATTACTTCATCTAGTTACGGCTAGATTAACACATTTTCCAACTTTATACACGGCTGAGAGGAGGGATACTCGGTAAGGACCTCGTGAGAATGAGTTTAGTAGGACAGATAGGTGAAGGATCCTTGAGACTAGCTAGTAGTTGGTAGGGATTCACCTAAGTAGGAAGTAGAGATTTGAGACTAAAAGCTCAATTTTCAAATTTCTGCAATCTTTTTTCATGTTGAGTAAGAGTAGAATAAGTAGAAAACCATCAAGATTTCATCTGATCTCTGAACAAAATCAAAGAATTACCAAATCCATCTTAGGCACGCCTAAGATAGACAGGGGGTTTTGGGACAAACATGGTAAAACTGAACTTGCAAGGTGGTAGACCAACTTGATTAGACTATTCCCCTTGATTTTGGAAACATTTGGATCACTAACAGGCCTGGTCAAGCCCAGATCTAGAATAACTTTTGAGATGATTAACAAAATTAAATTCACTTCTGGCGAAAACTTGAAACAAAGGTGTGGATAAATCCTAAAACTTGTTGGAAAATCAATCTGTGAAGTAAAAATTGCAAAAGTTCAAATTTTGGTAGAAATTTTTCTTAGGTGCACCTAAGATAGATTCCAAACCAAAGAGTCAATTTTGTCATATTTTCAACTCACAGGTTTCATTGAAACATTATACAGCTCTTGACCACATTGGTTAGGCAAACACTATCGACCAAGAGAGAAATCCCGAAGCATGTACATGGAAGTTGGCAGGTGTGCAATACAATACTTGTACACTTGCTTGATGCGAGTTGTGGCCGACACTGTCGGACAGTGTATGTCAAATGTGGATTTTGGCAGACCAAAGGTGGTTTTCGAGCTCAAGTACTGGTCGAGATGCCTAGAAGTGTCAAAGGTTGCTTGGGTGTAATCGTCAGCGAGAGCCATGACGTGTACTATGTTGAATGCTTTCCCTATTCTGGCAATTTTGAAGCTCTATGGATACATGAAGCCCAAAGGTTAGCATCGACTCAATGGATGTGATTTCAAGGGCGTTCACCAAGCAATTCAAGTGTGATACGAGGCCAAGCTCGTTTTTTCAAGGGAAAAACATAAAGCTCAAAGAAAAGGCTGCATTAAAATAGAAAAAATTGACGAGTGCCATGGCATGCAGAGAGGTGGCGCCATGCAGTAGATTGGGGAGGTCGCCATCTGTGGCGAGGGGGCAGTCTGTTATACAGGTAGGGGCAGCCACTTGGCGCCAGGCAAGGAGGGGGGCCGCCAGGGCAAGGAAGTTAGAGGGGCGGCCAAGGTTGATCAACAACAAGAACCAGGAGGAGGCTGCAGGGTTGCGCCATCAAGGAGGTGGTCGGCTGGCCGAGAGCAGAGAAAGGAAGGCCGCCACGGGGTGGCAATAGGAGGAGGTACACCACTTGGGAGGCAAGGAAGGGCCGATATTGTAGGACCGCTATCAAATTGAGGTCGCCGGGGCTGCTGAGAGAAGAGGCTGGCCCAGTGTTGAGAGTTAGGGAGGAAGGGGTGCTCCGGACGTGAACCGAGAGGGTAGTCAACTGTAGGGGACGCCACTTGCAGCTACAGAGGGCAGTAAATAATACCAAGAGGAGAGGTTTTTGCCAAAGGGAGGGCTGCCTTGGGATAGTCTATGGAAGGAAGAAGCCGCCAACAGGAGCTCAGGAAGGAGGTCAACAGGGCAGGTAAGCTCGGGAGCAGGGAAAAAAACTGACAGGGCTTTGTGTAAGGGTGAAGGAAGCATGGATGCTGTAATGTGCACGGACGATAGCCCGCACCATTGTTCCAAGGTTTTTTATGCATAAGTGAATTTACGGTTGTTAGTCGGCTCCAATCTATTCTTCGTCTTGTCTTTTGCCAAAAATCTGTGGTAGCTGTGGCTTCAGATAGTGTGTGTGTGTGTGTGTGCAAAGAGAGAGGGAGAGAGATTGTGTGAGCAAAGTCTTGGCGGTGGTTGAGACGTGTGTCGTCTCCCTGTGTGAGTGCATTTACAAATTGGGGAGTTGTATGCATCCAGTAGTGTCGGGATATGATGGTGTTTTTGATGGGCTTATTGCACTGAAGTGCTCATGTGTGAATGTGTATATTCGGTGATTGTTCGAAGGCGGTCTGTAGTGTGAAGGTCGGCAGAAGTTGTGCATGTGTGTGTGAATCTGTGTGGGTAGGGGTGCGGACTATTACCTTGGGCTATAGAGAGGCAGCTGTATTGTGTGTCGGGTGTGCCTGAAGATGATACATGATATTGACTTGGTGCTTGCTGGAGAAGAAGAGGCTGTGGATTGGTTTTCCGATCTGGAGCTATACCTGTTGCAGTTGAGAATTTGTGGACATGAAGCCAAATTGAAGGCCCTACCATTGGTTCTACAAGGACGAGCCAAAGCCTGGTTTGAAGGTTTGAAGGTTGCAGATCGTCAGTCGATGAGCGAGGTTCGTAAACAGTTTGTTGAAGCTTTTCAGAAGCGGGTTTCTCCATCGGACTTGGGTGAGCAATTGAGAAAGCTCAAGCAGGATGTAAGTGAAGATTTTGCTTTGTTTTTGGGTAAATTTGAGTCTATTTGGGAGAGACTAGCTGATGTTACATGTGTGCAAAATGGAGACCATTTCAAGCGAGAGTAGTTTCTAACCTGCTTGCATCCGCGAATCAAAGAGAAGGTCGAGTGTGGTGGTGCGGAGGACTATGCGCAAATGGTTTGCTTGGCAAAGGCAAAGAGCTGGAAAGCAAAGAAGAAGCTGGAGATGGTTTGTGGAAGCCGGCAGACTATGGATATAGCTCGACAATGGAGTTACATCACGCCACGAAGCCAAAGGGGAGTTCAAGCGTCAAAGAGGTAGTTGCTTCATTGTTGGTAAGCCATTCTGGTCATTCATTTCAGTTTGTACCTCCAATTTGGGGTGCTGCTATACAAGGGTCTGTTAGCCCGGCTAGCAAAAATGCAGTCCTAGCCGTAGAGGAGATGCATGAAGAATCAAGTGAAGTTATGGATCAGAGCTCACAGGACAAGTTTGATGGTGTTGGCAAAGCAATGGTCAAAGATGTGTAGGAGGAAGCTAGCCAGAGGGTTGGGCAACCTTGCCCTACCGATTGTGTTGACGAGCGGCAGTGCATTCCACAAGGTGTTGATGATGTCGACCTATCAAAAAATGAGGTAATAGATCATGGTTTTCTTTCTCGCTTAGCAGATGATGTGGTCGTAGAAGAAGTCCTTGAAGAGCAGGCAAGGTAATTGAGCAATCCGATTTGCTCCCACAGGAAGTGGTTGAAGATGAAGTGTCAAAGGCTATGGCAGACAAAGATTGGTGGCATGGTGAGTCAGGTATGGAGTGTATTCCATTTGAAGAACCTACAATAGAGGGTATGCTTTGAAAACATGTAGGCTTGGATATGCAGCAGGTGGAGGCAAATTGTAATGTATTGCTACTTTATGCTATGCTATGGCTACACATGGTGTTGAAGGTTGCTCTACAGGTATCTTTGTATCGGTTGCCAGGCTTTTTTGAAGAGGATTATGCTATGGAGAGCTCTCTAGCAGGTGAGAGAATCATGATGTATGGTGGAAATGCTTCACAGGTTGGTATACAAGCTTGCTTTGTGTATGAAGCCAGCGTATGGATACAGGGAAGTGAAGATCGATGCTATACCAAGCTGCACGAGAGGCTTGTTTTTGGGTTTACAGGTGCAAAAAAAAGGCTAATTATGCATTTACTATGGATGCATGGCTATGCTCAATGCCATGTATTTGATCTCGGAGGAGTTTGCATCACAGTTAGGAGAGCTTATGGCTTCCCATTAGACCCAGGCGGGCTCTACAGCAGATGAATATCTCTCTCTATCTATCTAATGCTTATGTAAATAATATCTATCAGTTTTCTTCTTATGCACTGATATATTACCTAAATAACACTATGGTTGAGCATAAATGCTCAATGAGGGGTTGGGCAATGATGGTACAGCAAACACTATCGACCCAGAGAGAAAGCCTGAAGCATGTACATGGAAGTTGGCAAGTGGGCAATACAATTCTTGTACACTTGCTTGATGCGAGATGTGGCCGACACTGTCGGACAGTGTATGTCAAATGTGGATTTTCGCAGACCAAAGGTGGTTTTCGAGCTCAAGTACTTGTCGGGATACCTAGAAGTGTCAAAGGTTGCTTGGGTTTAATCGTCAGCGAGAGCCATGACGTGTACTATGTTGAATGCTTTCCCTATTCTGGCAATTTCGAAGCTCTATGGATGCATGAAGCCCAAAGGTTAGCATCGACTCAATGGATCCGATTTGAAGGGCGTTCACCGAGCAATTCAAGTGTGTGATACGAGGCCAAGCTCCTTTTTTTAAGGGAACAAGATAAAGCTCAAAGAAAAGGCTGCATAAAAATAGGAAAAACCGACGAGTGTCATGGCATGCAGAGAGGTGGCGCCATGCAGTAGATTGGGGAGGTCACCATCTGTGGCGAGGCGGCAGTCCATTATACAGGTAGGGGCAGCCACTTGGCGCCAGGCAAGGAGGGGGGTTGGCTTGTGAGAGGCCGCCAGGGCAAGGACGTCAGAGGGGCGGCCAAGGTCGATCAACAATAAGAACCAGGAGGAGGCTGCAGGGTTGCGCCATCAAGGAGGTGGTGGGCTGGCCGAGAACAGAGAAAGGAAGGCCGCCATGGGGTGGCAATAGGAGGAGGTACACCACTTGGGAGGCAAGGAAGGGCCGATATTGCCGGACCGCTATCAAAGTGAGGTCGCCAGGGCTGCTGAGAGAAGAGGGTGGCCCAGCGTTGAGAGTCAGGGAGGAAGGGGTGCTCCGAACATGAACGGAGAGGGCAGTCAACTGTAGGGGACGCCACTTGCAGCTACAGAGGGCAGTAAATAATACCAAGAGGAGAGGTTTTTGCCAAAGGGAGGGCTGCCTTGGGATAGTCTATGGAAGGAAGAAGCCACCAAGAGGAGCTCGGGAAAAAGGTCAACAGGGCAGGTAAGCTCGGGAGCAGGGAAAAAAACTGATAGGGCTTTGGGCAAGGGTGAAGGAAGCATGGATGCTGTAATGTGCACAGACGATAGCCCGCATCATTGTTCCAAGGTTTTTTATGCATAAGTGAATTTACGGTTGTTAGTCGGCTCCAATCTATTCTTCGTCTTGTCTTTTGCCAAAAATCCGTGGTAGTTGTGGCTCCGGATTGTGTGTGTGTGTGTGTGTGTGTGTGTGTGTGCGCGCAAAGAGAGAGGGAGAGAGATTGTGTGGGTGAAGTCTTGGGGGTGGTCGAGACGTGTGTCGTCTCCCTGTGTGAGTGCATTTACAAATTGGGGAGTTGTATGCATCCAGTGGTGTCGGGATATGATGGTGTTTTTGATGGGCTTATTGTACTAAAGTGCTCATGTGTGAATGTGTATATTCAGTGATTGTTTGAAGGCGGTCTGTAGTGTGAAGGTCGGCATAAGGTGTGCATGTGTGTGTGAATCTGTGTGGGTAGGGGTGCGGACTATTACCTTGGGCTATAGAGAGGCAGATGTATTGTGTGTCGGGTGTTGTTCCATTTTCCCCATCCCAATGTTTGAACAATTTTAGAGCTATGTAAGGGCAAAAATACCAAGAAAGCTGAAAACCTTTACCATGGGACCAAAAGGGTGACAAAACACTAGTGAACTGTCCAAACTTTGTGAAACTCAGTGAACAAGCTTGAAATCACATATAAGAACCTAGACAAGTCACACTGAGAACAAATATGTCGAAATAGGAAAAAATTATCTTCTGCGCGTTGAAGATAAAATTTTCACTAGAAGCGTAATTTTCTTGATTTGACACCAAGATTACATATAAAAACCCAAAAAGTTCACCTTGGGGACAAATCTCTTGAAATAGTGAATTTATCTTATGTGAATCAAAGATAAGTTTTCTACCAGAAAGGTGACTTTTTTTATCTTGACACAGGGTTAGCTTTGTCTTATTATAGGAACCCCATTCAAGTGGTCAAAGTTCAAAATTTGGAGAAGTTTATTTTATGCGCGCATATAAGACAAATTTTCTATTAAAAAGGTGGTTTTTTAATTTTGACACCAAAATTAGCTTTGTCTTATCATAGGAGGTCAAAGTTTAAAATTTGGAGGATTTTATCTTATGTGCGCATAAGATAAATTTTCTTCCAGAAAGGTGATTTTGGCAAAATTTTCATTGACATAGCTTCCATTGAACATTATAGAGATCTTGAGCAAGTTTGAACAATTTTGAAAGTGTGCAAAACTTGAAACACCAAAATAGAAGGAAACCTTCAAGACAGGACAAAAAGGGATGGTAAACCACTCACAAACAGTTCAAACTTTGTGAAACTCAATGGAGAGATTGAAACTACATGTAAAAACCCAAGAAAATCACATTGGGCAAAAATCTTTGAAATAGTGAAATTTTATCTTTGGCGATCAAAAGATAGCTTGTTATCACCAAGGGTACATGTGATTGCAGATAAAGCTATTTAAAGCCATAGTTTTTCATCATTTCAAAGGGTTGCAATCAATTCTGATGCATTCGACTACGTTGCCCAACTCTTGTGTCTAGAAAGCATTCAACTACTAGAATTGTTTTGGCACAAGCAATCTTTTCAACCTGAGGAGGAGGTGGAGTTCTACCATGCAATAATAGATTATGTGAAGAGACAGCTTTACAGACCAAACACGACATAGATTCAATCAAAGAAAAAAGTTCAAGTGGACCAGTTCTAGTCAATGGCAATAGCAAAAGTACAAATGCAACAGAGCGAGTTTTACAACTCTGACTACAATGGAGATAAATTATTGTTCTTATATACAGATTCAGAAGGCCAAACATAGCTTATGAGCAACAAAAGTAGCACACGAGCCATGATCCTATTGATCAAAGTAAAGCTAGATCTAGAGAACTTACAGATGTTCAAATCAAAGGTTACCCAAATGCAGGTAGACAATGCACGACAATTGCAAGCAAAAGGTGTAGTCGCACAACAAGACAAGCCAACATCAATTAAAGCACGTGGCCAAAGCAAAGTAATTGCAAAAAAAATTCAACCCAAGAACACAACCACAACAAAATCAATCGATATAGAAGAAATTACTAAGAATTTCAAGTGCAACATTACTGGTAAACATGAAGAAAAGTTGTCAAGTGAAGTAATGCTAGATTCTCAGCTAGACAAGAACCTCATGTCTTTTTGCACTTGGAAAAAATGTGGTCAACCACAGTTGGAAGATGCTCCTGAACTCATTTGCATATTTGTAAACAAACGAGAAAAATGTTGGGGAATAATTTCCACATCCATTCAAATAGCTTCAAAGACCACCAACAAAAGATATAGTAGATAACATCACATAACCACAACAAAATCAGTCAATATAGAAAAAATTACTAAGAAGTTCAAGTGCAACATTACTGGTGAACATGAAGAAAAGCTGTCACTTGAAGTAAAGCTAGATTCTCAGCTAGACAAGAACCTCATGTCTTTTTGCACTTGGAAAAAATGTGGTCAACCATAGTTGGAAGATGCTCCTGAACTCATTTGTATATCTATAAACAAACGAGGAAAATGTTTGTGAGTAATTTCCACAGCCATTCAAATAGCTTCAAAGACCAGCATAGCTCAATTATAGCAAAAAATATAGCAGATAACATCATATTGGGAATTCCACTAGCATCAAACAAGATGCAAACTTCAAAGACAGCCAAGAATGAAGATCAAGAATGGTCACTCATGAACGATAACACAAACTCCTTGAGTAAACCTCAAATGGAGACCAATGCCAAAGCAGATTTTAATGAAGATGTTTCATCTCCAACCAAGAGAACCTCAAAAGAGCTTAAAGAAAATCAAGCAATAGCAAGTGCAGATCAAATAGAGCAAACAACAACCATGAAAGCTATTGAGAAAAAAATATCATCAAAGCCAAAAATAAAGAGGATCAAGGTTACACACAACCAAGAAGCAATAGGAAGTCCAAAGATAACACCGCACAATAGGACAGTAAAGCAATGCTAGGTATGGATACAAGTCTAGAAGAAATGGTTGCTACCCTTAGTATCCAAAAGCATAAAGAGAATGTAAAGTTTCAAGTAAATCTTTCAAAGGAAATGCATGTAGATGTTATCCTTCGCCATCAATGGGTAGACCAGCACAAGGCCTACAAAGATGATACATTGCTATTACTCTACGTTTTGAATGGTAGCAAGCAACAGATACAAGTACCATCAATGTTGGACTCAATGTTGCAAAAGTCACAAGAATCAACAACAATCTTACAGCCAAAGGTAAAGCTAAAGTGGACCTTCAATTGACTAGCACAAAAGTTGTGATAACATATGCCTCTACATCAAAGAACCCTCATGGATCATCTTTTTCAAGCAAGTCAGACTTTCAAAACTTCAAGTCAATTGCTGTGTCAAACAAAACCTCTAGGGAGCCACCCAAAAGCAAAAAGGTTTATCAACCCAAGTACTCAAGAAAACGAAAGAAATTCAAGCAAGTGTATGTCCCAAGCAGTCTAGTCAAATTTAGTGATCCATGAAGATGAGAGATCAACACAAAGAGATAAACACATGGGATGGATATCCCACCGTAATGGAGTTTAAAAGAACAGGAGTAATATAGAGGTAACACTCAGAAATGGGTACCAAAACCACAAGTTAGGGCATATGAAGTGCAATCGAGACCCTCCTAGAGTAGAAGGCCCACTAGGTATTAACCTCAACAATATCCCAAAATACCCAAGAAACAGTTAAACGATAGAACGACATCAAATGCTGCTAAAGTCAGTCACAACCTGCAAAGAACTACAAAGCATAACTACACAGAATCTTCCTCTTGAACCAAGGTTCTATAAAGGCTACACCAAGATTTGGCTGCCAGTCAACCACAAGCCAATCGCAACTACAACAAAACTGCATGAAGATCTTGAGAATTCAACAAGACCTAGTTCCAGACACATTCACCAAGGGAGCTACCAAGGTAATAGAAATATTTGAATTTCTAAGTCTTCTAATGCTTTGAGTCAAAAGCTAGATGCTGACAGTCAACAAAGTGCTACACCAACATCAAAGGCTCCTTACAACAGACCTAATTGGACAACCAAACAATCATGAAGTCTTCACAGTCAAAGAAGGACAACTCAACCGACAAAGCTTCAGATTTAAAGATAAAACATGTATAGCAAAAGAAACCCTCAATGCTAACTTTTTCCTGACAAAATGTTTGTAGTAACCAAGGTACAAAAAACACTCTTTGACATAGTCAGAATCGAGTTGTTGAGCTACAAAATGAGCAAAGCATTAGTTCAAAGCTTCAAGTCATGTTAAACTTTGTGCTAAGAGTCGTAGTTATTAGGCTTACACTCAAGCTGGAAGAGTTGAGCATATCTAAGTCGTGTTGCTCATGATGGATGAGATGCTAATAAGAGTCAAAGTCTATTAACTTAATCATGGTGGAGTGACGTAGAGTTAAACATTCACCCACAATGCACAGTAAGATGAGAGCACATATCCTTGATAGTGAAAACCCTTCCTAAAGAGGTGCCAACTTGTAAAGCCGTGTCATATGCTTTTATAGCTACACCTTCTTTTTGTAAAAATCCTTCTTGCACATCATATTGTTGACCATGCATTTCTATGTATGCAAATATAGGATGTCCCATCATTGGACATATTCATTAGACATTCTTTTTTGCTTCTATCTATGCACCTTGAGTGGACTACAATAGGCAAGCCAATGCTCCATCATACTCCCTTATATTTGTTGCCCTCTTAATTCCATATCTATCAGCAAATAATCCCTTTAGTACTTCAATTAATATTTCCATGCTAATAAGTACTCCAATAATGAGCATATCCCAAAGGTACTTTTTTTCCACTGGGTTTTTTCACTTTGGTCATCCAGGTATTAGATCCTAATTTAGATCTTCATCATTCTACTTCCCTTGTACATACTCCTAATAAATAAACAAAAACCTTTTCATTATGCTGCTACAATGGACAATGCAACATCATCTCTCACACCTGAGACAAATTTGAACCAATCAAGATGCTATAGAAAAATGAACCTCATCAACAAATTCAACACAAATGATGACAATAGAGCCCATCGATAACCACTCAATAATCTTCCACTGCCCCAACGAACACTTCTCAATAGTGCTCGAGGACGAGCACTAAAATCGAAAGGGGGGAATGTTAATTGAGTCGACGTTAGTTTACAAGAGTTAATAAAGACCGAAGCCTTATGAATACATATCAAAAATAACTACGAAGAAGCAGTGAAGATTGGAGTTACACATTTTTCAAATTTTTCCAAAATGGCCATGTATTGTAATTTTTCTATTTATTTAGCCATTGTGATATTGTAATGTGTTACAAGCTTAATGAGAGTTTCAAGCTGTAAAGATAGGTCAGTTAGTGTGCCTAGGTTGTAGATAGGGTAATTTGTGGAGCCTCAAAGATCTTGGGCACCCACCAATTGCACATTTTAAACCTTATGGGTAAGTGTAAAAGAAAACTTTTGTAAGGTTTGATAATTTTTGGGGATAATGAAAGTGAGATTACGTTGCAATACATTCCTCTGAGCTCTATGATGTTTCAATCTTTTTTTCTCCCTCGTGTGGTGTTGCATTGAAAATCCGAGCATACCAACACGCTCGTAGGTGAAAGCTCTCTCTTTCTATGTAAGTTTCTTGCGATAAAGTTGTGGTTTTAGTCATTTCCAAAGATACGAGCTATTTTATTTCCTTACAATACACACATCCAAATTGGTTTTTGACCATAGGAATAGATAGAACACATCCTAAGGAAGCTATAGAGTGCTTCAGAGGCCAAAATTGACATGCCTAAAACATGTTGTTTATCTTAGGTGTAATTTTTCCCAAGTGTTAAAAATGACTTTTAAGCACAGATGCTAACGATAATCTGCACATTCTATATGGTAAGTTTCATCGCATTTGGAGCATTGTAGCTACAGGAAATCCACATATTATGCTTGCGGTAAACATGTTGTTTATCTTAGGTGCAATTTTTCTCAAGTGTCAAAAATTACTTTTGAGCACATAGGCATATTGAGGATAGTATGCACATTCTACATAGGAAGTTTTGTTGCATTCAGAGCACCGTAGATATAAAAATTCATGGGATCAAGCTTGTGGTAAGAAGGTTAGCTTTTGGTGTTTGACGCACGCCTGAGACCGATCTAGGTGAGAGCACACAAGACTTGGGCTTTCCAAGAGATTAGCTATCTCTTGTAGCCTCCATGCACTAGTCAGGTCAGCTATGTCCCATAGATTGACATTTTATGTATGTGATTGTTGCTTTGCTAACGTTGATATGGTGAGGCTTGGCAGCAGTCGGTCGACACAAGGGAATGCTTTTAATTTGACACCCATATGAGGTGATTGGTGTCATATTCTTGGACAAGCACTTCAAAATCTCCAAAATATGCTTGATAAGGGTCTAAAAATCATGTGACTTTGCATGAATTGGTGGGTTTGTAGATATGCATTTTGGAGCCACCACCCACCAATATTTCTTCTTCCACTTTGTGCATGTAGCAAGTTTGGCAAATCAAGAAAATCCTTCATGCTAGGACAGAGGGCATCTTGTCCTCACTCACAAATACCCTCATAAATGCCATGAATTTTGGAACCACCACCCACCAATATTTCTTCTTCCACTTTGCACATGTAGAAAGTTTGGCAAAGCAAGAAAATCCTTCATGCTAGGATAAAGGGCAGCGTGTCCCCACTCACAAATACCCTTGTAGATGCCATGCCATCCAAAATGAAGCATCATGTCACGGCCATGGATATCAATGTGAGTGATGTTGTTTGCATTCAAGAAGGTGATGATGTGTAGCAATCCACGAACAATATAACAAATATTGGCCTTAAAGACCTCAATGTCCTCTCCATATCTTTGAAGATCGTGTCGTATTGGAGGTTCTTTCGTGACCCTTGTAATTGCCCTAGCTAGCCATCAAGGGATCCTTTGTTCTAGATGCAAAAGACTAACAAAGTTAGTTCCAACATGTGTATAACCATCCCTACTACAAAAATAATACCTACATGTGTAATAGGCTTAATTGTGCCCTCGTGCGGTGAGATCAAAATTTCTTCTTAGTCCTGGTCACCTTTCATAGTCTTTGTTGTATAAAAATGGTCTACAAATCCATCTTCAAGGCCTTGACTTTGCCCATGATACCAAACATCCCTCACCAACATTGATAGCTAGTATGAAGTCAAAAGGGTGTGTTAAAATATGTGGGAACACATGAGAGATTAGGGTTCCCATATCTAGTGTTGATGGGGCTGCACACACTATGATATTTGGTACTTCGGTCTTTGCAATGACTAGGGGCTCATCATCAGTCTATGTGCTTGACTTTCCTCTTTATGGTGTTTTACAAGGCCTCTACCAACTTTATGTGATCCATGAAGCCTGGTCAAGTCTTCATTGCTAGCTCAATTGAGTCAATAACCCTCACCACATAGCCAATATTATCTGCAAACTCTCATTGACTAGCTAGCCTCGTATCAAAACCTCTACATTATTGAATGTTTGGTCAATTTTCTTAAGTAAAGTAATGTATGCATCCGTATGTTTTCAATAAGGGCTTGTATGCACTAGCCTTGAATGAAATCTAGATGTGGTGCTCTTGAGGGAATGAAGCTACATGCATACAAGAACTAATGCTTTGATTTTGCGATCTTATTGGCCTTGGTATATGGAGTGCGTACATGATACATTCACACATCACACATAGCTTTAGGAAAACACAAGAAATGCTTATGAAACCTCATTCACATGATGACAACTTCAAAGTTAATGTGCTATATAGCATGACCATACAAGACACGCCATGAATCACACAATCAAGATACTCCTTGATCAAATTAAATCATGCAAACTCAAATGGTCAAAAATTGGTGTTGTGCAAAATCTTGTCCCATTGTAAGAAGCTAAGCCATCCCAAGATTGAATGGAGGGATTTTTGCCCATTGTAAGAACAAGGGAGTAATTGGGGATCCAAATTTTGGGAAAGATAACATTGAAATCTCACCAAAAGATAATTGTATAGCAGAACAAATTGTGTCTCAAAGAAATTTATTACAAGTAGTGATATCACTTATCTCTTTGTAAGAAAAAGGGTTGTGCCAAGGATTAAAATTCAAGGAGAAGCATGAAATTTCATAGCTCATAGTATGCTCTAAAGTACCGTAAGTAGAAAATGTCATGGGCGACTCAAAAGTTGATCCTACTATCTATGGTATCCTAGAGCAGAGCCTCAAGTAGGAAATGCCATGGGAAATTCAAACAAGAAATGCACTTCTTTTTTGGTAGATTGGGAGTAAGAGACTATGTCAGATTAGAACAATCCACAATAATATCTAAAGCCCAACGACCTAAACCACCTAGAGGGTAGTCCTGGCGCTATCGTACAATGACAAGCACATAATTTGAACTACAAATTTTCACCTCACTTTTTAGGCTTTTTGATATATAAGAGCGAATGCTACAATGTACATATTAGAGCAAAAACAATTGTCGTAGTTAAAGTCATGTGGATACCTTCTCATGAAGTTGTGGCCCTAGATGTGGCATTGTTGCATGTTTTCTCAGATTATAACATGCCTAATTTGGTTTATTAATGTACATATATCAAGTTCATCTCGGTGGCACACTTGTTTTTCCTAGAAAGTTCAATGCAAGCGAACAATGTCCCAAAATAGCAATTGGTACATGCAACCATCAACGATGTGTTTAGACATCATGAAAAATGGAAAATGATGTTCCGCATGAAAGTTGATCTCAAAGGAAGTTTTTCACAAATTTAAGAATTTTCTATAAGTACATTTTATTGTGAAAATGGGTCATTTTTGGGTGAAAAATGACCTAAGATTCCATAAAATGGTCAAAAATACCCATTTGGGTTAAAAAGGCTAAAAATTCCACATCCTTCATGGTGGTGTCATTGTAAGCAAGGGAGGTGTTGAGTTATAATGGAATATCAACACTTGCGCACCTCTTTGAGAGAGGATACACAAGATTCTCTCATGGTGCAATCCCACCTTGCTTTGACCTTGTTTGTAAGCATGTGAAGGTACTAATTAGGGTTTCCTCTCTTCAAATAAGTATATGGGAAGAATTGAGGAGAGGAAGATAGGGTTTATCACAAGGCAAACACGCGCTATATTTGTGCAATTGGGGCTGATGCTATACAAAATCATCAAACACACATGATGTTTGAGTTATTTTTGGGCTTGTGTTTTAGTGAAGACTTCATGTCTAGCTTGAAGGTCATCTTTATTGTGTTTCTTGTTTGATTAAGTGGTGTGTGTTTTCATGTTGTCATGTTAGCCTTCTAGCTCCACCGTAAACTTACCAGCATAATTTTTTATGAAACCGATGCAAAACATGTTGAGGTGAGGGTTCAAATTCTTGTTTGAATGTTTTGAGACAAATATGACAAGGTATGGATCAAGAAGAGAAACAAGGGATTCACTTCAAAACAAATATGATGCAAATGTTTCAAGCATTTTTGTTGTTTCTATAGTAGCATCAAGTTGCAAAAAGGAGAGAAGACTACTACATATACTTTCCACTCAATTATAAATCAAACGGATAAATTTAATGGGACATATGTGAAGGATATGGAACAAAATAGGGTGCATACAATTGATGGCAATGACTTTCGAGCTTATTTTTGTTCTTGAAAGCAAAGGGAGTGTAAGAGAGATAAAAGTAAAGGAGACAACAGTAAATCATGGAGAATATTGGGAAGCCTTTAACATACCACTAAAACAAGAGTACTTCATATAAAAATTCAAATGGATCACAAATAATACTTTTTTTGAATGGGTAGCCGCACTACCAAAAGAAGGATTGTCTCCAATGGAGTTGCTAAGGTAGTTTGAGCTAGTGATTTGCTCAATTGCTAACAATAGAACAAGGTACTTGGATGTCAGAAACATAACTATTTCTACAATCTACAAGTTGAGACCTTGAAGACAAGTTGGAGCTACTGAAATAATTCTATAATTTGCAAGCAAAAACCTTCAAGAGAATTTGAAGCTACTTCTAGAAACAAGGGCACAAAACAAGGTCTAAAGATTGTGTGGAAGGATGTTGAAGACATAGCTTCACTACTTGCCAAGACACAACACTGTAGGGACAAGATGGTGGTAAAAAACATGATGATTGTCTCTATCTCACCTAAGAATGTAGTTAAGCTAACTATTGTGAATCAAAAGAGTGATGAGTCTTCATAGCTAGATTATCTTGGCAAAGGGATACGTGAAATGAAGCTCAAACTAGCAAGGATGGAAGAAAAGGGACAAGTTTTGAACCTTCCTTGCTAATGTTTCACATCAAGAAAAACTTTGTGCATAGATGTATATGGTACGGTAGCCTAGATCATGGCAGAAGGGATTGTGATATCTTTAATGATTCTTTGAAGAGATATCTTGTATCCTTTAAGGATATAAAAAATAAAGTTGAGAAAAACAAGCATGACATTGGGAAAAAAAACATGGAAAAAGAGGAATGCAAATCTATTGGATGATATGGAAATTAGTCATGCCATCTCTACACTGGAAGCCTCTACCTAAGGGTCAAAGATAGAGGCCACTATAAAGAAAGGCTCAAAGCTTGTTGAAGCTGTATTTGATGAGGTTGATGCTTTGTGGTTGCATGCAGTGACATCAGCTAAGGAAGGAAACATGACTAAAGAATTGCTATGTCAAATTAGCGATGCATACACCACACAACATGATGGGATGATTCAATGAATTTCTTATCAATGCATGAATACATTGCCAAATTTCATAAGAATTGAGAAATTGTAGAAGAGTATTATAAGCATAAAAATGGGGATGAAGGACCCTTGACTTCAAAGAGAGTTACAAGAAGTGGGGAACAAAAGAATCCAAGACCCTCTCATGAGGCTTCACCACAAGTGCTTCTTGACCTAAAGTACATAGGGAGGAACCATTATAAAGAAATAAGGAAGAGCATGTAAAACTTAAATCCAAGGGTCCTGCTTATAAATGTTACAATCTGACATTGAAGCAACTACAAACTTGAAGAATATATTGGATGAAAGGAGTTTGAAGAGTAACTTTGAGTCTACTTTGGGTGAATTTTTTGGCATATCCAAGAGTGATTTCCATGAAAGTTTATAGGGGTAATGGAGAGCCATTGAAAGCACAAAGGATACATGTACAAGAGAAGGAATGTGATCAAAGTGTGGTATGATGCTACCAATCCTCTGGAAGAGAGAAACATATTAGATTTGTGGATGTTGATGATGAAGATGAAGCCACACAAAAGTCACTTTACCATTGAATTTACTTTGGGTGAATTTGTTTGCATAGCCAAGTGTGATTCCAAAATGACATTACAGGGGTGAAGGAGAGTCATTGAAGACATAAGGAAATCATGTACAAGAGAAGGAATGCAATGAAAGTGTGGTAAGGTGGTACCAATCTTCTAAAAGAGTGAAACACATTAAATTTATGGACGATGATGATGAAGATGAAGCGACACATAGAAGCCACTACTCTAAAAGTCATTGGGTAAGATCTATAATGGAAACTTTGGTCAAGGTAGGTGACATTAAGGAGTAATTTTTTGCATTGATAGATCATGGCCTTGAAATCAATCTCATCTCCAAGAGTATTTACATGTAGGAAACATGGCTGATAGATACAGATCATGGTTGGATGATTACAACTACCCAACTACCAACAACTCATCAAGGGATTTATATGGAGCTTGCTCAAATGTGAATGTGACTATTGGGAATGTTTAGAATGAGAAGAACTTGTTTTTCTAAGAGATGTCTACTTATCCTTGGGAAACAAAACCATACATCATAGCTATTTGCATGGAAAAAAATGTCCTAGATGATGGTTTTTCTCATGTTGGGATCAGGAGTACATTTGGGAAATGATTTGCCCAACTCTTGATTGTGTGTGTGAATCATGAGAGACCATGATAGACTTTGGAAGTATCCTCTAATAAAATCTAACAAAGAGTTTAGGGATTACATGGAGATGATGTATTTTGTCTATGTACAATTATAAAGAAGGATTGCAATGGTAGAGAAAGAAAAAGTTTTTGGCCCGACCAAAATGGGGAGGAAGCTTTTTCTATAGGTTTTTAAAGGCTACGAGAGCATGGGTGAGTATGTTTCATGAATCTTGAGTATATGAAACGAAGTGAATGACAACATGTACATAATGTAAAAAGGAGATGAAGAAAAATGGTTTCATAGAGAATTGTGAATGTATTTTAGGTTTCTTTGGAGGTTTTTGGGTATAAACTTGAGACTCTAATGGATTCTGGTATGCAAGATGGAAGCCAATTTGTGGAAGTGTGCTCTATGAAAATGTACATGAGTGATTGAGTTGTCTGAAAATAAGGAAGGCTTCAATATCAATGAAGGACAAGAAGTGAGGATAGAGACCAAGTACAAAACTAGTAATGGCAAAGAAAGTAGGACTAGTGGCCTTACCTTTACCATTAGCATGTAGGGAAAAGCTTGAACAAGATTCTTTGCGAATTAAAGCTTGTATGTCTCTTGGCTCTAAGGCATTTTTAACACAAAAAGAGAAGAAGAGCTTTGAAGATATGCTTTCAAGGCATGGCAAGCCACTTGAAATAGGGTGTATTGATCCTACTTGTACCTATAATGATTTTCAATATACCTCATGTACCTTGAAATTTGCATCCAATTTTATTTCCAAAGTACCATTTCTCTCCCATAGCATTCAAGAAGGCTATTCAAGCAAAGGGTCTATTCCCATATTGCAACAGAGGATCTTCACAAACTGAACTCCCACACGAGCACCAAGGGCAGCAAAGGGTAAATTTATTTCAAGGGAAAATCTCACACTCTTTTTTACTCTCAGTTTTTTATGCAACCAAGCGTAATCACAAGAAGTGGATTTGTATGTTGTTTACATATTAGAGGATACTATTGTGGTTATTCCATTTACAAAATTTAGATATTGACATCTTTGGAGAGTTTCCAAAATTTGTTCAGGCCACTCCACAGGCATCATGGAAGAGAAAAGTGCTGAAAAATTAATTTCCAAGGTTTCCATACTTGGAAAATAAAGATGAGAGGATATTTCATGAAGAAAGACCTTTGGTCAATTCCCTAGAAAACCAACCCGAGTTAGATTCTACCCAAACTAGGGTATTTTTATCCATTATTAACATCCAATTGGCTGCAAAGGAAGATCAGGTTTTATGCATAATTATCATATGATTGCACAAAAATTCTAATCACTTTGTGGATGAGTGCACTAGTGCACATGAAGCCCTCATGAGATGTGCTAGATAAACATTTTGGAGATAAAACTAAATAAATCAATACTTGGCTTCAATGACATTCTAAGCATGTAAATAAGGGTCTCTCAATAGCATACCCCTAGCTCTTTGGTGTGCCAGAAGAGATGTTGCCCAAGTGTGATGGGAGAGAGGAGAGGTATGAAATATGTAAAGCACCTTCAAAACCCATTATAAAATACTTGAAATCGGTATGAATCTATAGAAATAATAACTCAAATTGATTGGTAGCTGAAAGGTACAATCTCTCGAGGGGCTCTAAGGGAATTAAAGATGAGTGTTGTGAACACTTCTGGTGATGCTGGCGATTGACTTCCTTGAAGATTTAATCCAACAGGTTAAAGATGTACCTCTTCTGTACTTATTATTGTTGAATACTTGCCTTTTCTTGATGTCGTTCCTACATCGAGCACTCACAATGCTTGCCAAAAGAATTTTTAAAATAAGAACACCCTTGAAATTCTTTCATTTTTTTGGCCCAATATTTGAAGCATTTGCTTACGTTCACACTAATTTTGTCGATTTTCTTGATTGCAAGCTCAAAAATCTAGCCAAGATTTTCTTGAGAGAAAAAAGGTAGACAATGTGCACACAATTTACCTCTCTTGCAGAATAGGTCACACATCTCCATCTCTCGAAATGGCAGAGGAGCGAAGCATGGATACACCTAGCTTCCTCTCTCTCTCTCTCTCTCTCTCTCTCTCTCTCTCTCTCTCTCTCTCTCTCTCTCTCTCTCTCTCTCTCTCTCTCTCTCTCTAAACATACACACACGACCCCTCACACCCACGCACATGTTAATGAAATTCTCTCTCTCTCTCTCTCTCTCTCTCTCTCTCTCTCTCTCTCTCTCTCTCTCTCTCTCTCTCTCTCTCTCTCTCTCTCTCTCTCTCTCTTCCTCCTCCTCCTCTGTAAGACAAGGGAAGCTAGAGCCTGAGAGTCCACCACCCAACCACCCATTATATAGGCAAGCCCCTAGCCCTTTGCCCTAGTTGGACTCCCCGTTCCATACCGCCTAGCCCGGCCCTGCCCTTGTCTAGTCCGGCCTTGCCGGTGTCCAGACATTACTCCCCCTTTAAGAAGAGTTTTCATCCTCGAAAACAAAAGTGGGGAACTTCTTCTTAAGAACACTAATGTTTTCCCAAGTGGCACCTTCTTCAGGTCAGTCTTTCCACTTGATTAAGGCTTGTTGACGTACGTGATGACATGTACGCAACTCATGATAATCAAGAACACGTTTAGGTTCATGCGGTAGGGTAGGAGGTTCAATGAAATCAACCAAACCCTGTTGGTCAATGACATTGTCGTCCCCATGTAAACGCATACGTAAACGGCTTACATGAAACACCGGATGAATGCGAGAATGTGAAGGTAGTAATAATTTGTTGGCACGATCACGTACTCTCTTGAATACTTTGAAAGGCCCACAATATCAGACAGATAATTTAGGCGTCGGCCCAATTTTCAGACTTTCTGAATGTTCTAGCACATGTAAAAATACTTCCTCCCCTTCTTTGAAGGTAACTTGCCGACGTTTCTCATCAGCGTACTTCTTATACCGATCCTGTGCTTGCCGGTCATTCTGACGAGCAAGTTTCAGCATATTCATGTGGTCTTGGAGAAAATCCTTAACCTGTTGGAGTTTTTCGGTTCAACAACCCCCCTGTAGCTGGTGACCTAGGTTGAAACCCGTACATGAGCATGAAAGGACTAAAACCTGTTGTGACATGCTTAGCACTGTTGTAGACAAACTTGAGAATAGGTAAGTATTCTTCCCAGTCTAACTGTTTTTTGCTGACGTATGCTCTTAGCTTATCCTCTAGCACCTGGTTAACCCGTTCCGTTTGACCATCTGTTTCAGGATGATCAGCTATACCGAGGTTTAGTTGTGTATCCAATTGTTTAAATACAACTCTCCAAAAGTGGCTGTTAAACTTGGGATCACGGTCACTAACAATGTTACTTGGTGAACCGTACAATTTGTATAGATTGTCCACAAATAACTTGGCTAGTTCTTGTGTCGAAACCGTTGATTTGGTTGGAATAAACTTACATAGTTTAGTCAACCTGTCTACGACCACCCATACTGAGTCATGACTTTGTATAGTGGTTGGTAAACCTACAATAAAATCCATAGAGATGCTTTTCCATTTTCCATTGGGAATCTCCAAAGGATGTAAGAGTTCTCTTGCTTTCAGGCGCTCTGCCTTGTTAACTTGACATTTTTGGCAGTGCAAGACATAAGCTTGAACAAAGCCATGTAGAGCTGGCCAGTAAAAGTTTTTCTAATCCCCAGGTGCCCTGCACTTGGACTATCATGATGTTCATAAGAATTTGGCGCCGAATGTCTGTGTCCGTCAATACACAAACTCTCCCCTTGTGGAGTAGGTACCCATTGTCGATGGTAAAACTCTTCCATCGTTGTAGTTCATCACTTGATAAAGGAGAACTAGGTGTGGAGGTTAACTATACACTACCGTCATTGGAGTGAGAAGGATCCCTCTTTTGAACATGGCTCAATATGCTTCATCATGCTCATATTTTCCCTTGAGAGAATCTAAAAATTCACTACGAAGTTCCGTGAACAAGAGCGAATTGATCTCTGGCATTCGACTTAGAGCGTCTGCCACTACATTGTATCGGCCTTTGCGATACCTTAGCTTGGCGTCATATTCCTGAAGGATCTCAGCCCACCTGGCTTTTCGACCCTTTAAATCCGTTTGTTGTGTAAATCATTTGAGCTTTCATGGTCAAACACAATCTTGAAATGAGCACCATACAGATAATGCCGCCATGTTTTTAAGGCAGACACTATTGCATAGAGTTCACGTTCGTAAGCAGAATAGTTCTGATGAGCTGCATCAAGCTTCTTGCTTTCAAATGCAATTGGCCGTCCATCTTGTAACAAGACTGCTCCAATAGCACGGTCACTGGCATCTGTCTCCAAAACGAATGGTTTCAAAGGGTCTACAATAGCCAGTATAGGAGTTGTAGCTAATGCATCCTTGAGCGTATCGAAGCTGTGATGTTGAGCAGATCCCCACTGAAAAGCTTTACCTTTGCCTTTTAGTTGATCCATCATAGGAACAGCAATTTGAGCATAGTTTTTAACGAACCTTCAGTAAAAACCTACAAATCCTTAAAATATTTGTAATACTTCCAGATTTTTAGGAGGAGGCCATTTCCTTATGGTATCCACTTTGGATTGATCCATGTATAGTCCGTTAGCTAAAATAACATGCCCTAAATAATGAATTTCATCTTTTAGAAAATCACATTTAGATTCCTTGACATATAAATTGTGTGTGCGTAACAACTCAAACAACTGCCTGAGATGTTGTGAGTGTTCTTCTTCAAAAGCACTATAGATTAGGATGTCATCGAGGAAAACAATGACAAATTTGCCCAAATATGGCTTCAAGACACTATCCATAAGTGTCATGACTGTTGCGGGCGCATTGGTTAACCCAAAGGGCATTACCCAAACTCGTAGTGTCCAAACCGTGTTCGGAATGCAGTTTTAGGTATATCGGAAAGTCGAATACGGACTTTATGATATCCTGACCGCAAGTCGATTTTTGTAAAAATGCGAGCATGAGTGAGATTATCAAACAACTCATTTACTATGGGCAATGGGTATTTGTTCTTAATTGTAACCGCATTTAAGCCCCGGTAGTCAACGCACATGCGCATACTGCCGTCCTTTTTCTTCACTAAGAGGATAGGCGAAGCCCATGGTGAAGAACTAGGTTGTATAAACCCTCTGCTAAGGTAGTCAGCAAGCTGACGTTCCACCTCAACAGCCTCTGAATAACCCATACGATAAGGTGGTTTACTAACAGGTTTACAGCCTGCAGCCAAGTCAATGCTATGTTGTACTAATCGTGTCAACGGTGATCCTGATGGCAAATCATTAGGAAATACATCTTGAAATTCCTTTAATAATTTATGTAATTGACTAGCAACGTTTGCTTGTTTAGAAGTAGCAATTGGTGGAATAGAGGAGAGAGAAGCATGCGGCATTGAGGAATGTTCAACAGACTCAATGTCAGAAAGAAAATGAGACAGTGAGTAACACAAGAAAACCTGATCTATTTTATTATCAGAAACGAGCTACATAAGCTCAATGGTACAAATCAGTGGTAATGAAGGTATATCTTTTTCTCCTAACAACAACACATGTGCGCCATGGGATTCAAACATCAAGCTGTTGTGCTCATAGCTACGCTTGAGTGATGGTCCTAGGCTATGCAACCACTTCCTACCAAGAACCACATCAGCCCTTTCTATGTTCATAACCTGAAAATCCAAACAAGTAGAGTACCCTTGTACTTCCAATGGAACAGCTCAGCATTGAGTATCCCATATTTCAGTATCATGTCCATTCATCATTGCTACCTTGTAGCAGTGGATACTCAGAGTTTGAGGCAGTTTGAGCTTTTTCACCAATCCATAATTAATGAAATTGTGCGTAGCACCGTCATCTACCAAGATTTGCACCTTGTGCCCTTGCAGATATCCGTGCATACGTACTAACTCATGTGGTCTAAAGTTTGGTTGCCACATGGAAGCTGTGAGACAACATTCATGCACCACCTCAGTGTGTGTTACTTCCACTGTAGAGAATCTTGAGGAAGACTCAAGAGGTAGCAGTTGCACCGTGTGCACTGCTTTCTCCTTTCCCTGAGCAGCAGATTTCCCCTTGGGACAATCCTTTTTGCCATGATCTCTTCCTAAACATTGAAACATAACTTTTCTTTCTTGGCTTTATCAAAATCCTCAGGAGAGAGAGGACCCCTGGACCCCTTGGGTTTTTTAGACGCATTTGAATTAGCAGCTAGAAATTTTCTTTTATTGTGCCCATACTGAGTGCGTGTATTACCATGTATACTAGCAGGCACGTGACTATTATGTGTTTTCTTCTCATCAAGATCATCATGAATATGTGCTTTCACTATGGCTTCCTCAAGTGTTTTAGGGTCTTGGGTCTTGACATACTTCTTAAGCTCGAGTGCCAGACCTCGTATGAACCCCCGTACTTGTTGAAAGGTATTTAAGCCTTCCAAGTTGAGGATAACGTCCCGATAGTGAGAGATATATTCAAAGAGTGATGGGTATTGGCGCATGGAACATGTATCCCAAGCCGTCCAATTCCAATCGGCCTCATTTGTAGGCAAAAATTCCTTGCTAAACATTGCTTCAAAAGCTATCCAACTCTGTGGTATGATGTTCTTCTCTTTGAGAGACATCCACCATTTGTAGGCCTTTCCTTCCAGAGTTAAGCTCATTTACAGAGCTCTAACTGCATCCTGAGTACGCCGTAAGGCGTGAATTCCATCCCACTTGCTGAGAAAGATATTCATTGCATCCTTATTACGGTCTCGGTCTTCTCCCTTAAATATTGGTGGTTTAGTGTTCTTTAACAATTCATCCACCTCTTTGGCAGTGAGAGTATGCAACGTATCACCAGTTGGCCTTGCCCAAGATTAGAAATGCCTTGCCCTTGTGTGGTAACATGCTCATGCATGTGGATGTCAGCAGGACGCTTAGACTGTTGATGCATTAATTGAATTACTAATGTGGATAGTTTAGTAACATTTTTATTTAAAAGCTTTAAATTTTTCATCCATGACTGTCATGCGTGTCTGAAGTGCACGAAATTCTTGAATATCGAGCAATTCGTAAGTATCTTCTCCTGCCGTAGCGTCACGGGTACTCCCCTTCAGAGGATCTGACCGCGGGACATCATTGGTAGGATCAGGAGTACTTTGCTCAAAATCGAATGTCATATTGATATCCGAATCCATGGCTACACAATGCGGTGAAAGAAGTACTCAGAAAAAATACCTGATAGTGAGAGCACTCGCAAAGTATAGAAGCCTTGCTAACTCCGTCAAAATCGAGAGTAATCCGGTGGAAAATGATTTGAATTGTCCGCCGTATATGGAATTCCACTAGCTCTTGATAGTCGAATCAATTAGGCTTGAAAGCGATAGTTGATGCCAACAAAAACTTGTACTGCAACTTCGCCAATTTGGTTGTCTTGAAATTTCTGAGTTTCTGCGTAATATGCAGAAAATTGTCGTCGTAATGGGTGCCGGCTTCGTTGATGCCACCTAGCTCGACCTTGCCGTACTCGCACGTAGTGGAGTAGGGAGGGTGGGGTTCCCACTATGGGTACCACCCCTTAAGATTAAAATTGTTGTGTATGGCCACTACCCCTAAGGGGGTGGGCGCCCTTCAAGTGAAAAAAAAGAGCTTCGCTGTCGGCTATGGCGTCAACGAGTAGCGCGCAGAGGCTTGAGAGCTTGGGGCGCTCAATGCGAAGCCCAAGGGGCTTGGGCCGGGGCTTGGGCCCTGTGTCGTAAACCTCCCAACACGGCCTTGCGCCGCTAACAAGCCCAAGCGTGACCGCTTTGGTGCTCCTACACCCGGCGGTCCTCCCTTGCCAAGGTCGCGTGCCCACGGGCTACGGCTTCGTCGTCCGCCTTGCTAAGGGGTGATCCCCAGTGTGTAAGACCCCGACATGCAAGCCTTGAGTGGTTAGAAAGCTCCACGCCCTTCCCCCTTTCCCAAAATAAACACAAGCTCTGATACCAGTGTAAGACAAGGGAAGCTAGAGCCTAAGAGTCCACCACCCAACCACCCATTATATAGATAAGCCCCTGGCCCTTTGCCCTAGTTGGACACCCCGTTCCACACCGCCTAGCCCGGCCTTGCCCTTGTCTAGTCCGGCCTTGCTGGTGTCCTGACATCCTCCTCCTCCTTCTCCTCCCCCCCAACACACACACACACATGCTTCGATCGGCATGTGCTGTCATGTTTGCAACTGACACCAAGTAACTCTCTCTCTCTCTCTCTCTCTCTCTCTCTCTCTCTCTCTCTCTCTCTCTCTCTCTCTCTCTCTCTCTCTGAAGGCGATGTAATTGTGTGAGCTTCTCCAAGCTCCTGCTACCATAAATAGACTACGTGCGTGCACAGGTTCGAGAGGTGCTCTAGTCTTTGACGTGTGGTATAAGAGCTTGAGATTTCCATAAACAAATAGAATAGATAGATTTACTTTGAACTTATTTTGATCAAGGAAAAACGATTTAGCACTCTTTTTGAGACCTCTCTCTCTCTCTCTCTCTCTCTCTCTCTCTCTCTCTCTCTCTCTCACACACACACACACACACACATGCACGCATCTGCACCCTTCCATTTTGAGGCCATTCGAGATCGACGTTCAATTAAAATTGGGGTTTAGTGTATTAATTACAAAATCCTAGCTAAATTCCAAGTTTGCCTTGAAGTAAACTTGCAAAATTTTGCTTCTACATACGATCGATTTCTTAAATTCTAAACTTTTATGGCCATTGGCTTTCCAAAAGCAAAATTGAGCCATTCTTTAATAGTAAAGCAATGTCTTGAAAAGTAGAGTCGGACCTTTTTATTTTTACTTTATAGGTTTTACTTTATAGGTTAGAGTGTTGAAAGTTGAAAAGGTACACATATTCCAAGCTTCATAAGAATGAAACATTTTGTAAGATTTTCTTTCCAGTGAAGCATTGAGTGACACATGGATGCCTTCTCCTCCCTCAAAAAATTTAAGCTGCTTCATATATTGTATAGATATAGATGTTTATTTATTTACATTTTATACACATGCGCGCGCACACACACACACACACATATATATATATAGATATATATGTATACATATATGAGCAAACCATAGTAAAAGGAAGAAAAATCGATGAAATATGTGATAAATTAGTTCAAAAATCTTACAAATTTCAAAATTTTTGCTAGTTTTTTTATTTACTTCTTTAGGTCACTTAATAAAAGAGACGTTCTCGAACAATGCTCCACCTTATATAATTCTAGTTAAGCTCAACCTAACGATTTTATCACTTTCTTATTATTTTAGAAATCCATTGTGACGCTTTCACTTCTTGTTTCACCTTTCATTTCACTTCCTCGTATGGCTTGACTTCTCTTGCATTCTATTCTTTTACAATGATAAAGTGAAGTTTCACCTTGCATAATTCTAGTAAGTTCTATACACACACACATATTTATTTATTTATTTATTTATTTATTATATATATACACACACAAACAATATAAATAAGTAAATATATAAGAGTAATGAGTTCTTTTTATTATATATGTAAATTTATTTATCTATTTATATATACACACACATTTATATATTAATGTATATATATATATATATATATATATATATATATATATATTAATTAGCAAACCACGATAAAGAGAAGAAAAAACGATGCAATGATGTCAAAACTTAGTTCAAAAATCTTACAAATTTTAAAAAAATTACTAGTATTTTTGGTTTTCTTCTTTGTGAAGAGGACTCTTGATCACTTAATAAAAGAGACATTCCCGAACACTGCTCCACCTTATATAATTTTAGTTAAACTCAACCTAATGATTTTATCAATTTCTTCTTGCTTTCATTGTGATGTATACATATATGAGCAAACCATAGTAAAAGGAAGAAAAATCGATGAAATATGTGATAAATTAGTTCAAAAATCTTACAAATTTCAAAATTTTTACTAGTTTTTTTATTTACTTCTTTAGGTCACTTAATAAAAGAGACGTTCTCGAACAATGCTCCACCTTATATAATTCTAGTTAAGCTCAACCTAACGATTTTATCACTTTTTTATTATTTTAGAAATCCATTGTGACGCTTTCACTTCTTATTTCACCTTTCATTTCACTTCCTCATATGGCTTGACTTCTCTTGCATTCTATTCTTTTACAATGATAAAGTGAAGTTTCACCTTGCATAATTCTAGTAAGTTCTATACACACACACATATTTATTTATTTATTTATTATATATATACACACACAAACAATATAAATAAGTAAATATATAAGAGTAATGAGTTCTTTTTATTATATATGTAAATTTATTTATCTATTTATATATACACACACATTTATATATTAATGTATATATATATATATATATATATATATATATATATATATATATATATATATATATATATATATATATATATATATATATTAATTAGCAAACCACGATAAAGAGAAGAAAAAACGATGCAATGATGTCAAAACTTAGTTCAAAAATCTTACAAATTTTGAAAAAATTACTAGTATTTTTGGTTTTCTTCTTTGTGAAGAGGACTCTCGATCACTTAATAAAAGAGACATTCCCGAACACTGCTCCACCTTATATAATTTTAGTTAAACTCAACCTAATGATTTTATCAATTTCTTATTGCTTTCATTGTGATGTATACATATATGAGCAAACCATAGTAAAAGGAAGAAAAATCGATGAAATATGTGATAAATTAGTTCAAAAATCTTACAAATTTCAAAATTTTTGCTAGTTTTTTTATTTACTTCTTTAGGTCACTTAATAAAAGAGACGTTCTCGAACAATGCTCCACCTTATATAATTCTAGTTAAGCTCAACCTAACGATTTTATCACTTTCTTATTATTTTAGAAATCCATTGTGACGCTTTCACTTCTTGTTTCACCTTTCATTTCACTTCCTCATATGGCTTGACTTCTCTTGCATTCTATTCTTTTACAATGATAAAGTGAAGTTTCACCTTGCATAATTCTAGTAAGTTCTATACACACACACATATTTATTTATTTATTTATTTATTTATTTATTTATTTATTTATTTATTTATTTATTTATTTTATATATACACACACAAACAATATAAATAAGTAAATATATAAGAGTAATGAGTTCTTTTTATTATATATGTAAATTTATTTATCTATTTATATATACACACACATTTATATATTTATGTGTGTATATATATATATATATATATATATATATATATATATATATATATATATATATATATATATATAATTAGCAAACCACGGTAAAGAGAAGAAAAAACGATGCAATGATGTCAAAACTTAGTTCAAAAATCTTACAAATTTTAAAAAAATTGCTAGTATTTTTGGTTTTCTTCTTTGTGAAGAGGACTCTCGATCACTTAATAAAAGAGACATTCCCGAACACTGCTCCACCTTATATAATTTTAGTTAAACTCAACCTAATGATTTTATCAATTTCTTCTTGTTTTAGAAAGCCATTGTGATGCTTTCACTTTCTTTTTTGGTGAAGAGGGGGGGGGGGGGGGGGGGGGGTGGGGGGGGGGGGGGCCTACTTTAGGCCTTATTATTATAGGATTGCACAAAACTATGTTCACTTTGTTTAGGACTGTACTAGTGCACATGAAGCCTAGGCTGTGTTAAATAAACATTTTGGAGCTAAATCTAAATAAATTAAAGAGTGTACTAGTACATATGAAGGGTGTGTGTTTGTGGGTGGGTGCGTGGGGGGGGGGGGGGGGGGGGGGGGGGGGGGGGCAGAACTCGTGACCGCGACAATTAATTGATTGGGTCACTTTGAGGCTCGTGGTCAGGGTGTGGTCGCACAACACCCTCACATGTGAGAGGAGAGAACTCTAGAGCTGGAGGAATGCATTGGGCCCTCGAGTGGCGGGCAAAGAAGAGCTATCGAGTTCCCTTGCATCGCATCGACTAGCCCTGAGACTTTTTTGCATTGAGACTAGACAACAGAGCAACAAAATTAAAGCCATGCAAAAACCTTTATGTATTGACGTCGTAGGTGAGCAATCGTGCGTGTTGAGAGGTAAGGCAAATAGAGAGGGAGCCCTATTGTGCTAGGGCGGCAGTGGATGCACAGCAGGGCCAAGGAAGACCCATCATTCATGCAAACAAAGATCGAGGTGGAACACTATGCAGACCCGCCATTATGGTCGATAGAGGCGAGGAGAGAGACGCGTATATACTTTTTCCATGCACTAACAAGATTGAATTGAGGCGCTTGCCGATGCCCGTGGTCGAGAATCAAGATTGTGTTGCTCAAATGAGAGTGTATTGTCAGAGTGAGAGAAACCCAACGATGGGCAGCTACAGATGGGTGTCAAGGTGAAGTTAGATGACGATGACTATTGGGGGCAGACGACCAATCATGGGAACAATTTCTTCGGTGGTGTGGAAGGTTAAAAAAGTTTATACCGATGGAATCTCCATGACAAATTAATTAATAAGCTTCAAATGGACCGAACATAGCTATGTCACGATTTTGAGAATCATTAGTAATAATATGGAATCTTCTGAGATCTTTTGGGATTTATGAAAGGAAAAGAAAAGTTAAGTTTTGCTTGGCGTGCATTAAAAGGGAAAGTGAAAAAAATAGTGACAAATTGAATACGTTCGCTTTTGTTTAAGACTGTCTGAATCTTTTTTTTTTGCAGAACTCACAATTGTGAGTAGTAGATATATATTAAGTACCAAAAAGAATTACAGAATAAGCCATGCTTAGCACGAGCCATGGCATCAAAAAAACTACCACCATCAACAACCAACCACACCAAAGACATTGTTCTAGAGACTTTTACAGAGAGCCCCAAACTCATATACATCAACAAATACCGAGAAGTACAACAGACCTTACCCACAACCAACATCATGGAGGAAATCGGAGGAGGATGCCACCATGCAGGATGACCTACCATGCCAAGCCCACATGCCCTCGGACGCCAAGCTCTCCAAAGTAAATAGATAGCATTTTCACAACAAGGGAGAGCAAATGCTCCATCACCTCAAATGTAGCCACTAGCAAACACCGTCCACATGTAGCAACACCACGGAGTGACAAACGGACCAAATTGCACACACCAGGCTTTAAGGGGAATCCTACCCCGCACCAAGGAGACCTCTAGTGCCACCACGAAGAGCTGCCTTGCCACGATCACTCTACATGCCGAAAGCCATCACAGAAAATCGACCTGCAGACCGACGTCCAACCAGCCACCATTCCCCACTTCCCTCTGCTGGGAAAGGAGGGAGGAAAGAACTCCTCCCTTGTCCAAAAGTCAGCGACAAGTAGAGCCACTTCGAGGAGAGAAGGGGGAGCAGCTAGGGGTCCCTCCCCGAGACAAACCCCCACCCCCACTGCACAGCCTCCAACACCCCCGGGGCACAGCCTCCGACTTAATACTTTAGAAGGGAAGAGTTTGTTTGCTTTGTGTGTTGGCTAGGTGGCGGGATGGCACATTGACGAGAGAGAGAGAGAGAGAGAGAGAGAGAGAGAGAGAGAGAGAGAGAGAGAGAGATTTTTTCAAGGCACTGTAAGGGAGGGGTGCCATCGTGGTGGGCTGTGTGTCGAGCTGGATACTCGATTATCGTGTAAGGACAAGTTACATACACCAAAAAATGCGCGCACGCACACACACACACACACAGAGGAAAAAATATAATCTCATTGAAGAAGGCACATAAGGATTTTGCTCGTTCTCTTAATCCATGTAATCCAAAGGCTTTCTGAGCCTGGGAACTACAAGTTCCTAACCTACCATATCTGTTGAGGCAGAAAGAGAGAGTCTGCAATGTTGTTGTGCCAGGACAATGAAGGGGTCGTTGGAATGAAATTGATATTTTGTATTTATTGCAGCTGACAGGTGGAAAAGGCTTGCCCCGAGCTAGGCCTATATGAACGGATACATATTTTATGTACATTTTATTATTCAAGTGCTCTTTTATGAGCGTTGGCCATTTATGACCGGTCAGCCAGTTTGTACTCATTTTGAGCATTCAAGAAATCTATAAGTAAATACGTGCAAGAGGGAAATGCTCACTCTTGCAGCACAGGGGGAGATTCCACCCACTACTTCTGTCTTTCTTCTCTCCTCTCTTCCCTTCTCTCTCGTCGTGCCGACTTAGCACTCCGATCTAGGAGGTGCGTTTGCACATGCTCTCTCGCTCTATCTCGCTCTCTGTCTCTCTATGTTCGTGTACATCTTGGATTATGTGTTGTGCAGTTCGTCAGCTATGCAAATTTGTCGATTTTATGGTTGCAGTATGTTGTTTTTAGTGTTTCGTAGGGCACTCCACACCTCCGTTTGTATCAGTTGTATTAGAGCATGGGCTAAGCTCCAAAACTAAAGATTTTGATCAACTCGAGTTAAGTATTTTTCTTCGTATGTCTGTAGATTCCATTAATTGCTTCAATTTGTATTTAGTGATTTTTGGAATTAAAGAGAGTCCTTTCTTTATTGTCATAATATAGTGATTGCTAGTGTAATTATGTTAGTCAAACATAATAATAAAATGGATTAAACTAAATCATACGGGGATACTCAATTACAAAAAGAGAAATAGTACATAGCCCTATATGGGATATTACAAAGAGAAGAATCCGGTTCAAAAAGACTCGCCTACAATTCACCTCATAGGACAATGATGAGGAGTTTAAAGATTGTAGAAAATTGAACCGAGTAGATGGGATGAATTAAAGAACAACGATTGAGGATGACCGGGTATGGCAAGAGAAAATTTTTAGCATCCTGCAAACCATCCTAAAGGCAGAGAATTTAGGATGTGTTAAATAAAAGTTTTGGAGCTAAAACTAAATAAAGTAAAGCAAGCATAAAGAAAAAATTATACAAATTCACCATGGAGGGTGACAAAGACATTTCTAGCCTTCTCAAAATGCTCAAGAGAATTGTCTCTCAACCTCAAACTCAACTTACTTACATTAAACATGATGTACAAGAAAAGGACACAATTGTTGTTTTTCTAGAAGCTTTACCGTAGAATATGATCACTGGTCACCATAGGTGAAACAAGGTGAGGACCAATGTTCGGGAAAAATCATTTTTTTAAACATACATAATTCCCTTTCTTGAATTTTCCAAGAGGAAATCTTAGTTAGGTTTATTTTTTGGGTTTTTACACTACTTTTCTCTATTTTGGTGCGGAATTTCTCCTTTTCCCCTTCCCTTCAACCTAGCAGTTTTGAAATTGAAAACGGCATGATATTAAGCTGAGACACATTTTTCCCGAACATTGGTGAGGACTCAAGATGGCTTGTTGAAGGTAAGGGGGAGAGAAAAGATTTTTTGGTGTTACAGTTGTATTGTTTTAATATAAAATTGTATTGTCCATATACAAGTGAAATAAAAAGAGCCATTTATTTTTATAAAATTTAAATAACATTAAGGGAAGTCGCAATCAAGACATTTTTTAATTTCATCTAGTCGGTATCCACTACTCGCAAATGGCTTATATATTATGAAGGAGCCCCAATAATAAGGTAAATGGTGCACATTACACAACAGTATTTGAAAACAAAAAGAAAGTAAAATAAAAAGACACATTAAAAATCAAAACAAAAGAATATTTTAATGCTTTCAAATAGGCATAGAATATAATTAAACAATTTAGTGAAGTGATTTTTTTTTTTAAATCCTCAAATGAGAGGATCGTTTATCAATACCTCAGTGTTTGAGAAAGGTGTGTCTGAGCTTAGGCTTAAGCCGATTGAAAATCGAGATTAGCCGGTTGCAAAGGATGGCACAGGAGAAAAAACCCGATAAAATATACTAGAAAATAGTTTGAATATTTTGCAAATTTGAAAATTTCTACTAGTATTTCCATTTTGTATTTGTATAAGGAGGAAACTTGCCGCTTAGACAAAAAGACTTTCTCGAAGACTGCATCATAAGATCAAACGCCTATGAATATTTTTGTTTAATGTTTTATCTCTAAAGTCATTTTCAAGCATACGGACAAAGTAAATGTTGCCTTGGAGAATAGCTTTCTATTCCAAAGTTTTAGTTTTCTATTCACAAAACTTTTGAATCCACTAGGGACACTTGTCTCTCAAAGAAGGTGATGTAAGGAAACAAGAGGGACAACAACTTTATTTTACAAAGACCCTTGCCATGTGGCGCTCATCCAATCAAAGAATCCAACAGCCTCACTATTGCAACAACTTTGCACAATGAACCCTATGGCCTTCCACAAGCCAGAAAAACCTTGCACTTGATTTACAAAGTTTACACAACTTACTATAGGAGGCAGGGAGAAAACACAAAAAGGCAACACAACCTCTTCAAGGGGAGGATTCTATCTAGCCTCAGAGCCCAGAGAAAAGTCACACATATGGAAAGCTAGGAGTGTTTTACATCATTTTGCATTCTCGATTAATTTCTCCTCAGATTTCATTGTGCATCAATGTGTGTATAGATATTATCCTCTACATAAGCTTTCCATAGACCCCCTTAGCTATGGGTTTGAGCACCATTAGCTCTCCTATTTTTAGGTGTGTGGGCATGGGAAGGCCTGCCAAATAAAATCTCCTTTTTTAGTCTTTTCCCAATAAGTATTCCAAAAGGGGTGGTGTGTTTAAAGCCTATTTTCGTTGTTGTCTTGTTCCTCTATGTGAATGAAAATAGGCTTTAAACATCACCCCCTTTGGAATTCTCTATAGTGCTTTGCCTTCATCTTTTGATGACATAGTCACATGAGGAAGGTAGCCAAAACGTTCTTTTTGGGGCTTATTAAGCGGTATCTGCGGAGATGCTTCGTTGTTTGAAGAGCAAAAGGGAATAGGAGAAAAATTTTAGGCATTAGAGAGAGATGAAGAGACAGAGAGTAGGCCTAGATTTTTTAGGACCGTTGCACCCTGTCCGTCAACGACACTCTCTCTCTCTCTCTCTCTCTCTCTCTCTCTCTCTCTCTCTCTCTCTCTCTCTCTCTTGCGCATCTTGCATCCATACTGCACGCAGACAATTTTATGGAGTTTTGCCTTTGCTAGAGGACGCACACTCTGTAGGTCGGTAACCCTAGCTGGACTGCGCGAGAAGGCAGCACGGACCGAGCAAGAGGGAGGGGGCAAGCGTTGCTGGTTGGATTTGGAGGAAGTCCCCGTGTCAGTGGTTTAGCCTTCGCTCTTGAAGGCTTGCATTAAAAAAAAACAACTGGGCTCTGTTGCTTTAGGATGTGATGATCGTCATGCATCGCGCTCGCTCTCGCCGACAGTCAGTTCACAATGAGTTCATGGACTGGGGAGATCCTTCCTTATTGTCCCCTTCTGGGTCCCTGCCTCGCAGTGATTGCATCCTTCACAACCTTCAGTTCTCGGCCCTTCTGTAGATCTACTACTCCTAGGCTCATTTGCAGATGGGAGAGTCGAATTAAAGACAAGCTATGGTTAGGGGAACGACATGGACAGGGCCGCACAAGTAGCTTGTGTCTACCAGAACCCATATGATGTTCTTCTCGCGATCACCTGCAGCACAATACACTATGGGGAGGGGGTGTTGTGTACGCGGGACGGGAACAGGGGAAAAAGGGGAGTTTATAGTTTTGACAATGTAATGGAAGAGAATCTTTTCGTTTAATTAATGGGTAACTTTAATTAATGATTAGAGGAGTAGGAACATGCATCAGCATTTCAACTTTCTCTCAATTCATTGCATGAGGAATAGAGGAAGCATACGAAGAATTCAAGGGGAGGAGTATCTTGTTAAAGTTTATGTATCTCAAGTTAACCCAGAGTGTGATCTTGTTTATTTATTGTTTCACTTTAGGTATTTATTTACTTATTTGATGTGAGTCTTGGTCAGGCAATTTATGTGAGGGGTACTTGAAATCTGTGAGGAGACTATTACTCCTCCCCCATTGTGTAATGAACTATTTTACTGAGTTGGTTGGTGGGTTTGACAAAAACTCTCTCTCTCTCTCTCTCTCTCTCTCTCTCTCTCTCTCTCTCTCTCCGCGCAGGCAAGCAAGCCTCCCCTAGGTGAAGGGCGGCCTTGTGGGGGCGCGTTACCATCATCTTTGCCCCTCCCCCTTGTCGAGCAACACTCTCAAACCGATGGTGGTGAAAACATGGTGGCTCTGCAGTGAGCCTAGGGTTTGTGCTTGGCACAGGTCCACTGACCATCAACAACAACACAATCTTTCTTTGTTCACTTTTCGACGACATCAAGATAATCCTCTTATTGATAGGGCAAAAGAGACGGTCATACCATGACTCCACCTTCAACATGACTACCAGTGGCATCATAACACCCAAAAAAATCCCATGTGAGTACGATCAAGCTTTGCTTCCATTTTGGCAACTTTGAGAAAAATGGATCACGTCCAAAAACTCCAAGCAGCTCTTGACCAAGTTTTGGAAGAAAATTGTGGCCTTAAAGCGTGTCTCGGCATGCTCGACGCACGAGTCAACTCTATGATCGCCCTCACCACCGACAAGGTAAAGGAATTCAAAGCCAAAGTCACCAAAGCTCACACAGTCACACTCGCCAAAGTGCAGACTTGTGTTAAAATAGAGTTCCGAGAACAACATCTCCAGGAAGAAAATACCCTCAAACTTTGCATTGGAGGGCTACCCACAGTATGAGATACAGTGCAAAGAGAAACTCTCTGAATCCATCAGCTTCCTCAATGAGACCCTTCCTCAATGAGACCCTCAAGCCAATCCATGTTGACCACTACTCATTAGAATCCATCATCAATAAGCACAAGACCAATCGCACACCGAGCGGACATGCAATCCTCAAATTTGGGAACAAAGAGAGACAACTCCTCCTACCCCAACAACCTCAAGGACACCGGATTTTGGATTGCCGAAGAACTCACTCTGCCACAGATCAATGCAAAGGTGAAGAGCTCAAGAAAGTGCATGTAGTCCAAGCCAAAGGCAAGTGGGTAGTATAATGTAGAGGGCAGGCCATCATTCAGAAGTTTTTATCTCCCAAGCCCCCCACCATGTCGTAAGATACCACCCTCTCGCCTCCTAGATGCCCCCTCTTTTATTTTGTATTTTGTATTTTTCTAAGGTTGTCATCCATAAGCCACTAGATCTTATCCATCCGTACCAACCCTCCGTCGTCCAATCTTCTTGTAGCAGTCATTACACTCTCTCCTTGATGGGAGGAGACATCCTTTGTGTTAAGTATGGAGCCTGATTTACCCTTGTAATTTTCTGTGGTAAAAGCGCACATTTGTAACGCCCCCATTATGAGGAGAAGCCATCGTGCATGAAGAAAAATCACTCACCGGAAACCAAAATTTTCACGGACAAGAATCAAGGGCAACTTTAAAGGCCTCGGGGGCGGAGGCCCCCGAGACTTTTTTTTTCGTCGGAATATTCTTTTTCGCCGAAATATTATGGCTGGACGGCGGTCGAAAAGTGATCGGAAAACAACCGGTCGGTTGGCCGGTGGCCGGTAGTCAATGGCCGATGGCCGGTGGTCGGAAGTCAATGGCCGGTGGCCGGTGGCCGAATTCAAAAGCGGACTTGTCTTCTCAAGGGCGGCCACACATGGGCGGATTGGAGGGTCCGATTTGGACTTATTCACACAAGGGCGGCTACACATGGCTGCCTCTCATAAGAGAGGGCAGCCCTTTTGGCCTATAAAAGAAGGCCAGTTCTACACACATTTCATAGTGTGAAGTTGATGCAACAAGGTGAGTGTGAGGTGGTGAGAGTGAAGCAAGGCGGGAGCTCCATTAAGGGTATAATCCCTTTGTAAACTACTTCTTGTTTTGAAGTACTAAAGCCATTGAGTAGCTGCTTTCCCGTGGACGTAGCCCACATTGGGTGAACCACGTATATCGTGTGTACTCTCTCTCTCTCTCTCTCTACTCTATAATCTCGTGTATATAAATATGTCTCTCTCCATTAAGTAATCTACTCAATTATCTATTTAGCTACGTCTTATTTCCTAACACTTTGTACATATGTTTTTGGTCGGTCATATGTGACCTTTTGAGGATAATAAATTCATCTCTCTCTCTCTCTCTCTCTCTCTCTCTCTCTCTCACACACACACACACACATACTCCTCTCTATTTCTACGCTTTAGAATTGTCGACTTTGACATGTTATTAGAGCTATAGGCACCGTGATCGTGAGAGGACTAGCATAAAGGAGCAAGAGGATCGCAAGCATGGAGGCAAGCATGTGGTACACAGGTGCAAGGTGTTTTCTCTTCCTGCCGTGAATGACCAGTGCGATCTTGTATTTATCTTATCATTTTAGGTATTCATATTACTTATTTTCCATGAGTCTCATCAAGCAGTTTAACTAAGGGGTACTTAAGGACCCCCAAGAGAGTATATAAGCAGCACTTTGTTCCCATTGTATACTCATCTAATACATTACCTCGATTGGTTGGTACAAGCAACTCTCTCTCTCTCTCTCTCTCTCTCTTATATGCATTCTCTCTATTTCTACACTTTTGCAACCTTGACTTTGACAAAGTGTTAGAAGCTGGACACACCCTACGGAAATTGACTGCTCGACAGATCATCATTTTTTGTAATTATTCATTTATTGAGAAAACCCGACATTTCACCTTGTAAATATTGAGGCTTATAGAAGTTTCCAGATTGTATCCCAGTTTTGACATTTAGATTGAGTAGATGGTTAATTTGTAACTTTAGGGTTTGAGAATTGTAAGGTATTTATACCACTTTTTCACCTTAATGAAAAACCTTTGTCATTTTAAAAAGTTTTGAAGTCGGTGAGTGAGCGTACTGTGTACGAGAGAGTGTGAGCTTCATCTTGACGCTACGTGTGCACCAGTGGTCGGAATCGAGTGCGGAGAAGTGCAACGTGTTGCCCTCGACGAGAGCTACGCGCCGATACCTACATTGCGTGCGTACGGTCCGGTTTTGCGAGCTCTATCTACGAGCTTCATCTGGTGATTCGGTGAGCATACGTTGTCCGATTTTGCATTGAAGCATATCCACACGTTCACATTGAGTAGAGCTACACATTAGGCACTTTAGATTTCGGAAATGAAAACCTGCAAATTTCGGTCAGACATCCTACGTGATTTTGCACCAGGTGTTTTGGGTTGGGATTTTGGTTCATAGACCTTAGGGAGAGCGACCTATTGGTGTTAGTAGGGTCTCCTTCAAGTTCTGTGGTGTTTCGAGATTGTTTGATGGGTGTTCGGCTTTAAAAAGCGTTGTAGGAAGTTTCCTCTTATGCACTCCTAAAGGCTGTGACTTAGACATTGGGTATGGACCTCTGTAGGAATTAGTTAGGAGTCGGTCGAGTGTAGGTTGACACCCTATGCTTGCTTCCACGTGCCTGCGGGTCGAACTTCGTCCTTAGATGACAAATCTTGTTAGGTGAGTTCTCGCTGTGCTGACCTCCGTCGTAGCGTATCCGTCCAATATTGGCACCATTGCCGAGGACGAAAATCTTAGGTAGGTGACCGAGACTAGTCCTTAAGGATAGGGATTCTTTGGCTTGCCAAGAGTATCGTTTTACATTTAGATAGGATCACATGGTGGAGGACTCTCTAGGTCCTAGAGGGAGTCTAGGGAGCGTGTGTCTGGCATAGATCCTTCGATTTAGGTCGATTTAGGTAGACTGAGATAGTTTTAAGTATTGAAAGAGTAGGAATTTGAGTGGTAGAAGCGGTGGGAGGAGAGCTTGAGAGTCCGGAGAGGCCAGAAAGCAACCAAAACACTATTATCACCATTTCACATGATGAGTAGGAATAGAGTAAGTAGGACATCATGATTCAGGATCTAGAGCACTTGATGCATGTATACTTGCTTGGTAGATTCATCACAAGGTTGTAAAAGACGCAAAAGTGTGTTTGAAAGCTGAAGTGAAGTCTAAAAGTTACTGTGAGTGTTTCTGATAGAGCTGTAGAGCATCAGGAGTATTTCTGTTATGAAAAAATTTAATTTTAAGCCAGGAGACATCCTACGCATAGGATGTCTACAGACTAATCTGGTGGGAATTTTGGAATTTTGAGTAAACCAGTATGTTCAGAAGGTGGGGTTTATCCTATTTTCACCTGGAAAGTGGAAATTTGACCATATCTTGACAGGATAAGGCCAGATAGACTGAAATTGCCAGACATCCTACCCAAATTATGTCAAAGAATTATTTTAAGCCCAAAACCATAGAATGGCTGCATGAGCATGATCTCCATGATATATTGAGTGACTGAGAGAGGTTTCATCTCATTTGGGTGAGAAAATTGGGTTCTAAGCAGACTTTAGCACTTTTGATTGAAAAAGGCTAGAACAGCTAAAATTGGGGACTTTTGAAATCCAATCCAAAATCTAAGCATACCACTAGGTTGCTGACACAAGGAGAAGTTGTGGGTCAAGTCCGGGGTCAAACAGGCCAAAAAGACATCCTACGCGTAGGATGTCATCTGTGTGATTTTGCACTCCAAACTTAATTTTGATCATACCAAAGTGATCAGCACCTCAAGGGGAGCCTGTGCTTTGAATTTGAAGCCATTCTGGGCAATAAGAAATCCTACACGTAGAAATTGAAGCCAGATACTGACTATGGACATAGCAAGGTGTTGTATAGCCTGAGGCAAGCCTCCTAGTCAATTTTGGTCCAAATTGGGGTTGATTAGACTGATCAAGACTAGCAGCAGGCTGTCGGAACAGATTTTTGATCCATTTACCAGCTTATAGGTGTCCAAATCAAAAAGTAAAAATAGCTGTGGACTTAGCACATCAAGGGGAATGCATACTGCAAAAATCTAGGCAAAACAGAGCAGGAGACATCCTACGCGTAGGATGTCTCATGGGCCTTAGTGAAGACAAAATTTGACTGGGCTTATACAGTGAGGTTTCATTTGGCTAAAGGGTTCCATAACTTCTTTTAGAAGTGAATTTGGACCTAATTTGTCCATTTGACGGAGCAAAGACTGAATTCAGACTTTTTTACATAAATTGACCAGCATCCGAGGAAAGTACAGTTCCAGATTAGCAGACCTAATCCAGAACATCAGCAGTGTATAAAATAAAGTAGTGGTTGAGATTAACTCTCCAGTTATACCAATCATTACTAAGATAACCTCTAGCAGTTAAATGCTTTAATTCGATTGCCGAAATTAAACGCTTGTGTACAGGTATATTCAGCAGCAAAGCAAGAAGTTGTGCGGAGACTAATCCTTTGCCAGGTGAGTGGTTGGATTTGTGATAAATTGCATTGATAAGTTTGATAATTTAAGGTCAGGAAGATACATTTTTAGAGACCAAAAGGTGGCAGGTGACCAAGGTAGCTTAGTGTCCACCGAGGAGAGTATAACTCAGGCAAGGCTAGATCCACTAGCACCGATTATTGAGGAAGGAAGTCATATTGACACTTCATCAGACAAATCCTTCTTCATGATGGGTAGTCAATAGCCAGGAGGTTTTACCTATGACGGACCCATGCCAGGAGGAAGCACCTCCCTAAATCCTTTGAATGATTCTAAGTTCACTGTGATCTTCTTAGAAGGAACAAACTCGAGGAGAGCCCTAGTCTATTTTGACTATCGAGGACGCAAGTGTATTTGTATTGAAGAAAGACCAGCTCAGAGACTGGAGATAATTCGAGTCTATGATGATGAAGATAGATTCCGAGACGAAAAGGGGAACCACTATCTGATAGTTAGTAACCCTGAGGATTACAACAGATATAGAGATAACGTGGCGAAGGGGAAAATGGTTTCAGAAACTCAAGAAACGCCTCCAAACATTGATCGACCTGGAGCAATTTTTATGTATGATAAGAAAACAACCAGGGTTTCAACTTATAATGAGAATGTGGGAGTCTACAAGCATGAGAGCGAGGGAATAGTCTCTTACTTTCGCTGCAAAGATCCATACTTAACCGAGTTAAGCAAAGACAAGGTTCTTTACTTATTCTCTTATGAAACTGCTATGGGGAAGGATATAGTTTTTGTTGATAGGTACGGGCGAGAATACCAACATATTCTCCCAGAGGAGGTAGAAAAGGCAACAGTTCCAAGAGCATCAACATATGCCCCCGACGAAGTGCCAAGAGCCACCTACACCCCTAATAAGTCTACAAATCCCTTTTCAGAGGAGTATGACGCGACCTCACATTCTACCCGACCGTAGTCATTCAATAACCAAAAACAACCAGCAACTCAGCCATCATTGCAAGCATGGCTTCGACAAAGTGCAACATTAGAGCAAAACCGAAACCGAGACGGTTATCAAGCCGCACGAGGGCTAAGGAATTTGCAAGAACCACCACTCTATTGAAGGTATCAAGGAGAGAGTAAGCGAAAGACTCAAGGGTAAACAGAGCCTGAAAGACCACCCATAGAACGAGTTCGAAGAGATGAACCATCTCTTGCAAGAACTGTTAGAAATTATGGCTTAGGAGCACCGTTGGGAGAGAAACCAACCTACTATAGAAGACCAGAGGAGGTATATCGATTGGGACGAGGAGATCCAATGATGAGATTTGTAGACCATCGTAGAATTAAACCCTCTCAAGTGCAAAAATGGGTAAACAAGAAATACACAGGATATAGAGATCCAAGAGATCATATAGCTGCCAAAGTGATGGATTCACAAGGGTGGATTGAGTTATTGTCCACCCCAGTAGAATTCCAAGGAGTAGTTTCCAAAGTTATTCTTGACAGTGGAGCGGGGGTTGCTATAGCCACCAAGAAAATCTCGAAAAAATGAAAAAAACCAGATTTAAGAGCTACCAGAATGAAGTTGCATTAGCCGATGGGTTCATGGAGAAGCCTCTAGGGCTCTTAGAAAAAGTGATTGTCACTTCGTGCGGAATCGTGTATGACCATACATTTGCCATAGTCAATTTCGACAAAAAGAACAATTACGAGATCATTTTGGGAAGACCATTCATGCGGCAATTGAAGATGGTCCAGGATTGGAGTTATGACCACATATATCTCAGACATGGCGAGACAACAACCAAACTACACCTGAAAGACCATATTTACAAGGATGTGAACCATAAACCAATGGAAGAGTTTGATTCAGCTACAATCGCAGGGTCGGAACTCCCGGCATGGTTAGGGCAACAAAAAGAGCTATGGATGTGCGGGGCTTCACATTGTGGGAGCTTAAAAGAGAGGAATGCGTCTTAGAAAGAGTGATTGAGGACAAGGATTATATTCCTAAACCTTTTCATGAAGATGCCTTAGAACCTCTGGAATGGGAACACATACTAGCAACATTGAATGTCTGAACCATCACAAATAGTCCAACAACAAAATTTTGCGATAAGGATGGCTATGATGTGCTACCCTATTACATGGTAAGCATTATACCAGGAAGAGATGAGATGGTAGAACCACCAAAACAAAAAGAGTTTTATAACTCCTCTGAACATCTGGAGGTAAACAACGATGCAGATAATGAGTGTTCAGACAATTCAAGTGATTGTGGAGAGAGAGCAGAGAATATCAAGTTTTATGATTTTGCTAATTAACACCCTATACGCCAAGAACGCTATAGGAGAAAACGAGCAGGTTAGAAAGCGAGAGAGAACTTGATGCCCAAGATAAAAGGTAAAACTCACTGTCTGATGCTTGTGAAAGCAGAGGATTGTGTAAAAGATCAAATATCAGGAAGATTCTCAAAAGTTCGAAAGAAAAGAACGCGAGAGGAAAAAAAAGTACAAAAAACTAAAACAAAAACAAAATCACAAAAATCTCGAAAATCAAAAAAAGAAACAACGAAAGACCAAGAGTGGACCAAACTAGAGCTTAAAGAGAAATACCAAGAATTGAAACGGTCTTTACGAGAGGTATGGACTATTGAGGGAGATAGTGATGGTATAGGAGAGTCAGAAAAGGAAAACATGAATATACCATTTACATATAATGACACGTTTGCTAAACAAATCAAAGAGGAGATTGACAAGCTGATGGAAGTTGAATTCATCTATGAAATCGAACATACAAATTGGGTGTCACCCATTGTGGTAGTCCCCAAAAAGAACGGAAAACTGCGAGTGTGTGTAAATCTCAAAAAGGTAAATACAGCAACCATAAGGGATAATTATCCCTTGCCAATCACAGAACATGTATGAGAGGGTGGCCGGGAAATGGGCTTATTCCTTTCTGGATGGGTTTCCAGGATACAATCAACTGTCAATTGCAATGGAGGATCAACACAAAACAACGTTTGCCACAGAATGGGGAATATATACGTATCGAGTTACGCCGTTTGGCTTAACTAATGCCCCAGCTACCTTTCAAAGGTTAATGACACATGCGTTCAAAGAATACCTAAGAATATTCTTAGAAATCTACATGGATGATCTTTGTGTACACTCTCTTCTACGAGAGGAACATATTGACCATTTGAAAAAGGTATTTGAAAAATGTAGGACATATCGAATCTGTCTTAACGCAAAAAAGTGCATTTTAATGGTTAGACAAGGCCGCATCTTAGGACACGTTGCCTCAAGAAATGGCATAACCACTGACCTAAACAAAGTCAAAGTCATAGTAGACCTACCCAGGCCTACTAATGCGAAACAAGTGCAATCCTTCATGGGACACTGTGGATATTATCGAAGATTCATATATATGTATGCAGTCATCGCACAATCTCTGTATCGATTGCTAGTCAATTTCGATTGGACCGAGAAGTGTGAAACTTTATTCCAAAAGCTGAAGGAAAACCTTCTATCAGCACCTGTACTTAAAGCACCGGATTGGAAAAAGATATTTCACGTTCACATTGATGCTTCTGCATATGCAATCGAGAGTATTCTGGAGACGGAACAATGGATTTTCCAGTTTGTTATGCAAGCCGACAGTTAAACAGTGCTGAAAATAACTATACAGCCACCGAAAGAGAAGGGTTAGGAATGATTTATGCTGTAAAGAAATTTCGTCATTATTTGCTCGCAAACAAATTTGTGTTCTTCACAGATCATCAAGCTCTTTTGTATCTGGTAAATAAACCATGCAATACAGGGAGAATTGTACGTTGGTTTATTATATTGCTAGAGTTTGATTTCACTGTGGTGATCAAAAAGGTAAAACCCATCTACGGGCGGATCATCTTTCAAGGCTACACAACGGGGAAGCTCCTGAAGGAGTAGATGATGACATACCAGATGCTTATCTTTTTAATATTAAAATGATACCCAAATGCTCTTAGGATATTGTTAGCATTCTTTTCTTTGGAGGTAGGTTTGATAACACGGAAAACAAATCCAAACAACAAACAATTCGACAAACAAAAAACTTCCAGTTGATTGCAGTACGGCTGTATCATCTAGGATCGGACCAAATTCTACGATTATGTATAAATCCGAAGGAATTCGAGTATTACCTTGAAGAACCGCATATCCAGAATTGTGCATTTCATTGTTCAATAGTGAAAACACACCAAAGACTGAAACAGTTAGGGGTTTATTGACCAACTATGTACGCAAACACACATGCTTATGTTAACAATTGTACTATATGTAGTGCCAAAAGATTAGTGGATCACGCGACATTGTTTCAGGTAAACATTGCACCTGGATGGAGTCAATATATCATTGATTTCTTAACCACAAGGACGTTTCCTGAAAACATAACAAGAGCACGAAAAAGGGCTATAGAGCTGGATGCTCGTGACTTTCAGTTAGTTGGGAACGAACCCTATAAGCGAGGAAAGGAAAATCAACTTAGAATCTGTGCCAATGAAAATGAATACCTGCTGATTCTAGAACATGCACATAGCGGAATAAGTGGAGGCCATTTTTCAGACGATAAGACGGCAAAAATTGTCTTAAGCGCAGGAATATGGTGGCCTACATTGCATATGGATGCTGAAGAGTTTGTAAAGCGTTGTGACGCATGTCAGCGCACCAAGGTGCCGATAAAGAGAGATGAGATGCCACTACGGCCAATGATGGGGGCAAGGGCATTTGCAAAATGGGGCATTGATTTTGTGGGACCTATTTCACCCCCTGCATATCGCACCCATACCCAATATATCATTGTGGCTACGGACTATCTCACAAAATGGACGGAAGCCAAGGCAACACAAAAAGCAGATGCACGAACCACTGCACAATTTTTCTATGAAAATATTTTTGTACGATATGGTTTACCAATAGAAATTGTTAGTGATCGTGGAACACATTTTCTTAATGAAGTCATTGAATATCTGCTAGAGGAATTCATGGTCATACATAGGAAATCTGCTCCATACCATCCACAAGAAAATGGACAAGCTGATGCCACTGGCCTAAATGCTATATTACCCATAGACTTTTTAATTCCAACTCTACGAGTAGCGAAACGCCTAGAATGGACAAGGCATGAGCTCTCTTCAAGAATAGATGACCTTGAAAATCTAGATGAACTTCGCTTGAGAGCTGTAGCTTCGATCTATGCTAAAAAGAGAAGATAAAAAGAGTTTTTTGACAAGCATGTGCGCACGAAAGAGTTCAAAACAGGTGATTATGTTCTTGTTTATACTTTAAAGCAACATGCCAAGAAACTTAAAAAGCGAGGGATGGGACCCTTTGTGATTAGTGATCTATCACAAAGCGGAGCTGTCAAGCTTGCTACATTAGCAGATGACGAAATGCCAAATTGGATTAGTGGGTGTCGATTGAAGAAATATCATTTACCACTAACACAGGATATGCTTCAACAAATCCATCAAGGAAAACAACGAATGAAGGAGAAGCAAAGGGTATGAGAAGAAGCTCAAGCAGAAACACAAGAACGCATTGCAAAAAGAAGACTTTTGCGACAACAACAACAATGTGGCGCACCATTGCAAATCAATGCCATTCGACTAATGAGGTTTGATGAAGACACAGTGGAGCCAATAATTGCAGTCAAAGTAGGTAGCAATCAAGTTGAATCGACGGCATTGCTTGATTCTGGAGCTCAAGCAAATTTAATCTCTTACGGATTATACAAACAACTCAAGTCCACAGGTCAACTTCATCCTACTCCACAAGTGCTAGAAAGTAGTACATCACACTCGTTGAAAACATTGGGCTGGACTATATTGCATGTACAAGTACATCAATATATTTACCCACACAAATTTCATGTAGTCGAGGATGAAAGCACACAACACCCCATGTTGTTGGGACAACCTTGGCAAAAAGAGTACAATGTGCAGATAGATTGGAATGCGAATGCAGTCAAAATTCAACATGCACAAGAACAACAGGTAATAGCCTTTGCTCAGCAACCCCGGAATCATCAGTTGCCAACAATGCAATCACTGGAAAAAGAGCCAAAAGCAACGGTGCCACCAAAGAACAACATGATACCCAAGGCTAACAAACAGGAAACTGTCAACCATGCTCACTACATACATACGAAGTCAACAACCGCAGTAAAAAGATAGAGGTTACCAAAACAAGAGAAACAAGTATGGATGCGAAAGGATAGAAATGACATGGCAGACAGAAAACAAGACAACGAAGGAAGTCAACATAAGCCGATAGTTCAACCACACACCAAGGGCATAAAACAGATATGGATCCCAAAGAAAAAGCTCAGCAATAACTCAAATGCGACTCGCATTTGGATTCCAAAATCGAAGCACAAGGAACTCCTTTCAATACAAGCAACATCGGAAGGCAGACATCTGCATTTGCAACCGGCACACTGATTTATGTGGATGCCCATCAACAGCAAAACAATGGCAACCAATGCAGTAGCAATAAACCCTTAACCGGCAAAGACAAGCTCCCAATGGAAAGCAAAAGAGATATGGTCTACGGCCATTCCGACCAAGCCAATTCTCTCCAAAGAGACAACTACGGCCATATCAACAGTAGCGGCAAAGCAAACGACTTTTGCAAGAAAGACAATCAAACAAAGAGCAGTAGAGTTACAGCTGTTACTTGCAAAGAAAACAGGAAACCTCGACGACGAATGCAAATAAGCATCTTGCTTATATCCTTCTCTTGCATAGCATTAAATTTTACATGTATTGACCGAGTATGCATAAAATAGGGCCACATTACACGGCCAAGCATGAGCACAATTTTCTCAACCCATGAACGTACATACTCCGAGGCGATACCTTGTCGTCCGGGAGGACTCCGGCTAGGAGGGGAGAGGCATTCTCAAATGTGGACCCAATAGCAGAAAGAGCAAAAAAGAGCATGATTTTCGACTATTTTTAAGGGTGGTTGTTTGATTGCGAAATTTTCTGGACTAACCCAAGTACATGCCCTTATACAGCATGAATCTACATGTATATGGGGCCAAACGCCAAATCAAGCCCCTAGGTGTGTGTATATAAGTAGAAATAGCCAATTTTTTGAGCAAAATATTGGTAAAACGGAGAAATCCGGCCATAAAAATTGCATGTGTACATATAATATTTTACGGTGATGTTTTTTTATTTATTATGATTTTCGGGGATTTTATGGGTTTGATTTGCTATTTTTCTTTTAAATTTTGCTAATTTTCGGCAGAAAAACTTCAAAAATACAAAAAGCATGTGAAAAACGATCGTAATGAAAAACAAAAAATATGGGGATGATCAGTGACTATAGGACAATCTATGGTACAATGCGCGTGCAATTATGACTGGAGCTGAAAGCATGTTTTTGCCAAATTTTGATCGAAATTCCAAATTTCTGGTAAACAGGGCAAATGGAGTCCAAATCAAGAAGTTTTTGGGCCTAAACCGCATCTTGTAAGAAATTGGGAGCACGTGTCAAATTTAATGAAAAGTGGTTCGGAGACCCCATTATAAGAATTTTTCACTTCATTTTTAGCTCATTTCCACTATTGACCTTTGAGAGAGAGCTTCTACCACCTAGAGCGAGCGGAACTTCCAGCAGCTTCTACGACGTGCACGACTACCCGACTGACTTCAGAAATGAGAGGTAGGCTCACCACCTTGAGCTTTTCGCGCATGTTTGTCGTTTTGTCGCGAAAACTAGCGTAGGGTTCACACAGAAAGCGAGCAGTAGAGACCTACAACTAGAAGTGTCCACCTAACGGCTAACCCAAAAGTAATGAGACTTCATCGGCAGCTTACCCTATCATAAGAGACCACTCTTGGATGTCCAAAGGCAGTAGAAAACCATTGAGAAAAACACTAATTGCTATAAATCCGCAAGAGGCCACCAAATGGGAAATCGACGGAGAGGCGCCCAAATGCTACCAAAATTCATAGGTAGGAGCATCTCGACATGCTCGACAAATCTATGTAGCCAACATGACCAAAAGGTAACCCGAAGCGGCACTAAACTTCAGAAACGGCATCAGACACACAAAGCGTCAAATAGCTCTCGCGGCCAAACCGTATGTCCGTTTGCCACCAAACTTCACGAGCAGCTTTCCTAGACCATCAACAACCAAGTCCTATGGTGGTAGACCACCACAAGTCATCGAAGACATGTAAACGCAACCACGGGTGCTTCTAGAGCGACAAATTGCCAAATGGAGCTCCGATGAAGCCAAAGTCGACAAAACCCATACGGCAATGATCCCCAAGGGATCGGGAAGCTATGGAGACCAACATCAAGAAATTTCATCGCCGAAAAGCACGCCAAAAGTCAAAAAACGGCTCGGAAGCTCTGAAATCCACACAGGGAGTTACTTTCTATCCATTGACTTTTTTATTGAAATTATGCTTAAAAGGGACTCAAGGGAACTAAGGACAGGCACCAGTGACAGTTTCCATGAAAAAATCATCAGGAGACATCCTACACGTAGGATGTCTCAAGGCCATTTTTGGGCACAGAACCCAATAACTCTCATCACACACATTTTCTGAATAGCCTTGACATGCTAGCCACCAAGTTTCATCACATTTGGACCAAAATTGACTTCATATGCATGAAAAAACGCAAAGTTATGACATAGAGGCAATAATGGGCCATAGACCTACCAAAACTTGTCCAAATCACATGAAACTTGCACAACACATTCATGAGCACATAGCCAACCAATCTGTGTGGTCACCTGCAAGAAATGATGAAGTAGACATCCTACGCGTAGGATGTCTATTTGACATTTTGGCCTACAGAGGGTGATTGTACATTCCATATCTAATCACATCATCTTCTAGAGCTCATATACCAAGTGTGAATCCATTCTAATCATTTTTGACCCCCAACACCTTCAAGATACACTTTTGAGCCCAAAAACACTACACAGTGTCTTACCAACATCAATTCTTGTCCAACTCAAAATCCAAGAGCATGGCCATGTTCCACATGCCAAGGACTACCCACACAACAAATCCCAAGTCATTTTGATGAAATAGACATCCTACGCATAGAATGTCTCCAGCATGTTTTTGAACTTCTGTGCAAAGAATGACATCATGGGAGCCAATACCATGGTGCAAGGAGCCCATATATCAATTTTCAACCCATTTTGATATCATTTGCTACCTGCAGTGGATTTTTACCCAATTTGTGAGCCTAAAGCTTGAATCTGTCCAAAAATCCACTTTTTGATGCCCAATTCCAAATCCAAGCACATAGCCATGTTGTACAGGCCAAGGACCACCAGTATATTAAGTCTCACCAAGATCTGATGAAAAAGATATCCTACGCGTAGGATGTCTGAATGATAAAATTTTGCCAGAATTGCATTGTGAGCACATGCACAGTTGCCCAAGTTCCTTTTAAGTTTTATTTTCAATTTTCAAGTCATTTGGATGGTTAAAACTCTGTTTTTCAACTAACATGAAAAAAATGCTAACTTCGGACTACTGAGTGCAACAGGATCTATGGCAGCCGCAAAGTCACCGGCAAAGAAGAAAAGAATGACCATAAAGGATTATTTGGAAGAAGAGAGCCCTTCGTCATACCAGAAGGAACTCTAAATCCAACCAACATATGGATCCAAAAAGACCTGCTAGAGTCAAATGATCTAAAGATCTACCAAGGCGTGTTCAAAGACACCGAAGGAAATGTGATAGAGCTACCAATGCTACCGCGAGAGCTCAATGAGTTCGTCAGAAGCAAGATGGCAGAATATCTGGAGAAGATTGATCTCTACAATTATTTTGAAGCTGTGCCAGGAGGTATTGACATAAAAAGAGTATGCGAATTTGTGACGACAATCAAAGAAGATGAAGTGGCCCGAGTTACGGATCTGCAGGGCAAGCCAGGCACGAAGATTCTAATAAAGAGAGAGTAGTGACAGCTGCACTAGATCTCTCCAACAAAGGCACGAAGATTCTAATAACAGAGAGAGTAGTGGCAGTTGCACTAGACCTCTCCAACAAAGGGGATGGTGTAACCAAAAGAAGAGACGAAGTAAAGGTGTACACAGAAAAGAAAGGCAACTACACTTTTGAAGACATTGACAACCCTAAAGTGGCAATCATGAGTCAGCTGTACAATCAGTATTTCCATATGTGTACCAAGCGGCCACAAAAGTACAGAATGCCGCCGGGAGCAATTGCCACAACATTCACCTGGGCAATGCAGAAGAGCAAGCCGAAGGTAATCAGTTATGCAGCTTATATACATGATAAGCTGGTGAAGATGGGCAACAAGAACTCCACATACATTGTGCCGGGTGAGCTAATCACGAAAGTGATTTATGAGGCATTGCACGCCAAGGGAAGATGGCCCAACCCTCCATCACAGAATGACTGGCTGAGGCTCAAGGTAGATAAGGAAGAGGAACAACCCAAAGCACCAAGGGTGGCAACCCGTTTGAAACGCCGGTTAGAAACCGTGCAAGAAGAGCAGCCAGAGCTAAAGAAGGGAAAGAAGGAATCTGTCCAAGTGCCAGTGAAAGAGACGAAATCACAGAAACTGGCACGGCTAGAGCGGCTAATGGAAAGTTTCAAGGCCGAAAGAGCCCTCAAAAGAAATTTGAATGAGCTATGGAAGCCGTCTCTAGAAGCAATGTCGGGATCATCCCGAAGAGTGCATAGAGACAGATTTGACGACTATATTAAGAATTTTGAGATTCTGAATGCCACAACGGAAAATATCCCACATGTACCATTTACGGAAGCAGAAGTGGAGCAAGTCCGATGGCAACTGCTAGAGGAGCAGGAACGCCAAGAGAGAGAAAGAAAGACAAGACAGGGATTTCAAGAAAAAGCCAACAGCTCCACCGTCCAGCCCTGAGTCAAGCCCACCGTCCTCACCACCTCCTCGTAGCCCTCCACAGACGCAAGAGAAAGAGGAGCAAGACAAACCTGAAGATCAAGAAGAGTCAAAGCAAGAACAAAGCCAACAACAAGAACCAAAAGAAGAGACTGAGCCTAAAAGTGAGCAGCAAGAGCCAAATGAAGCAAGGTATAACACATATCTAGATCTACTAGCTGCCGAATATACAAAAGAAGAGGCTGTCCCAGTCGCATTTGACTTGGCAAGCACGGGGCCCAAAGAGCAAATGCAGAGCCTGCAGTTAGTGGAGCTCAAGGAGATGGCCACTAATACAGTGGACCTGCACCCACCCACCAATGATTGGGATGTGGTGATGACCAAGCTAACCGGGCTAAGAGCACAATCAATGGCCTCATAAAGTGAAATGGCAACTCTCAAAGCCACTAAAGTGCATATAAAACTTGAAGTCGACACGTTACAAAAACAAAGCCAAAGGCAGATACAGAGAGAGACAGAGCTGCAAGCCAGTCTGGCAAAAGCATTGCAAAGATGCCAAGAAATTGAAAGAGAAAATCAGGAAGCAGCTCAAAGACTGCAAGGAGCCAAAGAGGAATATAGACAACTCAGCAAGTCATTGACGAATGCAGAGACAGAAAGGGATAACCTAACCCTACAACTTGCTGAGGAGTCCAAGGAGCTTGAGGCCATGCGAAATGCCAAAGAGAAGGAAGAAATAGAGCAGGAGGCTAGCCAAGATGAGGTCCTTGAGCTCAAGGACCAGCTTAAAGTTAAAGACCAAACCATCCAACGGCTACGGGCATCTCCTGTCAGAGCTACTAGCTCGACTCACACCACTTCAGAGAGCCAGATCTATGAAGAACAAATGAAAGAGCTCCAGAAAGAGTTGACCTTAGAGAAGAAGCAAAGGTTGATGATGGCAGAAGGGTCGGTGGTTATGCAAACACGCATGGAAGAAGAGTAAAAGGCAATGCAAGACGAGCTAGAAAATATCAAGAGAAAGCTCGAGGAGGCGGAGAAGATAAACGCCGATTTGAACGACCTCCTCGTGAACATGGGAGAACAAGCTGAAGCAGAGAAACAAACATTCCAAAAGCAGATAGAAGAGCTAAGAGGCCAGCATGTGGAAGAGCAAGCAAGCACAGGGCCAGCAGCCATGGAAGGCATAGACCTAAAGAATGTGGCAGATCATGTGGACACACCCATGCAAGAGGAAATCCTTGTAGGACCCTCTCAAGAGCCACAAGATCTGACACAAGAAGAGGAACAGAAGCTGCGCAAGGCCATAAAAGCAGAAATCAGGGAAAGGGCCAAAGAAGCTTTGGAATGGGAGCAGAGGGTTTTTAAATCCATGACCATTCAGAAGATAGACGCCAGAAACCTTCGGCGTGAATCGCTACAGCCCTCTCTCCCATATCCTTTGCTAAAGTACGAAGCCGCCACAATCAGCAAGAGAATCAGAGAAGAGCCAACAGTACCACTCTACACAGCAGATATCTCCAAGCCTGAAGGGGCAAAGTTGATAGTCGACTCCCAGCCCAGGTGGAGAAACGCATGGCTGACCAAGTATCCACAGTACCTAATCCATCTGGTAGAGGCACCCAAAATCATCAGAGATAACCTAAGATTCTGCCCTCTACCAAGGATGCGGACGCGAAAGGCCCAGGAGCTACTACAAAGAAGCCAACCCACTTGGCTAAACTATCCGAGGCTGCCAGGCTGGAAGGCAGGTGAGAGAATAAGTGTTCAATATATGGTGAAAACCCTAAAGGCTTGTTTCAATACATGGTGTCCCTTCAAATTGTTCATTGGCTCGCCTGACCTTTCTTGCATTATGATGAGGAAGATTTGCATAACCCTTTTGGCAGTTTTTGAAAAGTTCAAACCGGGCAAGGCGACAAACACTATCTTCTTCTTTCAAGATACTTACAGATGTGCATACGATCTGTCTGGTCAGCCTTCCAAGGAGGTGATACATGCATTGTATCAAAGGATCATGTTTTTGCCATCCTATCACCTCCAGACCTTTGAAGAAGCTTTCTACACCGGCTTCTTCACCATCAACACTGATATATTCGGCCCAACACTACTGGATTTACATGCAGGATACGAGTCGTTGCTCAAGATGCGAGAAACCATAAGATGAAGAAGCAACTCAATAGCCATGTCCGGGACGACATGAGCAAGGAGGGGAGGAGTGTTAGAAGCTGGACACACCCTACGAACATTGACTGATCGACAGATCATCATTTTTTGTAATTATTCATTTATTAAGAAAACCTGACATTTCACCTTGTAAATATTGAGGCTTACAGAAGTTTCCAAATTGTATCCCAGTTTTGACATTTAGATTGAGTAGATGGTTAATTTGGAACTTTAGGGTTTGAGAATTGTAAGGTATTTATACCATTTTATGACCTTAATGAAAAATCTGTCATTTTAAAAAGTTTTGAAGTCGGTGAGTGAACGTACTGTGTACGAGAGAGAGTGTGAGCTTCATCTTGACGCTACGTGTGCACCGGTGGTCGGAATCGAGTGCGAAGAAGTGCAGCATGTTGCCCTCGGCGAGAGCTGCGCGCCGATACCTACATTGCACGCGTACGGTCCGGTTTTGCGAGCTCCATCTACGAGCTTCATCTGGTGATTCCGTAAGCATGCGTTGTCGAATTTTGCATTGCAGCATATCCACGCGTTCACATTGAGTAGAGCTACACATTAGGCACTTTAGATTTCGAAAACGAAGACTTGCAAATTTCAGCCACACATCCTATGTGATTTTGCACCGGGTGTTTTGGGTTGGGGTTTTGGTTCATAGACCTTAGGGAGAGCGACCTATTGGTGTTAGTAGGGTCTCCTTCAAGTTCTGTGGTGTTTCGAAATTGTTTGATGGGTGTTCGGCTCTAAAAAGCGTTGTAGGAAGTTTTCTCTTATGCACTCCTGAAGGCTTTGACTTAGACATTGGGTAAGGACCTCTGTAGGAATTAGTTAGGAGTCAGTCGAGTGTAGGTTGACACCCTATGCTTGCTTCCACGCGCCTGCGGGTCGAGCTTAGTCCTTAGCTGACAAATTTTGTTAGGTGACTTCTCGCTGTGCTGACGTCCGTCGCGGCGTATCCGTCCAACACAAAGCTTTAGTTACATCTTCATTTAGTGCATCTAATGCAAAGAAATGTTAGGACTGGGTAGCTAAGACACATTATTTTAAAAGCCAATTGTGTATGCATTGTAAAAAAATGTCATTCCTAATGGCACACCCACCTACAGGTGCATGTCTGCCATCATGTGCTCTCTCACCTAGCCCAAGGCTGCTAACATGCCTAGCTACAATAGCCTCATGTTAAAGTTATGGCAACTCAAGTGAATGGTCCAATGTGATCCCAATATTTATTTTGACTTTCGGTACTTATTTTACTTATTTGTCAAAGTTTGGGTTGGGCAATTTGCTAAGGCTAGTATATAAGCACACTTAGCCCCCATTGTATAATCACTAATTCATTGCCGAGTTGGTTGGTTCAGGAATCTCTCTCCCCCTGTCTCTCCCTCTCTCGTATTCTCCCCATTGCGCTACGCTTCCGCATTGTGGAAAGCGACAACATGAAGAAGAGAAATTGCATGTGTTGAAGAGAAGCTTACGTGACTGCGTTTTGGCTTGTGGAGCACCGGTGCTTTCAAAACGCAAAGGACATACTCTTGTGTCTTTCATGCTCACTTTGTAAAGCGCTTCAAAATGCTAGGAAGCGTCTCGGAAAGCTAGACGAACCTACGAAATTAGGAAAGCTAGAGTATGACAACATCTCAAAACGTTGTGTCTTCATGACTTCACCAGCGAAGAGACACTGTAGGGCTGCGTCCTATGTGGATTGCGTCCTATCTGACACCAAATGCAAAGCTGGAGTAGTGGTTTGGTCACTTGTGGGGCTTGCGACGCCCTTGGTCAACATGAGCCTCAACATGCTTGAAGTTGCAGCATATTGAGATGCTTCTCAAGAACAGGCTTTACGGGTTTTCAAAGGTTTGGTGGAGAAGGTGGCTCCAAAGACTGTCCTTATCAACTTTTGGCTATGGATAGTGATTGGACGAGTAGTCGGTTAGCGGCCTTGGCATGCACGGACTCCCCAAGGAAGTTGAACATCCATTGGCTTCAAGATTTGAAAGCCAAAGGGAAATGGAAGTGCACAGAAAAGGACAAAGGCAAAGACCCTTCGGCCTTTAATGACCAACACAACCAAATGGCTATGGAAAGTGGTTCGACTAGTACCCAGTTAGTGGCCTATTCAGAACTAAGGTTCTCAAGGAAAACGTCAATTTCTTTCGTTCACGATTGTGAAGCCAAATGCAAACATACGAGCTCGTTAGAGGATAGAGGCAAAGAGAAGCTTGATGAGGACGGCAACGCGAGAGCTCAATTACCTGCCTCGGTACCCACGAGATCCGAGAGTCGCCATTATAACTGCAGGAGAAAGGCAAAGGCAATCATGAGTAGAGATAACGCGGACAAAGATTTGAGAGGAGATCGGCACCACGTGGTGGTGGCCACGATGTCAGATTTCAAGCGAGCTTCAGTAAGAGAGAGACTTGTGAGCGGTAGAGGGACAAACGAAGCTCCCTACAAATGCATGTGTTGGAAACCAAGTCCGGCCTAATGTGATCCCAATATTTATTTTTGCTTTAGGTATTTACTTTACTTATTTGTCAGAGTCTCAGTAGGGCAGTTTGCTGAGGCTAGTATATAAGACACATAACCCCCATTGTATAATCACTAGTTGGTTGGTTGGTTCCATGCTCACGTCCACCACCTTTCTACCATTATGCTCGATGCTAACAGTCCCAGCCAAGCAAAGCTGCATGGTGTATCAACCTAAGAGTTGTGGCCATCTTCTTCTTCTTCTTCTTCTTCTTCTTCTTCTTCGTCTTCTTCTTTGCCGATGCCAATGTTACGGAAAAGTGTGTCTCACTTAGCCTTGAGCCGGTGAGACAAGTGGTCGGTGAAAAGGAAAAATGCCATCTAGATTTTGAAGTTTAAATATGGCTAAAATACAGTTTACTTTACAACATTTCCTCTTGAAGAGTGGCTTAAAGGGATCTTGGCTAAAGGTTGGTGCCCTCGAAAGGGAGATAAGAGCCCTTCATTTTTAACCTAGAGGTTTAGGCTAGTGATACTCCACATGCATCATTTAATATTAGTAATACAAGAAGGCACATCACAAAAATGGGCCCTTCCTACCTTTCCAAAGCAATTGTAGATTTTAAGTCCATTAGCCAAATGGAAAGAATATTCAACCTTTGTCTAAAAGAGCATAAGACATTGCTGGTCAATTTCAGAGTTCTTGATATAGGTCTACTACTCTATCCTTTAGAAAAAATTGGCCATCGAGGAGGTACATACCTGCATGGCAAACAAATATAGAGATCTGTCTACTACTACAGCCTCTGTGGAGCAGAGGATCAAGAAATTAGAGAGCTTCAAGACCATTGGTAGTGGGTGGCTTCCTTTGCTAAATGACTAATGCAGACCACATAAACCAAGGAGTCTCTTTCCCTCTGCTGAGATATCTCTTCCCTACATTCTTTAAAAATCTGCAAGCTGGACTCCCAAAAATCAAGCCACCGCGTCGTGCAAGGTTAATGGCAGGATATGGCAACAGTGGAGCATTGCCACCGTATCATGTGTTCTATCCAAGAATGATGAAAACATCTGCTATTGACCATTTCTGAGGCAATGCCTTGTTAGGAGGGTTTATGATGGCTCTTTCATGGGATGACCGACGGTAGCCAACAACTATCTCATTCCTCTGACGAGCACGCAGCATTATCTGGAAGAAACTCAGCTCCTCCTGATCGTACAGATAATATTCTGCTGATCGTATGTACAACTCATTTCCCTGTCCAAGACAAAAAGAATTTGTTCAGCATGTCAGTGCTGAAGGACCTGCAAAGGAATTTGGTGTACAACTGCCATTTGACTCCTCCATTGTAATGTATATGCAAATTCTCAAGCTCCTACTTTCATTAGTGTATTTCAAATTAGTACATTATGACAAAAGAATCTCTCCCCGAAGGCCCCTACCTCTTCTGCAAAAAGCTCTTCCAACACACGATTGATTTGCTTCTCTTCAGCAACCATCGCCAGAGCCATACTCACAAGCTCATTTGACAGCACATAGTCACCAATTTTTGAAACAGAAATCAAGTGCTTTGTTCGCGAATCTAGAATCTCACTGATGATGATTGACTTGTCTGAAGCCTGCTGCATTTCACCAATCCAAGATCCATGAATAAAGCCTGGTCGTCTTAATTGAGTTACTCTTGAGGAGCTGATAGGTAATCGCTTTGACTGAAAAACGCGAGTTATTGTGAGTACTTTGGCCCAGAAAATCCATCAGATGTTTTACTACAAAATTTGCCATCAAACACATTCAGAAAGGATATGAAAAACAAGAAGAGCCAGCAGCTGCTCAAAAGAAAATTGCACATTGGAAGTAAGGGATATGCAATCTACTGCTATGTTACGTATGATTAAAAGGGCATGCTCAAAGTTTTGTTGGGAACAAATGAGCACAGATAATTTATGATGCCTGCTAACAAACCAAGGTGTATCATATAGCCCCCGGTCAGAAAGCGGCAGAAAACTAGTGTGCGGCAGAAGTGGTTCCAATTTTCTTGTTGCATTGCGGATGTTTGAGAAACATTTACTCATCACAATTACCTATTAGTAAGGCTCAAAAGTAGCCGAGGACGAGAGCTGAGAGCCCAAATACATTTCTTTCCTTAAAATTATCTTTGGTTATCAAGCACTGAGATGGTTCTTACAAAATACAAAACCTCACCTGAATGTCTCTTATCAAAAGCAGTGTTGCCAAAGAGCGAGAATCAGCAATCACAACATTTTCTTCCAGCTTCTCGTCTGCTAGAATCAAGATCTACAAGAAGAAAAACAGTTAGATGTTCCAACAAAACCCCAGTTAAGCAGACTTCATTCTTCTTTGTAGTAAGCAAAGAGAGGTTTAACACAAAACTACAGGATGAAACTAATTTTCCTTCAGCATAAAGAGGTGGATCACTAATTTTCCTCTAGCATAAACAGGTGGATCAGTAGTAAGGTAAAGCCAACCTAATACATGAGGCTCAAGTACTAGCTATAGGTTATGGAGGATAGAAGAGACCTCCATTCATGATTAAGTACATCAAAGATACAATAATAGGAGGTGGAAAAAATAAGCAAATAAAATACATTGCCTGTAACTAATTGACCATGCTGCAGCCTCCTAGTGAAGACCATAACTGGGAGGATGAAGACCATCATGTAGCAGGGCTACAGTGTCGCTTGCACAGGACAGGCAGTTAGTTACAGTTGGTTTGGAGTTCACACTGGAAGGACTCTCGCCGCCTGGGTAGAAACACACGGCAGTGATACAGGTGGTGGTCTAGTATAGACACCGTGGCCATATCATCACCACCATAGTTTGAAGATAGACTTAGCTGGACTAGGATATTTGCTAGCCGTTGGTGGATCTTTATGATTGTATATATGTGTGATTGGTTCTGGTCGTCGGGGAATTATCTACTTTCTATGGTCTAGCATCTTGGGTCTTGAGTCTTGTGTCCAACACTGCAAACCTGGACCATATCTGGGAGGATAAAGACCATCATGTAGCAAGGCTAGTGCCACTTGCACAGGACAGGCTATTAGTTACAGTTGGTCTAGAGTTCACACTAGACGGACTCTCGCCTGGGTAGAGACACGTGGCAATAATACGGGTGGTGGTCTAGTAGACACCGTGGCCAGATCACCACCACCACAGTTTGGAGATACACTTAGCTGAACTCGGATATTTTGCTAGCCGTTGGTGGCTCTAGATGATTGTATATATGTGTGATTGGTTCTAGTCGTCGGGGAATTGTCACAAAGTGATGACGTGGCGGACAGCAGAAACCCTAATTTCCGGAAATCGCGGAGGCTATAAAAAAAATAATAATAATATTTTTTTGGGGGGGGGGGGGGGGGAAATGATGAGCAACGCGAATTTTGCTTTTTTTTTTTTTTTAAGAGAAAAAGACTCTCTAAGAGAGAGAGAGAACTTATGCTTTTTATTTTAAAAGCTTTGGGGCTCTGCTTTTGGGCATCCCTTGTAACCTTTAAATTAGTGGTGAGGGCCTCACTTCTCACAGCATCTGGACGCAGAGTCTGAGAGTGAAACCCTAACCGCTCTCTTGTACTTTGATGATTGATTAATACAAAAAGAAATACCGAAAGGGGCGCCAGTCTTTGGGGCCAATATCTCTAAGTGCGGAACTCCGCCGGGCCAGTGCAAATCTATTGTGATCTGTGAATTGTTTTGAAGTGGTTATTTGGTGCTGTCGCGGTTGATTCTTGACTTGGACCAAGTCTGTTACAGTGGTAACAGAGCACGGCCAATTTCTCTTCTACGGGAAATCCGATCCCCGAATTTTTTCCACGGCACCTATGGCTTCAGGCAATGATCAGTCGACTCCCTCTGCATCTGGAGATGCGGGCTGGGATCACAACGAAGATTCTGGCAGAGAGTATGGCCCGCCTCGGCCTACTCAAGCGGATCAAAGAGAGATGACGCGTCGTCCATTGATCGGCGATGCAACGAAGATGATGCTCAGTTTTGCCAAGGACCCGAATATGGCAAAATATATGAACCACACCTCTTTGGAAGAGGTACAGATGGAGTGGCAGAGAACCACAACACCACTCCCGAAACCCGCTCTCAAGAAACCTTCTGCCTCCAAGAAATCTACGGAGAAGGAACTGGAGAACGTGGTTGATGCACGGATTGCTCAACTTTTCGACGTGCAAAAGAAAGACAAAAAGCACGGCAAAAAGCAAAAGAAAGGTACTGACTTCCCAGGATATTTGGGTCGTCAATCGACTTTTGACAAGGCAAAGAAACAGAAGAAGCGTGTTCGATTTGAAGGAGTACCCAATTCTTCTTCTTCTTCTTCTTCTTCTTCTTCTTCTTCTTCTTCTTCTGACAGTTCTTCTAGCTCTTCAGATTCAAGCGAAGAAGACAGAAAAGGTAAAAAGCGAAGCAAGAAACAAAGCTTCGGAAAGGGCAAGAAAAAGGCAAAGAAGGCTACATCTCGCCCAAAGACTGACAGTTCTACTGAGGACTCGTCTACAGACAGCTCAGATTCCGATGACGGAAAGTTTTATGCGAACAAGAAGAATTTTTACAAAGCCAACCAGTATGACTTTCTCGAAGATAAAAGCAAGAAAGTCCGAGAGTTTAAGGATGGTGGCCACTCGATCAAGTTTGATACTTTTTCAGGATACTCAGATGCTCCGAAGGCTTTGTCTTTTATACAGCAGTTTGACATCGCTTTCGCGGGAGGACGCTATTCAGAGCACTCCAAGATTCGGAGAGCTACCTCTTACCTTAAGGGGAATGCTCGTACTTGGTGGTCCACGCTTCTTTTAACAAGAGTGCGCCAGTTAAATGACTGAAATTTAAGACGCTTTTTATTTCTTCTTGGTTTTCTCAAGAGTTTGAGCGAGATATACGAACTGCTTGGAACCATCTTCGGATGACCAAGAAAGATACAATCAATGCTTATTGTGAAAAATTCTGGAGCTCTTTTCTACCCGCCTCTTCATTCAAGAAGATCTCGTTCAGAGAACAGATTGAGCGGTTTACCTTGGGTCTACCTACAGAGATCCGAGATCACTGCTTGGAACAGAAGTCAGCTTCTATTCAGGAGTCGATGAGTCATGCGAAGCGGGGCTTTCCCATTCACTCTGGCAGTTTGACCTACCCCACAGATAAGGCCATGACACAACGAGCCGAACAGACTTCTGGGAATGAAAGTAAAAAGAAAAAGAGCAACCCAGAGAAAAAAAGATGCACGACCCAAGCTTACTCCTGAGGAGAGAGCTCGCTTCATCCGAGAGGGGAAGTGCTTTGGATGCGGGGAACATGGACATATCTCCGCGAAGTGCCCTAAAAAGGCACAGAAGGAACAGAATGATAAAGATGACCACAGGTCTGAGAGTTCGAGAGCAGCTGAGGAATGTGGCAGAAAAGGCAGATAGAAAAGCAGAACTGGTACCACATGGCGTGGGACCTGCACCGAATATAATGAATGAAAGTACAAACTTTGCCGCTTTTGGGACAAAGTGAAGGCTCAGGAAGCTCTTTTGAAGGAGCCAAGGCCACCTTCTTTTCACTTGGAATTGGCGGCTCGATTTGGAAATTACGCCCAAAAGACTGACGCCACAGGCGGAGGTAGTTCGACTGGCACCCGGATGGGATGTTGCCATTACACCGAGCATTGGCAAACTTTGTTTGCAATGACAAGGGTGTTCAGGGCACGCGAGTGACATTCTACTCGGGATCCCTTGGTACCACAAAAACTACGCCGTGGTTCACTACCGGGCCGAGAAAGCGACTTTGATAAATGAAGGGCTTAGAGATAGTACTTGATGAACTTCAGTTTCTTACTCATTCTTTTGGAAGAGAACTGAACGATGGATAAAGGTTGAATATGTTTTGACCTGATCAAAAGAACGCCAAGATTTTTCTCCACACTCATGCCGATTGCTTTTCAGAGGGCCTGAAGATCAAACCATCGATCTGATACCTAGAAGCACGCCACCGAATCGGCCACCTTACCGTGTGAGCCGAGTACAGAATGAAAAGATTATGAACCCAGTGAAAGACCTCTTGGAAAAGGGTCTTGTCCAACCTAGTACTTCACCGTATTGCTCTCCAGTGTTGTTGGTTTTGAAGAAAGACGGATCTTGGAGAATGTGCATCGATTATAGCACTCTCAACGAAATCACCATCAAGAACTGATTTCCGATTCCTAGGATCGATGATATACTCGACAGGTTGAAGGGATCCTCGTGCTTTAGCAGGATTGACTTGAAGAGTGGATATCACTAGATCAGGATAGCGCCAGGAGATGTCTACAAGACTGCTTTTCGGACGACTTTTGGGTTATTTGAGTTTTTGGTGATGCCTTTTGGCTTAACCAATGCTCCTGCGACATTTAACCGGATGATGGACAGGATTTTTCGAGAGTATAGGCTATTTGTTGGCACTTTCTTTGACGACATCATTGTTTTCTCCAAGAATGAGGCAGAACACAGAGATCATCTGCTTCAAGTCTTTCAGGCATTATGAGATCACACGTTAGTGATTAATGCAAAAAGAAAACTGAATTTTTCCTACCAGAGATACACTTTTTGGGACACATTGTGTCAGCAGCAGCAGGAGTGCAAATGGACCCGGCCAAGATAGAGACCATCCGTGATTGGCCCGATTTGAGGAATGTCCATGAAGTTAGAAGCTTCTTGGGACTGTGCTCGTACTGCAGGCGGGTCATACGAAAGTTTGCAGAGGTTGCTTCCCCTTTGCATACCTTGACTCAGAAAGGAGTACCTTTTTCATGGGGACCCACAAAGGTGACTGGCTTTCGAACATTGAAAGAGAAATTGACTACGGCACCTATTTTGACTTTGCCGGACTTGCAGAAGTCATTTGAAGTATATTGTGATGCTTGTGGTCATAGTCTGGGTGCGGTCTTGATCCAAGAAGGCCATGTCATAGCTTACGAGAGCCATTTGTCCTCTAGGCCGGAGATGACAGCACAGATCTATGAGAAAGAGCTTTTGGCGGTTATGCACGCTCTTACTCAGTGGCGGCATTACCTACTCGGAGCGGATTTTACTGTCTTTACAGACCATAAGAGTTTGCGCTACTTCTTGTCACAGAAGCAGCTTTCGAAAAGCAGATGCAGTGAGCGAACATCTTGTCACAGTTCCACTTCCAGATTGTCCATGTGCAGGGACAGAACAATGTGGTGGCAGATGCTTTGTCTCGGAAACCGTTGGTTCTAGCTATTTCCGCGATACATCATAGGAGCTTCGAGGATATGGTCGATCAGTATGCCACAGATACAGATTTTGCAGATATTTTCACACGAATACGGGATGGGGAGACGGTAGTTGGATACTCCCTTCGGGAAGGCTACTTGATGAAAAAGACTATGTTGTGCGTTACACAGCCGTTGAGGGAAAAGGTTATGACTGAATGTCACTGTCCACCTTTTACGAGTCACCGTGGCATTGCTACCACCATGAAGGGGGTAGAGAAATACTTCTTTGGGCCGAGACTCAAAAAGGATGTGGAAGAGTTTCTGCGCAGTTGCTTGGTATGCCAGAAGGTCAAGTTTGACAGGCATAAGGCACAGGGATTGTTACAGCCTTTACCCGTACCCACCCACCCCTGGAAAGTATTGCAATGGATTTCATTTTGATCTCCTGAGAACACAGAAAGATCACGATGATTTTCCGATTACATGGCACGTCTAGACGATTGTCTCCGACAGAGACCCCAGATTTATGAGTTTGTTTTGGAAGGCAATTTGGGAGAACATTGGCACGCAGTTGCAGTTCTCGTCATCGTTCCACTTGCAGACTGACGGCAATTTGAGATTGCCAATTCAATGATTTTAGATTTATTGAAGTCTTGTATCTGCGATCAGAAGACTCAATGGGAAAAGAACTTACCTTTGGTGGAATTTGCCTATAATAACACGATACACTCTTCGACGGGGAAGACGCCGTGTGAGATTGTTGAAAGTGCTGCGAAGGTTCCATCCTTCCTGAGCACGAAAGATTAGATATTTGAAGCGGATGAATATTCGCGAGACTTTGCAGGAGTCTCAAGAACGACAGAAAAAGGCAGCAGATCGCTGTCGTCGCGACTTGAAATTAAAGGAGGATGATTGGGTGCTCTTACTTTTGAGAAGGCACGTCTACGAAAGAAAAAGGGAAAGGAGAGGCTTTTTCCAAAGCTTAGTATGTGATACTAGGGACCTTTCCAGATCACTGACAAGATAAATGATGTCTCCTTTCGATTGGAACTGCCAGATACTTGGAGGATTCATAATGCATTGCATGTGAGTCTCTTGAACCCTGTTAAGGGTGATGTGCCTGATGATGGGGAGCCTGATGAACAACCCGCAGTGGAAGAAAACGAGGAGATCCTTGTTCCTGAACAGATTTTGGCACATAATGATACGAAGAAAGGTAAAGTCTGAAGGCGGTTCTTGGTTAAGTTCAAGAACTTTCCTGCATTTGATGCGAAGTGGATGGAGGAGGAGGACCTAGCAGATACTCCTCGCATTGTGAAACTTTACCTCAATGTTTTGGTTTAGCATAGTCTACTCCAAACGGAACCCAGAAACTCAGCTTGGCCGAAGATCTGGTGCAATGGGATGCACAAGAGGGGAGTCACTCCGCTCCCTTGTCAACAGATGCCTCGATTTTGATAATAAAGTCACTGATGTCTCTTTGAGCTTCAGGGATACAGAGAGCTGACAATATTCTGCTGGATGACTTTATGAAATGGAATTCCTGATTATGATACTGATTTGGTCTTGACTTCTTGTGAGTGCAAGAACTGATAGACGAAATGACTGCAGCATTTTGGTCTGATTGATCTCGAATAGACATGGTTGCAATAGGGGTTAGTCAATCGGACATCGATGAGGTCCCGATTGGACCTAGATGTGATTGCTAGCTACATTGCCGATAAATCATGGTCTAAGATCCGAATGAATGTTGAATGTCATGTGATGTCCTGCGATGTCGTGTGATGTGACTGTCGATTTTGTACATGTGCTAGATGTGTGTTCCTAGTACGTAGGTACTAACAGTCAGTGTCTGCTAAAACGGTATATGGCTTTTGTGAGTTTTGCAGGTGTAATCGCGGTCGATTACAATGCTTTCAAGAGGGGGGTATGTCACAAAGTGAGGACGTGGCGGATAGCAAAAACCCTAATTTCTGCCAAAAACCCTAATTTCTGCCAGAAACCCTAATTTCCGGAAATCGCGGAGGCTCTAAAAAAAAAAATCTTTTTTTTTTTTTGGGAAATGATGAGCGACGCGAATTTTGCTTTTTTTTTTAAAAAAAAAAGAGAAAAAGACTCTCTAAGAGAGAGAGAACTGATGCTTTTTATTTTAAAAGCTTTTGGGGCTCTGCTTTTGGGCATCCCTTGTAACCTTTAAATTAGTGGTGAGGGCCTCACTTCTCAGAGCATCTGGACGCAGAGTCTGAGAGTGAAACCCTAACCGCTCTCTTGTACTTTGATGATTGATTAATACAAAAAGAAATACCGAAAGGGGCGCCAGTCTTTGGGGCCAATATCTCTAGGCGCGGAACTCCGCCAGGCCAGTGCAAATCTATTGTGATCTGTGAATTGTTTTGAAGTGGTTATTTGGTTCTGTCGCGGTTGATTCTTGACTTGGAGTGTCCAAGTCTGTTACAGGAATTATTTACTTTCTATAGTCTAGCGTCTTGGGTTTTAAGTCTTGTGTGATTGGTTCCAATCGTCGGGGAATTATCTACTTTCTATAGTATAGCGTCTTGGGTCTTGAGTCTTGTGTGATTGGTTCTAGTCGTCGGGGAATTATCTACTTTCTATAGTCTAGCGTCTTGGGTCTTGAGTCTTGTGTCCAACACCGCAAATCTGCACTCTCTCCGCATATTGGAGCGTCGACACCCCCATTGTACCTTTGAGTCTTGGGCTTGGAGCTGTGTGCGCTGCCAGCTAGAGTCTGTACACGTTCCATGAGTTAGTCGAGTTCCATGGTGTTGTGAGTCGATTGTTGTGTCTTCAGTTTCTAGCCCATTGCTGTGTTGTGTTTTCTTTTTGTTGGAGTGAGGTTTCAGCCATATTGCACTGAGAAGCACCCACTATAGAGAGCAGCGAGACACTTTTTCTACTACAAGTGCTCTCATTTTTGGCACATCCGGTGGGACCTCAACTAAAGTCTCACTCCGTTGAGCGTACAGGTCGAGGAGCTAGCTGGTTTAAGCACCTTGCCTATGCCAGTCAGCTGGTCTACATTGGTCCGGTCCAGCTTGGTCTAGCTGATCTAGTCCACATTAGTCCTCGACCAACTGGTCTAGTCACTTGTCCCGCTCTAGCTGAGTGGTCTAGTCACTTGTCCCGGTCTAGCTGAGCGGTCTAGTCACTCGTCCCTATCTAGCAGGAGTGGTCTAGCCGAGTCTAGTCTGATCTAGTCGGGTTTGGGCTAGTGCATCCAGCTAGTTCAAGGGTCTCTGTTCCCAGAGCTGGGTGGGTTTGTTGCTACTGCATGACACATATCAGGCAGTCTAAAGATCGACAAAGCCCACTATTGAACCTTGTTAAATACTACCATTGAAGGCGCCAACCTTTCTTGCCAAGTAGAAGTCCACCAGCCCCGCTACCCCTACCCTCCCACGCATCTATCTCACTCCCTCAACCAGCTCTTCCCCTCCCAAGTCACCTTCCCCGATATCCTTCTCACCAACTGTGTTACACCAAGCTCTAGAGCAATAGGCTCCTAAGCAGGCATCCATGGAGGAGCTAACAAGCGTTCTGGCTAAGGTGAACATAAAGTTTCTAACTTTCAAAGGACTCTCCACAGAGGATGCAGACGACCATGCTAGAAGATTTGTCTCCCTCTGCAGGGGTTGTGGCCTCAACAGAGAAGACTCCTATCTAGTACTCTTCCCGTCAACCTTGGATGACTTAACAGACAAATGGTACAATCAGTTCACAAAGAACCACTTCACAACCTGGACAGCACTACGACAGCAGTTCTGTGAAGCCTTCAAGTCAGGTGACTTTCAAGAGAAGGTTTTGGATGAGTCAAACCTAGTGCTCCAGCCAAATGAGACTTTTACATATCTCATGACAAGGACAAAGTCTCAAGCTTCCCCAGAAACCAGGAGAATTCATGGTCAAGAAGTGGGTGCAGAAGGCTCTTTCAAAGACTTCTCAGCAAATACTCCGAGAGAGTCTCCGACCTGAAGCCACTCTAGAGGAGTTTGTCACTCCTGCTACTAGGATCGAAGGGGTAGGGAAGTTATTCAACAACTCTCCTCGGGTAGAGACTGTCTCACTACTCTAGGAAAATCCATCTGACCTCTTGACTTCTTTACTCAAGGAACTGGAAGCACTAAAGTTACAACGAGCTCTTCAAGAGGAGAGATCCTTCTCTTTGTGACAGGAGAAGCCTCCACACCAAGAGGCTTTGGATCAAATCAAGCGTGAGCTAGAAGAGCTCAAGGCTCAGCAAGAGACTAAGCCTATAGTGTGGTGTAGCTCGTGTCACTCCCGAACACCCTCCACAGGAATGCCCGCTTCGAACAGCTTACAGTCATTTTTGTGAAAAGCGTGGACATGACGACAAAGATTGCTATTATCTGAAGGGATTGCCGGCAATTACAACAGAGCCTCGCCCCTACGCTTCAACAAAGCTTGGCACCTATTCAAGAGGGGTTGGCACTTGCATCCAATATGGTTTCCCCTATGGCCATCCAAACCACATGCCACATTTACTGACTACAGCTCCTATGCAAGGAATGCAAAGCACTTTTCCATCTCAGAGCTTTTATCATGCTAATGCTCCCTCAGCCCCTCGGAGCTTCTACACCTCAGCCTCCACCTCCATGCAAAAGGAGCAACGACCACCTTATCCCCTGTCTCACCCGTCCAATCAGCCCATTTTGTGTTGCAGATGCGGATAATATGGACATTACCAAAGCAAATGTCCCATGCTCGAAGGGTCTCCTCTTTGCCATCATTGCCCTAAGGCTCAGAATCACTACAATAAGCCCTGTCCAAAATAATGCGCATCTACATTTTCGAGTCCAAGTCAGAGCCAACCTGAATTCACCTTTCTCAAAATCAATCTGATAGCAGTTAGCATCATCCCTCAACCGTCACCTTCTACTGATGTGATAGCCCCTCATGACAAGTTTGAGCACATAGAGCAGCCCACCGATGTCCTCACTCAGACCCAGAGGGCAGCCCTCAGTCTCAGCTTTCCAACGAGTTCGACTCTTCCACCCACTATCTCACCAGTGAATACCCCATTTCTAGCAGCCAACAAGCCATCCCCTAGTGCCAAGAAAGGATCTTCATCTTTGCTCTCCAATATTGATGAGGATTTCTTGGAAGCAGTAGCTGACCTATAGCAGATTAAAGTACCAAAGAAAACACTAGTAGAGAAAGAAAAGCTTACTCATGAGACCATCTTGAAGGACACTTTCCAACAAATTTCGCTCTATGACATGCTTCAACTAGATGCGAGTTTTCGGAGTGATACCCTTGCTGTTATTCAATCACTACCCAGGCACAGGTCCTAGTTGTGGGCACCTTCATGTGGAACCATCAGAGTCCTATCTGATATCCTACCGCGCTGCTCCCTTCACTGATAATAGAAGCCCTCGTCTCACCATGTCCATCTTGGGGCAGCAATTCTCAGGAGTGATAGTGGATGGTGGATCTCGCATCAACCTAATGCCTGAGTTCACTATGTTGGCATTAGGTCTACAACCTACCCGACCCGCCTCCTTCACAGTGATAGCAGTTTTTTGGCTATTGAAAATTACCATAGTGAGCTACCTCACCCTATCAAATCACTCACACACTGTGGTTATCCTCATCCTTTCACTGTACATAGGTGTGTGTGTGTGAGTAAAATCCCTCAATTAGCTAGTCACTGTGCTAGTTGAGCCAAAAAAATAAATAAAATAAAAAAGAAATGTATATTATGACATTTTTGTATGTAAATATTTCATTACATATAGCGTCTAAATATAGGGATTTTTTATTATAATTATTATGATATTTTATTTAAATATTTATACCTAGATGTGTTTTATTAAACCTATGTACGCCTTTTTTCATCCTCTTGCACCATAAGTACATTTTTTGCCAATGTGTATATCCTCTAATCTCATATTTTTCTTTTATACAAATCACCTCCACATTTTTATCCTCACCCTTGTGAAAACAAAAAAAAAACTGCTCCTACTCCCTTGGTCACTTTTATTATATAATTCTCATTTACTTGCATACTTTTCCTCTTTCACCCAAAATAATATAAAAGAGGGACCATATCATATGATTCCAATATCTTTTTCCCTATCGATAATATTGCCATATTTTATTAATTATGTACTCATTATTCTAACAACATGTGCTCATTGAGCTAAAATCCATGAATAGTCCATACACTAATCCCACCATGTATATATTTCTTTATTCACCAATAATCCTCCTCCATGTATGTGTATAGATAACTTGGATGCTTTGTATCATGACATGACAAAGAAGAGGCTTACTCTTGGATGCATTGTGCAAATTCAACAAAGGAGGGGGCCACTAAAGACCTTTGCAAGCATAAAAAATCGGCTTTTTGGTGAGATTTTTGGCGTCTATCTCTGCTCAGAATTTAAAGAAATGACAAACACACAAAATATAGCCCACGAGCTGAATAATCACCTTAAATTTTTTCATAATTTTTGGAGCTACCATTGGTGAGATATGAATTTTATGGTGGACCACAGTTTGACCACTTGTAGCAGGGCTACAGTGTCACTTCACAGAACAGGCAATTGGACAATTAGCTACAGTTGGTCTGGTTCACACTGGACGCACCCTTTGGGCTGGGAGTGACACGTGGTAGGGTACCTACGGTGGTCTAGTGGACATCGTGGCCAAGTCACCACCACCACTCAGTTTGGAGATAGACTTAGCTGGCTGGACATTTATGGGCCGTTGGTGGCTCTTATGGTTGTACATATGAGTAGTCGTTTTTGGGGCAGTTCTATCTTATCTTGCACGTGGTCGTCTAGCGGAAGTCTTACACAGAGCACTGCTTCACCATCCCTGCACATCTGAGCCTCGACACCCCATTTGTACCTGTGAGTCCTGGGCTGGAGCTGAGTGTGCTGCCACGCTAGAGTCTGTACATGGTTCTTTCAGCTAGTCGAGTCTACATGTTCTGGTCCACTGTTGTGTCTCTGTTGTTATCCATTGTTTCTGTGTTGTTATCCGTTGTTTCTGTGTTTCATTCTGTTTCAGAGAGTTTTCATTTGTTTGAGTGAGATTGTCACGCACATTGCACTGAGGGGCACCCACACTGTAGAGAGCACGACACATTATCCGCGCTACAGGTGCTCTCATTTTGGCGATCACGGTGGGACCTCAACTGAAGTCTCACTCTGTTGAGTAGCTGGTTTCTTCGCTTCGCCTGTGCAGTCTAAGTCTCTCGCCTTGCTGGTCTGGTCCCCTCTCACCCTTGTCCAACTTGCCCTCGTCTCTGATCTAGACCCCCTCGACCCTGGTCTAGCTGGTCTAGTCACTTGTCTGGTCTAGACCTTGGTCTAGTCCTCCTCGTCCCTGGTCCAGCTGGTCTAGACACTCGTCTGGTCTAGTAGAGTCTAGACCAGTCTTCAGCCAGTTCAAGCTTTTCTTGCCCAAAGCTTGGTTGGTTTGGAGGTCACTGCATGACACATACAAGGAGGTCAGTTGAGCGTCAAATCCCACTACTGAGTCCTCTGAAGTACTCACAGAAGACGACCTTTGACACCTTGTAGAAATCCTTCAACCTCATCACCTATACCTCCACATATCACATCACCCATTCCTTCATCAGGTTCTCCATCTTCCCGATCACCTTCTCCAGAAAAGCTCTCACCCGTTCCTTCGTCATCAAGTTCCCCATCTTCGCGATCACCTTCTCCAGAAAAGCTCTCTCTTATTCTGCTACAGCAAGCTATTGTGCAACAGACTCAGCAAGGAATCATGGAGCCACTAGCTAGTGTTTTGGCCAAGGTGAACATCAAGTTCCCTACCTTCAAAGGGCTGTCTTCAAAAGATACTGACGACCATGCAAGAAGATTTGTATCTCTCTGTAGGGGACGTGGGCTGAACAGAGAAGATGCTTACTTGGTACTATTTCCATCCACCCTGGATGGCCTAGCAGATAAATGGTACAGCCAATTTGCAGAGAACCATTTTGCAACTTGGGCAGCCTTAAGACAGCAGTTCTGTGCAGCTTTCAGGCCGGGTGACTACCAAGAGAAGGTGTTGGATGAGTTGGCCAACATGGTGCTCAAGCCTGAGGAGACTTTTGCGAAGCTTATGACGAAAACTAAGTCGCTGGTGGCCAAGCTTCCCCAACAACCCGGTGAATTCATGGTTAAAAAGTGGGTGGAGAAGGCGCTTCCCAAAACTTCTCAGCAAAAACTCCGAGAGAGTCTCCGACCCGACGCCACTCTCGACGAGTTCATCGCAGCTGCTACTAGAATAGAGGGAGCTAGGAAGCTCTTCAACAACTCTCCTCAAATATATACTCCCTCTGTGTTCTCGGAAGGTAGTCCTACTGATCCTTTAACTTCTTTACGTAGGGAACTGGAAGCCCTAAAGCTACAACGAGCTCTTCAAGAGCAGAGGTCATTCTCTCTTAGTCAAGAGAAGCCTACACATAATGAGGCATTGGAACAGATTAAGCGCGAGTTAGAAGAGTTCAAGTGTCAGCAAGAGACTAAGGCTATGGTTTGGTGTAGCTCATGCCGCTCTCCAGGGCACCCACCACAAGAATGCCCCCTTCGGGTTTACTGCCACTTCTGTGAAAAATCTGGACATGAGGATAAGGATTGTTACTACCTCAAGGGATTGCGTCATATATAGCAAAATCTTGGTCCTTCTCTCCAACAAGGGCTAGCACCTGCATCCAACATGGTCTCACCCTACGGCCATCAAAACCAGTTGCCTCCTCTGGTGACAACACCCCCTATGCAGCAAGGTATGCACAACAACTTTGCACCCCACATATCATGCCAGTACTCCCTCAGTTCCCCAAAGTTTCTACACCTCAGCCTCAAATTCCATGCAGCAACCACCTCGTCCCCCATTTCGTCCTTCCAATCGGCCCATACTCTGCTACAGATGCGGAGAATATGGGCATTATCACAGCAAGTGTCCTTTACCCGAGGGGTCCCCTCCTTGTCGTCATTGCCCTGATTCGAAGGATCACTACAGTAAAGATTGTCCCAAGCAAAGGGCATCAACGTCTTCAAGCTCGACTCAGAACCAGCCCGAATAAACCTTTCCGAAGATAAATTTGATTACTGTGAACACCGTGCCTCAACCTTCACCTGCTACTCATGTGGTTAAGCCTCTGCAAGTGGAGGAGCCTGCTGGTGTCCTTACTCGGGCACAAAGAGCAGCTCTTGGTCTCACTCTACCCACAGGACCACCTCGCCAGTCTCCACTTCCTCACTCTGGTCTACCTGACCCAAAGGACAAGTCCTTCCCAATTGCTCAGAGCAAACCAACTTCCTTGTTATCTGACATTGATGGAGCCTTCTTAGAAGCAGTGGCTAACTTGGAACAGATTAAGGTCACAAAAGGAGCCCAGTTCGAAGGCGCCAAGCCCATAGCAGAAGCCATCTTGAAAAATACTTTTCATAATGTGTCACTATACGACATGCTAAGGCTCGATGCAACACTTAGAAGTGACACCCTGTCAATCATTCAGTCTCTATACCCGGGGGACTGACCTAGTGGCGGGCACCTCCCTGTACAGCCCTCAGAGTCCTATTTGATTTCCTATCCATCTGCTCCCCTCACCAATTATAAAAGTCCTCGCCTCACTGTATCTATTCTTGGGCACCAGCTATCCGGCATCATCGTTGATGGAGAATCTGGAATCAATTTGATGCCCGAATTCACTATGATGGCCTTAGGTCTAAAGCCTACCCGACCTGCTCCTTTCACTGTTACATTGGCTGATCAGAGAACAGTCTACCCAGTGGGCATAGTCGACCAGGTGCCTCTGAAGGTACAAGATTTCACTTTTAACTTGGATTTTGTGGTAGTTAATCTTCCCCAGGTAGAGAGAGGTTATCCCTTGCTGATTGGTAGGCCATGGCTGCGACATACGAAAGCACTTCACCACTGGGGAACCGACGCCATGTGGATACATACTCCTGGCTCTCCAATGCAACAAATTCGTCCTGAAGGAGGTATGGATCCGGTCGTTCAGCATAGCTCTTTGTCAGTAGAGTCCAACCCTGACTTGGAGCAGCCGGTCCCTCCCGATGGGTCCGATGAAGACTTACTGCAGTGGTTAGAAGCCACCTCTTCGATGCAGAGCTTCCATCAGGTTGGTTGCAGGAAGAGTATGCTGATTTCAACATTGATCAGACGCCGGCTCATAATGGCCAAAGGCTAACAGAGGCGGCACAGTCTTCTCCCCCTGACGCAGCCTCGACCACTGCACCGCCTGACCGAGCCAAAGAGGTCAACCTAGGCAGCCCTGACAACCATCAGCCCATCTTATTAGCCAATTGGTTATGGGATCACCCCGCTCTACTCGACCTGGTAATCTCCTTCGTGCGCTCTTTCAAAGATGTGTTTGCCTGGTCTTACCACGACTTCGAAGGAATCCCAGCAGAGATAGGAGTCCACACAATTCCTCCGGTTGAGGGAGCCAAGCCGGTCAGAGGACGGGCTTACAAACTGAATCCCAAGTATGCAGAAACAGTCAAAATCGAGTTGGAAAAAATGCAAGAAGCAGGTATTATTGTACCAGTAGAGCACTCAGAATGGTTGTCTCCTATGGTTATTGCCCCAAAGAAGCAGTCCAACAAAATTCGAGTTTGTGTCGACTATCGGGCTCTGAATAAGGTCACAATCCCGGATGGATTTCCGACACCTTTCACTGAGAGAGTCCTCGAAGATGTCGCTGGCCATGTACTGTATAGTTTTATGGACGGGTTCAGCGGCTACAATCAGTTAGGAATACATCCTGACGACCAAATCAAAACAGCTTTTGTGACTCCCTGGGGTATTTTCATCTACACTAGAATGTCTTTTGGGCTTAAAAATCCACCGCCTTCTTTCAATCGCATAGTATATCTCATCTTTTGTCCTCTGCTTACTGATCACCTTCGCATATTCATGGACGACTTTTCCACCTTCTCGGGTGCTCAATGTTCGACCCCAGTAGAAACTCTAAAGGAGCATCTTGCTCAACTCTCTGCAGTCTTCCTCAGGTGCAGAGAGGCACGTTTGAAGCTCAATCCGAACAAATGTCATTTTTTGGTCACAGAGGGCACACTGTTGGGCCATGTGGTGTCTGCTCAAGGTTTGGCACCTGACCCAGAGAAGATAGTGGCAATCTTGAAGTTACCTCCTCCCATAAATCCCAAAGGTGTTCAGAGCTTTGTGGGCCACACCGGCTATCATCGCAGGTTTATACGTATGTATGCACAGGTGGCTTAACCATTGACCCGCCTCACCAGTGCTCCTGTTCCCTTCCGGTGGTCAACACCTGAGGCCGAAGCATTTGCATACCTCAAAAAACGTCTCACTGAAGCGCCTATTCTAGTTGCCCCGGATTGGGCCCTACATTTTCATGTGCATACAGATGCCAGTCTGCTGGCTGTGGGTGTTGTGCTGACTCAGCCTAGCAAAGAGTTCAAACTGGATCGCCCTGTACATTATGCAAGTCGCCTGCTCACCGAAGCAGAGCGAAACTATAGCACCACAGAGACGGAAGGATTGGCTATAGTGTATGCTCTACACAAATTTCGTCACTATTTGCTAGGAGTCCACTTCACAGTTATCATTGATCACCATGCCTTGCGCTATCTGCTTAATAAGCCACAGGTTGCAGGTCGAGTATGGCGATGGCTCCTCCTATTCCACGAGTTTGATTTTGAAGTGGTACTCCGTCCTGGTAAGCATCATGTAATGGCTGACCACCTCTCTCGCATTTACACATGCGAAGAAGCTACCGGGGTGCGGATGACTTTCCAGATAGCAGTCTTTTTAAAATAGATACAGCACCGGAATGGTACGGCGAGGTCCTACATTTTCTATCTACTGGGCTGTACCCAGAGTGGGCATCCCCACTGCAAAAGAGGAGATTGTTGTTGAAGTCTAGGCCTTTCACTCTAATTGGGGGCCAGCTCTACAAAGCGGGACCAAATGGTGTTCTGAAGCGTTGTGTCTCGCCTCATGAGGTGGAGCATATTCTGGAGGATGCCCACAATGGTCCCACTGGTGGCCATTACCCTGGTCACATCACTGCCCAGAAGATTCTACAGAGTGGTCTATGGTGGCCCTACGTTTTTAAGGATGCAATAGCATATTCGAAGGTTTGTGATGTGTGCCAGTGCTGTGGGCCGAAGCCAAGTAAGCAATCCAACCGTCCTCTGCAGGTTTCGATGGCGTGGCTACCTTTTGAGAGATGGGGCTTGGACTTTGTGGGTCCAATATATCCCCCGGCTCAACCAGGTAATCGCAAATATCTGCTAGTGGCTACCGACTATGCAACAAAGTGGGCACAGGTACTGGCGACAGTAGATTGCACTGGCAATACAGTAGCCAAATTTTTATATGAAAATATTTTATGCAGATTTGGATGTCCCTTAGAGATCACCAGTGATAGGGGCAGTCATTTTGTCAATGACATGATCTCAACTTTGCTGGCCAATTACAAGATTTTTCATCGCAAGTCGTGCTCTTATTACCCTAGAGCCAATGGGCAAGCCGAGAGCACCAACAAGGTTCTGATCGCCCTCCTGCGGAAAGCATGTCATCTCCATCGAGCATCGTGGGCTCAGGCTGTGCACGGCACTCTTTGGGCATACCGCACATCTTTCAAAGCAACAACAAATCACACGCCTTTTCAACTCACTTTCGGTTTGGAAGCCATAGCTCCATTTGAGTTCAACTCCGGATCCCCTAGGGTGGGCAGTCTGTGTGCAAGTTGGGGCATGGAATCTGCTTCTATATCCCGTCTCACCTTATTAGATGAAAGCCGACGTTTAGCTGCACATGCTCTGCAAGCGGAGCAACTTCGTCGCAAAGCGTGGCATGATCGCAACCTCAGAAAGCCGAAAATAACGAAAGGCACAATTGTGCTACTCTATCAGGCAAAATATTTGAAAAAAGCAAAGGAGCTGGTTCCAGCTTGGCAAGGGCCCTTTAGAGTACACGAGGTTTTGCCACAAGGGGCTGTCCAGTTAGTCACTGTGGAAGGCGTTCCTTTGCCACTGGTAAATGGCTTCAGAATCCAGTGCTATTACTCCTCTGAGTAAAGGGTCTGCAACTATCCCGCCATCTGTAGGTTCTATGTCCCATCTCTCTCCTCCCCACTATCTTTCCATGAGAACAGGTGTTCTTTTACTGTCTCCGTTATGCTCTCCTCACGACTAGCTTTCCACCAGAATGGATGCTCTATTACTGTCTCAATTTCTGCTATGTCTGTAAGTTTCCGCCTTTCCTCTAGGATATCTTTCTCCACTAAGTCCTGGTAATTGGGTATTATCGGGAACTTCTACAGTCCAGTCACTCCTCCTCTAATTAGTCACTCCTCTAATTGTTTCTATTCTCAGTGTTATTTGCGGTTAAGTATTAAGGTCCTTCCAATTAAGCTTTCAGACAAGCTTCTCGTCAGAGTGGTTTTGTTCAGTTTGACAAGTGGAATCTGCTTGGGGACTCTTGGGGACTCTGCTTAGATGGCAATTGGGATAATGAACAAGGTGTAATCGAGGACTTGACTTGATGAGACTCCCAATGCCATACTGTCTATGGGAAGAATATGGCAGAGTTTATGTCAAAGAACTTTGACTCCAATAGCAGCAAAAACCTTTGGTGCCATTAAACTTTCAGCTTTGCTGTAGGAACCTTAATCTCCTAATGAGTCAAAATTACCCTCCCTTTTATCTGCTCGAAATTTGTAGCTGCTCAAAAATTAGCACTTTGTACCTTCTCTTTGCTTCTGCTATCACTTTTATCACTTTGTACCGAGTGTGATCGTTGCACCCTACCTATCCCAACCCCAACCCCATCGTCACTACCTACACATCCACACCCCCTCGCCCCTAACCTCTCCACAAACACACTCACCCCTACTCTATACCAACCCCTCGCCCCTACCCTCCCTTACTCCCCTCGCCCTTACCTGCCCTCAACCCCCTAGCCCCTACCCACTATCTCCCCCCTCGCCCCTATCCACTTATTCCCCCTCGCCCTTACCTACCCTCAACCCCCTCGCCCCTATCCACTTATTCCCCCTCGCCCCTACCCACCCTCATCACCCTCGCCCATACCCACTCTCTCCCCCCTCGCCCCTATCCACTATTTTCCCCCTCGCCCCTACCCACCCTCAACCCCCTCGCCCATACCCACTCTCTCCCCCTCGCCCCTATCCACTATTTCCCCCTCGCCCCTACCCACCCTCTCCCCTCGCTCTTATCCTCTAAATATCCCTCGACCCTACCTCCCTTACTCCCTCGCCCCTATCCTCTACGCATCCCCTCGCCCTTAACCTACCTAAACCCCTCGCCCAATTCCGCCTGCATCCATCGATTAGCAATCAGAACCCATCGTTTTTTTCAATCCATCGCGTGCTTTAAAACAGCCATAGCTTTTTTAACTCATCATCCGCTGCCTCCATCGCTTTGAAAGGACAAGCTATTCGTTTCTTGCGTATTCAAGCTTTTTCAGAGTTCGCACTGCACACTGCAAATTGACACAACCAGGAAGTTCTCTTTACAATGGCTGGTACAAGCAAGCAAGTAAGGAAAAAAAAAGCTCTCTCTCCAGAGAGGCCAACTGAGACATCCTAAAGTTCTGCAGAGGAGGAGGATGTGGATACATCCAGCCATGGCCTCACAGATGCGTCCTCCACTGATCACAGTGATGAAAATTACAAGGAGTCCAAATCAAGCTTTGCTTTCGACTCAGAGTCTTCGAGCAACGAGGAAGAGGAAGAGGATGAAGAAGAAGAAGCTGTAAAGAACCAAAAGAAGAGAAAAGCCATCATGCAGGTACTGGGTCATCCAATTCCTCGGCCTCCTTCTTCCAAGACCCAAACCAAGTTCACATTGAACTTCCATCTGCAGCAACCTCATCCGTCGCTTCGAGAAGTCCTATCAAAAGACCAGCTACACAAGCTAGGATTGTCAGCATTAGCAGACATCGATCTGCCTTCGGATATTCCCATGGATATGGTGCATGCACTCCTCGAGTTTTTTCCCAAAGTCAGAGGACACCCACTGACTGCTACACGAATAGGTAACGCCTTGGGCATGACAACTTTTCCTGCAGTGAAACCGGCTACGCGCACCTATTCCCAACATTCGAAAGATGCGACAATCGAGGCATGCAAAAAACTACTCAGTACGAATCATGCTGACTATACAAGGAATAAACAGCTCTGGTCCATTTTCAAGTATTACTTTTTGGTCAGAGATCCTAAAGTCGGCAAGGGTAAGCGCAAGGGCAAGGGCAACGGCAAGGCCAAGGCCAGATGTGACGTGCCTACTATATTCTCGCACTGCGAAGGCCTATACTGCCTCATCCACACCATCCCATGTGGCTTTCATCAAATTTTATTTACCTCTTTACAGTCTCGGGCTTAAAGATTCAGAGCTCTGGTGCAATCTGTGCAATCTAGCTTTCAATGCTTCGCAGCTCCGGTGTTGGCTTGGGTGATTAATATACCTGTTAGTCCTATGGATGTGGATGCGGCGATGCAACGTAAAAGCTCTAAGGGAAAAGGGAAAGATATTGAACAAACAAAGGATCTATCTGAAAAGCCAAAGAAAAAGAGGGCAAAGGTAGTGAAGGACACGGTAGCATCTTTAGTATCCCTGCCAGTCTCCGAAAGCCAACAGCTTCGAGTGAAGCAACCAATTCGATGTTCCTCGCATACGGTCACTACTGATTCGATGGTAAGTTCAGGTGGTCCAGATCACACTATGCATGTCACAGCTGTGACTTCTACAGTGTGTGTTCCTCTCTCTACTGCTGCTATTTTTACACCTACCACAGTGACTAGCTCCCATGTCCCAGTGGCAATTGCTTCTTCTCCTATGCCTAGTCCTGCGGAAACCACTCCTACCATCTCTACTTTGACAGAGAGGCATGCGCCTAGTCCAGAGAGGCATGCTCCTAGTCCACCGCGAGCAGTGCCACTTGTCACACCAGTCCCACCAGCTGTACCACTCTCCAGCTCTCTTCACCCTGACACTATTACAGAACCTTCTACAGGATCGGACTCTACATCATTTTTTCGGCTATTGGAGGATATATTGCAGGAGTCTAGGCAAGCCATTGCCACCATTGAGCTGGGAGCAGAGCGTTTAGCAATCACACACCAGCGTCACACAGCTACTTACGCAGCTATGGAGGGAGCTCTCAAGGTTGCTGAGAGCGCCATCGCGGATAGGATTGCCACTATTTTCGCACTCCAGCGGGCCCTGAAGTTAAAGTCTCCAAGTGATTAGTGACCTTCAGAATCAACTACAAGGATTTAGAGAATTGTTGTTACAGGAAAATAGGGCAACGCAGCCTATGATGATGGGTATGGGATATGGGTGGACTGGAGCAGGTACACCAATACAGCAGGCAGCAACGGGTCCTTCTCAACAGTTTATGGGACTTTACTCACAGACTCCAGTTCCCGTTCAGTACTACAACCAACAACAACAGTATCCTCCTCCTCAGGGGTTTCAGTCTTCACCATTGCCTCAGATGCAAAATATGACTTGTTGTGATGGAGTTGCTGGAGCGCATCAGCATGGCTGTGTTACTCGACGTCCTCAATACACTACAGGATAGGTGCTACCATCGGCTCAGCAGCAGGTGGCTGGTCATTTCTCAGGAAACACACTTACTGACAGAAGAGCTCGCATACAGCAAGGCCCCACAATCGATTTGATGGCCCCACCTCCAGAGGCTGATCCTTCGGATGCAGCAGTGGCCACCACTCTATCTCTTGGATGACAGATCCAGGAACTCACCATTGTACATACTAGTAGTTTTCCCTCAAAGTTTCAGTCTTCCTCTCATCGAGACGGTGAGCGGTCTTGTGGCGGGCAACCTGTAGCAGGACTACAGTGTCACTTCACAGGACAGGCAGTTGGACAGTTAGCTACAGTTGGTCTGGTTCACACTGGACGCACCCTTTGGACTGGGAGTGACACGTGGTAGCGTACCTACGGTGGTCTAGTGGACATCGTGGCCAGGTCACCACCACCACTCAGTTTGGAGATAGACTTAGCTGGCCGGACATTTATGGGCCGTTGGTGGCTCTTATGGTTGTACATATGAGTAGTCGTTTTTGGGGCAGTTCTATCTTATCTTGCACGTAGTCGTCTAGAGGAAGTCTTACACAGAGCACTGCTTCACCATCCCTGCACATCTGAGCCTCGACACCCCATTTGTACCTGTGAGTCCTGGGCTGGAGCTGAGTGTGCTGCCACGCCAGAGTCTGTACATGGTTCTTTGAGCTAGTCGAGTCAACATGTTCTGGTCCACTGTTGTGTCTCTGTTGTTATCCATTGTTTCTGTGTTGTTATCCGTTGTTTCTGTGTTTCATTCTGTTTGAGAGAGTTTCCATTTGTTTGAGTGAGATTGTCACGCACATTGCACTAAGGGGCACCCACACTGTAGAGAGCACGACACATTATCCGCGCTACACCACTTTTTCTCACAAGTCACCCCTAGTTTTCTCTCACTTCTTTTCACACTTCTACACACACACACTCGTTCCTCTCAATCTCTCACTCAAACCTGCAACTTTCATGGCTTACATCATCTTTTTCACCATTTCCATCTCTCCGTACTCCATAGCTCAAACATTATCGTCTCTACACATATAGCTCAATTTCTCTCTCTAGACTCATACTCAAATTACCATAACCTCTTCATTCTTTCACAAAAAGAAAAAAAATCAGCAAATAACCAAGCTCAAGCTCTACAAAAGGAGGAGTTTGATCATGAGAAATTCAACTTTTCCATGGTCACAAGAACTACACTGACAGAGTTCTATTACCGCTTCATTCACAGGTGGAGATAGGTGAAAAATTCCCTTTCCATCTTGTGGTTTCCATCAAATTGTGTATATTCAAATCCTTCTCTTACTTTTTATCATTGTATAAATCATGTAATACACCTTAAGTGCATATGCCATTGTAATTTTACCCCATCCTACTAACTACAAACTACTAACACTAATGACTAACCCTTCTTGTAAATTGCACCCTCTACTATCTACTAGAGTAGGCACCTCCAAGTTACTCACCTCTCTCTCCTTTTACTTTCAATAAATCTTTCCCTTGAGCCCACATCCATGTGACTCAAAGGATAAGGAAGACCCACTCTCATTTTGAAAATCAAAAATATTTCATTATCTTTTGTATTGACAATAAAATTGATTAGGTTTAATCATAATCAACGCTCCCAAAAACATATAAATAGAGTCCATTCCTCTTTGTAAGCATGATCTCTACACTATTGCTCACTACTTTGAGCGTACCATTCTCCATCTTAGTTATACGGAGAGAGAGTGAGCTCTCTATACACCATTACTTGTGATGTATATGAAAGCTTCTTGAGCTAGTTATAGCATTGGAAGAGAGTGAGTGATTCATAACTTCCAATCAACGTTGTTCCTACTCTTGCACATCAATCGAATCAAAAAGTTGAGTACAACCACGGTTCAAAACTCTCTTGAGTCTCTCCAATTCATGCTTGGCAACCTTATCTCGTTTGGTTTAAGGTGACGCATTTTCATTTTTGAGATTCTTTTGTAGTATTTGCTTGAATGTGACTCAAGAGTTTTTGTGTTTGCTTGTTGCTTGGAAAAACATTATAAGAGGGTTGTATGGTGAGAGGGTTCCCATAACCCTAAGACAATGTGTATATTGCAACATCATCAAACTTAATTGTCTCTTGATTCTCCTCCAAGCTGTTTATACACCCGCGTCAATCATTTAAATTAAAGCTTGATTCTTGCTCAAAACTCTCTCTCTCTCTCTCTCTCTCTCTCTCTCTCTCTCTCTCTCTCTCTCTCTCTCTCTCTCTGTGTGTGTGTGTGTGTGTGTGTGTGTGTGTGTGTGTGTGTGTGTGTGTATTTTTAGCATTGATATTAGTGATAGTATACCCTTCCTTCTCGATTGTATTGCTTAGGGATCCTCCTCTTTTGCGTCCTAGTTCGCTCTATAACTAGGTGGTGGTCCTTCACTCGTTTGGCTGTGGGTTTGTTGTTGTTTCTTGCTTGTGGTTGCCCCAACCCCAATTGAGCAGCACGGGAGCCTTGAGGGGTGTTTAGAGGTCGTCTCTCTTGTTGCCCGCCCCGAACCGCCTCAACAGTTACTTTGGTCAACCAGAGGACAATCTATCCAATCTGCATAGTGGACAAGGTGCCTCTACAAGTAATGGACTTCACCTTTAATTTGGATTTTGTCGTGGCTCGTCTTCCCTAGGTTGAGGGAGGATTTCCTTTGCTCATCAGTAGACCATGGCTACCGCACACTAAAAAGTTACATGATTGGGGCAATGACGTCATGTGGATACACACTCCTAGCTCCCAATGAAACCCATTCACCTTGAAGGAGGGATATATCCAGTGGTGCATCGTAGTTCCTTGTCTGTGGAGTCCAGCCCTATATACCCCCTCGCCCTAACCACCCCTAGCTTCTCTCCTCGCCCCTACCCACCTCCTAGAGAAGTCGATGGGTAGAGGCAAGGGCAAGACGGGTAGGGGCGAGGAGGTATGAGTGGAGAGAAGGGGGTGGATGCCGCCAAGTGTAGGGTGGGTACGCACGAACAGGTGGTAGAGGCGGGGGCCTAGGTAAGTAGTTCTTCCAAGTAGTGATGACATTCTTGACATCATGAGTTTCCTAGACAGGGGAGAGTGTCCTAAAGCACTTAACCCAAGGGCCAAAAACAGTGGCTTGTACGTAAGGCAACAAAATACCGTCTTATGAATCAAATTCTTAGGCGAGTACCTCTCTCTAGAGAGATCACAGAAATAATCTCAAGTTTTCATGATGGTGTTTCTGGAAGACTTTGCATTTGACATCACTAGTGGAAAGATTCTACAAGCCGGCTTTGTATGGTTTAGTTTGCAAAGAGATGTTCACCATTGGTCTAAAACATGAAAGGAGTGTCACAAGGCTAGGGATAAGAGGCTCACCTACGAGCCACAAACTCTTGCTATCTCTTATGGACCATTTGAGAAATGGAGAATTGAGGTTATTGGGCATTTGCCAAGGACCCAATTAGGTAAATTGTACATCCTTATAAATGTGGACTACATGACCAAGTGGACCGAGGCAACAGCTACCACCCAAAATGCAGCTAAGGAGGTGACAAAATTTGTATTTAAGAATATTTGTTGACGTTTTAGCACTCCTCTTGAGTTAATTTCTGATAAGGAACCAGGTTTTATAGGAGACCTAGTGGGAGAGCTAATGGAGAAGCTAGGCATCTCACGACTCTAGCGAGGAAAAGGTGTCATGCTCTCTTGAGTAGGTTCTCCTCATTGCAGTATCATGAAACCTCAGTCCAGCATAAGAAACATCACACAGGAACATGACTCAAACACAGAAGTGGAATATGACTCAAGACATGACACGACACGACTCAAAACACAACTGCAAACTCAACTCAATGGAACTCGACAAGCTCAAAGAACCATACAACTCTAGCTGGCAGCGCACACAACTCCAAGCTCAGGACTCAAGGTACAATGGGGGTGTTGAGGCTCCTATGTGCAAGGAGAGTGCCAGTGTCGTACAAAACTCTAGACTCAAAACTCGAGACTAGACGCTACACCATACAAAAAGTGGATGATATCGAGATAACCCCAAACAACTACGGATATATACAACCATAAAGAGCCACCAACGGCTCACAAATATCTAATCCAGCTAAGACTATCTCAAAACTGTGGTCGTGGTGGTTTGGCCCCGCGTCCGCTAGACCACCACCCATATGCCTGCCACATGTCACTACCTAGGCAAAAGTCTGTCCAATGTGTACTCATCCAAATGCAACTAACTGTCTGTCCAATGCCTACGACATGGTAGCCCTGATACAGGTTGCTCGCCACAAAACCACTCACCGTCTCGATGAGAGTAACCCTGTGCTGCAAAGAGAACCGAGAAGTCACTATATGTACAAAAGAAGACTGAGCGGAGCAGTGTCGTCTTGTCACCCAAGAGAAAGAGTCGTCGCCACTGCTACACCCGAAGTATCCGCCTTTAGGGGAGGAGCCATAAATCGATGGTGGGAGACTGCTGTTGATGAGCTCTACTACTTTGGACTAACAAGCTCCCGGTGACTAGAGCTGCCACTTGTTGCGCAGTTGATGGGGTCATCTGGCCTAAAGTGTACTCAGGGCATCGACTAACACAACCATGTCGGTGTGCACCAGCAAGGCCGTCGCAAGGAATGCTCTGTGTCGACTACATATGTGGTAAGGAAGCCGACGGCCGAAGCCCTGAGGATAGATAGTAGGTTAAGTGCTGAGGCTGGCCATATCCGACAATAGTGTGTGTAGAGGGTCGCATGAAATGGGTAGGGCTACCTTGCTGTACATACCCAACAGGAGTCTGTACCTATATCCCTTGTCCTATCCAGCCATATCCCCTGCTCCCTGGAGCCTGAAATCCCATATTAATGTGGAGTAGCACTTCCTGAAGTCCCTGCATGTGAGCTCGGAGGTAGTCAATGATTTTAGACTTTTCTTACAATGCGTGTCGCCCAGCAAAAATAGCAGCGTCTCTATCCGCAATCGCGCTCTCTGCGACACGCAGAGAGCCCTCCATAGATGCGTATGTAGCGGAGTGGCGTTGATGAGTAGCCGCCAACTGCTCTACCCCAAGCTCAATGGTAGCAATGGCCTGCCTGGACTCTTGTAGTATGTCCTCAGATAGCCGAAAAAGTGATGTAGAGTCTGAAACTGTGCAAGATCCCACAACAGTGTCAGGTGGGAGAGGGCTCGCAAGTGGCACTGCTCGTGGTGAACTGGCAGCATGCCTCTCTGGTGGAGTAGAGACAGGTGGAGTGGATGCAACAAGGATAGGTATAGGAGAAGAGGCAGCTGCAAGCGGGGCGCGGGAGCTAGTCAATGTGGTAGCAGTGAAAATGAAAGAAGTGTTTAGAGGGACACACTGTAGAAGCCACAGCTGAAACATGCATAATGTAATCCGATACACCCGAGCATACCACAAAACAAGAAGCAGGAGTATACGAGGAGCCGAAGCTGCTGGCTTTCAGGTACTAGCAGCGATAGATTCTATTGTGTCCTTCACCACTCTAGCCCTCTTCTTCTTCTTCTTCTCAAGTAGATCCGTCGCTTATTCAATAGATTTTCCTTTTGCCTTTGAGTTTCTACGCCGCATATCCGCATCCACATCCATGGGGCTAACATGTATTTTAATGACCCAAGACAACATAAGAGCTGCAAAGCACTAAAAGGTAGACTACACAGATTGCAATTGAGCTCTGAATCTTTTGGCCCGGGACTGTAAAGAGCTAAAGAGAATCTGATGAAACCCACACAGTATGGTGTGGATGAGGCAGTATAGGCCATCGCAATGAGAGAACATAGTAGGCACATCACATCTGCCCTTGCCTACTTTAGCAGCTCTGACTAGGAAGTAATACTTGAAAATGGCCCAAAGCTTTTTATTCTTTGCATAGTCCGTGTGATCAGCACTAAGTAGCTCCTGGCATGCCTGAATGGTCGCATCTTTCGGAAGTTGTGAGTAGGTTCTTGTAGCCGGTTTTAATGAAGGAAAGTTTGTCATCCCCAAAGCATGACCAATGCATGTCGCTGTCAGTGTGTGACCTTGTACTTTTGGAAAAAGTTTGAGAACCTCATGTACCATATCCACGGGAACATAGAAGTAAGATCTGCCTCTACCAATGTTGTCAAACCTAGTGTTTGTAGCTGATCTCTTAATAAAACTTCTTGAAGGGAAGGATGAGGCGGCTGCAGATGAAAGTGCAAAGTGAATCTGGTTTGACTTTTGGAGGAGGGAGGCCTGGTGATTTGATGGTTGAGCACCTGAGTGTTGGCCCTCTTTTTGCCTTTCACATATGCTTCCTGTTGGCTAGAAGACTCTGAGCCAGAGCCACAGCCAGAGCCAGAGCTAGAGTATGACGCCGACGAGGACTCTAGAGAAGCTTTGTAACTCTCATCACTGTGATCACTGGAGAACAGATCTGTGAGGCCATGGCCAGAGTTTTCAGCGTCTTCCTCAACAAAAGTTTGAGGTTTATCAGACAAGGGCCTCTGTCGCGACAAGGTCTTCTTACGAGATTGCTTGCTTGTACCAGCCATAGTGAGTTGTTGTGAACGCCAAGTACTTTGTGTATGTGTCTCTATATCCTTAGAAACTTACATAGCCACAAAAGCGTACATTCACGCAAAGAGCTGTTGAACACAGCGAGCGATGTTGAACAACAGTTCTTGAAAGGCGTGAGACTGATTGAGGTAGTCGAATCGTGTAGAGAAGGCAGAACGCAGGCGAACGTGACTACACACAATATATTGAGACAGAGGTAAGCACTGGACAAACAGACAAGAATTAGAGATAAGTGGCGAGGAGAGTGAGATAGGGCGAGGGAATTACAGATAGGGACGAGAGGGGGATGCGGAGGATAGGGGCGAGGATTGAGAGGGTAGGGGTTGAAGGAGTAGGGTAGCGGCGAGGGAATTCAAGTACAGGATAGGGACGAGGGTTGACGATAGGGACGACAGAGGTAGGGAGGGACAAGGGGACCTGGTAGCGGCGAGGGTTGAGCGTAGGGACGAGAGAGGTACGTTGTCGGGGATATGTGTTCGAAACGTGAGTCGGGCAGGCGCCGGGCCTCTAGCTGTAGGAGGTGTGAAAGGGAGAGAAGAAGAGACACTGACAGCTCTGGCAATCGCCGTAATCATCAATTAATTAATTAACGGTTTGAGTACAACTTAATTCTTAGCCAAGGCGGACTGTTAACAGCACTGTCACTTGGATCATCTGCTAACTAGGAGTTTAAGCTCCCGTTTACACGATTAACCGGGCCGTTAACGACACCGGATTTAACAAATTGTTTAATCAATATTTAGCTGATGACGGTGATGGGAATTTCCTCCTGTTTCTTTATCTGCTTCAAATACCTCGCGGATTCTGCAAGCTTCAATTTTTGCTCACTACCTCAATCATCAAGCTTCAGTAGTTATCAATTATTCTGCCTTGTGCACTTAGCGCTGCCTTATCTGCTGTTCACGAGCCTCAACTTCTCCTTTGCTCAACTTGCTCCGATTTCCTTAACCCTTGCTTGTCATGCCTTGTGCTTTCCTCTTGCTTCTATAGTTAGGTTGATTTCTTTGCTTATGTTGAGAGAGAGAAACTTGGGTTTTCTTCTCAAGCACGAGAGCGAGAGAGAGAGAGAGAGAGAGAGAGAGAGAGAGAGAGAGAGCGTCCTTCTACAAGTTCCTCCTGCTTGCTTTGTCTTGCTGAGCTCCCTCCAAAACCCTTCTGCTCCTTGAGGGCCCTTTGCATGCCAAGGACCAAGAAAGAGAGAACAAGCTTGCTTGCTTGCCGGAGTTCTCCCTTCCCTCCCCTCTTCGCCTTGCCCTCGATCTCCTCTTTTCGTCTTGCCTTATTGCTCTAAAAAAAAAAAAAAACCTCGCGTTACTCTATTAAAAGCCTTTAGCAACGATGGTGCGTGAACAAGAGTAATGACGTGGCAGCTGAAGGAGTTGATCAGCTCGAAATTCGCTAAGATTGCCACCAAATGACGCGCGCAGGCGAACTAAGCAAATCCCGTTTCATGGCTGACAACATCCTCGCCTTCTCTTGGCCGCCATGAGCGCTTCTTCTCCTCCCTCGTCGTCCGCTCGCTGCATCAGACATCGCAATCTTTTTTTTCCTTTTGTTTTACACCCCTCCACACTAAAGCCCCTCTTTTCTTATCAAATGGGCGGCCACTTACTTTGGGTTTGGGGGGGGTGGCCATTAATGGTGGGTTGCCTTATGTTATGGCTTATGGGCGTCCTTATGAAGGGCACCACATTTGGCACACATGCCGGTCAACTTTTTGCAAGGCACGACATCTTCACACAGAAGTGCTTGATCAACAATATCATCCATGAATTTAACTGCTCATATTAGCATCTCAAATAATGCCAAAATTACCCAGCTCAGTAGTGTCGGCAATTGTCACCGACCTCAAGCCGTATTATCTGATCAAGCCGGACTCTGCCTGCCAAGCTGTAAATCCCATTAGACTTCTCAAACTGCATAAAATGCATACAAACCTTGCCGAGGCTATAAAATTCTCAGATGGCACACCGATCGAGCGGACCGGACTGGTACGGAACCGACCCTCGGTGAATCTTTAACGGCCAATAACTTGGCAACCGTAACTCCAATCCTTGATATGAAAAGACCAACGTGCTCAACAAAGTGAGCACTTCAGGCCCATGCATTCATTTCATTTTTGTCCCCTCAACTGCAATTGCCCAATCCGGTACAGATCTACAATCGACTTAAACTTCAAACTACCATAACTTCTTCACCATAGCTCCAATCCACGAGCCGTAAAGACAAGCTGGTAGAGCACTTCCAAGTACTGCAGTTCTAGATCATAATATCCCATCTGTGCTCACTTCACGCATACTCCTTTTTGGCATCGTTAAGGTGTCAGTTGGCCCTTTAAAGCCGCATCTGGCATACATTAATCATTAAACTTGGCCTATTAACAGGCCCTGATCGTTGCTCACTAAATATGTAGGCTTCAAAGAAGCTTAGCTTGCATTTCTGTGCTCTTTTTCTCTTCATGGCAGCGGAGCTGCACGACATCCACCCCCTCTGAACCTGCACAGTCTCCGGTCTGTACCAACTGCACTTCAATCTGCATATGCTTTAGGTACCTTAAGCTCTTTGCCATCATCAGACTCACTTAACTGGTAAACATATGAAGAATAAAATAAGGCTTATATCCTATTATCAATGTGCTAACTTAATCATTAGGTAGCTGCCCATCAAAAATCTTTGAACGGTACATGCCATATCTTCAAAGCATTCAATTATGGAAAACCTATTTAGTGAACCCCGCCAGACTCAAGTGCTCCAATTAATGATGCACACGGCTTGACCATTAAGCTCGTTTTAAGGAAACCTCTCAAGCTCAAGTATGCCTTACTCTGTCTGCACATGGAATGACCGTCAAGTCCTTTACCTCAAGTTCTGGTAGCAGAACCAACTCAAAAGATGTGAAGATACTTCATCAATTGTCCAAAAAAGTCAGTTGGAAGCCAGCCATGTAATCTTATTGAATGCATAACCAAACACTCTTCTGACTTAGCATAATCTAGAAAACAAAACCTTGCATCATGCAGCCTGCTACATCAGGCATTTGGTATCCTTTGCATCTGCAACTTGCACTTTAGTAACCCCCAGGATCAAATGGAATAATAAGAAATTGCTTACACATTGGAGCATCATAATATCCAAAGGAGCATACATTTCCTGTATCAATCAACATCAAGCATTTTTGGTGCAAATATGCTATCCCTGGTTCAAATAGCATGCAATTACTATGCATACTTAACAATATCCATCCATATTGAATTTGCTTACGAACATCCTTCGAATCTCCTGAATCAAACACCATCGAGATCACATAGCATTGATGGGCTCCGCAATATACTAGAGCTTCACCTGCAGCACCCACATCTCATAAACTTTTGGCAACCTAAGCTCGTTACCAGTAAGCATTAAAGAATTTTGACTCCCTTTTACGGACAACCAGGACATCACTGACATAAGCATCAATAGGAATAACATCCAAATCCAGCCACATTTGGCACATTGTCCAAGGAAATAAAAACATTGTTCACTTTATGTAGTATCAAGAATGATTTAGTATCATCGCCCCCTCTAGCTTCATAGCCATCATTAAAAACCTTGGGAGTCTCTCGACCTATATCATCAGAGGAATTTTTACCTGTTTGGTTTTCATCTTGGTCATGAAAAACAGCTTTATCCTGTAGATCTTCATCCGTAGCATCCTCAGGAAAATCACCCTTAGAAGTCTCAACATTAATCAAAACTGTAGGAGTTATCTCCTCATGCAACCCATATACAAGCATAGATATAAAATCCCTGTCAATAACCCGTTCACAATCAGCATGATCTAGGCAGTCTTCATAGTCATCCATATTATCCTCCGCTTCCTCATCTGCATCCATGTTACTTAGCAATACGTCATAGCATTGTAAAGGCTCATCTGGAACCCCCTCTGAAGAGGTATACGCATCAAGAAGCTCTTCTATACTGTCATGATCATCTCCTTCAGATCTAGACAAGAAATCATTAATTATAGCATCTTCTTCCATGATAATAGCATCTGCAAACATATAGTTAGTAGCAATCATAGGTTCATTGACGTCCTCAGGTTCATCCTGTACTGGGTCCACAATCTTGGTCACTTCATCAGCTATTGTGTATATAATAGCTTTGTTTATGCAATCATCTGCAGCAAACATGTTGTCTTGCTTGCCTATAGTGCTGATAGTTTTAGAAATATCCTGTAGAGGCTCATTTCCTTGATGAACTCCTTCAGAATAACCCATGTCAAGGTCAACATCTTATGAACCACTTGCTGTACAGTCTATGCTTTCAATAAAACCATTATTAGAGGTAGCCTCCATGCAAGCAATCCTTGAAAAAATTTCATATAAGCCTGTTTCAGCATTAACTTCATCGTTTACCTTTTCTTCATTGCTCAACATATGCTACTCTGAAACTGAATCTGCTACTTTAACTCCGCATTTTCTTTGGCTTTGCTTCTTGCAGAAATATGCTCCCAGAATTCATCATAGTTGAGGAACTGCATCTGATTCCCTTCACCTTTATTGAAGACAACCTGGCTTCATTCAATAATCTCCTTTATTTTCCGATCTAGAATCCTTGAGCTTTCGTAAATAAATTCCTCTGCAAAATACACCCACCGTGTGGGATATGCTTATGTCAGTTCTTGCATCTGCGTTTTGAAATCCGAGTTTACAACCTCCTCAAAGGCTGCAATCATCCGATTTTCTGGAACATTTCGGCTCTTCATCTCAGCTTCATAACATGCAATAAAACCTTCTGGATCATATCCCTGAAAAATATGATACTGCTCACATACAACACAAGTACTAGCTCTACAATATCATCAATCTGCTTTTTTATCTCCATGGCTTTTGCTTCTTGCAAATACCCCTGAACCAATTCCATCATTTTTGGCAAATTTGGAACTGCCAGATTTTTATCAAATCCATTTGAACTGAAATCATCAATAAACTGCTTTAATTGTTATGGCATCTCCATCACCCACCCCGGCTCGTTCCGCGTCGGGTTCACCAAAGATGTCGGGGGATATGTGTTCGAAACGTGAGCCGGGCAAGCACTAAGCCTCTGGCTGTGGGAGGTGTGAAAGGAAGAGAACAAGAGACACTGACAACTCTGGCAATCGCGTAATCATCAATTAATTAATTAACGCTTTTGAGTACAACTTAATTCTTAGCCAAGGCGGACTGTTAACAGCACCGTCACTTGGATCATCTGCTAACTAGGAGTTTAAGCTCTCATTTACACCATTAACCAGGCCGTTAACGACACCGGATTTAACAAATTGTTTAATCAATCTTTAGCTGATGACAGTGATGGGAATTTCCTCTTGTTGCTTTATCTGCTTCAAATACCTCACGGATTCTGCAAGCTTCAATTTTTGCTCACTACCTCAATCATCAAGCTTCAGTAGTTATCAATTATTCTGCCTTGTGCGCTTAGCATTGCCTTATCTGCCGTTCACGAGCCTCAACTTCTCCTTTACTCAACTTGCTCCAATTTCCTTAACCCTTGCTTGTCATGCCTTGTGCTTTCCTCTTGCTTCTTTAGTTAGGTTGATTTCTTTCCTTATGCTGAGAGAGAAAACCTTGGGTTTGCTTCTCAAGCACGAGAGCAAGAGAGAGAGAGAGAGCGTCCTTCTACAAGCTCCTCTTGCTTCCTTTGTCTTGCTGAGCTCCCTTCAAACCCTTCTTCTCCTTGAGGGCCCTTTGCATGCCGAGGACCAAGAAAGAGAGAACAAGCTTGCTTGCTTGCTGGAGTTCTCCCTTCCCTCCCCTCTTCGCCTTGCACTCGTTCTCCTCTTTTCGTCTTGTCTTATTGCTCTAAAAAAAAAAACCCTCACGTTACCTCTTTTAAAAGCCTTTAGCAACGACGGCGCATAAACAAGAGTAATGACGTGGCAGCTAACGGAGTTGATCAGCTTGAAATTCGCCGGGATTGCCACCAAATGACGCGCGCAGATCCCATTTCATGGCTGACAACATCCTCGCCTTCTCCTGGCTCCTCCCTCGTCGTCCGCTCGCTGTATCAGACATCGCCATCTTTTTTTCCCTTTTGTTTTACACCCCTCCACACTAAAGCCCCTCTTTTCTTATCAAATGGGCGGCCACTTACTTTGGGTTTGGGGGGGCGGCCATTAATGGTGGGCTGCCTTATGTTATGGCTTAAGGGTGGCCTTATGAAGGGCACCACATTTGGCACACATGCCGGTCAACTTTTTGCAAGGCATGACATCTTCACACAACAGTGCTAGATCAACAATATCATCCGTGAATTTAACTGCTCATATTAGCATCTCAGATAATGCCAAAATTACCCAGCTCAGTAGTGTCGGCCACTATCACCAACCTCAAGCCGTATTATCTGATCAAGCCGGACTCTGCCTGCCATGCTGTTAATCCCATTAGACTTCTCAAACTGCATAAAATGCATACAAACCTTGCCGAGGCTATAAAATCTCCAGATGGAACACCGACCGAGCGGACCGGACTGGTACGGAACCGACCCTCGGTGAATCTTTAACGGCCAATAACTTGGCAACCGTAACTCCGATCCTTGATATGAAAAGACCAACGTGCTCAACAAAGTGAGCACTTCAGGCCCATGCATTCATTTCATTTTTGTCCCCTCAACTGCAGTTGCCCAATCCGGTACAGATCTGCAATTGATTTAAACTTTCAAACTGCCATAACTTCTTCACCGTAGCTCCAATCGACGAGCTGTAAAGACAAGCCGGTAGAGCACTTCAAGTACTGCAGTTCTAGATCATAATATCCCATCTCTGCTCACTTCAAGCATACTCCTTTTTGGCATCATTAAGGCGTCAGTTGGCCCTTTAAAGCTGCATCTTGCATACATTAATCATTAAACTTGGCCTGTTAACAGGCCCCGATCCCTGCTCACTAAATGTGTAGACTTCAAAGAAGCTTAGCTTGCATTTCAGTGCTCTTTTTCTCTTCATGGCAGCGGAGCTACACGACAACGTTATGGGTGCGAGAGGGTAGGGAGGGGCGAGGGTTGAGGGTAGGGGAGAGGGGTAGGTTATGGGCGAGAGAGGGTAGGGAGGGGCGTGGGGAACTAGATAGGGGCTAGAGGTGGAGGATAGGCGCGAGAGAGGGTAGGGAGGGACGAGGGGGACTGGGTAGAGACGAGGGTTGAGGGTAGGGGCGAGAGGGGGTAGGGAGGGGCGAGGATTGAGGCTAGGGGCTAGGGGCGAGATGGGTAGGTTATGGGCTAGAGGGGTAGGAGCGAGGATTGAGGCTAGGGGCACGAGGGGTAGGTTATGGGCGAGAGAGGGTAGGGAGGTGAAACCGGCCCGTAGGGCGGTACACTTTGGCTTTCACCCGAAACTTTACTTCAACTTTACGACACAAAGAAACTTCGCAAATAAGCCCATGACTCGAATTCCACACTTCAAGGCAAACCACGGCTTGGCACTCCCAAGCAGACAACGAGACCCTGTTGGCCCCAAAGACTTGGCACCCCTTTTGGTATTTATTTATTCTTTTTATACTATAGAAAAACCAGTAAACTTCTATAAGCTATCCCACTTTTATCGGGCTGAAAATTTCTCTACTCCAAGCCGATTTTGGCAACATAACCACAGTAGAAGTCTCCACGGACAAAATCCCAAGCAAACATTGACTTTCCACGCACTATAGAGCTCTTTGCAAAACCTGGTGAGAAATTGCAGCTCGCCGAATTCTCTGTTTTGCACTCCGATCCGTGTGCCGATCACGTTTTTGGGTAGCCCTCGAGCTCTCGGACCTGTAGGGTCACTTGCCCCTTGAATTAGACGAGATTCCTCGCGAGAAATCTCTCTAAATTGTCCTTTACAAGCATCCAATGCTTTCCCCAGGCTCCCCTAACAAATAAACGGTCCGAATGCTTACACCTAACCCTCACCAAGCTGTCCAAACCTGTCCATGGCTGTAATTGCAGGTTTCTGAACCAATTTCGCCACCATAATGGCACAAATATCCTTGTAGGTAAAAAGTACAGGTCAAGGACACTTTCCCTTTCGGTATGGAAGCTTTCCAGTGAGCTGCACATCAATTTCAGCATGCTGTAATTTTTTGTTTTGCCATTGTTAAGTGCCTACTACCCTGTACACGCATCCCAAGGCCTTTCCGAGGCTCCCCTGGCAATTCCCTACGGTTTAGGTGCGAAACCCTAAACCTGCAGAAAAACACAGCAGGCTGTATATCTCTGTTTTGGACCGTTTCGAGCGGAGCACTTGAGATAAAGCACGCCTACGCGTGTCTCAAGTGCTCCCGCACGCAAAGGGACAATTCCCCTGTAAATCGAACAAGTTTTCACGTGAGAAAACTCTCCGTTTTCGCATTCCTTCGCAATGGAATTGTGCGTACCTGAAGGGGATTAGCAATTAGCTAATCCGGTTCCTGTACAGAAGGCTCTTGCCTTGGCAAACGCGCATAAAACCCCCAGAACTGTACATGGTCATCTGAGAAGCCCAACTAGTAGAGCATTACCATATGTGCAAAGGGGAGAGAGAGAGAGATGCGCGAAAGCAAATCGTCGCGCTACATAGAGCAAGGGAGAAGGCAAGCTTTCCATTAAACCTGCACCCACTACTCACACACAGTAGCACTTACTTATGGGCAAAAATCAGCCCCCTCTCTTGAAATGGGCGCCCCCTCTTGCTGATGGTTCTGGCAAATCAGCCTGCAGCCGCCATGTGTCCAGTTTGCTTCTTTTCAGTTAATTTCCTGGTACCCACCAACTTATAAGTGTTGTGAGGGGCCTAAATGACTTTGAATTGAGCCTAGATACCCTTTTACTGCTCGGATTCCAGTGCCGATTGGCCCGACCAACTCATGGTGACCTGCCCTTCCCGATTGCGGGTGAAACTCTCGGCCGTCGGCCGTTTCACACTGGCCATACAATATCCGGCCATTTGCAACTTCAAAAAGAGGGTCCCAAAAATTAAACAAAAATCGTCGGAAATAAACCAAGAATTAAGTTAGCAATTGCCACGTCCTCATGACATACCGCCCTATTAAAATCGCAAACGTCCTCGATTGCGTGCCATATATACATGCCATAGATGATTTAGTGTGGTAAGCACCCTTTTATCATCGCATGTATTCGCAAGAAAGACTGTCAAAACATGTGTACAAATGACTTCATGAGACCTTCATACTTTTGTCAAACAATGTACACAGCCCTTGCCCGAAGGGCTGGAGTTCGTTACTTGGGTTGTCAGGTTGACCTGGACTTGTCTCTTGAGCAGCAGACTGCTTCCCTCCTCCTATTCATTAGAGGGAACTTGCTAAATTGGAGTTCGGGATGGCTCTCTTTGGCAGGCAGGGTTGAAGTGGCCAATCAGGTGTTGTTGGCTACTATGTGGTACATCACTTCTTGCTGGATCTTCTCGAGCTCCTGTATCAGCCAGCTAGAGAGGCTGATAAGGAACATTCTTTGGTCAAAGCGCAACACCCAATTAGCCAGGCCAAAGTAGCATGGCAAGTCATCACTCACCATGTTCTCAGGGTGGGCTGGATATAGACCCAACACAGCAGAGCAAAGCCCTTCTTGGGAAGTTTGTTGTCAGAGGACTGCTTCCAGGGGAGGAGCCCTGGAAGGAGTTGTTGCTTCACCGACTTCGAGCTCAAGTGCCTCATGCAGGAGGCCCTTGGAGCCCTTCCATCAGGTGGATCTTCACAGAGATGCGCAGAGTTGGTCTGAGCAGGAGGTTGGAGGATCGGTTTGCTGCGAACCTGCTTCGGTCTTGGGAGCAGTTGAGGAGTGGCTTGGAGAAGCACCAGCCCACCTGCACGGAGGAGCGTTTGAGGCAACCCCTTGTTTGGAACCCCATGGTTCCTACTCACAGTGGCCACCTGGTTGGTAGTAGGCCTCATGTTTCTTGGGGTCCCATGGCAGAGGGCCCAGCCCTTCAAATTTCATGGCAACCTGAGGAGACAAAGAGCATCCAGCTACGAGGCATGAGAGGGGTGCAGAGCATGTGCCAAGACATTACAGAGGCTTTACTAGCTGATTGGCTCACCCCTCTAGAGACAACAGCTCCGAGATGGATGGGGGCCTTCACGCGACTAGAGGTCCTCATCGCAATTTGTGCTTGCTCAGAGGTCGTTCCACCCATGTTATTTGAGATTCAGGGAGAGGGTCTTCTACACAGAGTCTCAGTAGAGGCTCCTCAGGTAGCAGAGTGCTGTTTTCAGAGGATACGTGTCGTGGGCATCTATGGGAGGACTTGTGTTATAGATCCTGATCGAGTACATCTTGAGACAGGCCAGTGGCGGCTTTGGGCAGCAGAGTGCTGTTTTCAGAGGATACGTGTCATGGGCATCTATGGGAGGACTTGTGTTATAGATCCTGATCGAGTACATCTTGAGACAGGCCAGTGGCGGCTTTGGGCTTGGGAAAGCTGCCCCCTGGCACGAGCAGAGTGGGACCCTGGAGAGTGGTTTTGGAGAGACCCCTTCTCTTTAGCCGATCACCCTAGGATCCCCTTCTTTCAGTACATTGTTTGACTCGGGCGACACATACTGGCAGCACGAAGAGAGGCTCGTCTTGCTACAGAGGAGGGTCTCACAAGTGAGTTCTTGTTACGTTTTTGGGAGCAGTTGTGGGACTCCAGACAGCCGAGGCGAGTCACTTTGTTTCAGTGGCTAGTTGCACACAGAGCTACAACAATGGGAAGCTGGCTAGTACACAGTGGCTTGTCGGCAGCATGTGCAGCTTGTTACCATCCTTTGGAAAGTCAGTGTCACTATCTATGGGACTACCCCATGGCACAGCAGGTTTGGCTTCGGGTACTTCAAGCGTCACCATGAAACGCGTTTCGACAGGTGAGGACAGGTGAAACGTTTCGGGCCTTGAAACGTTTCGCTCACCAAGTGAAACACAAGCCATTTCACTAACAATAAGTTACCATAGTTTTAGTTTCAAAGTCGCTAAACGCACGTTTCAGTCTCACGTTTCACTGTGCTCTCATTTTGGACTGAAACGTTTCAAGGTGAAACGCCGCGTTTCAGGGTAAAACGTTTCGGCCTTGAAATGTTTCGCGGTTACGCTGGGTACTTCGGTTGATGCAGCTCTCTCCACAGCACAACAATTCATTTGGGGTGTTGCTGCCTGGTCTACCCTCACAAACCCTGCGCTCCATTTTGAGTTAGCCTCCACCAACAGGATGATAGTGATTCAGGGGGGCCGACCTAAACTTCAGCTTGCCACAGAGCTTACCCCCCATTTTGTGATTTAGCCTCATCGTACATATTTTATTTACTCACTCGGAGAGTCTCCCCATGCCTTTCATGTAGCCCTCTCTAGTAGAGGTGGTTTGTAGTCCCCCTATGGGCAGTTTTTATCAACTAATGGAAGGAACTTTTTCTTGGAAGAAAAAAATTTCTCAAAAGAAAGGGCTTGTTTGTTATCGAGGGAGAAACTATTCACTCATAAGCATTTTGGGGGCGCTGAATATTTTGGACCTTCGCCGCCACGCTCTTGCGAGAAAGGCCATGTTATTACCTACTCTTGTGCAACAATCTTAGCCATGGACAATCATGATTGCCTCATTATGTCAGCTTGTCATCACTTCCGCCTTTGGTCATTGGCAGACCTCCCTGTGGGAGATTGTGTTCGGCAAGATGGTCGGTCACATTCCTGGTTTCTCAGTTGCCTCTAGTTTACTCATTGCTTGGAAAGCCGTTACAGCTCATCTTTCTTGGCATGGCAGACAACAACCAACTGGGGATTCCCTACGCTTGGAAAGCATTCACTGGAGTAGGGCATCCTCTCTTACTCTTGTTGATCACTCGTCACGTCACGCATACTTCCTTTCTTGCCGAGGCATACGCACAGCGTATGATGTGGTTGACACGTCTGGGAATATGCTTAGTATCTCTCAAGCAGCTGCACGTTTTGGTTTCGGCGTGCATTATCGTCAGATTTGGAGGGTGCTTAAGCAAATGCTTGATGTTTTTTTTCCCATTCTACCACTGGCCAATGGATGTCGTACGTGGATCGGACCTTATGGAACACACCTTTTGTTGCCATTTCTGTCAGCAACATTTATGCTTCTCTGCTGCATAAGTCTTGGCTGGCTGACCATTGTAATGCAATATGGTCTTTGCATAAATCTCATTGATGGTGGAGAAAGGCTCTTACAGCAATTTGGAAGAGCCATTTGCCTCTAAAGGAACGTCTGTTTCTATGGCGCTCCTTGCTCAAAGTTCTCCCTTTTGGAACTCTCCTTAGTTTACGTCACATCAGCTTCTCGTTGTGTTAGATGTTCAACCTATGATGTCATCTTCACTTGCCCCCCACAATACCAATCGGCATTGTCTTTCAAGCTACAGACTATTGCCAGACGAGACTATCAGACACCCACTTTCGGATTGTCGTTCCACCAACGCCTTCCTTGATCGCATATCAGCATGTACGCGCCTCCACTTTCCCTCGGCAGTTTTCCACAGATGATTCTAGGGTTTTGGCATTCTCCTATCTTCCCTTGAACAATTAGATGTCTTCTTCACATAAGTCAAATTTTGGGCCGTATGGTCTCTGTGGCATCAACGCAATCTCGAATGTTCCATCAGCATGATGTAAATCCCTCTCCTTCGTTCAAGATCTAATTTAGGCAATCCTTACATTTTGCCCTTGATGTTGGGAGGACATATCCCTGGATATCCTACAGCTCTTCTATGCTTGCTATTAGATCTTTCACTATACAAAACACTTTTGTTGTATCTCTTCTTTCTGGTGGTTTTTCCTCACTGAGGTTTCCCATTTGTAAATTAATCAAGAAAAATTTACAAAAAAAACAAAGTGTGTGTGTGTGTGTGTGTGTGTGTGTGTGTTGTTAACGTTTATGCATCTCAAGTGAATGCCCAATGTAATCCTATTACTTATTTTGTCCCTTAGGTATTTATTTTACTTATTTGACATGATAGTGGGGTCGGGCAATTTACCGAGGGAGGTACTTGAGGTCCTCCACTCTCTCTCTCTGGTGCATTCTCTCTCCCATTCTATGCTTCCACAACTATCGACTTTGACATGGTATCAAAGCCTCGTGCTCCTTGATCTTGGAGATTGGCGGCACGGCAAAGAGGAAAAGAAGAAGGTGAACTGCGTTTTACACGCTCAAGCTCCAACATCCTCAAGTGCTACAAAAAGGGGAGACCGCCAAGGGCAATGAATGTCTAGCGATTTGAAACGCAAGGAGATTTGGCTCTCAAGCAACACAGGTTTCCTCCTTGTTTTGTAGTGTTCTTCCTCCTAGACTTGCATTTTGAAACACTCCTGGATGTGGCCCAATTTTGGGATGGCTTTTGAGATGCTTGGTAGAAGTTCAACCTCCAGAGCAGCCATGGAGCAGAGTTTTGAGAAGCTCAATGGAGAAGGTGCCTCCAATGACTGCCTTGTTCAACTATCGGCTATAAAGGAGCATGGGTTAGTACTGAGTTAGCTTCCTTGGTACTTTTGAAATTGCCCAAGGAATACAAGATGGTGGCCAGGAATTACGATTACAAACGACAAAGGAAAAGATGCATTTTGACGATCTCAGCTATTTTCTCATTGAGAAAGAAGCTAACGTACTCTCCAGGGGCAAGGTTTGACTTTCAAAAATCGACAGAGGTAAAAGCAAGCTTCAGGAGGATAGCAGTGACAATAATTCTACCTTGGACAGCGACATGGCTCACACGGGTGGCGGACTCGATCGCAATCTATAGTTCAATGGTGGGTGCCGAAACATGCTTCAGCCACAAAGAGGCAAGAGAGCGGCAAAGAGGGGCAAGGGGAGCTCCCAATACTTGATTTGGATAGTATGTTGGAGTTCAAAGTCATTGGTGTTTGAACCCGTGTGTCGGAGTCCAAAGGCACATAGCATCTAGCAACGAGCCAACATGGCGTATTCAAAACACTATGGATATTGTGCACACAATCCATTGTTGTTGGCAAGATTATGGACATGGTGTGTTCCAAAGTTCTTTATCTTGAAAATCTTGGACGTGATGTATTCATAGTTCAGGAATGGGGATTCTTGGACATTGCCATGAGGCAACCGGTGCTCAATATTACTTTTAGGTGACAGGTTGGTGGTGCCAATCCGAGGTGTATTCAGTAGCCAGCTGCTTTTAGGTGTCCATGGTAGCTCCTTCATTGACTTGGTCTTCCTATTTATGCACACTATGAGCTATAGAGAGGGTGTTAAATTTTATGCATCGCAAGTGAATGCCCAATGTGATCCTATTATTTAATTTGTCCCTAAGGTATTTATTTTTCTTATTTGATATGGTAGTGGGTCGGGCAATTTACTGAGGGGGGTTTACTTAAGGTCCCCCAAGTTCGTATAAAGGTAGCACTCAGTCCCCCAGTGTATAACCAATTTAATTCAATGCGGGGGTTAAAATCCCCAAACTTAGCATTTCAAAGCAGAATTGAATTCATATAAAGCAAAGACCTGTGTAATTAACCCGACGTGAAGAAATCAAACACTCTCAAACTACAGACAGGAGAAAGTCCTAAAAGCAATAAGTCCATCAATAAGAATTTTCATGTTGTAGCATGAATACAAGATTCATACAAAGCGCACCGAGTCAAAGGTTTGTAAAGGCAGGCTCTCCAAATGTCGTCGTATGACAGGATTTCCCTGCCGATGTTCAAGTTTTATGTTATCCAATCTATCCAGATTTTCATCTTGTAGCTTCTTCTCTCTCTCTTCTAATCCCACATCACTAAAAATCCACAATTCGGAGCCACTTGGGAGAAATGCATCAAGAACCTGTAAATATGATAAGATAGGGTATTTTCCATAAGAAACAACGCAAAGGAAGACACCTTAAATAGTTCAAACACAAAATTAATGAGAATGGGCAACATTTACCAATTAGAATCTCAACCTTAATCATATCATGAATGTCCCTGCGCCAACCGCAAAATAAAATTCTTTCTGGAAGCTTTGGGGGAACAATGACTCGAGGCAAGGATCCACAGTGTAGCTGCACAACAAGCAATAAGTCATAAACTCCCATGAAAAAGAACCAAGGGTCAAAATAAAAGCAATTTAGGCAAGAGACGCCTACATCAAAATACAAACTTCTTAATAAGTCTCTTTCATTATGGTCCTTCCCATTGGTGTCCGTTACGGAGGATGAGTGGTAACTGCCTACCACACTATCAATGTGGACACAGAGATCTTATTTCATGGATGCAAGATATTGTTTGCTCACAGATTTCGAGTTCCTTGAAGCATAGGACTTTTCAGAACAGTGTTTCAATGAATGGTACTCACAGTTGCAATGGTTGAGGAGGCTGGACTAAAGAGCTCTTTACATCGCTTGAGTGCCAAAAGAGCACCCGGCAGATTCATGGAGGTGCCACATAGCCAGTTTATTTCTTGCTACATGCCAATGATTGTATCTGTACTTTTGCCTGTATACGAATATAGGCAATTCCTTCACGTGACTTACTAGGCAACCAACATGGACAAGGGGATATTTAATGGAAAAAGCAAACAACTGTAACGTGAAGAGTCCACATCCTACTACATCTCATGTGAATCTAGCTGTGAATAGTCCAAAACACGACCCCACTGTTGAGTAAAATGCAGAAAGAAGAATCTGAAAGAGTACATCTCTAAGGTGCTCATCTAGAGCCTCCACAGGCCTACTCCAAAGATGAAAATCGGCAACCACTTTGCCAGTTCCTTGTGTAACGCCAACTAGCGGGTTACTTGTATATAAGTGAAACTTGAGTCAACGACAAGCTCATTGCTTGCTGAGCCTGCTCCCCCGCCCCCCTGCTTCCTCCTCACGCCGCCCCTTCCTCTTCCCTTCACACTACCCTGACCCCCTCCCCTCGCGCTGCCCCCACTGCTCGCTCCCTCGCTGCCCCCACGCAGCTCCTGCTGCCTACCCCCACGCTTTGCCCCCTTGCTGGCCCGTGCACCACTCCGTACCCAATGCCTTGCCCTCTCGGCCCACTCCAACGGGGTTTTTTCTCATCCATCTTCGCTTCTCCAATTCCCCCTTTTCAACAGTAGACACAAATGGAACTCGACTAAAGCCCACACCAGAGAACCTACCATCCAACTTGCCCTCTTACTGACAGAGGAAGCGAGCTTAGAAGCAGAGGTGAAGCGTCTCCAAGCCACCTTTGTTTTCTGAAAGATTATCGTCACCCAGCCTAGCAAAGGCGAGGTACACGACCTCCTCCAGGCGCACCTTCTCGCGGAGGTGGGGGAGATCATCGATGTTCAGTTCCTCGGGCCACGGATACTACTAACTCGAGTTTGAGACTCCTAACATTGCGTCCAAGGTCATTTCGATGAGCGCTCTGGCCATCCAAGCAATCAGGGTGCACTTTCGACAATGATGCCATGGTTTCGACCCAGATACCGATGTTCTTGTTGAGGAAGGAGATCTTCCCATTTCAGTATGTTTCCCCACCTTGAGGAGAGAGTACCTTTCCCTACTTGCGGAGATAGTTTCCGAGATTGAGACCATTCTGGAGACACCACGCACGGCAGCAACAGTTGATGCCATTGCAGTAGGCATAACTATGGTACGCGTTCTGGTTCGAGAAACTCACTCTCCAGAAGGTAGTCCCACTACCTCGGGTGAGTGGTGGATGGCTCCACCAGAGCGTAGAGTATTCGGGACTCCCGCGTTCGTGCATTATTTGCAAACAGATGGGCCATCTCGCGAAGGCCTATCAACACAGGAGGCTCCACCCTCAACATAGACTCAGCCTACCAAGGCTAGCCAGGCTCAGTAAGCAGAGACACAGGGTGCACATGCGGGTACCTCTTCTGAGATAGGTGCCCAGACAAATGAAGGTTTGCAGCAGGTCCGTGGCCGTCGTCGTCATGGACAGGCGCACCACCCTTGCGTCCTTGGTGGACGGCCTAGACCAGGCCAGCAGTAGTAGGTTCCCACAGGGAACCGTTTTCAACCTTTGCAACAAGACGAGCTGGTGGATGCCCCCTCCACCTCAGCTTCCCCACCGCCAACCCCTCTCCCCCCCTGCCTACCGTCCCCACTACTCTGCCTCCACCTCTACCTCCTCTATCTGCCCCCTCTGCCCCATCTCCATGCCCTTCTCATGCCTTGCCGCCGGACGAGGGGACATGTCACTCCTCATCAGCTCGGACTCCGGAGGTCTCTTGGCAGTGCCTTTGCCACGACCCGCTTGGTGCAGAGGAGCAGCCCTACCTATGAACACCCCTCTTGGTGCAGGCTTTACCCTATGCGAAAATCCATCGCGGACTGACCAGTTTTGATATTCACATCGCTAGGACTTCTTTGACTACGGCTTTACACATTTTCTCGGCGACTCATCTCCTGACCTCGAGGCGGCTTGTTTCAGAGTACATGTTTTGTTTCTGGCAGCCAGAGGTGCAGAGGCCATAGACACAACGGTTGGTTTTTCTTTCCCATTGTGTGGCAGGGATCAGACGGAGTAGACTATGCATACAGTGATAAACTAGCTCCACGTCTAGGCCCTCGAATTCTCTCACCACACAGGAGAGTTGAGTGACAAACTTGACACAGACTCTATGGCCGTTGACCAAGTTCTCTATGACACCACTCGATGCTGCACGATGTAGACAGATTGTGATTTACTTTTTTGTAGACACTCAGAGTGCGCCCTATTATGTATATGTGCATGAGGCTCCTGGACCGAGGATGTAGCTCTACGGACTGCATACCCTGCTTGCGCATGGGTCAAACAGACACTTCAAAAACGACCATCTCAACATCGCTCGCATGCATATTTAATTCCCATCCAAGCCTACCTCGAAGATTGCAAGATTGGCTGCTGCAGCAGCATCGGCTTTCTCTCACTGACCCCATGAGGATTGTCTCATGGAATGTGCACGGGCTAGGTGGACCCCAGTTTCTACGTCAAAGAGGTCGACTTAGGGGGAACTTAGTCGTTTCTTTCTCCAAGCGTCGATAAGGCGATTGGCTCCGGCGCGTGAGGAGGAAAAGCGGCTCTGTCAGGGAATTGCTTCCCTACAACAAATGCAGGAGCGTAACCCAGGTAGCCCTTGGAGGAACAAATGCAACAATCTCAACAAGGGTTGATCACCATTGAGGAGCCTTGCCTACCATCACCAGGCATCTCAATGGACCCAGGTAGGCGACAAAGTTACTAGTAAGTTTTTTGAGATGGTGGGTCCCCGACATGCGCATACCAGTGTTCGCCTATTGAAGAAACCGGATGGGTCTATTGCCACAGCTCGGGACATGCGGTTAATAGCTACTAACTTTTATCGTGAGCTGCTCTCAATCGAGTCGCAATCAGAGCGCAGGGATGCATGCAGAGAGAAGTGTGGGCACACGTGCCTTGCCTAGTCACTCAGGAGATGCAACAAAGACTAGAGAGCAATACTGGGAGGTTCTTGGGCAGGACCTATGTAGTGCAAACCAACACATTTTGCGAGGGTTTGATCTACCTCATCCCCAAGGAGGGGGGCTCCCTAGACAAGATTCGGCAATGGAAGCCCATCACCATTCTCAACTCGGCCTACAAAATTCTTGCAAAGTCTCTGAGTTTGAGAATTCGGCCACTATTGGAGAGCATCATACATGAGACTCAAAAGGGCTTTGTCAAGGACCGTAGTATCCTTGAAAACACCTTCGCTTTCTTGGCGGTCGCCTTGAGGTCCTCATCGCAGTTAGGGCTTGTTCAGACTCAGGCCTCTGCATGTTATTTAAGGTTCAGCAAGAGGGTCGCCTACACAGAGTTACTTTTGAGGCACTAGAGGTTACAGAATGCTGCTTGCAACGGATTCGAGTTGTGGGCATCAATTGGAGACCTGTGTGCTTGATCTTGACCTGTGAGATCTTGAGACTAGACACTAGTGACTATGGGCGTGGGAGAGTAGTCCTCTGGCTCGAGTGTAGTGGGATCCAAGAGAGTGGTTTTCTTTTGCTTCAATTGATCACCCAGGATCCCCTTCTTTCAGTTGATATCACTGGCAGTAGAAGGATCTCACGGCTAAGTTTCTACAAACTTTTGGGGCGCTTATGGGACAGCAAATAGCTGAGGAGAGTCACCATGTTCAAATGGCTATTTGCCCATCGAGCCACCGCAGTTCAGAGTTCGTTGGTCTACAATGGCCATCCGAAGGGCTGTGCCGCCTATGACTATCCACTTGAGTCACAGCGGCATTGTCTATGGGACTATCCCATGGCGGAGCAAGTTTGGCTTCGGAATCTACGGTTGATGCCTACCATGTCAACAGCTAGACTGTACACTTAGGGTGCTGCAGCCTAAGCGACCCTCACGGGCCCAACACTTCATTTTTAGTTGTCTTCACATAGCAAGATGATTGTGATACCCGAGGGCCAGCCTACACTCCAGCCCGCCACAGAGCTTAAACCTAGGAGTGGAGCAACGATAGAGAGTTTTGTTGGGAGATCATCTGCAGTCTCACACTTTGGATCATTTGGAGAGCTTGATGCTTCCACACTTATGAGCCTGCCCCATCTCACCAGCGGAGACTCTACAAGACATCTGGCTGGAGCTGATCCATACACTCAGAGGACAGTTTGATTGGCTTCAGGGCAGCTGCGACCGCATGCAGGAGCGCCGTGAGGCATTCCTATGACTTCGGCGACCCAAGCCTTTCTACACCATGGTCCATGGGGCTCCTAGATGTCATTACCGCCCACTTGTGTGGTTGTTTCCTCCTCCTATATCCTGATTTAGCCATCATTGTACATATCTCATTGTTTCATTGGGACAGTCTCCCACATTCTCGTGTAGTCCCCTCTTGTTGGGGCAGTTTGCAGCACGTTGGGCAGCTTTTATTAGCTAATGGAAGGATCTTCCCAAAAAAAAAGTGAAACTTGAGTCGTAAGCAAAGAGCCCCCCCCCCCCCCCCCCCCTCCTCGTTGGACCACCCATCTAACGCTGAAGATGAGGTGTTGGAGATGCCATCACCAAATGGTGGCACTGTAGGTTGCATCTCATGGCTGTAGGGCAGATTGGCCCTACATATTCATTGTAGTCCATTCTCATCCATTATTGTAGTCTTAAGACATTTTATTACTCAATTAACCTTTTATTGGTCCAGATGCCTCATTTTTAGATGAGATGGCATATTTATTAGCTCGGCGCACTCTCACGGCCCAAATCTAATCCCAGTTGACGGAGCCTCCAGTTTTGCACACCTCTAGGTCACCTTCACTTTGTATACATGTGATCCCTACCTCTCATTCTCATTCATCCAATTGTATGAGCACTCTTGAGTTATTGAGTTATTGAGTTATTGCTCTTGGGTCATTCTCTAAAGCATATTGCTCAGGATGGGACTAGTTTTGTTTCCTAGAGGGTATAATTGTACACCTATAGCATGCTAGGGTTAGGATGCATTTTGAGAGCCCCTATGTAAAAAGCTTCAGCTGAGGATACCAAACTTGTATATGCCTCATCGTCCAGTTTTGTTCAATACCGCCATCTACTAGTTTTTTTTCCCTTTTATTTCCATGCACATCATTGTATACAATACATCTCATAGACCAACACGGCCTTTCGCAGACATTAATACAATATTTCTATTTCTAGCTCTCTCTATCAACATTTGTCTCCTATATTCGCTCTCCTCTTCATTGTCTACATAAGAGACCTTTGAAGATGCACAATGGCCTCTCATCCAGAGGAAGTACATAAGTGAGCTAACAATGTGTGGGCTATATAAACATCAAGGTGGCAGGTACGATGAATGTAAAAGGAACCACTATGGGGGTGCATAATGCCATGTGATGTGGCCATGATCTCAATGGAAAAGAACTGATGATCTTGCCCACCTCTGAGGAAAGACGCATCGACGTTGCTCCGTTCCACTGGAGGGGCCAGTTGAAGAATCCTACTGACTGCAAAGAGAATGCAACAGCTCCATCCAAATGGCTGTCAAAATGGTGGACGTAGGGGAGGACAGAGAGCCCAAAATGCAGGCACATCGAGCCTTCCACATGGTCCAAAGGGTGATGATGCATACCGTGGTGAAAATTGTGTCTTGCTAGTAGAAATCCAGCTCGTGACCTACACCTAGTATCATCTCTAGAGTGCCTAGTCTATATCCTAAGGGAGTAAGCAGGAAGACCAGGTCTTTCGACAAGAAGCCCTGAAAAAAGTTGTGTGGCCCCGGAAATTGCAAAAGCCATGCAACTACCCCCCATGTCACAAGTTGTAGCCGGGCTACAATGTCACTTGCATGGGAAAGGCAGTTACAAGGCCAAGTTCACATTGGGTGGACTTTCGCCTAGACAGTGACACGTGGCAAGAGTGGTGGCCTAGAGGACACTATGGCCAGTTCTTCCCCGCCACAGTTTGGACATAGGCGCAGTTGGTTATGCTTTAGTCTAGTTATGCTTTAGTCTGGTTATGCTGTTCTAGATAGTTTTATGATTACTAAGTCCAGCATCGTGGGTTCAATATAGCACCACACATCCTTGCACATTGGAGCCTCGACACCCCCATTGTACCCGTGAGTCCTGGGCTTGGAGCTGAGTGTGCTGCCAGCCAGAGTCTGTACTGGTTCACATGAGTTAGTCAAGTCCCATGATGCTCGAAGTCTACTATTGAGTCATTTGAGTTTGCTCTGTTGTTCCATTCATTGTTTACGGTGTTTTCATTCTCTTGGAGTGAAGTTTCATGCACATTGCAAGCAGCACCCACAGTAGAGAGCACGAGCCACTATTCTTGCTACAGGTGCTCTCATTTTTGGCAAGCCCGGTGAGACCTCAACTGTCACTAGACGGGCACCACATGCCAACAGAAAAGAACAGACTGAGCAAACTTTTAGCACTTCAACAACAATTGAACTGAAAGAGAGAGAGAGAGAGAGAGAGAGAGAGAGAGAGAGCACGCGACACGGAGTGGCAGAATTCCACCCCAAAGAGTACTAGCCCCAAACCATGGCGCCCATTTCGGTATTTCTTTATATTACTTGAACTCAATACAATGCCGATACTCACGCTCTACACCTTCACCCAGTAGAGTGCCAGAGATTGAGCCCTCTGCACATATTTAAAGGCCCTTGGCCTTGAAAAGAAGTTACATGAAAAGCAATCAAACTCAAAAGCATATGGCCTCAAAAGCTGGTGTTGAAAACAGCCCAGCATAAATCACAAAACCCATACAAGCTGCCACGTCATCAGGTCAGCATGAAATGCGAAATTCCGTACAGACTGTCACCTCAACAGGTCAACGCGTTTTGCAGGAGTTCCGTATAGCAGTGCCATGTCATCACTTTTTCTACACTATCTTTTGTGTGTATGAGGGTCCAGCTTTATTTAATGCCTTTATGTCACTAGGGCCCCATCGATTGGGCCCAAGAGTTGGTGGGAACGACTTTTCAAAAATAGGCCACTCGTCAACACTTTAAAAGTTGGTAAAACTTCTTCTACTACTTCTAGGGTTAAGGCCCCTCAGCCGGAATCTACAAGCTGGCTCCGCTCTTCAGTGGCTTGACACGTCAGCAGTTTGTGACATCAACTGAAATCTGACTCCGATGTGGTGCATGGCGGAAAGTCTAACTAGTTAGTCTCTTTCCAGGTCTCATACGCCTTCACCTTCGTCCAGCTTGGTCTAGCTGGTCTTCGCCTTCATAATTGGTCTAATTGGTTCAGTCTAGTCCCTCGCCCTGCCCAGTCAGCAAGTCTAACTCGTCTGGTTGGGCTGGTCTAACTGGTTCGGCCTAGTCCTCGCCCTGTCTAGTCAGCAAGTCTAACTCATTTGGCCTAGTCTTGCGCCATGTCTAGTCAGCAAGTCTAACTCATTTGGGCTTTCCTAGTCTCGTTTGGTCTAGTCTGAGTCTAGTTAAGCTGGTCAGCCGAGTTTAGCCCAGTGGTTTTAGAGTTCAAGGGTCTTCGTGTCCAAGAGGTTGGGGCGTTTGCTGCTACTGCATGACACATACAAGGTAGAAAGTGTTACAGAAAACTCTTGAGAACCAAGCTCCGGAGCAAGCAGCCATGGAGAAGCTGACAAGCGTTCTGGCTAAGGTGAACATAAAGTTTCCGACTTTCAAAGGACTCTCCACAGAGGATGCAAACGACCATGCTAGGAGATTTGTCTCCCACTGCAGGGGTCGTGGCCTCAACAGAGAAGATGCCTACCTCGTGCTCTTTCCATCAACCTGGATGGCTTAGAAGATAAATAGTACAATGAGTTTGTTGAGAACCACTTTACTACTTGGGCAACACTAAGGCAACATTTCTGTGAATCTTTCATACCAGACTTCCAAGAGAAGGTGCTGGCTGAGTTAGCAAACCAAGTGCTCCATCCAAATGAGACTTTTGTAGAACTCATGACCAGAGCAAAGTCTCTGGTCGCCAAGCTTCCCCAGCAACCAGGAGAATTCATGGTCAAGAAGAGGGTGAAGAAGGCTCTTCCCAAGACTTCTCAGCAAAAACTCCGAGAGAGTCTCCGACCTGAAGCCACTCTGGAGGAGTTTGTTGTTGCTGCTACTAGGATAGAAGGGGTAAGGAAGCTATTCAACGACCCTCCTCAGGTAGAGACTACCTCAGTACTCTTGGAAAGTCCATCTGACCTCAGTACTCTTGGAAAGTCCATCTTTACAAAGGGAACTAGAAACATTGGAACTACAACGAGCTCTTCAAGAGGAGAGATCCTTCTCTCTTCGACACGAGAGATCCTTCTCTCCACATGAATGCCTCCTTCGGGCTTATTGCGACCTTTAAGAAAAATCTGGCCATGAAGACAAGGATTGCTACTACCTAAAGGGAGAGCGGCAACTAGAGCAGAGCCTTGCTTCTACTCTACCACAAGGGTTAGCAACTGCATCTAACATGGTTTCCCCATATGGCCATCCAAACTACATGCCACCCTTGCTGAATACACCTTCTATGCAAGGTATGCACATCAATTGTCCATCTAAGAGCTTCTATCATGCTACCGCTCCCTCACCCCCTCGGAGCTTCTACACATCAATCTCCACCTCCATGCAGCAGAAGAAGAGACCACTTTGTCCTCCGCCTCGCTCGTCCAATCGACCCATTTTGTGCTACAGATGTGGGGAATATGGGCATCACCAAAGCAGATGACCCCTACCCAAAGGATCTCCTCCTTGCCATCATTGCCCTGAGGCTAAGGATCACTATAGTAAGGATTATCCCAAACAACGGACATCCATGTTTTCAAACTCGAATCCCAACCAACCAGAGTTCACGTTTCCAAAGATTGATCTAATAGCGCCAACCCTCAGCCGTCACCTGCTACTCATGTGGTTACCCCTCAGGACAAGCTGCAGCAGGTGGAGGAGCCCGTTGGTGTCCTCACTCGGGCACAAAGGGCAGCTCTCGGCCTCCGTCTTACAGAAAATCCAACACTTCCATCTTAAGTTTGCACAACCTAGTCCATCTCTAGCAACTGACAAGCCATCCACTAGTGCCAAACGCCGGCCTACCTCCATGCTATCTAATGTTGATGGGGCTTTCTTGGAAGCACAGGCTGACTTGCAACAGATCAAGGTACCAAAGAAGGCCCTGATCAACAAAGAAAAGCCTACAGCAGAGACTATATACCTTTTAGCAAGTGTCACTCTATGACATGCTCTGGCTAGATGAAAATCTTCGAAGTGACACATTTACAGTCATTCAATCTCTGTACGCGAGTGCAGGGTCTCGTGGCGGGCATCTCCTAGTGCAACTCTCAGAGTCCGACATGATCTCCTGTCCCATTGCTCCCCTCAGTGATTACAGGAGTCCTCATGTCACTATGTCTATTCTAGGGCGCCAATTCTCACGTGTAATAGTCGATGGGGGATCTGGCATCAAATTGATGCTGAGTTCACTATGTTGACACTGGTGGGTCTCCAGCCTACTAGGCCCACCCCATTCATAGTGACTTTGGCCGACCATAGGACTATCCGCTGCCTCTGTTGGTACAGAACTTCACATTCAGCTTGGATTTTGTCGTGGTTCGCCTTCCTCAGGTGGAAGGTGGCTTCCCCTTGCTTATCGGTCGACCATGGCTGCGGCACACTAAAGCGCATGATTGGGGCAATGATGGCAAGTGGATACACACTCCTAGCTCCACAATGACACCCATTCAACTTGATGGAGGCATGGATCCAGTAGTGCATCATAGTTCTTTTTCATAGGAGTCCAACGCCGAAGTGGTACAGTCGATCCCACCTGACGGGCGAGAGGACATGCTTAAAGTGGTTAGAAGCTACAAAGCCTATGCCTTCTTATGTGGTTTATAATCAATCCTTGCCCAAGGATACCCTGACAAGGCATGGGCTTGGTGAGTCAATCCAAGACCACATATGAGGTAAGAAATCCCCTTTCCAAGAGTTTACCCAGCTTTCAACCTCCTCGGTATCTGACTCCCCAACCAAGGCAAAGCTCACCTAACTACCCTTCGAACGAGCTTCCACAAGGTTCGCCTCAAGAATTCAATATTGATCAGACACCAGCTCATGATGTCTCTATGCTCCTTGAAGCGACACCCTCTTCACATCCAACGACATCTTTAAAGTTTAGCAGTGCCCCCAGACCGAGTAAAAGAAGTCGACAAGGGCGACTCGCTAACGATCACCCCATGTGGCTAGAACAGATGTTGAGCAGATAGTCATATTTGCATAGAAGATAAAATTAGCCTCTTTCGAATTTACAAAAGAGTTATGCAGTGATGATTCTGAAAGAGATTGGCTGGTAAAACTTTTGGTAAGACCGGTGATTGTACAGCTCGTAGATCCTCCTGTCTGGAATCTGCATAGAGGATTTATTGAAAGGGCCACAAAAGGCATGTTTCTTTCAGGTCAGCCTAAGCTTCATCCACCAAAAGCCGTTTGTGAATTTTCAAAGATCACTACCACGTTTTTGAAGCACCTTGTGAAATAACAAAAGAGCTACAAGATGTCTACTGTGACTAAATTATGCCCTTGAGAATAGTTGTGCAGATTTTTTTGTTTATCTTTATAGAAAAGGAGGCTAGATTTGATGGTTCTCGCCCTGTTGGCTTACTAGATGAGGATTTTGAATTTGATAGCTCCAATGCCCAGCTTTCTCATGTCGAAGAATTGGCAGTGTGGCAAAATAGAAGCTCTACAAGAAGGGAATCTTGTACCTAACATTCGGCGTGCCATTTCACAATATGGAAAGGTTGTGGAAGAGTTAAGAACAGAGCAAGCCTGAGTTGGAAGTTTTGAGCAACAGAAGCTTTTCCTTCCGCTAGTTGGCCTCGCCTCCCTCGTCCCTACCCTCCCCTCCTCAAACCTGCCTCACCTCTCGCCTCTCTCGTCTCTTGTCTCTTGCCACCCCCCTTCGCCAATCTCTCTCACTATCGACCCTCTCTCATCTTTCGCCTCTCGCATTCGCCTTATTCATCATACGTGGCTTTTTTTTTTTATATGCAACGCTATACAATAGTGTGGCATTGTATCCACTCTGGCATTGTATGCTCGCATACCCAGCATGCTGATCTGGCAGTTGTAACTAACAAAATCTTGGTGACCACATTAGTGAGCTATATAGAAGAGGCCTGGCCGGTTCTAAGGCAGGTGGATTCAGTCTAATCTAGGTCTAGCTAGAGTATTCCACATTGGTGGAGTTGACGGGGTACTAATAGATTATTTCTTGAGCGTTACCTCCCATCTTCTTGGGCATCGTCCCCTCCATCTCTGTCCCAGCTTACAGAACTCTTAGCAGACATCATGAGCCACAGCTTGTCTCCTAGGCATCAGCCCAATTCCCCGCCATACGAAGATGCTACTATGCATGCGGAATTCCCTTCACAGTCTGGAGCCATCGACCAGATGTTCCAAGCAATCTCCAGACTCCTAGCTCAGGTACATCACACGAATCAGTCCCTAGTCGCTTATATCACCACACGCTCAGCCAAAGTTCATCATACAGACCCCAAGATCCGCCCAAAACCCTTCTCAGGTCTCCCCACAAAGGACGTCTTGGCCTGGCTCGACCATTTTGATAATGTCGCCACCTATCACCAGTGGCACGATCAGCGCTGTGCTATGGAGGCTAGGACTATGTTCAAAGGGGTAGCAGCAACATGGTTCGTCCAGCAGCCCAACAGTGTCAAAGGCGATTGGGGACTCCTCAAGACACTGCTAATCCAAAATTTCGCTCATCAGAATATCACCCAAACTGCGCTAGAACAACTAAAAACCTTACGACAACAACAACACGAACCTGTGGCTCAATTTGCTCTCAAGCTTAACCAACTGCTCTTACGGGCAGATCCTAACATGTCAGAGGAGATGAAGCTATTCATCACGACATCTCTCGACGGGTACGAGATCAAGGCCCAACGAGTTTTCATTCAGCCATCCAGATTGCTCAACGTATCGAAGGTGTTGGTCAAGTCGATCAAGATCAGGTATTTTCATAGCCTACCCAGAATCAAGTGCAAGCATCACTCCCTACTTCAATGGATATAGATGTGCAACACGCTCAAATTTCTAACAGAAGGTCGCTACCAGAACGTGATGCACAAGGTCGCCCTAAGTGTTTCTATTGCAACACATATGGGCATATCAAGAGACAGTGTCAAAAACTGAGGGCTCATCAGCAGGAGCAGGTACAAAACACTCAGGTTCATGTCGGGGATGCTGCCACTCTTGCTGCTCTGCCGGAAAACATCTTGGCGGATGGATGATGGAAGGCACTCATCCGCAATTCCAAGTTGTTGCCACTTCCGGCCGCACGGTGACCATCATCCAGCTTGAAGGCATATCTCAGGAAGCATTACTTGACTCCGGTAGTACCATTTTCAATCAGTCGTTCTTTAGTAGACCTACTAACCATTTCAGTACTCTTTGGTGACAATCAACAAGTTTATCATTCTAATGTAGTTGCACACTGCACCTTTCATATTGCCAATACCACATTCACACATGCTTTTTATGTTCTCCCTAGGTAGTTATTTCCGGTCACAATTGGTTGTGATTGGTTTATTCAAGCCAGAGCCAAGCTACACTTTGACACTCATCACCTCATTCTTCCAAACACCCTCCCCATCCCACTCTTGTACTCACAACAAGGTCCCAACTTTGTACACGCTCAACACACAATCTTATCAACTGACAATCGCACCCATGACATCCGTCACTTGCTGAAAAATTTCACTTCTTTGTTTCATAAAACAAACACCACATCTAAAATCAACTTTCCGGTGTGCCATTCAATTTGCACGAGAGATTCTCCCCCAATTAAAATGGCCTCACGACGAAGATCCCCAGCCGCTAATGAACAAATTAATCTGATTGTGCAAGACATGTTACAAAAGGGCGTGATTGTCCCATCCAACAACAGTTGGGTCTCCGAGCCGCATCTGGTTAGGAAAGATGATGGTTCTCATCGTTTTTGCATCGATTTCCGTCCTCTGAACAAAGTAACAGTTCATGATAGTTACCCACTTCCTGGAATTGATGACCTCCTAGACCAATTAGGACGCTCTTGCTACTTTACCTCACTAGATTTGGCCTCAGGATATTGGCAGATACCACTCAATCCAGTTGACGCCCATAAAACTGCATTTCGGACCCCACTTGGCCTTTATGAATTCACCCGAATGCCATTTGGTCTCTCAGATGCTGGCAGCTCTTTTCAACGCACCGCCAACAGCATTTTCCATGACCTCATCTTACAAGGAGACATGGTAGTATACCTGGATGACATTCTAATCCACACAGTACCTGGGAGCATCACTTACAGGTTCTACATGAAGTGCTCAAGCGAATCCAGCAATATAATCTACAGCTACAATTCCAAAAGTGCAAGTGCGGCGCCACTAAACTTAAATTCCTTGGTTTCATTGTCTCAGCCAATGGTATTCAATTGGATCCTGACAAAGTGTTAGCCATACAGAATTACCCACCCCCTACAACTGTCAAGACACTCCAGAGCTTCCTCGGCATGGCTAATTTTTCTCTCCGCTTGTAGCAGGGCTACAGTGTCACTTCACAGGACAGGTAATTGGACAGTTAGCTACAGTTGGTCTGGTTTGGTTCACACTGGACGGACTCTTTGGGCTGGGAGTGACACGTGGCAGGGTACCTACGGTGATCTAGTGGACATCGTGGCCAAGTCAACATCACCACTCAGTTTGGAGATAGACTTAGCTGGCTGGACATTTATGGGCCGTTGGTGGCTCTTATGGTTGTACATATGAGTAGTCGTTTTGGGCCAGTTCCATTATCTTGTACGTAGTCGTCTAGAGGGAGTCTTACACAGAGAACCGCTTCACCATCCCTGCACATCTGAGCCTCGACACCCCCATTTGTACCTGTGAGTCCTGGGCTGGAGCTGAGTGTGCTGCCATGCCAGAGTCTGTACATGGTTCTTTGAGCTAGTCGAGTCCACATGTTCTGGTCCATTGTTGTGTCTTTGTTGTTTTCATTATTTCTGTGTTTCATTCTGTTTGAGAGAGTTTCCATTTGTTTGAGTGAGATTGTCACGCACATTGCACTGAGGGGCACCCACACTATAGAGAGCACGACACATTATCCGCGCTATAGGTGCTCTCATTTTGGCGATCACGGTGGGACCTCAACTGAAATCTCACTCTGTTGAGTAACTGGTTTCTTCCCTTCGCCTGTGCAGCCTGTTGGTCTCGTCCAGTTTCACCCTTGACAGCTTAATCTAGCTGGTCTAGTCTCTCGCCTTGTTGGTCTGGTCCTCTCTCGCCCTGGTCCACCCAGTGCTCGTCCCTGGTCTAGTCCTTCCTCGTCCTGGTCCAGGTCTGGTGGTCTTGTCACTCGCCCTGGTCTAGTAGAGTCTAGACCAATGTTCACCCAAGTGAAGGTTGTCTTGCCCAAGTGAAGGTATTCTTGCCCAAAGCTTGGTGGGGTTGGCGATTACTACATGACACATACAAGGAGGTCTTTGGAGCGTCAAAGTGCACTACTGAGTCCTCTGAAGTACTACCATAGACGGCGTCAACCCTTGGTGCCTAGTAGAAGCATATTAACCCCATCACCCATACCTACTCATACGGCTACCTCCATTCCTTCGACCGGTTCTACATCCTCCACGTCACCTTCTCCGGTAAGGCTCTCCCCCATTTTGTTACAGCAAGCTAGTGAGCAACAGACTCAGGAGCAAGAGGCCATGGAGGAGCTCACAAGTGTTCTGGCAAAGGTGAACATCAAGTTCCCTACCTTTAAAGGTCTCTCCGCAGAAGATGCAGACGACCATGCTCGGAGGTTTGTCTCTCTTTGCAGAGGTCGTGGCCTCAACAGAGAAGACACATAGTTGGTGCTCTTCCCGTCCACCTTGGATGGTCTTGCAAATAAATGGTACAGTCAGTTTGCTGAAAACCACTTTACTACTTGGACCATGTTAAGACAGCAGTTCTGTGAAGCTTTCCGACCAGGGGATTATCAAGAGAAGATTCTAGATGAGTTGGCCAACCTGTTGCTCCAGCCCAAGGAGACATTTGCAGAGCTCATGACCAGAACAAAGTCCCTGGTCGCCAAGCTGCCTCAGCAACCAGGGGAATTCATGGTGAAGAAGTGGGTAGAGAAGGCTCTGCCTAAGACTTCTCAACAAAAGCTCAGAGAAAGTTTCCGTCCTGAAGCCAGTCTGGAGGACTTTGTTGCTACTGCTACTAGAATAGAGGGAGCAAGAAGGCAATTCACTGACTCTCCTCAGTTAGATACTGCCCCTATACTCATGGACAGTCCATCAGACCCCTTGACTTCTCTAAGAAGGGAACTGGAAGCCCTAACGTTATAGCGAGCCCTTCACGAAGAGAGATCCTTCTCTCTCAGACAGGAGAAGCCTCCACATCAAGAGGCTTATGATCAACTTAAAAGAGAGTTAGAAGAGCTCAGGTCTCAGCAGGAGACTAAGGCTATGGTATGGTGTAGTTCATGCCGCTCTCCAGGACACCCTCCACAGGACTGTCCCCTTCGCTCTTATTGCCACTTCTGCGAAAAATCGGGTCATGAAGATAAGGATTGCTACTATATAAAGGGATTGCACAAAATACAGCAAAGTCTTGGTCCTACTCTCCAACAGGGGTTAGCACCAACATCCAACATGGTTTCCCACTACAACCATCCCAACTACATGCCACCTTTGCTCAATACCCCTGCTGTCCAAGGTATGTCAAGTACTTTCCCGACTCAAAGTTTTTATAATGCTAATGCCACCTCGACCCCTCAGAGCTTCTACACTTCAGCCTCCAACTCCATGCAGCAACCACCTCGTCCCCCGTTTCGTCCTTCCAATCGGCCCATACTCTGCTACAGATGCGGACAATATGGGCATTATCAGAGCAAGTGTCCTTTACCTGACGGGTCCCCTCCTTGTCGTCGTTGCCCTGATTCGAAGGATCACTACAGTAAGGATTGTCCCACGCAAAGGGCATCCACGTCTTCAAGCTCGACTCAGAACCAGCAAGAATTCACCTTCCCGAAGATAAACTTGATTACTGTGAACACCGTGCCTCAACCATCACGTGCTACTCATGTGGTTAAGCCACTGCAAGTGGAGCCTGCTGGTGTCCTTACTCAGGCACAAAGAGCAGCTCTTGGTCTCAGTCTGCCCACAGGTCCACCTCGCCAGTCCCCACTTCCTCAACTTGGTCTATTTGACCCAAAGGACGAGTCCTTCAAAATTGCTCAGAGCAAACCAACTTCACTGTTATCTGACATTGATGGAGCCTTCTTGGAAGCAGTGGCTGACTTGGAACAGATTAAGGTCCCAAAGGGATCCCAGTTCGAAGGCGCCAAGCCCACAGCAGAAGCCATCTTGAAAAATACTTTTCAGCAGGTGTCACTATACGACATGCTAAGGCTCGATGCAACACTTAGAAGTGACACCCTGTCAGTCATTCAGTCTCTGTACCCGAGGGCTGGGCCTAGTGGCGGGCACCTCCCTGTACAGACCTCAGAGTCTTATTTGATTTCCTATCCATCTGCTCCCCTCACCGATTATAAAAGTCCTCGCCTCACTGTATCTATTCTTGGGTAACAGCTATCCGGCGTCATCGTTGATGGAGGATCTGGAATCAATTTGATGCCCGAATTCACTATGATGGCCTTAGGTTTAAAGCCTACCCGACCTGCTCCTTTCACTGTTACATTGGCCGATCAGAGAACAGTCTACCCAGTGGGCATAGTCAACAAGGTGCCTGTGAAGGTACAAGATTTCACTTTTAACGTGGATTTTGTGGTAGTTCACAGGCACAAGATTTCACTTTTAACGTGGATTTTGTGGTAGTTAATCTTCCCCAGGTAGAGGGAGGTTATCCCTTGCTGATTGGTAGGCCATGGTTGCGACATACGAAAGCACTTCACGACTGGGGAACCGACGCCATGTGGATACATACTCCTGGCTCTCCAATGCAACAAATTTGTCTCGAAGGAGGTATGGATCCGGTCGTTCAGCATAGCTCTTTGTCACTAGAGTCCAACCCTGACTTGGAGCAATCGGCCCCTCCTGATGGGTCCGATGAACACTTACTGCAGTGGTTAGAAGCTACCTCTTCGATGCCATGCTATGTAGTCTCTCTTCAACCTTTGCCAACAGATTCACCCTCTCCCCCTGATCCTACACCTAAAGCTAACCCTGAAGCCAGTAATCCCAGTCAGCCAAGTGAGCCAGAACCAAGTGGACCGGTCTCTAGTGCCCATCCTTCAGAGGGTCCCTTGATGGAAACCGTCGGCCTGGGTGAGCCTATAACCCACCATAGAAGGGGGAAAAAGTCTCCGTTGCAAGAGTTGGCCAACACCCTAGCTCCTTCCTTAGCATCTACTCCATCTAACTCTCCACCCATGCCCGAGCACTTTGAGGTATCTGAGGATTTACCATTTGCAGAGCTTCCATCAGGATGGTTGCAGGAAGAGTATGTTGATTTCAACATTGATCAGACGCCAGCTCATAATGTCCAGAAGCTAACAGAGGCGGCACGATCTTCTCCCTATGACGCAGCCTCGCCCACTGCACCGCCTGACCCAGTCAGAGAGGTCAACCTAGGCGGCCCTGACAACCATCAGCCCATCTTATTAGCCACTTGGTTATGGGATCACCCCGCTCTACTCGACCTGGTAATCTCCTTCGTGCGCTCTTTCAAGGATGTGTTTGCCTGGTCTTACCACGATTTGGAAGGAATCCCAGCAGAGCTAGGAGTCCACACAATTCCTCTGGTTGAGGGGGCTAAGCCGGTTAGAGGACAGGCTTACAAACCGAATCCCAAGTATGCAGAAGCAGTCAAAATCGAGTTGGAAAAAATGCAAGAAGCAAGTATTATTGTACCAGTAGAGCACTCAGAATGGTTGTCCCGTATGGTTATTGCCCCAAAGAAGCAGTCCAACAAAATTCGAGTTTGCGTCGACTACCGGGCTCTGAATAAGGTCACAATCCCGGACGGATTTCCGACACCTTTCACTGAGAGAGTCCTCGAAGATGTCGCTGGCCATGTACTGTATAGTTTTATGGACGGGTTCAGCGACTACAATCAGTTAGGAATACATCCTGACGACCAAATCAAAACAGCTTTTGTGACTCCCTTGGGTATTTTCATCTACACTAGAATGTCTTTTGGGCTTAAAAATCCACCGCCTTCTTTCAATCGCATAGTATATCTCATCTTTTGTCCTCTGCTTACTGATCACCTTCGCATATTCATGGACGACTTTTCCACCTTCTCGGGTGCTCAATGTTCGACCCCAGTAGAAAATCTAAAGGAGCATCTTGCTCAACTCTCTGCAGTCTTCCTCAGGTGCAGAGAGGCACGGTTAAAGCTCAATCTGAACAAGTGTCATTTTTTGGTCACAGAGGGCACACTGTTGGGCCATGTGGTCTCTGCTCAAGGTTTAGCACCTAACCCACAGAAGATAGTGGCAATCTTGAAGTTACCTCCTCCCATAAATCCCAAAGGTGTTCAGAGCTTTGTGGGCCACACCGGATATCATCGCAGGTTTATACGTATGTATGCACAGGTGGCTCAACCATTGACCCGGCTCACCAGTGCTGTTGTTCCCTTCCAATGGTCAACACCTGAGGCCGAAGCATTTGCATACCTCAAAAAACGCCTCACTGAAGCGCCTATTCTAGTTGCCCCGGATTGGGCCCTACCTTTTCATGTGCATACACATGCCAGTCTGCTAGCTGTGGGTGCTGTGCTGACTCAGCCTAGCAAAGAGTTCAACTTGGATCGCCCTGTACATTATGCAAGTCGCCTGCTCACCAAAGCAGAGCGCAACTATAGCACCACAGAGAGGGAAGGTTTGGCTATAGTGTATGCTCTACAAAAATTTCGTCGCTATTTGCTAGGGGTCCACTTCACAATTATTATTGATCACCATGCCTTGTGCTATCTGCTTAATAAGCCACAGGTCGCAGGTCGAGTATGGCGATGGCTCCTCCTATTCCAAGAGTTTGATTTTGAAGTGGTACTCCGTCCTGGTAAGCATCATGTAATGGTTGACCACCTCTCTCGCATTCACACAGGCGAAGAAGCTACTGGGATTGCGGATGACTTTCTAGATAGCAGTCTTTTTAAAATCAATACAACACCGGAATGGTACGGCGAGGTCTTACATTTTCTATCTACTGGGCTGTACCCAGAGTGGGCATCCCCACTGCAAAAGAGGAGATCGCTGTTGAAGTCCAGGCCTTTCACTCTAACTGGGGGCCAGCTCTACAAAGCGGGACCAAATGGTGTTCTGAAGCGTTGTGTCTCGCCTCATGAGGTGGAGCATATTCTGGAGGATGCCCACAATGGTCCCACTGGTGGCCATTACCCAGAAGATTCTACAGAGTGGTCTATGGTGGCCCTACGTTTTTAAGGATGCAATAGCATATTCGAAGGTTTGTGATGTGTGCCAGTGCTGTGGGCCGAAGCCAAGTAAGCAATCCAACCGTCCTCTGCAGGTTTCGATGGCGTGGCTACCTTTTGAGAGATGGGGCTTGGACTTTGTGGGTCCAATATATCCCCCGGCTCAACCAGGTAATCGCAAATATCTGCTAGTGGCTACCGACTATGCAACAAAGTGGGCACAGGTACTGGCGACAGTAGATTGCACTGGCAATACAGTAGCCAAATTTTTATATGAAAATATTTTATGCAGATTTGGATGTCCCTTGAGATCACCAGTGATAGGGGCAGTCATTTTGTCAATGACATGATCTCAACTTTGCTGGCCAATTACAAGATTTTTCATCACAAGTCGTGCTCTTATTACCCTAGAGCCAATGGGCAAGCTGAGAGCACCAACAAGGTTCTGATCGCCCTCCTACGGAAAGCATGTCATCTCCATCGAGCATCGTGGGCTCAGGCTGTGCACGGCACTCTTTGGGCATACCGCACATCTTTCAAAGCAACAACGAATCACACGCCTTTTCAACTGACTTTCGGTTTGGAAGCCATAGCTCCATTTGAGTTCAACTCCGGATCCCCTAGGGTGGGCAGTCTGTGTGCAAGTTGGGGCATGGAATCTGCTTCTATATCCCGTCTCACCTTATTGGATGAAAGCCGACGTTTAGCTTCACATACTCTGCAAGCGGAGCAACTTCGTCGCAAAGCGTGGCATGATCACAACCTCAGAAAGGCGAAAATAACGAAAGGCACACTGGTGCTACTCTATCAGGCAAAATATTTGAAAAAAGCAAAGAAGCTGGTTCCAGCTTGGCAAGGGCCCTTCGTGGTGGAAGAGATTTTACCACAGGGGGCAGTTCACTTAGTCACTCTAGAAGGCGTTCCCTTGCCACTGGTAAACGTATCAAGGATTAAATGCTATCACTCGCCCTAATTATATACACATCTACTGATGATAGCTATCCCAACACCATATGATTCTTCCCTCCTCTCAGTTCGGTATTTCTCCCTGGCTTACCATTTTCCCCTCTTCTCAAACTCCCCTTGTTTCAATGCATGCATCAGTTACTGTTGTTCTGTCTCTGTCTATGCTCCCCTCTGTAATTTCCGAGGTTCAAGTCTCATCTAATAGATCTTTTGATTGTTGGATATTGTTTGACGATTAAACCAGCTCAACTGCATCTCTCTTTTCCGTCTCAAATTTTTACACGCACTATCTCACCATCAAATCTCTCTCTTTGCCTTCTGGGACTATCTCTTGTAAAAGACTCCTCAAATTGATTCCGTACTGATGTTTTCCTCCTGTCAATTGGAGCTAGTTCTGGTTAATAAACCCCATAGCCAAAAAGATAAGGCCTAAATCGTTATTCTCTATCTCTGACAGCACTTTATATCTGGCTCTCTATTTAGGCCTTGTTCTTTCTTTTCCCCCGCACTGGTCTTGCTTATTGAGCCCTTGTCATCTCTAAACCTGACCCACATTCTCTCCTCCTGCAGAGTTCCCATCCTGAACATGCTTGAATGCGTCTTTTTGCCATGTCTCAGGTTTTATATCCCCTAACAATGCCTCGTAGACATCCACATGGAGCTCTTCTTTCGATGAATTTGCACTTCTTACAGCAAATTGGGATTCTCATACAGTGCTGCCCACCAATTTCCTGATATCTTCAATAAGCCTCATCTCATAAGTGCTTTTTGTCGACTCTCAGAAGTGCTTTTTGTCGAATGTGGCTGCCCCCTCACCATTCACCACTAATATCCCAACCCCCTCGCCCTACCTACCCTCCCCTTAGTGCTCGCCCCTACCTACCCTCTCCACACCCCCTCGCCCCTACCCTATCCCAACCCCTTACTCCCTCGCCCCTACCTACCCTCTCCACACCCCCTCGCCCCTACCCTATCCCAACCTCTTACTGCTCGCCCCTACCTACCCTCTCAAACCCCCTCGCCCCTACCCTCCCTTACACCCTCGCCCCTACCTACCCTCCCCTTACCCCCTCGCCCCTACCTACCCTCCCCTTACCCACTCGCCCCTACCCTACCCAACCCCCTCGCCTCTACCCTCTCCCACTAGCCTCGCCCCTACCTACCCTCCACTTACTACTCGCCCCTACCTACCCTCTCATACCCCAAACCCTCGCGCCCTACCCCTCCTATTTTGTTCTCGCCACTACCCTCCCTTACTCGCTCGCCTCTACCCTATCCCAACCCCTCGACCTACCCTCCTACTCCACTCGCCCTCGTCCTCACAAATTCCCTCGCCCACCCTACTCTTCCTGCATCCATCCTCCTGCTCAACGTTTTTTGAAAGTGCAGCCTACTAGAGTGCAAAACATCGCTTTTTTTAAAAAAAACTGCAGCCTACTGTGTAATTAGGCTTTTTAAGTACAGCTTTTCAAAGTTCAGCATTGGGAGTTCCAGTACAGCCCTACATCTTGTATTGGGAGTTCCAGTACAGCGCTACATCTTGTATTGGGAGTTCCAAAGTTCCTGCACACTACCAAACCAAGCAGCTAGCTTTACGATGGCTGGTACAAGCAAACAAGCTAGGAACAAGAAAGCTCTCTCCAGAGAGGCCAACTGAGACATCCCAAAGTTCTGCAACGGAAGAGGATGTGGATACATCCAGCCATGGCCTCACTGATGTGTCCTCCACTCATCACAGTGATGAAAATTACAAGGATTCCGAATCAAGCTCTGCTTCCGACTCGGAGTCTTCGAGCAACGAGGAAGAGGAAGAGGAAGAGGATGAAGAAGAAGAAGCTGTAAAGAACCAAAAGAAGAGGAAAGCCATCATGCAGGTATTGAGTCATCAAATTCCTCGACCTCCTTCTTCCAAGACCCAAACGAAGTTCACACTGAACTTCCATCTGCGGCAGCCTCATCCGTCTCTTCGAGAAGTCTTATCAAAAGACCAGCTACACAAGCTAGGTGTGTCAGCATTAGCAGACACCGAGCTGCCTTCTGATATTCCCGTGGATATGGTGCATGCACTCCTCAAGTTTTTTCCCAAAGTTAGAGGACACCCACTGACTGCTACACGAATTGATAACGCTTTGGGGATGACAACTTTTCCTGCAGTAAAACCAGCTACGCGAACCTATTCACAACTTTCGAAAGATACGACAATCGAGGCATGCAAAGAGCTACTTAGTACGAGTCATGCTGACTATGCAAGGAATAAAAAGCTCTGGGCCATTTTCAAGTATTACTTTTTGGTCAGAGATCCTAAAGTCAGCCAGGGGAAGGACAGATGTGACGTGCCTACTCTATTCTCGCACTGCGAAGGCCTATACTGCCTCATCCACACCATCCCGTGTGGCTTTCATCAAATTTTATTTACCTCTTTACAGTCGCGGGCTAAAAGATTCAGAGCTCGGGTACAATCTGTGCAATCTAGCTTTCAATGCTTCGCAGCTCCGATGTTGGCCTGGGTCATTAATATACCTGTTAGTCCTATGGATGTGGATGTGGATGCGGAGATGCAGCGTAAAAGCTCTAAGGGAAAAGGGAAAGATATTGAACAAACAATGGATCTATCTGAAAATCCAAAGAAAAAGAGAGCAAAGGTTGTGAAGGACACAGTAGCATCATTAGTATCCCTGCCAGTTTCGGAAAGCCAACAGCTTCGAGTGAAGCAACCAGTTCGCCGTTCCTCGCATACGGTCGCTACTGATTCGATGGTAAGTTCAGGTGGTGCAGATCACACTATGCATGTCACAGCTGTGGCTTCTACAGTGTGTGTTCCTCTCTCTACTGCTGCTATTTTTACCCCTACCGCCACAGTGAACTAGCTCCCACATCCCAGTGGCACTTGCTTCTTCTCCTATGCCTAGTCCTTCACCAACCACTCCTACCATCTCTACTTCGACAGAGAGGCATGCGCCTAGTCCACCGCGAGCAGTACCACTTGTCACACCAGTCCCACCAGCTGTACCACTCGCCAGCTCTCTTCACCGTGACACTGTTACAGAACCTTCCACAAGGTCGAACTCTACATCATTTTTTCGGCTATCTGAGGATATATTGCAGGAGTCTAGGCAAGCCATTGCCACCATTGAGCTGGGAGCAGAGCGTTTAGCAGCCACACACCAGCGTCACGCAGCTACTTACGCCGCTATGGAGAGAGCTCTGAAGGTTGCTGAAAGCGCCATCGCTGATAGGGATGCCACTATTTTCGCACTCCAACAGGCCCTGAAGTTAAAGTCTCAAGTGATTAGTGACCTTCATAATCAACTACAAGGATTTAGAGAATTGCTGTTACATGAAAATCGGGCAACGCAGCCTACGATGATGGGTATGGGATATGGGTGGACTGGAGCAAGTACACCAGTGCAGCATACAGCAATGGGTCCTTCTCAGCAGTTTATGGGACTCTACTCACAAACTCCAGTTCCCGCTCAGTACTACAATCAACAACAACAACAGTATCCTCCTCCTCAGGGGTTTCAGTCTTCACCATTGCCTCAGATGCAAAATATGACTTGTTGTGATGGAGTTGCTGGAGCACATCGCCATGGCTGTGTTACTCGACGTCCTCAGTACACTACAGGACAGGTGCTACCATCTGCCCAGCAGCAGGTAGCTGGTCATTTCACTTACTGACAGGAGAGCTCACATACAGCAAGGCCCCACAATCGATTTGATGGCTCCACCTCCAGAGGCTGATACTTCGGATGCAGCAGTGGCCACCACTCTATCTCTTGGATGAGAGATTCAGGAGCTCACCATTGTACATACTAGTAGTTTTCTTTCACAGTTTCAATCTTCCTTTCACCGAGACGGTGAGCGGTCTTGTGGCGGGCAACCTGTAGCAGGGCTACAGTGTCACTTCACAAGACAGGCAGTTGGACAATTAGCTACAGTTGGTCTGGTCTGGTTCACATTGGACGGACCCTTTGGACTGGGAGTGACACGTGGCAGGGTACCTACGGTGGTCTAGTGGACATCGTGGCCAGGTCACCACCACCACTCAGTTTGGAGATAGACTTAGCTGGCTGGACATTTATGGGCCGTTGGTGGCTCTTATGGTTGTACATATGAGTAGTCGTTTTGGGCCAGTTCCATTATCTTGTACGTAGTCGTCTAGAGGGAGTCTTACACAGAGCACCGCTTCACCATCCCTGCACATCTGAGCCTCGACACCCCCATTTGTACCTGTGAGTCTTGGGCTGGAGCTGAGTGTGCTGCCATGCCAGAGTCTGTACATGGTTCTTTGAGCTAGTCGAGTCCACATGTTCTGGTCCACTGTTGTGTCTCTGTTGTTTTCCATTATTTCTGTGTTTCATTCTGTTTGAGAGAGTTTCCATTTGTTTGAGTGAGATTGTCACGCACATTGCACTGAGGGGCACCCACACTGTAGAGAGCACGACACATTATCCGCGCTACACCGCTTTGTCCCCAATCTGGCCTCCATCACGTATCCTCTTCGTCAGCTTCTCAAGAAAGGTAGTAAGTATAACTGGACTTCTGCATGTCAACAGAGCTTTAACCAGTTCAAACAGATCATTTTGCAGGCAGCAGTTCTCGCACATCCTAACTTCCAAAAGTCGTTCTTGCTGCAGACAGACGCCTCCAATCATGGGTTGGGGGCCATGCTGCTCAACAAGATGACCATGATTGCTGGCGCCCGGTCTCATTCATCAGCAGGTCAGTCACTTCAGCGGAAACCAATTATTCCACTACTGAAAAGGAGTTGTTGGCCATTGTTTGGGCTTTTGCCAAATTTTACCCATACCTACAAGGGTCAAATGTGATGGTAGAAACCGACCATCAGCCACTCATACCCCTTTTGCAGAAACATCATCCCCATACCTACAAGGGTCAAATGTGATGGTAGAAACCGACCATCAGCCACTCATACCCCTTTTGCAGAAACATCATCCCCCAGGCCGGCTTTTACGCTGGGTGTTGGCGCTTCAAGAATACACTTTCACAATTCAATACCGCAAGGGTTCAACCAACTATGTGGCCGATGGACTGTCCAATGCTGAACTCCAATCAGCCCAATTCACACCAGATCCTGTAGAGCTCCCTGTAAGTTTGTCCCAGATGGCTATTCTACAATAACACGACCCTACTATTCAAACTTTGACAAATTCTCTTCACTCTAGGCTTCTCACTCCAGCACACAAGCACTTTGTAATCATCGAGAATGTCTTGTATTATTCTTCCCCTGGTTGTGAGCCCCGAGTGTATGTCCCTGCTGCCCTACGCCCTCACTATTTGGCCTATTATCATAGCCACCCCATGTCAGGTCATCTAGGATTCCATAAAGTGCTTGAAAAACTTAGGCAGCATTATTTTTGGCCCAAAATGCGTCAGTCCGTCTCGCAATTCATCCAACAGTGTCAAATTTGCCAGCACATTCTGTCTCCTACAGAGAAGCCAGGTCTCTTATCACCCATCCTAGCTCGTACACCTTTCGAGCTCATTGGCTGGGATTTCATGGGCCCTTTTCCAGCTTCCTTACAGGGTACTCGCTACATCCTCGTCCTCACCGAATACCTTACACGCTGGTGTGAGGCGATAGCCCTCCCTGACGTCTCAGAGAATACAATCGCCCACGCCCTCCTGCACAAACTCATTTTCAGCCATGGTTGTCCTCTTCAACTCCTATCCGATCAAGGCCCACAGTTCAAAGCAGAGGTCCTCGAAGTCCTTACCAAAGCCCTCGGTGTTCAACAACTCTTTACTTCCGCTTATCACCCGCAAACCAACGGCCTCACCGAGCGCATGAATCGTACCCTCAAGCAAATAATCGCTGCATTTGTGGACCCTCTTCATCAAACCTGGGATCAAATACTCCCATATGCAGTACATGCCTACAATACCTCGGTCCAGTCATCAACCCGGATCAGCCCTTTCTGAGCTCTCTATGGCAGGGATCCTCGATTACCACCAGATCTACATACTGTCAGTCTTCAGCCCTCCAAGTCAGATGCCATTGATTGGTTGCATTACCTACAACAAGTACAGTCCTTACTCCGCAGCGCCTTGCTCCGCAATCTTCAGCAAGCACAAACTGCGGCAGAAAAAAGCTTACAATAATGGCTGTGTTCCCGTCGCATACAACCAAGGGGATCATGTAATGCTTTACTACCCACTCCAGCGCAAAGGGCTCAGAGAATCTCTCCTCCATTGGTGGCTTGGTCCGTATGTAGTTCTGCAGAAACTTCGCACCAACACATACAGGCTGCAACGCATCTCCAATGGCGCCATCACAATAGCCCATGTAATTCGCATGAAGCCTTTTCATGAACCCCAGTAGGATTGACTTAGGGGGGAGATGTGGCATTGTATCTACTCTGGCATTGTATGCTCGCATACCCAGCACGCTGATCTGGCAGTTGTAACTAACCAAATCTTGGTGACCACATTAGTGGCCTATAATAGAAGAGGCCTGGCCGGTTCCAAGGCAGGTGGATTCAGTCTAATCTAGGTCTAGCTAGAGTATTCCACAATAGTCTAGAAATAAATAAAAATCAAAAATTCAGCATATAACCTCCTCCTGCGAGAGGCGAGCTCAACTCTCGCCCCTCTCTCATCTCTCACCCTTCGCCATTTAGAATTGGTCTTTCGCCCTGCTCTCTCTAGCCTCGCCCTCGCCTCTCGTCTCTGACCTATTGCCTCTAACCCTTCGCCAGTAAGTATTCATCTAAAAACTCAGCCAAGACAACAGTTCAACGTCAAAGTTTAAAATCCAGAAACGCCACTTACTGGCTGTTGCGCAGCTTCATCAAGAATCCCCATGTCATCTAGTACCATCAGCGCCTTGCACACAGGTCTTGGCGGTCTCCTCTCGCATGTAGCACGCATGTAAAAGTACTCCAGACTGCAGCGCAGATTTGGATAAGGCCTTCTCAGTTTAGCATATGTATCTGGTTGTGGGTGCAAAGGAGACGTAAAACCTTGTGGAATTTGTCCTGCTACAAAGTTGCTACAGTTTCTGTTGAGTGCACCAGCCTAGTGGGAAGTGTTTTGAGTTCAATTTTCTACCACAGTTTTTATCCACTGGCATATCGTGTAGCTTTTGCTATCATCTCCCTGCTTCTCCATCATTCTCCACTGTATATATCACCATTGTTCTTGCAGAGTCAGTAGGTAGATTTCCACCACTCTCTGGGACGTTGAGTGGTCTTGTGGCAGGCAACCTGTAGCGGGCTACAGTGTCACTTGCATGGGTAAGGCAGTTACAGTCGGTTGGGTTCACATTGGATCCTAGATAGTGACATGTGGCAGGAGTGGTGGTCTCGAGGACACCGTGGCTAGTTCTTCCTCACCACAGTTCAGAGATAGGCACAGCTGGACTCTCAGGGATATTTGAATTATCCGTTGGTCGCCCTTTTGTATATATGCTCATATTTGCTTTAGTCTGGTTATGCTGTTCTAGATGGTTTTATGAGTCTTGAGTCTAACGTCATGGGTTCAGTCTAGCACCACACATCTGCACTCTCCCTACACATTGGAGCCTCGACAGCCCCATTGTCCCCATGAGTCCTAGGCTTGGAGCTGAATGTGCTGCCAGCCAGAGTCTGTATTGGTTCACATGAGTTAGTGGAGTCCCATGATGTTCGGAGTCCACTGTTGAGTCATTTGAGCTTGCTCTATTGTTCCATTGTTTACGGTGTTTTCCTTCTATTGGAGTGAGGTTTCACACACATTGCATCGAGGAGCACCCACAGTTGAGAGCACGACACACTATTCCTCCTACACAAACCCATCATGGATGCCCACTCGAATCAACAAACAACAAATTGCCATCCACGCTGGCTGCGCATATGGACAAACCCAGAAACAATGTCTCAAAGGCTCAGGCTCCAAAGTACATCTCTGACAAGTTGGATGATGACCAGGTGACTGCCGACCAAGTGCCTATAGGCAATCCAGCATGTGCTATCATCCACATGAAAAAACATGTCCTGCACCTGACCAGGAGGGTCCAGATGCAGGACCAAAACTGTCGCTGAAAAGTTGGGAGGATGCGGTGATCCTGCCACACCTCTGACTGGTGTGGACGGTGAGGTGGATGCCGGGTTCGCAAAAGTAGCCTCCTCCCAAGGGAGACTCTGTATTCAAAAAAGGATAGAGGGGCTTCATGATTTGCTCAGCACTTCTTACAGTATTAACAGAAACCATCTCTCCATCACCAACGTACACTATTCTATACCCACAAATCTCCTAGAGTTAGACATCCATCTGCGAAGTCAATCTTTAGGAGTAGTCCTTGACCTGAAAAAAACGACTACTGTTTTAATTTCCAAAATGATTGGAAGCTACAGTCTCATAAATATTTGCCAGGTTTATTAATGCCACTGTAGAAACATTTTTCCAGGATTCATTTCTAGCTAATGGGTAAAGATCCAGAAGAATAGACTATCTATACACCCAGGTCAATGGTAGCAGGAAAGACTGATACAAGCATTGATCCTTTTTCGATGGAGGACAAACCAAACCCTGCAGGATTTTTCATGTTCATTAACAACGTTTCTTATCTAGATATGAATCACCATAAAGGGTCCTAATACAGCCTTCCTTCAGAGCTTCGAAACCCATCTTACCACTATAGTACAGCTTTGCTCTTGAACCAGAAGGTGGTATAAAATTGTTTTTTCCAAATGCATAAGGGCTAGCTTAATAGTCAAGTACCTTATTTCTAGGCCAACTTCTGCCTGGAGATCAAACAGGGTTAAATTTCCAAAGAATTTAATACATTGGAAGCAAGATTCTTGCATAAAAGAACATCAAGTGTCTTGAGTTTAGGCATTAAGTGCTAACGTTCAGCATACATGAAATACAATCTAAGACCAAGACAAAATTCACGTTATTGCTTTCTTCAGAGTTACACTATAAAGGTAAAGGGTTTGACCTTCAAAGGGCTGGCAGGTGCGTAAGAGTCATCATCTTCAGCAATAACCAGTACCTCATCTCCTTCACATAGCACGTAATCATCGTCGGGATTCAACATTATCCTCCCTTTATCACCAGCAGCTTTGACTCCACAAGATATAGCATCTGGAAAGCTTACAAGGACATCTTTAAATGGCACACCATCCAATTGTGGCCATCTTTTAAGATAAAACTCTGCTTTGTCAAATCCAAGAATGTCCTCCCAAATCTGCGGTTATCAAAGAGCAATGTGCTTGCAATGCTTCATCATTTTTCCCTGTAAAAAATAAAGAGCACAAATGAGAATTCCTGAGCATGGAATTTGACCTGAGCAAGGCCTGGTTGACGGGCACATTGGATCATAAGGCGCCCAATCACATCATGCGCAACAACAGTTTCCACAATGTCTCCCCCAACTAACTTTACGAGTGGCTCATTATCAAGATCACTTAGTTCTACAACAATATGACCTCTAAGGCCCTCCTTGACAGCTGTTAGACTAAGCACGACTCGTAAGGCTCTTGCATCACTCTGCAAAATAAAATAGTGCTTCTTAGCAGTGATTGCCCAAAATAACAAACACACCAAGTAAAAAAACTTTTCAGAAAGCCTCACAGAAGTAATTATGAATCAATATTCTTTGGAAGTTAAACCTACAAGAAATGAATCCTATTTAATGTACTTGTGGCTGGCTTAGCACAAAACCCAGAACCATTTGGTCTGTATGGACTGCAGGAATGAATCAGGGATTGAGCTCAACAGAAGCATAAATGATGAATCGTAGTATTGAGATTGTATCAATATTGCATGACCAATCAAAACAGCCATGTACAAAGTCTAGAAGAACAACATTGGACATGAACATGACAAGCCCATGTTCAAGACGGCAAAGCAGCCAGGGACAATAAGCCAATCAATATCGCTGCCAAGATGCCATCCTTCCAACACATGCATTAGCCACAGAAATGACCCCAGCAGTGGTGAGTGAAGGTACATTCCAAAGCAAAATGTTTATCGACCAGAATACATGTTCTTGAACGCCACTTGCATCATCAAAAATAAAGGTATCCTGGTGGTCCACCTATGCCGAAAACCAAAATCAGCAGAAATGCTAAGTATGAGCTGCATGAGAGCACTATCCAGAAACCAGACAATCCAGATGTCTTGCCTACTCAACTGCCTCATAAAAGGTGAAAATATTGTCAAGGATGCATCATTCCTGAACGAAGCTGTAGCAGGAAAACAAAGTCGTGCTCTCTACTGTGGGTACTCCTCGGTGCAATATGCAAGAAACCTCACTCCATGCACACACTCAGAGAACTGATATGGCACACAGAACGATATATATACCAAGATGAATCCAGGATAAGCCCAGATTCACCCTTCAAGGAAAGTGCAAGGCATACACTCATGGTAGTCACCCACAACACAATATAACCATCACCTCCATCATGCATAGTATTGAATAAATACGACATCCCCACTACCGTCGTCAATGCCCAATAGTAACTGTAGAACAAGGTACTCAAACATAAGACAGATAAGTCCCAAGCCCAATGTGAGCATCAACTACTCTCAAGTACCAACTACAACTCCGGCTGGCTGCGCACACAGCTCCATACCCAGTCCTCTTAGGTACAATGGGGGTGTCTAAGGCTCAGAATGTGAGAGCACCTCTAGCAGGAAAACAATGTTGTGCGCTCTACTATGGGTGCTCCTCAGTGCAATATGCAAGAAACCTCACTCCATGCACGCACTAAACAACGAAAATGCAACAGAGAACTGATATGACACATAGAACAGAAAACATAAGACAAATAATTTATAAACTCCAAGCCCAATGTGAGCATCGACTACTCTCAAGTATCAGCTACAACTCAGCTGGCAGAACAATCAGCTCCAAACCAAACGCTCTCATGTGCGATTGTGTCATGTGCAGGGAGAGTGTTGTGTGCAAGAGAGACTCTAGACCAAAGACTCATATCAAACACATGTCAAACTCCTCATATATACAATGGCTACCCATCACACATAACTCTAGCAAAATATATATGAACAGATAATTGCACATATCTGCGAACTGTAGTTGTGGTGATAGGCTGGCCACGGTGTCCACTCAACTATCACTCCTCAGTGTCCTACAGAGCACCTGGTCCACTATACCACCGGCAGTCTAGTGCACCAGTCAAGTGTGAACCAAAGACCAACCATAGCTGTTGCTCAGTCTGGTTAGCCCTGCTACAAGTTGCCCGCCACAAGACCACTCACAGTCCCCAGTGAGTAACGCTACCAAACCAAATTGTCAAGATATCAAAACACCAAGTATAAGCAATTAAAGGAGGCCTCCATGTTACAGATGCTCTGAAGAAGGAGGTTGTTGTGTGTAAAAGGGCAGTAAAGGCCACGAGTATGGTGTTGGATAGGTCCCAACACTAAGAGGTGGAGGGTACGTCTGAATATGCATGGCTCCTCCCTATCATGGTGCAAAGCACCTCGTTAACCACTACAGCCGTGCCAGCAAGAAAAAGTTATGCCAAAGTCCAATGGAGCAATTTCCTCTTGATGGATAGGAGGAGAGGATCAATCTACGGCCCTGGTGACAAATCCGAAACAACTTGACTACCCATGTATCGAACGGGTGTCTCTGGGGGATCCACCTAAAGCCCTCTCCAGCCAACCAATCGGGCATGGGAGCACGACCAACCCAAAAAGCCAAAGAGTTCCACCAGTTAATCAATGCTCTTGACGCACAACGAAACACCTCAAGAGACTACTCACATTGTCACGAGGACGTGGAACCTGTTAACTATGTCACGAGGACGTGGCAACTGCTAACCTTAGTTGTTAGTTTCTTTCCAATGATTTTAGTTTGATTTTTGAGATGTCACGTGCACATCTAACCCTATGTGTACGTGGACAAGCTACTTCATGACATGGATTCAGTTCAGTTCAGTTAGCCTAGCATAAGAAGTGTTCTGGCACTTTTGTGAGTCTGTTCACATACCGTGCATGACTAGGCACTTAGAGTAGATGCATATCCTCTGGTTGCACACAGCATGATCATCAGATTTCCATCAGAGCCCATCAGGAGCATTTTTACACTGCATAGACCTATTTTCTCTATTTTAGTCAATTTTCACTTATTATTTTTAAGTGACTTGTGTTGGGAACTAGGTAGGGCAAATTTAGCAAGCAAGTACATAAGCAACCTAGCGCTAGTACTTTCTGGCAAAAGAGGCAGCAGGAACACCCTTGTTCAACAGGCACCTTCTCAGCAAGATCCCCCCCCCCTAGCAGACCCTAGCGTTTTACAAACTGTAGACCTAGCGTTTTTTCAGCCATCTTCAAGCCTGGCGTTTTGCATTGTGTTGGGGTATAAAGCCCAATGTGGTCGCCCAGGTAAGTGGGCGGGCCGCCAGGTATGTACACATATTCTTTTGTAAAAACCTAATAAGAACTCACTATGCTCTACACATTACAGTAGAGCGAGTTCACCATATCGTCGTGCTCTTCTTCTCGCACTCTCTCTCGCGTCGCACTTCCGCTCGTACTCCTTCAACTGGTATCAGATCTCAGATCGAGGCTCGGAGCAGCACTGCAGGAGGCTAGAGTCACCAGCTCACATTGGAGTGAAATTCGACAGGCGAAGACACGGCCCCAAATCTCGTGGGCGAGCCCGAAGGGCTCGGTGTGCTCAGAATTTCTCAAGCACAAGGATGAAGCGTTTAGTGTTTTCAAAACGTTTGTGACACTTGTGGAGAATCAGAGTGGCAAGAAGCTTAAATGCTTACGCACTGACAATGGTGGAGAGTACGTTTCAAAGGCCTTTCAGGACTTTTGTGAGTCAAAAGGTATAAAACGTGAACTTACTGCTCCTTACAATCCTCCTCAAAATGGTGTTGCTGAGAGGATGAATAGGACCATACAAGAGAAGGTCAGAAGTATGTTGTCTAATGCACAGCTGCCAAATGGGTTTTGGGCTGAAGCTGTATCAACAGCTGTTCATCTTGTAAATAGATCTCCTAGCAAGGTTTTGCAGAAGGATTCAGTGCCAGAGATGGTATGGTCAGGCAAGGTGCCCTCATACAAGCATCTCAGAGTCTTTGGCTGTGAGGCATATACTCACGTTCCAAAGGAATTTAGGAACAAACTTGAGCCAAAGAGTAGAAAGTGCATCTTTCTAAGCTATGGTAATTCTGGTGAGATGGGGTACAGACTTTGGGATCCCGAATCCAGAAAGGTTGTCCGCAGCAATGATGTTCACTTTAATGAATCCAAATATCATACTAAACCAGAGAGGGTTGAGGAGATTAGAAGAGTTTTCTTCCAAGAAGATGGACCTGCACATGCAAGACAAAATGTCAGGGCTCAAGAGGAGCAAGGACAGGATAGATTGGAACCACAGGTTGTGGCTGAGCCTGAGCCACCTATTGTGCTTAGATCTGGACGTGTCATGCGACCTCCTGATAGGTTTGTTCCATCTATGAACTATGTCATGTTGACTGATTGCAATGAGCCTTCATGTTACAAGGAAGCAGTGCAAATGAAGGACTCCGGGAATTGGCAATTGGCCATGCAGTCAGAGATGACAGCTCTGCATAAAAACCAGACATGGAAGCTAGTTAAATTACCACAGGGCAAAAAGGCTCTATCTTGTAAATGGGTTTACAGGTATAAGATCACCGCTCATGATAGTCAGCCAAAGTACAAAGCAAGGCTTGTTGCCAAGGGCTTTAAGCAAGAACAAGGCATTGACTTTGATGAAGTCTTCTCTCCGGTGGTCAAGATGACTACATTGAGATGCTTTCTTGCATTGGTTGCCATATTAGATTTGGTGTTGCACCAAATGCATGTCAAGACAGCGCTCTTGCATGGTGATTTAGATGTGGAAATTTACATGCAGCAGCCAGAAGGGTTTGTTGAGAAAGGCAAGGAAGATTGGGTATGCCAGTTGTTAAAGAGTCTTTATGGCTTAAAACAATCACCGAGGGCATGGTACCATAAATTCCACAAGTTTATGCTTTCTTAAGGCTACAAACGTAGTGAGTTCGATCACTGTCTATATACAAAGAAGGCTAAGGATGGCAGTTGGCTGATCCTTATTTTGTATGTGGATGACATGTTGATTGTTGGCAAGCACTTGGAAGAAATTTCAGCTTTGAAGTCAAAGATGGCAAAATCGTTTGACATGAAAGACATGGGTAAGGCAAGTCATATACTTGGTATGCGCATTGAGAGAGACAGATCAAGGAAGTTGATTTGGTTATCTCAAACAGAGTATATTGACAAGGTTTTGCAACGTTTCAATATGGAGAAGGGAAAGGCATTGAGTGTTCCATTGCCACCATATGTGAAACTTAGCAAACAAGATTGTCCTGTGTCTGAGGAAGAACAGGCTGAAATGGATAAGATTCCATATGCGTCTGCAGTGGGTAGTTTGATGTATGCAATGATTGCTACTCGCCCAGACATTGCATTTGCAGTGGGAGTAGTAAGTCGATACATGTCAAAACCAGGCAAGAAACATTGGGAGGCAGTGAAAGGAATATTGAGATACCTGAAAGCTACAAAGAGTATGCGTATATGCTATGGGAGTCAGGAGCTAAGTGTAAAGGGTTTTACAGACTCAGATTATGCAGGTGACTTAGACAACCGAAGGTCTACGTCAGGGTATGCCTTTACATTGGCTGGTGGAGCAGTATCATGGCGTTCTAGATTACAAGATTGTGTTACTCATTCTACTACAGAGGCTGAATATGTTGCAGCATCAGAGGCATGCAAAGAATCAATTTGGCTTAATCGACTAGTAACAGATTTGGGAATCAAAGAAGAGATGTCTGTGTTATATTGTGATAGTCAAAGTGCTATACAATTGGCTCGCAATCCAGTTTATCACTCAAAGACAAAGCATGTGGATGTGAAGTATCATTTCATCAGGGAAATGCTCGAGATAAGCAACTTCAGCTTGTCAAAGTTCACACCACAGAAAATCCTGCTGATCTACTTACAAAAGGACTTCCCTCAGAGAGCTTTGCGCATTTTCGCAAGTAGTTAGGTGTAGGGTAGTACATCACTTCTCTACATCTCTTGTATATTAGCTTGTATAGTAGCTTCTGTCACACTTAAAGTACCACATTGGACTTTAAGTGGGAGGTTGTTGGGGTATAAAGCCCAATGTGGTCGCCCAGGTAAGTGGGCGGGCCGCTAGGTATGTACACATATTCTTTTGTAAAAACCTAATAAGAACTCACTATGCTCTACACATTACAGTAGAGCGAGTTCACCATATCGTCGTGCTCTTCTTCTCGCACTCTCTCTCGCGTCGCACTTCCGCTCGTACTCCTTCACACTGCAGATCAGCCCCGACGACAGCAAGACAACAGCAGGACACCTAGCGTTTTTGCATCTGCACAACACTCAGCCTAGCGTTTTTGGATCAGCAGTCAACATAGCGTTTTTGCAGATCCTCCGCAACAAGATCATCCCTTGCACCAACGTTTTCAGTTTTCAGCAGTCAAATTCCGCAGAACTAGTCCTGAACCTCTCAGATCTTACCTTCCCGCAGCAGATCCTTGCCACACGGTCAGATCCATCGAAGTTTGCAGTTTCAGCCCGGAAAACGCAGATTTCAGCATCTGCGTTTTCAGCGCGTTGTCGTCGCACCGTCACCGACATAAAGTCAAAATATAGCAGATACAAGATTTGCAGATTTCAGCCTTTAGCGTTTTCAGATTTCAGCCCGTCTCGTCGTCATTCTCATCGTCGTCGACATCGTCGGCAAGTCCAAAGCATTGTAGATTTGTGCAATCAATAGTAGACCGCTCTCACCATAGAGAGTGGGGCCTTCGGAGGAGGGTTTTTGACAACATTCTGGTGTCGTATTCTTCTCTCTCTATCTCTCAGTCTCAACACCTTCATTCACAGTGTTTATCCACTTTGTTTGTGTCCATTACACTCTCTCACTAAAGGAACGGAAGGCTCTGCCTTCCGTAAGTAAAAGGAACCCTTACGCACACTTCGGAGCACTCATCTTGAGCAAAGTTCAACATTCACTTCCGCTGCACCTTACATGGTATCAAAGCTCTGGCAATGTTCTGTATCATTCAAGGAAAGAACCACAATAATTTTTTTTGCTTGTTACGGTCGCACATAACACAAGACCTCTTGGACGTGTCGATTCCTAATTGTGTTTTTGAAGAGTGATAGGAAACCCAAGAAAGAAGGGCTTGTCCAGCCTCCCCTTGTGCCTCTTTTCATTCATTGAGAGCGGACAGTGCACTTAGCGGCTGGCCAATCGACGTGAGGTGGGAAAAAGCAACCTTTGTGTGAGCGCAAGGCCGCCAAGGGATGCGCCCGTGGAAAAGAGTAGAGCTCGGATGAAGAGAAGATCCTTCTCTAACACAAATTGCGAGCGAAAGAAGAACCCCAAGACCCTCAAGAACCTCAAGAACTCAAGAACCCACAAGAACCCAAGTTCCTCGTGAACTTAAGAACCAAGATCTCAGTGTATGGTCATCACCCAAAGCGGAATGGATACTTTGCATGTAGTGATGAGCATGAAGAAGGTAAAGAAGAATTTTCCCCACCAGGAGGTTTTTCCGACCCTCCCCCTTCCCCATCTACGCCACGGTTTGCACCAAATCCTATGGAGGCTTTGGTCAAGTCGATGATGGACATGATGGCCCAACAAGAAGCGAATCGCGTTGCCTTGAAACGCGAGCGCGAAGCGCGCAAAGAAAGAAAGGTTGCCTTGGAGCGTGAGCATAAGCAAGCGCGTTTGACAGCCGAATACAGACGAGCGGCCTTGGAGGCAGAGCATGAGGTGCAAAGAGACCTACGCATGCAAGAGTTGGTCCAACAGACTCTCACCTCGAAACTCGAGCCGGCCAAAGATGTTGGTGGTTCATCAAGTGGCGCAAGCCGAGATTCGGACTCCAACAACCCTGTTACAGAGAAGATTACGTTTAGTAAGTATGATGGTAAGATGGATGCTACGATTATTCATTCTTGGTTGCATCAATTTAATTCTCATTTTGAGACAACTAAGAAGACAGGCCCCAAACCTTGACGCCCCTTTCGATATTTCTTTATATTGCTTCAACTCGGTACAAGCCGGTACTCCATTCTCTGCACCTTTACCCGGAAGTGTGCCAGAGAATGAGCCCATGGCACATATTTAAAGGCCCTGGGCTATGAAAAGCTTCAAACTCAAAAGCATCTGGCCTCCCAAAAGCAGCCCGCAATTTCAGAGAATTCCATACAACCTGCACGTCATCACCCACCAACGTGAAACGTGGAATTCCATACAGTCTGCCACGTGACACTGCAATGCAAAACGCGGGCATCCGTACAGCTGCAACGTCATCATGCTCCACACCAAGAAATTGTGTGTGTCCCTTGGGCCCCATTGGACGGGATCCCATAAGTTGGTGGGAACTCCTCTTTAGAAATAGGCCACGCCGTAAGACTTTGCAAGTTGGTAAAACTTCTTCTACTGCTTCTAAGGTTTAGGCCACACAGGATTGCTATTGTTTACCATTGGTTTTGTCGGTGACCATAATACCCCGATCCCTCGCACCACGCGAGTATGGTCGGAAGGCATTAGTCTCCACACTGGGATGCCCTTCTTACTACTTTGGCTCTTGGTTTACAGCTTCTCGCTCCTTTGCCCCAAGACAGCTTCTACGACCACTACCACGTGATGAGGATACGCTTCCATTGGCTCTAGTTCCAAGGCTTTGGCCAAGGATCAAGAGAGCTCGCCATTGATCCTCAGTCTTATAGCCGATGACACAATTGATTTATGCCTTTGAGATTCTAGACACATCATTGGTTGACACATGGATTTACATATCGTCACTTGGAATGTCAATGGCCACACTAGAGTCAGTGGTCCAGACAAAATTTACTTCGTAGAGATTTGCGTTCTCATGTGGACAGAGATGTGGATATACTCTGTGCGAGAGGACAAGTTATTTATAGACAGTTATCGTAGATGTGGCAATGTAACTTGGGGATTCTAGCAGTGGTGTATGTATTTCTTTGGGACCCCATTGGCGCCATTGTGTACGTGAGCATGGTACTTTAGTACATGGTAGAGCGATGTGGATTAGTCTAAAGATTGATGATACCCTGGTTGGTGTGATGTGCGACACCCACCAAAAGGTTGGGCGACAAGAGGCCTTCTGTCAACCCTCTGCTACGCCCTGAGGTGAGGGATGTTGTGGCTTAAGGCGATGAGGAGGATGGGAAGAGCAGTCTCTCACCATAAGTCCAAATTGATGGGATCTGAAACACTGGTCCAGACAACCAGTAACCAGCAACCTTTGTAGACAAACCTGCTCTATGGTGGGATCGCAAAGCCGTACTGTATCCGAGAAATGGGTGTCTCCAGTTGCATGGATTCTGTGGTATGCCAATCATTGTAACCAATGAACCTGGTATAACCAAAAACCACCTACCAGCTATGCCAGTAACACAACCTGAAAGATGGACCGGGAGCGACGAAAAAGAGAGTGTGACCAGAAAACAAGGGATCCGCTACTAGCGATCAAACTCCTCAACATCGAAGTTTGGTGTCCAACGTTCTAAGACCAACAACCGAGTCCCTGCAACAATAGGAGATCGACTGTAGAGAGACTCAAGGCAACGGTCATTTGAAAACTGCACGGTGCACCTGAAAGATACCACAGCCTAGCGTGATGAGCTCCAAGATGTTGACTTCGGAGCTACCAAGGACAAACTGGAGCCACTCTCAAACCGTGCCGCATGAAGAGGAGAGCCCCACCATGCACGCGGCCCAGGTAACGTGTAATGGCCGCCTCGATACTAGCTAGGTCCTCCGTAGTCAGGCCATACATCCAGGTGAAGGGTGCGTGGACAGTCGTCGTGACGCCCGATGCAGGTGGTGTGGTGGCCGCCATGGAGCAAGAACTGACCAAAGGGTAGAAGTCGAAGAAGTCGAAGCATTCTCTCTCTCTTTCTCTCTCTGATCTCAGACTCTCTGGCTCGCTCTCTCTCTTTCACGAAATCAAGAAAATATGAGAAGAATTGTGGTGTTGAATCCCAATAAATCCCGAAAGCATGAGACGAAGCTTGCCTACCAAAACATCCCAGGTAACACAAAAGTAACCACTTACTTCAGGGGCAGCTGCTAGCTAGGGTGAGGGTAGAGCTTTGGTGAAGGGTGTTGAGCATCAATGCAATACTGGCCTAGCGAGGGCTTCAAAATGGCCGCGAGGAAGTGCAGAAAGGCCTGTTGAAATGGCGAATCGGCAGTGTCCTAGTCAGTGAAGCCCGTAGCAGGCTGTATATGTAGGGCAAGACCTCTGCTGGGGCTGTAAACGTGCTGCGCAGGGTTCAGGGCAGCGCTGGAGCTGTTCACCAAGGTTGTATTCTACAATGCTAGGGTTGTGCAGGCAGCCAAGCTCCTCCCCGTTTAGCACCAGGTGCACTCAGCAACAAGGCTGCAAGTGCAGGGGCATGCGAAAGGGTTTAAAGGGCAGCAGCAGGGGCGCGACAGCAAACTGCAACAGCAAGCTCATGCAAGAGGCGAAGGCAGGGCAGCAGCTGGTGGGAGATTTCTGCAAAAGCACGCGCTTCAGGGCCAGGGCTGCGCAGCAGGTGCAGGAAGGGCATCGTCAGCTACTGTTGAAACCCTAACTTCAATGTCGAAACCCTAGCTTCAAAGCTGCAACAGTGCACACAACTCGACACGACGCATATCCTCACACCAGCTTGAGATTGAGACTGGCAGATATAGAGGAGTTCCGGCTGAGGCTAGGGTATGTCGTGTATGCCATAGGGAGCCAGAGACAAAGCTGCATTACATATGTCATTATTCCGCATACTATAAGATTCGCGGGCGATTCCATTGCTTATTCAAGGAGGGTTTTGGACAACTTTCCAGAGTTATGGGATACCAGGATTAGAGATGCTTGGTTCTGTTCTTGCTTGAGTTGAAGAGACATAGAGAGTGCTTGTTGAAGCAACCAGAGAGACGGACTCAACGGCAGGTCACAGACTATTTTGGCCAGCCATTACCACTAGACAGCTAGACAGACAGGTTCTGCAACAGAGTTCTGCAACAGAGTTCGGAACCCACCTCCACTAAAAAGCACACTAATTGACCGTGCAATGGACGTAGGAAGATCCAAGCGTCCACGATTACAAAGGAGGGCATCCCAGAATAGACGGAGATTACAGAGGAGGATTTGGATTATTTTTGCGCGCCACGCACGATGCCTAGTCAAGTTTGTGACCATGGAGGACATTGAGGAGATCCAACACCAACCGATGCTGATTTATTCTGAGCTGGAGGCTTATCCCCTTCTTAGTAGCTTAAGTTTCTTGCACCCCTCATTATTTTGTACCTTTTTATTGACTAGAGAGTCTCTAGTCCTTCCCCCACATCACTTTCACTACAACATTTTGTTTAGGATGTTAGTCTTTCTTTCAGCACACTTTGTATTAGATTCACCAGTTTGTGACTTGCTGGTCTCATAGGTCATTTTGGCCTGCCCCTGCTGCTCGCAGCCATCGCGACTTAAGATACCCTTCCGCCTCCACCTGACGCAGCGTGTCTTGTTCCCTGCAGCACGCCGCTACTCCTTGCTGTCTTGAGGCGCAGCTGCCGTGCACCCCCACCCCGCCTCAGCCCATAGCCGCCCTCACCCTTCAGCTACTCGCCCTGCCCCACGTCAGCCCACAATCACCCACCCTGCTTGCGTCAACCTACAGAAGTCCTGTTTCTTTTTTTTTTTTTTTTTTTTTTTGGGGGTTGTTGGACAGATCTGCGTTTTAGGGTTTGCTGCATTTTCTGCACTTTAGAAACATCAATCCTCTCTTCTCTCTCTCTCTCTCTCTCTCTCTCTCTCTCTCTCTCTCTCTCTCTCTCTCTCTCATGTCATCCCCAGCCTCACCTATGGCAACAAGCAAACTCAAATATATGCTTCACTCCAAACGAATTTCCATCATTGAATTGGAAATGAAAGCATGGAGAAAAGAGATGGAAGATTGGAGGAACGCGAAGACCGTTTTCCTCCGAGAAAATGAAGAAAAGGAGAAGAGGTGGAAGGACGAGAAGGATCATCTTCTCAACAAGATCGCCACGTTGGAGAATAGCATTTTGGACCTCCACAAAGAAGTGTTGGAAACACGGTCAAAAAATGGGCTTGAAGAGGGGGAATTTCAGCCCTCTTTGAGGGAAGAAATTGACAACATCAATGAGGAGAAGAAGTCATGGGCCGCGGTCATATCCGAAACGCAAAAGAAAGTAGAGGAGGCCGAAAAATGGATTGAGGTTGCCAAGAAAGGGAAAGGTAAGGAAGCTCCTTGTACACCCACTCTTATCAACATGACTCTCGAAGAGGAACAAAGAAGGAGGGTGCGGGCTCTACATGTGAGGGTAACCGGCCTCAAGGACATAAACAATGTGGAAAAAGAGGTCACAAGCCTCACATCAATGATGGGGGTGGAGAAGCCTTCACACACAAAGGCATGGAGAGTGGGCAAGAAGAGTGAGGGCCCCGGAGAATCTTCAAAGGAAAGAGCTCTCATACTACGCTTCCCTTCATTGGAAGAGAAGAAGGAATTCTTGAGGAAGAGACCTACTCTCAAGAAGACAGGTATTTTCTTAGGCGATGACCTCACTCTCTCACAACTTGCGCATATGAGAGAAGTAATGCCCGAGATTCAAGCGGCAAGGGAGAAGGGGAAGATGGCCTTTTACAGAGATGGTCGGGTGGTGATTGTAGAGCGGCGCTCTACATGACGGTGCGAGACCTATGGGACCACATTGAGGATGGCGACTTGGAATTGTAATGGGTCTATGAGGTTGGATGTTGGTGCCTTTGAGGACAGTTTCAGAGACAAGGACATTGTTTTCTTTTCAGAGACTCACCAGGCCCCTGGCCAACTGTTGCCACATGTGGTGGGATACAAATGGGAGACAGCCCACAGAACAGTCACGAGATCTGAGCATGGGAGTAGAGGTTCAGGAGGAGTAGCGGTGTTGTTTAGGGAGTAGCTACAGCCACTACTACATATTGTACGGAGAGATGATCAAGCTAGATACATGTGGGTGAGGCTGAGAGCTGACACAGGTCGATTTCTATATATTGCTATATGTTACTTCCCCCCCAGTACGTCAGTATATGCTGTATCCAGAGGGCAGTCGCCTTTCTCAATTCTAGATGATGATATATGGGAGTTTTCTAGGGATGGTGATATCATCCTCCTAGGAGACTTCAATGCTCGAACGGGCAACTGTCAGACAGTCTTCTACGACACTTCAGATGAGATGCTTAGAGAGTTGGATGTGGGTGAGCTGGGGTTTGACAGATGCTCACATGACAGAGAGCAGACTGAGTATGGGAGATACCTCACGGAGATGACGACTACACATGGGCTAGCCATACTTAATGGCTTACAGCGGTTTCCTGGAGCAGCAGGCTTCACATGCTTTCCACACAGACATGGGGCCAGTACAGTGGACTATGTTATGACACAGCCGAGCTTTATTCCTTGTATTCAGGATTTCACAGTGGGAGCCAGACCAGTGGGCGTAGCAGTGGATCATGCTCTCTTGACACTGTCCGTATCTTTTCAGTTTAGTACAGCCCAGAAATCAGGAGGCAGGTCACACACCCGTTATACATTTACACCAGAGACTGACTCAGTTTATACAGAGGCGATCTGGGATCGTCTATGCACAGTTGCTCCAGGCCTCTCAGTAGAGGAGTGCACTACTTTACTGACTGAGACACTACATGATGCAGCATCAGAGGCATACCCACACACTCAACCAGATCGGAGGCGACATTCTGGGAGCATGCCCCAGAATAGTTGGTATGATGAGGAGTGCAGAGAGATGAGAGCCCAGCTTCAGAGGGATCTTCATTTAGGAGTCATCACCTACAGACAGTCGCGGATTGCTTTCCGGCGCCTTGTGCGAAAGAAGAAACGAGCTTACCTGGCCCAGGTGGAGCGAGACTTGTATCAGTTGTTCTTGAGTAGAGACTCAGGCGAGGCATGGCGACTCTTCCATGAGCACTCCCCTCCCCCAGTGATTACTTCTCCTGATGTGTGGGGCCAGTATGCGACATCATTATATACGGTTCCTGGGCAGGATCCCCTTCCAAATCCTACAGAGCCATGTCCACCTACGAGCACCTTCTTTACCACTGAGATGGTAAAGAGAGCCATTGACAGGATGAGGACCAGGAGGGCTTACGATCATGACGGTCTAGTAGCGGAGCACTTTATACATGCTAGGGATATGCTGATGGAGGTTCTTGCAGTGTTGTTCAATCGTGCCATGTGAGGGATTACCTGAGACTTGGAGGTTGTCTACTATTGTGCCTATATTCAAGGCAGGTGATCCTACAGAGCCTGGAAATTACCGCACTATTATGGTTGGACACACACTGGCACGATTGTATGCATCCATTATTGAGCAGCAGTTGAGTAACTGGGCAGAGGGTGAGGGTGTACGGGCAAAGGGACAGGCAGGTTTCAGGAGGGGTTTCTCCACTCTTGACCATATTCTGACACTCAGAGCTATCATTGAGGAGGGCAGGTCACATGGGAGACGGATTTATTGTAGCTTTGTGGATTTCCGCAAAGCATTTGACATGGTACCGAGAGCTCGACTGATGCGCAGACTGCAGGAGATGGGGGTGCCCACAGTGTTGATTTGGGGGATTATGGCTTTATACAGATCAGTGATGGGACATGTACGCACCCCAGAGGGGATATCTGACTTAGTTCACTCCACTATCGGGGTGAAACAGGGTTGCCCATTGTCTCCTACTCTATTTGGTATGTATGTTGATGAGGTGTCTGATTACATTGACAGAGAGGGTGATAGAGGTGCCCAGCTGGCAGGGACGTGGATCCCATTGTTGTTATATGCTGATGATATTGTCTTGATCTCTGACTCACCAAAGGGTATGCAGCGACAGTTGGATGCATTACACAGTTTTGCAGAGGATAGTGGATTGTCTGTAAACCTTGGTAAAACCAAGGTCATGGTGTTTAACACCACACCGCAGTGGATCAGGAGATCGGCACCGACCTTCACGTATGGTCAAGAGATTGTGGAGTATACAGATGCATACACTTACCTTGGGATAGTCTTCACTGGGCCGAGGTTTTCTTTGGGGAGAGCAGCAGAGACTAGACTGACCAGAGCTTATGCGGCCTTGGGAGGCTTGGAGAGGATGTGTTCGCAGGTTCAGTTCCAGGAACCTCGGACAAAGTTATGGCTCTTTGATACTTCAGTAGCCTCAGCTATGATGTATGGGGTACAGGTATGGGGACCTTCTGTAGGCCAGTATGGTTGGAGACGTATGGAGAGGCCCTTGGTATCTATGATCTCCCGATTGATTAGAGCCAAGGCCTCCGTACCTCACGCGATCATTCGAGCAGAGCTAGCTGCCCCCCCCATGGAGATTGAGGCGCTTACCAGATCAGTGTCCTTTGTGCACAGCCTATGGGATACTACTAGAGACAGATATGCTAGACTGGCCCTTGAGTCTTCCAGACAGTTAGCTCTACAGGGGGACACTTCATGCTGGTATGCACAGATGACTTCATGGTTTCAGACGCATGGCTTCACCATGGACAGGTTGCCCCCTTTCCAGTATTCTCTTCAGGCACCCTCACTGTCTCTTACACGGGTGGAGATCACTAGACTCATTCGTCAGGACCTGATCCAGCTCGACACCAGAAGGACATGGATAGAGCCGCCTCAGGAGTTGAGCACGAAGATGGCTTTCTATAGAGAGCATCTTCTCCACCTCACAGGAGATGGGTTTGTGATTCGACCCAGCTACATGGACACACATATGTCTCATGGTTTGCGTTGTGCCATTGGTCAGATACGCACATCCTCACATCAGCTCGAGATTGAGACTGGTAGATTCAGAGGGATACCAGCAGACAGCAGGATATGCCGATTATGCCAGAGAGAGCCAGAGACAGAGTTGCACTACATATGTCATTGCACAGTGTTCTATGAGATACGGGGGCGTTTCCACTGCTTATTCAGAGAGGGTTTTGGTCCTCTATCTAGGGTCATGAGTTATGAGGATCAGAGATGTCTTGGACTATATCTACTTGAGTTACACAGGTATAGAGACACTTTACTGGGGAGAGCTAGAGAGAGGCAGTCCCAGAGACACATTACAGATTTCTTTTCACTAGATATGGGACAGCCAGAGGAGCAGCCACCACTGCAGAGCTCGTCCCACACTCATTCGACCACTACTGGCACTCTCATCGACCGAGCATTGGAGCTATAGAGATACAGACGACCGCGACTGAGGAGAGGAGCTACACAGCATCGACGGAGACTACAACAGAAGATTCGAGCCATACTCTCTCGACATCCAGAGTGCAGATGAGGATGGATCCTCACCATTTCTTCCATCTTTGTTTCACACACTGTTACATCCAGTTTACCGGGTACCTATTGTATCAGCTGCTACACCCACGTAGTTTTAGATTGTAGTAGTAGTAGTAGTATTTTGTTCCACTTCTAGTTCTTTTCTAGTTCTTTTGTACCCAGACATGGTATTAGATTCACTATTTTGTAACTGATTGGTCTCATAGGTCATTTTGGCCTTTTGAAGACGTTAATATAACATTTCATTTCATTTCATTTTCTCTCTATTGCTCTCAGCTCATCGCGATAGAAGACATTATTGCTAAGCCTTCTATCGCAAAAATGTTTATATCAAGTTTCCTCCCTCTCTCTCGATTAAGTCTTCTATCGAAAGCATTAAGTCTTCTATCGTAAAAACTACAAACTATCTTCTATCGCGGAAATTACACCAGGAGCTGAGCGCGCAGGGCTGGGTTGTTGAACGTGTAGGGGGTGTAGGGATTCCACAAGAGTCCTCTCCCTCTATCGCGGAAACTGCACCAGAGGCTGAACACGCAAGGCGGGGCTACTGAGCGCGCACACCGCAAGGGCTCTAGGGATTCCGCGAGGGGAGATTTGAGAGCTGACTGGTTCGGCGAGAGCAAGGTGCAGCACGACACCACTCTGTAGGGCTAGCAAGCCATGTGAGGCAACAAAAGTAACAGCAGGGCAAACGCCTCACGCAAGGTGCCGGAAGATGGACCAACCAGCCAACCTCGGAGATGATGATATCTATGAAACCCCGCCTAAATCGAAAGTGACATGTAGGCGGAGGATTCAAGACTATTGCCAAAATCTGTGAGAGCAGAGAAATTTTCTAGTCAAAGATGACTTAATATATGAGAAGGTACAGGTGATGATTAAGGCGGAGCTGGGCCTCTTGAGGGGTGACATTGAAAAAGAGATGTATGCAAATACGGAAAGTTACAAAAAAGCTATGTATGCAGATATGAGGAAAGAATTGGACAAAGAGATGCTTAAAAAGCGTGACGAGATGTGCGCATCATTGAAGGCCGAAATGTAGATGATTGTGAGGGCAGAAGTGAATGTAATGGAATGTATGGCGTAAAAAAGATTAGAGGATGCACTTGCTGTGTTTACATCCTGGAAATCAAAAATGGAAGAGCGCATGAATGAAAAGGATGCATTGATCGAAGCACTTAAGGAAGACCTTGCAGCTTGCAAAAATACCCCCGCAAAGAGGGCAAAAAATCAACCCTCAATGATCAACGAGATCGAAAGCATTAAGGACACGTGAAAACTCTACGAGAAGAGGAAGAGCAAAGGCACGAACAACCTCTTCATGGGCGAAGCACCTATTCAAAACACAAGAAAAGGTTGATAAAGCTAAAAAGCGGATCGAGGACGCAAAGAAAGGAAAAGATAAGATGCATGAAGCCACACCGCATAGACTATCATCAATATGACGATTGACGAGGAGCAAAAGAGAAAGACTAAAGCCCTTCATGTGCGTGTTACAGGACACTGGAAAAGTAGAAGAAGAAGTGCAAGAGCTCTTGAGACGCATGGGTGTTTCTGAACCCACACACACGTGCTTGGAGAGTTGGCAAGAAGGGAAGTGATGAGAAAGGAAGGCCCAATGTAAGGTGCAGCGGAAGTGAATGTTGAACTTTGCTCAAGATGAGTGCTCCGAACTGTGCTCAAGGGTTCCTTTTACTTACAGAAGGGAGAGCCTTCCGTTCCTTTAGTGAGAGTGCAAATGATCACAAACAAAGTGAATGACGCTGTGAATGAAGGTGCTGAGACTGAGAGAGAGAGAGAGAGAGAAGAATACAACACCAGAAAAGTTGTCAAACACTCCTCCGAAGGCCCCACTCTCTATGGCGAGAGCGGTCTACTATTGATTGCACAAATCTCTACAATGCAATGGACTTGCCGACGATGTCGACGACGATGAGACGGGCTGAAATCTGCAAATCTTGTATCTGCTGAATTCTAACTCTATGTCGGTGACGACGATGCGACGACGACATGCTGAAAATGCACATGCTGAAATCTGCAAATAGCAGGCTGAATCTACAAACGTTGGCTGATCTGACCGTGCGGCGAGGATCTGCTGCGGGAAGGTGAGATTTGCGAGGTTCGGGAGTGTACTGCGGGGTCTATATGCTGAAAACTGAAAACGCTGAAGCTAGGGCAACTGAGGTTGGTCTACAATTGCAAAAACGCTAGGCCTGTTGCTGTGGTTCTCCTAATGCCAGGGCTGTTCTGTAATCTGCTGCAAAAACGCTAAGGGGATCTGCTGTCGCCAGGCTGATCTGCAACTTGCAAAACGCTAGGCTGATCTGCAGTTGATGAAAACGCCAAGCTGATTCTGATGGCTGAAAACGCTAGGAGTTCTGCCGGGGGGTCTTGCTGAGAAGGTGCACTGAGGTCTCTGCTGCCTCTTCTGCCAAAAAGTGCTAGCGCTAGGTTTTCTTATATATTGGCTTGGCTAAATTGCCCTACCCAGTTTCCCAACAAAGTCACTTATTTATAATAAGTGAAAAATGTCTAAAATAGGGAAAATAGGTCTGTGCAATGTAAAAATGCTCCTGATGGGTTCTGATGGTAATCTGGATCATGTTGTGTGCAACCAGAGGATATGCATCTACTCTAAGTGCCTGGACATGCACGGTCTGCGAACAGACTCACAAAAGTGCCAGAACGCTTCCTAAGCTAGGCTAACTGAACCCTTGTCATGAAGTAGCTTGTCCACGTACACATAGGGTTAGATGTGCACGTAACACCCAAGGAAAGAGCGGTCAGGAGGTGTGGCAGTCCTATTGGGGAGGAGCTGTTGTCACAAACTGCTGACGTGTCAAACAAAGCCCTGAAGAATGGAGCCAACTTGCAGATCTCGATCGAGGGGCCTAAACCCTAAGAAGAACAAGTAACAGAAGAAGAAGTCCTACCAACTTATGGGGACCCCGTCCGATGGGGCCCCAGTGACATGAAGGAATTAATATAAAGCAGGACCCCCACACACACACACACGCGCGCAGCTGATGACATGGCAGCAGTACAGGCGCTCCAAAAATCACACTGACAGTGTTGACATGGCAGGCTGTACGGATTTCCGTGATTTACGCTGGCAGCTTTTGGGCATTGCTTTTGAACCAAATGCTTTTGAGTTTAAAGGCTTTTCATGTAAAACTGCTTTTGGGTCCTAGGGCCTTTAAACATGAGGCCATGGGCTCATTCTCTCGCATGCTTCCAGAAGAAGGTGTAGAGTCTGGAGTACCAGCTTGTACTATGTTGATACAGTATAAAGAAATACCGAAAGGGGCGCCAAGGTTTGGGGCCAATACTCTTTGGGGTGGAATTCCGCCACTCCGTGTCGCGTGTCGTCTCTCTCTCAGTTCAGTTGTTATTGAAGTGCTAAAAGTCTGTTCAGTCTGTTCTTTTCTATTGGCACGTGGTGCCCGTCTTGTGACAGTGGTATCAGAGCATCAGGCGTGTGCTTTTCTAAAAGCATACCGGTCCACAAAAGAACAGACAGAGCAAATCAAAGACTACTGGAATTTTATTTGAAGTATCTTCGGGTCCTGACCCCGGACTTATTAATCACTCCCACCCTTACTTCATCGTGCATCGAACGCGCTCCCGTATTCGCCGCTCATATCTTACAGGGCATAAGCCAAAAAGATCACTTGCAAGAGAAGGATCAAAGATTTTTTTCGAGCTGCTGTTTTTTTTTCTCACAGGCAACTCCATGCATATGTAAATAGCTACCAAGCCGCAGACTCCAAGGATTTGGCAAGCTTTCAAGAAAATTTTTGCCCAAAGTTATATGGTTTCAGACATCTTCCTTCTGAGTGGAACTTCTGGCAGAGTGGGATATCCTGAAAATGCTTGCCATGGAAACCCTTGCAGATTATATCTTGAAATTTCTCGACATCTCTCAGTAGATGTCTCCTCTCAAGCTGATAACCTTGGAGGTCCGGTGTGACTGCTATATCTGGGCATTGCTTTTGGACCAGATGCTTTTGAGTTTAAAGGCTTTTCATGTAAAACTGCTTTTGGGGCCTATGGCCTTTAAATATGATCCCATGGGCTCATTCTCTGGCATGCTTCTTGGAGAAGGTGCAAAGTCTGGAGTACCGGCTTGTACCGTGTTGATGCAATATAAAGAAATACCGAAAGGGGCGCCAAGGTTTGGGGCCAATACTCTCTGGGGTGGAATTCCGTCACTCCGTGTCGCGTGTCATCTCTCTCTCTCAGTTCAGTTGTTATTGAAGTGCTAAAAGTTTGTTCAGTCTGCTCTTTTCTATTGGCACGTGGTGCTCATCTTGTGACAATTGCAACTCCTCATTCGTATTGGTTTACAGTCGGGCGCAGGCCTATTGGGGTAGCAGTAGATCATTCTCTCCTCACGTTTACCGTCTCATTCTAGTTCAGCATAGCTCGACTGGCACAGACACCTATGCATACACGATACACTTTAACTTCAAAGACTGATTCTGTCTACATAGATGGTATCTACAGACGCTTATGCACACAGGATCCGGGGAGACCTTTAGGGGAGCTCACTTATATAGTGACAAAGACACTACAAGATGTAACAGCAAAGGCATACCCCCCTACTGAGCCTGGACAACGCAGATGTTCTAGGAGCACACCCCAAAATAGCTTGTATAATGAGGAGTACAGAGAGACGAGAGCACGACTTCAGAGGGAGGTACTGCTAGGTGTCATTACTCGCAAGCAGTCACATATTGCTTCTCGGCATTTGGTACGACGAAAGAAGAGGGTGTTTCTAGCTCGGCTAGAGCAGGATTTATTTCAGTTGTTTTTGAGCCAGGATTCAAGCGAGGCATGGCGACTCTTCCATGAGCACTCCCCCCCACTGGTCATCATTTCTACGAAGGTATGGGGTCAATATGCATCATCTCTCTACACCTTCCCAGGGCAACCACCTCTTCTAGATCCGCCAAAGCCATATACACACACATGTGCTTTCTTTACCACCGAGATGGTAAAGAAAGCCATTGTCAAGATGAAGACTAGGATAGGAGACCATATGATCACGATGGCTTGGTAGCATAGCATTTTATACATGCCAGAGATTTGCGAGAGGGATGGTGATAGAGAAGCATAGTTGGCAGGGACATGGATCCCACTACTCTTACATGCTGATGATATTGTGCTAATTTCCGACTCCCCGGAGGGGATGTAGTGTCATTTAGATGCTTTGTACACATTTGCCCACGATAGTGGATTGTCTGTTAACCTGGGAAAAACCAAGGTTATGGTGTTTCACACCACACCACAGTGGGTTAGGAGGTCAGCACCTACTTTTACATATGGCCAGGAGCCGGTGGAGTATACAGATGAATACACCTACCTATCTTGGGGTAGTCGTCAGTGGACCAGCATTTTCATTTAGGAGAGCAGCAAAGACTAGATTGACGAGAGTTTATGCAGCCTTGGGAGGTTTGGAGAAGATGTGTTCGCAGGTTCAGTTTCAGGAACCTCGAACAAAGCTGTGGTTTTTTGACACTCTAGTGGCTTCAGCTATGCTCTATGGGGTTCAGATTTGGGGGCCCTCAGTGGACCACCAGGGCAGATCTAGTAGCACTGATGGATGGAGATGTATGGAGAGGCCTTTCGGATGATTCAGGCTCAGGCCTCAGTGCCACATGAGATTATTCGGGCTGAGCTAGCTGCCCCTCCTCTCGTAGTTGAGGCCCTTACTAAATCAGTTTCCTTCATGCATAATTTACGGGACCTTCCCAGAGACAGATATGCTCGGCTAGCACTTGAGTCATCCCGACAGCTAGCGCTACAAGGGGACACAGCATGTTGGTATGGGCAGATGGCATCATGGTTTCAATCACACGGCTTCAACATGGATAGAATGCCTCCATTCCAGTACTCCTTGGATGCACCCTCCCTTTCTCTCACGCATGGAGACAACTAGACTTATACGTCAGGATTTGATTCAACTAGATATCAGAAGCACATGGATACAGCCGGTACAAGAGTTGGGCACGACTATAGAGAGCATCTCCTCCAACTAACGGAGGATGGATATGTTATCAGACCGGCCTATATGGACACTCATTTATCATATGGGATACGATGTGCTATTGGTCAGATGTGCCCATCATCGCATCAGCTAGAGATTGCGACTGGCAGATTTAGGAGAGTATTAGCAGAAGCCAGGATATGTCAGTTATGTCATATAGAGCCAAAGACAGAGTTACATCACAATTGTCATTCTCCGGTATACTACGAGATACGAGACCACTTTCACTGTCTATTCAAAGAGGGCTTTGGACCATTGGCTAGAGTCATGAGATTTCAGGATCAAAGATGCCTCGGGTTGTTTTTGCTAGAGCTGCGCAGACACAGGGAAGGTCTCTTGAGGAGACCAGGTGGTGGGAGACATTCACAGAAGGAGATCACTGACTTCTTTAGAGCAGGGATACGACAGCGTGCTTCACAACAGACTTCAAAGCCCACTTCTACCAGAGGTATATTAGTGGACATAGCCACTAGGCTTGGGAGATCTAGACGCCCCCATCTACAGGGGCGACCACGACGTCGACGGAGGCTCCACCACACAATCGGGACTATTCTAGCACGGAGACGCCCAGTACAATTATTTACAGAGGCGGACATTGATGAAGCTCTTCAACGACCGATGCAATTCCTTCTCGGACAATGCCCGGCATGTCAGCTGGGGATCCTCGGGCATGGATGATGATGATGATTTTCAGGCTGACAATTTTAGTCTTTTAGTTTTAGTCTCTCACTTTACTTCAGTTTATTTTTGTACCCAGACATTGGATTAGATCCACAAAGATTGTATCAGTTTGATCTCATAGGTCATTTTGGCCTTTTGAAGATATTTAATATAACATTTCATTTCATTTCATATCTCTCTCTCTCTCTCTCTCTCTCTCTCTCTCTCTCTCTCTCTCTCTCTCTCTCTCTCTCTCTCTCTCTCTCTCTCTCTCTCTCATGTCCTGTCTCTTTTTTCCTCAATAATCTCTATTCTCCACAGTTGCCTTGTTCATGTATGTAGCATTGCAGGTATTCTCCAATGTCAGAGAATCTCATCGAAGTTGAGCCAGATCGGAGTCGAGGTGCCTGCTGGATCGGAGGCCTGTCATGTCTTAATTGCATCTTCCAATGTCTATTCTCTCTCTCTCTCTCTCTCTCTCTCTCTCTCTCTCTCTCTCTCTCTCTCTCTCTCTCTCTCTCTCTCTCTCTCTCTCTCTCTCTCTCTCTCTCTCTCACACACACACACACACACACACACACACACACACACACACGCGCACGCACACACATGTGAACCTACTTGATCAGCATTTTCAACCTCCGCAAGTACAATTATAGAGCGGGCCTTTGAAACAGAGACCTGCACAAAGAAGTCATTGCACAAAGTCACACTATAAATAGAATCTCAAACAAGAAAAAAGCAAGAGAAGTGGACCTTTTTGAGGTCTGCCATGATGAGAGGGCTTCCACTGCGGCATATAACCGATGTTCCCAATAGATCAAACTCAAGCTTTGCAATGTCCAGCTCCATTTCTTCTTTGTCCCTCTCGGCAAGCACTACAACCACACTTCCACCCAAGCTTTCGTTTGCTATTGCCAATTGTTTCAAAAGGGATCCCTGTATAGTAAAATGAATTCTTATAAATAAACGACTCACTTCTTACAGTTTCTGCGGAAAAGCTCAAATTTTCCTCATGCAGTTAGTCCAAAGGTAAATAATCTCAAAAAGAAATAAAATCAAAAAGAAAAAAAAAAGGAGCATCCAGAGAAGGCTCACCAATTTGTCACTCCACCCTAAGATGAGTGTATGACCGCTTTCAATCACCTCACTTTTACCCTTTCTCAAAGAATCAACCTTCTCCGATATAGCATCTGAAACCAATCCAAGCATAAGAGCAAATATCAGCATTCCTCCAATGCTGATGCTCACAGAAACTATGCGTGGCCCCATTCCAATACTATCGGCATGATTTCCTGAATCTGCAACGTAAGTCCAGGAACGCCACAAAGCATCACTCAAGTCCTCATTGCCCACGACATAAAGGGAACATCCACCAAAACCGATCAGTAACAATGTAGCAAACAAGAGAGCAATTGCTTTTGCATATGGATGGGTTGAGAAGAGCACATCCACCAGATAAGCTACACGCTTGCTAACAGGAACTGCCTCATCTATGCTCTTGCAGAGTAGCTTTCTTCTCAAGTATGAAGTGGGCAAATGATTCCTTGCAAAATAAAGACCGCAAAATACAAGAATCAGTCCCCCACTGAAGAATGACTTCCATGTAGCCTTGTTTGAAGGAACTTCCATGTGGTTGAGTGAGCCAAACCCAGTTTCCGAGCCATGGTATAAAGAAGCTTTAAGCATTGCATTCTCTTGCTACATTCCAAAAAAAAACTGTTTTTCCTCTGAATGAGACAGCCTTGATTCTGTTTTGAGGTTTACTTTATGAACTTAATGAAGATACAATGCTCACCTTAAGAAGCATCATCTGATGATGCTGCACCATAAAAATCAGCAGTAACACCAAAACCTGTCACAATGAAATAAACAAAAATGTGTGAGTCCAAAGCATTATAACGACCGAAAGAAACTGCCAAGCTTAAGCCTGGGAGAAGTAATGACTATAAGTTTTCGCAACATCCAATCATGCATTCTCAAAAGCTCAAGCTCTAAGGATTGGTATTGTACCAGGAAAACAGCTAGATTCTTGGAGCCTAATCTGTTCTGACCGACAGAGAGTTGCTGTAAAGATGCAACTTTCGAGGGCAAGGGTCTCGTGGTAAAGTAGTACTCCTCAGTAGAGCTTGTGGAGGGTGGTGGCCTAGATTCACTTAACCAAGCATCAGCCAACTGCCTTGTGCTTGAGCTTTCTGGTAATTTTCTCCTTCTCCCAGCAGCTGCTGAACCGTTCCCAGAAGCCTTCTCAGCGGGCAGTTTGGAAGGTACAAAAAGATGCTCTGGAGCCTTCTTGGAAACTGGATGCTTAGAATGATCGAATATGTGCTGAATAAAGGGCTCTTTCAAGTCTGCATGTGGAGAATATTGCTGCCCATGTCTCATGTTCTGTGTAGAGCTTCTGCCTGATTGATGGGCTTTTGTCCGATCCAATCCATAATTATGACTGTCTGTTATCCTTTGTGATTTGGCAGGTGGCACGGACACAGACTCATTGCCAATGTTCTCACTTCTTGCTAGATGTCTCCATGACTGGAGAGTTGCATCAACAGAATGATTGTTAGGAGTACTTGGTTCAATATCTTCTCGGTTTCCAGGTCTAAATTTTGGTTCGGATGCGTCCTTCTCCTGCAATGGAGCATCGCCTTTAAAGGAGAATCCATGATTTGAACGAGGAGAGATTGATATGATAGATCTGCTCTTCACACGGCCTTCAAACAGTTCATTGTTTCCTGATCCAATCTCGCTACTTGTCCCAGCCTTTGAGGAAGCAGGGGAGCTCTTTAGCCTCCTCACTGTCGGAAGAAGAGGCCCTGGGAAGCGGGGCATTGCTGAGTCATCCCTTGAATGTGACACGGAGATGGGGTTAAGACCACTGCTGCTACCAAGCTTCACCTTGTCTTTGGCTTCGTAATGAGACCAGGCAGCAAGCTCTGATAACGATGGTGCCGAAGTTGAGAAGAGAGGTAATGAAGATGATAATGGTGAGGTACGCGGTGATGAAGATGAAAGACTTGTAGAGTCATGCAACCCATCATCACGTGACAAGCCGAAGCTCATAATCGGAGAATTGGAAAGACGATTTTACTTGCTTGGTTCAACGACTGACAGACAGGCTCATGAAAACGGACCAGAACTCTTGTTCATAATAAATACCTGCAGAGCGTAGTGAAGGGTCTGGGAGGCTCCTTGTTTGCATGATTGGAGGCTGTGAAACGCGAGGAAGAAGGCAAGCAGAGAATGCAAGCTCTCGAGTCGCCCCCTTTCCCGTTGGTTTCATCGAGCCTGGTTTGCAGGATTTTAAATGTTTGACTTGGTCGCCCAAGTTTCAATGAGTGCCTACAAAATGCTAAATTTGCTTTTATATGGCATTGTAGCCTATCCGTATTTGGAGTGTAGAAGTGGCCTAAAGCTGGTATCAGCTTGAGAAGCTCATTGAAAAGGTGATGTTGTTGTAGTGTAACAGTAGCAAAAGAAACTTTGAAGCTCGCTCCTTTTGTCGTGATGCCGATTGATTTGCATGCATCAACTACTACAGCAGAGTCATCAAGAAGACATCACACAAGTTGGTGTGCATTTTTTAAAGGAGAGGAAAATACTAAACCCTCACAATAAAGAGGGGTCATGATGATTGTTGGGCCAATGTATAGATGTTTATAAAAAGCAATTATTTATGTATTAACAAGGTAGGGTGGATCTCTACGGTTGGATTGGCACCAAGATTGGACGTCTTATAGTAGAGGGACACTTAAGTAGTAAAATTAAGGTTTCGCGTGGCTTTATTGAGAAACCAATTTGTGGTGGTGGTGGTGGTGGAGCTTTGGGTTTGGGGAAGGGGGGGGGGGGGGGGGGGGGGGCTTTGCCATGATCTCATGATGTGGCTCTTTTCTCCTCTTAGCCTCTCATTCCCTTACTCACGTCATGCGTAGCACTCCAATTTAGGAGCTACGCGTCATTGCATTCTCGCTTGCTTCCTCCCTCTCTCCACTCTTATTCTTAAACAATTACTGCTAACTCTTGACCTAGCTTTGATCAAATGTTGTTCAATCGCACACGAAGTCAAAAGAAACCATCTTTGTGAAGGAGAGTGAAAAGCATTAGCAAACACTCTATCATTGGGCTTTGCACAACACACACACACACACACACACACACACACACACACACACACACAGCAAGCTCTAGATAGATATTACCTACAATCCTATATTTTTGTACTTTTCGGAGAATCTCATACTATTTTTGTGATGCAATAGGAGATAATTCCACCTAATCTTTCACTTTTTGTCTTCAAATATTTTGAAAGATGTTCATGTTACTCGTTATACTAACTAGCCTACTGGCTCTCCTAATGGCTATAGAAAAAAATAGTATAATCCCTACTAGGTCCACTTTACAAAAAGCACTTAATTTATCTTTAAGATACCATGGAATGTACAAATCCGAAGGCAAAGGGACATGGCATGTCACCATCACCCGCTCTATTGAGCCCCCCCCTGTGGACATCACCATATCTGGGCAGACCTCATAAAAATTTATGAAACAAAAAAACATTGCTTATGCTTGTTTCTAGTGTCCCATACCATCAGAATAAGCAGTATATGTCATACCCTGATGAATCAAGATATCATTGGTCACACTCATCGTTCAATAAATCAATTCTCATCAATCTCGAGTTCAATTCCAAAAACATTATCGCTACAAAAAATCAACATATACCGAATCCAAATCCAAATCATTGTCATTATATACATGGGTTAACAAAATCATACCAATTAAAGTGGTGGCCAGCCATTGCAACATGATTTTGTGATTGGTGTTGCCTAAATCGGCGAATCTACACCAATAAGACATCCTGCCTAAATTAGTGAATCTACACTAATGCTCCCTAAATCGGAGGATTTGCATTTAATTTTGTTTTAAATAATGAATCTGTAATTTGTTGGTGTGCTGCCTAAATCGGCGGATCTGCACGAACAGCTGGTGTTGCTTAAATTGGCAAATCTACACCAGGAAGAGCATTTTCACACTGCATTAATCGGCGCATCTATGTGCTTGTGACCAATGGGCTAGACGAGACATAAATTTACCTAGTGCCAAATTGGAGTATGTTTGAATAGCCAAAATACTTACAAATTGTTGCAGTTCACTATCCCAGAGCACCAAAACACCTTGGCTCATTTAAGTAGTTATAGAGCTTAATGGCAAATTATTTCAATGAAAATTCATTTCAATACAATTGAAAGCCATGACCTTAGCAGTGTTTGAGTATTCAGCTTAGAAGACAATGCAGAGGAATGAAATATGAAAAGAGGAGTGACGTATTTGATGTACATACCTGAAGGATATTTTGCATCTAAAAATGTACGTACCTGTGTATGTGTGGCGAGCGTGAGGCTCTTGTACTACTTTAACTCATGTGCTATAAACGGACGAGTGAAATGTACTACCTCATAAGTAGAGTATGTGCAAAACATCATCCCTACAACCTTCTCGGTAACTAAAGAGAGAAGTTTTGATGCCTTGTTAGAATATGTAGCCCATGTGCCAGCTGAGAGTTTCAGAGTTTCACAAAATAAGTACACATAAGGCAATATTGTAGTCTGAGGAGAGATTTTGCAATAATCAATCATGTTATTTACTCAAAAAGAAAAAAAAAATCCAACAGTTTAGATATCTGGCAGCAACAAATGTTTGCAAAACACTGAATACAACATTTAGATGAATATATCCCAATGACTAACAAAATTGTAACTTAAAATTGTTGATAAAGTGCCAATATATGTGTGATAACTGAAAGAAAACATGGCTCATCTGTGAAAACATGGCTCATCTGTGAAATTGAGGAAGGATAAGTAGATGATCATAATTGAGATGCAAGGCAGAGATGGCTAGATGTATGCACACCATAGATGGGCCCGTATTAACAAGTTGCACTCACTCCGAATTGTAGAATTCTATTTAGTCTAAAACTGAGTTGAAAAATATCAAAATTACAACACCAATGTCACTCACTACCTGTCTCGGTCAAAATCAAAATGGTGTAGTTTTTAGGAAATTTACGCGAGGTATCTTGCAATCGTTATGAGGAGCTATACAAATTAGAATCTTCCAAAGTGTAATCCAAAAATCTAGCACTTAATAAAGAACTTTTAGATCAGTTAAAACTTGATTGATGGTTATGAGGTTGAAGAGTATAAGAGGAAGATGCAATTAAATTACAGTATTTTGTGGGCATTGTAGTTTGGGCACGTCTTCCATGCTTCTTAAGTGTGATAGTTCAGCTTGAATAAACTGACAAATCCTATGTAGCCATTAATTGTTCAAGGGATGCACTAATGTGCATGGAGATGCAAGAGGCTATTAACGATGTAAGATCAAACCTAGCATATCCTTTGTTACGTGACAAGACACTGTTGAGAGGGAGCATTAAAATGGAAAATTTGTCAAGAATGCATGACGTAGTTAATTGGAGGGTAGGCAAGAGGAGTTCCAAGAAGAGAAGGAATTGTGTAACACTTATACCAGACTTAAAATTTTACCGGTTTAAAAACGTACACAGCTGAGTAGGAGAACCAGACGCAACCACAGTCAACGAAGGAGAAATTGGAATTACAAGGGGGAGAAATGAAATGAATTGTTATAATAAACGTCTTCAAAAGGCCAAAATGACCTATGAGACCAGACTTACACAATCCTTAATGATCTAATCGAATGCCTTGGTATTAATCTCAAACGAAGTAAGGTGAAGTACTAAATTTAGAAGTCTAAGCATGTCAGACTAAAATCATCATCGTCGTCGTCAATTCCCGTGGATGCCCGACATTGGGCATTTGTCTGAGAAAGTATTACAATGGTCTCCGAAGAGCTTCCTCGATGTCCGCTACTGTAAGGAGTCGTAGTGGGAGGGGGAAGAGAGATAGCAAAATGAAATGAAATGTTATATTAACCGTTTGCAAAAGGCCTATGGGATCAAACTCATACAATCCTTATGGATCCAATCCAATGTCGGGTACAAAATAAAATGAAGTAAAATAATTGGTAAAATGAACATCAATGTCTGAGATGAAAGTATTATAGCGGTCGTTGCGAGCTTCGTCAATGTTCACTTATGTACCTAGTGGTCTTTTGGGGGGGGGGGGGGAGAGAGAGAGAGAGAGAGAGAGAGAGAGAGAGAGAGAGAGAGAGAGGTCGTAATCATTCGCTGAAGAGCTTTGACAGTGTCCACTTCTATAGGTGGTGGTATTGGAAGAGGGAGAGAATGAGTCTACTCGCGGTTCCCTTGGAAGCTCAAGTGGACGGCTCACTTCTCATATCCAAGATCCTGAGATTGAGCAAGAGCAAGTGAATTTGAAAGTTGATGGTGGGTGTTAATAATGGCGTACGATCATGAGTGATCATAATTGGGACAATAATTTTGAGCTCGCAGGCACTTCAATAGATGCCAGTTGAGTGGAGAGCTGCGCTCTATTTTAAGTGGTCGCATGTGCAATGACAAGATCAATTGCTCAGTGAAAAGCAACGCTAGCAATAGTTGACACTGGCTAGAATGGCATGCCGCTCTCCAACCTCATATTTGGGTTGATAGGTGCACGCACGACTGATGGCTACCGTCAGTTAGCATGAGTGGGAGTTGTCGCTATCCTTGTGATGAGGCATCAAAGAATTGCCGGCATTGAGAGGTTGTGGATTGCATGCAAGAGGCGGCTGTGGTTGGTGAAAGGGAGTCGAGCTGACTCGAGCGAGGGTTGAGAGACAAGGTTTGTGTGCGTGTGGGGCCGCCCGTTGGCCAAAGAAAAAAAACAATCTTTTGGGTGGAATCGAATGAGTGAGATATAGAAAAAATACTGCCAGCAGCCGCATATTGCAGAGAAGGAGGGAGAAAAAGAGAGGTTGGCCATGCACCGTAGTGGCTATAAGCAGTTATCAGGTCCACTATTTAACTGGCTGAGAGCGAGAGAGAGAGAGAGAGAGAGAGAGAGAGAGAGAGAGAGTTGAGCGACTGTGAGAAGGGGCCCATCCGCTGCGTGTGATTATGGGCAGGGGTAGTTGCATGCCACTTACAGAGAAAAAGTTTGGGCGCTGCCGAGCGATGCAAGAGAGAGTGCGTGTGTAGCTGCTTGTTGAAGAGAGAGAGAGAGAGAGAGAGAGAGAGAGAGAGAGAGAGAGAGAGAGAGAGAGAGAGAGAGAGAGAGAGAGAGAGAGAGAGCTCAATTGTAAACTGCAGACGAGGGCATGCCGGCTAGTAGTGAGTGGGAGGAGAGGTAGAGATAGAGAGAGTTTACATGATTTGTGGGCGCTTCAAGATTTGTGGGCGGTTACAATGGCTGCACCATGGTGAGATACGATGTAGTGGTCAAGAGATGTCGGATGTGATATGCGAGGGGTAGGGGGGTCATGCAAAGGATAACAAAGCTGAGTGAGGTTGGTGGGGGCTCGTTGTTTGGCGCCCACTTGATTGCCGTACGTAGTCGACAACACTGATTTGTTGCTGGGTGAAAAATATCACACCGCCATGCAAATGGGTAATTTTTTATGGCGTTTCAGTGGCTGCTACCAATTGTCGTCCATCAACTGCAGCCAATAACTATGAGTATCAAGCATGTGGGTGGTTACAAACAACTTACTGCCTATCGAACATTTCTTTTAATGAGCAATGTTGCGGTGCTCCTGCTCCTGCTCCTGCTAGATGCACTGGATTGTCGAAGTGGGTGCCACATGTATCGCGATACAGTATGCACATAGCAAAGGGCTATTAAAAATAACCCTTTTGGAGTTCGTTCCCATGGAGATTCTCTGCCTTTAGGATGGTTTGCAGGATGCTAAAAATTTTCTCTTGCCATACCCGGTCATCCTCAATCGTTGTTCTTTAATTCATCCCATCTACTCTCATCTAGGTTTGATTTTCTACAATCTTTAAACTCCTCGTCGTCGTCCTATGAGGTGAATTGTAGCCGAGTCTTTTTGAATGGGATTCTTCTCTTCGTACTATCCCATCTAGGGCTATATACTATTCCTCTCTTTTGTAATTGAGTATCCCCGTATGATTTAGTTTAATCCATTTTATTGTTATGTTTAATTAACATAATTACACTAGCAATCACTATATTATGACAATAAAGAAAGGACTCTCTTTAATTCCAAAAATCACTAAATACAAATTGAAGCAATTAATGGAATCTATAGACATACCAAGAAAAATACTTAACTCTAGTTGATCAAAATCTTTAGTTTTGGAGCGTAGCCTATTCTCTAATACAATTGCTACAAACGGAGGCGCATAGTGCCCTACAAAACACTAAAAACAACATACTGCAACCATAAAATTGACAAATCTGCATAGCTGACGAATCGCACAACACATAATCCAAGATGTACACGAACATAGAGAGACAGAGAGCGAGATAGAGCGAGAGAGCACGTGCAAACTAGAGAGAGAGAGCACGTGCAAACGCACCTCCTAGATCGGAGTGCTACGTCGGCACGATGAGAGAGAAGGGAAGAGAGGAGAGAAGAAAGACAGAAGAAGTGGGTGGAATCTCCCCTTGTGCTGCAAGAGTGAGCATTTCCCTCTTGCAGGTATTTACTTATAGATTTCTTGAATGCTCAAAATGAGTACAAACTGGCTGACCGGTCATAAATGGCCAATGCTCATAAAAGAGCACTTGAATAATAAAATGTACATAAAATATATATCCGTTCGTATAGGCCTAGCTCTGGGCAAGCCTTTTCCACTTGTCAGCTGCAATAAATATAAAATATCAATTTCATTCCAACGACCCCTTCATTGTCCTGGCACAACAACATTGCAGACTCTCTCTTTCTCCCTTAACAAACCTGGTAGGTTAGGAGCTTGTAGTTCCGAGGCTCAAAAAGCCTTTGGATTACATCGATTAAGAGAACGAGCCAAATCCTTATGCGCCTTCTTTAATGAGATTACATTTTTGCCTGTGTGTGTGTGTGTGTGTGTGTGTGTGTGTGTGTGTGCATTTTTTGGTGTACGCAACATGTCCTTGCACAATAATCGAGTATCCAACTCAACACACAGTCCACCACGATGGAACCCCTCCCTCACAGTGCCCTGAAAAAATCTCTCTCTCTCTCTCTCTCTCTCTCTCTCTCTCTCTCTCTCTCTCTCTCTCTCTCTCTCTCTCTCTCTCTCTCTCGCGTCAACGTGCCATCCCGCCACCTAGCCAACACCCAAAGCAAACAAACTCTTCCCTTCTAAAGTATTAAGTCGGAGGCTGTGCCCCGGGGGTGTTGGAGGCTGTGACGCGGGGGTGGGGGTTTGTCTCGAGGAGGGACCCCTAGCTGCTCCCCCTTCTCTCCTCGAAGTGGCTCTACTTGTCGCTGATTTTTGGACAAGGGAGGAGTTCTTTCCTCCCTCCTTTCCCAGCAGAGGGAAGTGGGGGATGGTGGCTGGTTGAGCGTCGGCTTGCAGGTCAATTTTCTGTGATGGCTTCCGGCATGCAGAGCGATCGTGGCAAGGCGGCTCTTCATGGTGGCACTAGAGATCTCCTTGGTGTGGGGTCGGCTTCCCCTTAAAGCCTGGTGTGTGCAATATGGTCCGTTTGTCACTCCGTGGTGTTGCTACATGTGGACGGTGATTGCTAGTGGCTACATTTGAGGTGATGGAGCATCTGCTCTCCCCTGCTGCGAAAATGCTATCTATTTACTTTGGAAAGCTCGACGTCCGAGGGCATGTGGGCTTGGCATGGCAAGCCATCCTGCATGGTGGCATCCTCCTCCAATTTCCTCCGTTATGTTAGTTGTGGGTAAGGTTTGTTGTACTTCTCGATATTTGTTGATGTATATGAGTTTGGGGCTCTCTGTAAAAGTCTCTAGAACAATGTCTTTGGTGTGGTTGGTTGTTGATGGTGGTAGTCTCTTTGATGCCATGGCTCGTGCTAAGCTTGGCTTATTGTGTAATTATTTTTGCTACTTAATATATATCTACTACTCACAATTGTGAGTTCTGAAAAAAAAACAAAAGCGAACGTATTCAATTTGTCACTATTTTTTTCACTTTCCCTTTAAATGCATGTCCAAGCAAAACTTAACTTTTCTTTTCCTTTCATAAATCCTGAAAAATCTCCGAAGATTCCATATTAATACTAATGAGTCTCAAAATCGTGACATAGCTATGTTCGGTCCATTTGAAGCTTATTAATTAATTTGTCATGGGGAGATTCCATCGGTATAAACTTTTCTAAGCTTTTCTAACCTTCCACACCGCCGAAGAAGTTGTTCCCATGATCGGTCGTCTGCCCCCAATAGTCATCGTCATCTAACTTCACCTTGACACCCAACTGTTGCTACCCATCGTTGGGTTTCTCTCACTCTAGCAGTACACTCTCATTAGAGCAACACCGTCTTGATTCTTGACCACGGGCATCAGCAAGCGCCTCAATTCAATCTTGATAGTGCATGCAAAAAATATATACGCGTCTCTCTCCTCGCCTCTGTCAACCATAATGGCGAGTCTGCATAGTGTTCCACCTCGATCTTTGTTTGCATGAATGAAGGGTCTTCCTTGGCCCTCTTGTGCATCCACTGCCACCCTAGCACAATAGGGCTCCCTCTCTATTTGCCTTACCTCTCAACACGAACCATTGCTCACCTACGACGTCAATATGTAAAGGTTTTTGCATGGCTTTAATTTTGTTGCTCTATTGTCTTGTCTCAATGTAGAAAAGTCTCAGGGCTAGTCGACGCAATACAGGGAAACTCGATAGCTCTTCTTTGCCTGCCACTCGAGAGCCCAATGCATTCCTGCAGCTCTAGAGTTCTCTCCTCTCACCTGTGAGGGTGCTGTGCGACCACACCCTGACCACGAGCCTCAAAGTGACCCAATCAATTAATTGTCACCATCACGAGTTCGAGCAAATGTGCGTGCAGCCAAAGAACAGGAAGAGCTTTAAAAAATCCAAGCAAGAGTTGAGGCTCAAGAAAGACAACAACATCTTAGGTGCCAATGACATGCTAATTTGGGAATTACGAAAGCGTTTATTGAAGACACTGATGATGATTCATTGGAATCTGAGCCACATCTACGATATCCAATTGAACTAAATAGCCTCTATGGGAGAGTACTATATAACACATTATTGGATACAGGAGCTCAACATAATTTGTTATCCTATGGAGTTTGGTGTCAGGTAGGAAAACCACCCCTATCCACAAGAACCATCCAAGTCAAGGGTGTCAATAAGAAGAAGACCATTGTTTTGGAAACCCTACACGATCCTGTTATTTATGACAATAGAACCGTGGTTCAAAGCTTTTTGGTCATGCCTATTGGTACTACGGAGGGTAATATAAACTTAGGACGCATGTGGATGATAGCCACCAAATGCACTATTGATTGGGGTTCTGGGGGTGTCACAACACAGAAACCAACTCTTAGCCCTGCCACTCAAGCCACAATCCCTGAGATATTGCCTCTTAAGGAAATAAAACCCAAAACATTGCATGTCCAAGAGGTTGAACCATATGTCCCCATAACCCAACTCTCTAAAGCTTCAACTGTTGTAGTTGAAATAAAGCTTGAGACACACAAGACCCATCCTAATATAACAAAGAAAACATACAAGTGGGTCCCTAAAGTCTCTTTAGCGACCATAGCTAGTGCTCAAAGACAGGAGCCTGGTAAGAGACATCCCACTCGCCCTAAGAAATGTAAAGAAACATGGCGTTGGATTCCTAAAAAACTATTGGAAGCCCAAGGATACTATGAAGGAAATGATCAAATCTGGGTGTCAAAATGTAAATTGTGCTCTTACTTGTCACCTGACCCATGTGAGCCCAATGCTGTAGCTCCAAAATGAATTGAAGATTACGAAAGGGAAAGATCACAAAATGCTGCACACCTATTCCAGAGCTAGTTTGCCTTCCAAGGCAAAACCAATATATTCGGCTTAGCTCAGGAAAGGGGGAGTTCCATTAAGCTTCTAACTTCTCATGTAATGCATCCATAGAGGTAAAATCTTCTACACAACCTTCACCTACCATAGGCAACCTCCATGAAGCTACAAAAGATTTGACACCTCCCATTGTTCAATTATTACATAATGCACTACTTCAAGTTCGTTCATGGGAGAGTACCTTACCACCCTTGCAACTTGATGAGGCACCCAAGGTAATAGAGAACTTGTTACCATATACATGTGGTAGTGATGTGTGTGAACACACTAGGACTGCCGGGGCATTTTTTCCCTCTTTAGGAGGTTTTTTGTAGACATTGTTGAGTCTTTTGTAAAAGGAGACAGTAATGATGATGTTGATGCAGAATGGGCTTTTAGTGCAGAGTGCACTTACAATCCTGCTGTCCATGATGCATGCTTGTTAGTTGGTGCAGATTCACATGTGTGGTATTTTGATAGTGGTGCTACAAAGCACATTACCTCACATCGTGAATTGTTCACCTCTCTTGAGTCTGTCCCTCATGGGAATTCAGTCACTTGTGCCAACAACGCCTCTTATCCGGTTCAGGGAGTTGGAAAGATTGTGCTTACTGCTCAAATGGCAGTTCCTTCACACTTGTTGATGCACTTTATGTACCTGGGATCAAGAAGAATCTCTTGTCTGTATCCGCACTTGCTAGACTTGGACTTATAGTCAAATTTGTGGATGATAGATGTACAGTTCATGATCTCAGTTTTGGTGATGAAATTGTTGCATCTGGCCTTTTGTGCCATGGGCTGTATAAGCTCACTTTGTATGACAAGTGTGGACAAAATTTTGCAAATGCTGTTGCAGATTCAAGGGCTATTTCAGATGCAAAACTTTGGCATGCACGTTTTGGTCATCTGAATTTTGCCAGTTTATTGCGTTTGTAGAAATCTAATATGGTTGCTTCTTTGCCGCCTCTTAAAGCACCTGTCAAATATGCTTGTGAAGGCTGTATTTTGGGTAAGACGTAGCATTCTAAGTTTCCAAAGGATGGTTCAGTTTGGGCCACATCCAGGTTGTAGCTTGTGCATAGTGATGTTTGTGGGCACATGCAAACTCCGTCCTTGGGCAAATACCTGTACTTCGTGACTTTCATTGATGATTACTCCAGGCATGCATGGGTATTTCCGCTTAAAGAAAATTCCAAATTTTTTATGTGCTTCAAACAATTTTTGGCTATGGATGAAAATGTATCAAAATGTACTATGGGTACCCTTCGTTCCGATCGAGGGGGGAGTATATGTCTCATGAATTTAATGTATTTCTGGCTAGTCGTGGGATAAAACACCAATGTACAGTGCCGTATACACCTCAGCAAAATGGTGTTGCTGAGAGGAAAAATAGGTCTCTTACGGAAATGGCAAGATGCATGGTCAAGAGTCAAGCTTTACCACATTCATTTTGGCTCGAGGCTGTCATGTGTGCCACTTATGTACTCAGCAGGTGTCCTACGAAAGCATTGCAGTCTATGACTCCAAATGAAGCATGGCATGATAGAAAGCCGTCTATTGAGCACATGCGTGTTTTTGGTTGTTTGGCTTATGGCTTAGTGCCACAAGTATGACGCAGAAAATTGGATGATAAGGCTCTCAAATGTATTTTTGTTGGTTATAGTGCTAAAAGCAAAGGTTACAGGTTGTATCATCCGCAAACAAAAGATATTCTGGTTTCACGGGATGTAGTGTTTGTGGAATATTCTATTCAGCCCTTACTGTCATGTACTAGAGACGGTAATGTAAGCTCACATGACATTTATGACACTTTGTTGCCTCTTTTTAGTGGTGGAAATACAAATGTAAGTTCCGATGAGGCAAATGTACAGCCTATGGGGGTTTCAGAAAATGTTATAGATCAGCCTATTACTGATGCAGATGTACATAATGTGCTTGATGAGGAAAGGGCTGAAAATGAGCAAGCTAGAGGTATGCCAAAATGGTTGGTGCATACTTTGCGTCATAGTAAATTGGATGCACCTTTGTCTAGTCGTACTTGTTCATGCTCTGACCATGCATCAGATTGTTATGCTTTGGTTGTGTCTAGCTTACATGATGTTGATGAACCTCTGTCTTTTGATGAAGCACAGAATTAACAAAATTGAATGGCTACCATGCAATCAGAATATGATGCACTTATAGAAAATGACACATGGACTTTATGTGATTTGCCTCCTGGCAAAAAGGCCATTGGTACAAAGTGGGTTTACAAGTTGAAACGCAAGCCAGATGGTGAGATCGATCGCCATTAGGTGCGAACTTGTTGCAAAGGGTTATGCACAACAAAAAGGCATAGATTATGAAGAGACTTGTGCTCCCACTTTTGTATGACTACTGTGCGTTTTCTATGTGCATTGGCATCTCATTTTGGTTGGGATGTACATCAATCAGACATTGTTACTGCTTTCTTGAATGGTGAAGTTATTGAGGAAGTTTATGTAACACAGCCTTGCGGTTTTGTCAAGAAAGGACAAGAGGACAAAGTGTGCAGATGTAAGAAGGCTTTGTATGGGTTGAAGCAATCTCCTCGTGCTTGGTATGAGAAAGCTGACACTCATTTGGTCAAAGAAGGCTTTCGTAACAGTCCAACAGAAAGCACATTGTATGTAAAGCGTGAGGGTGATGTACTTCTCATTGTGGTTCTTTGTGTAGATGATTTGCTGATCACTCGACCAAATGAGAGACATATTGTTGAATTTAAAGCTGATTTGAATGCTAATTTCAAGATGAAAGATTTGGGGATGTTGCATCATTACTTGGGTATAGAGTTCAAGCAGTGTGATGGTGGTATTGCCTTGTGTCAAAAAAGTTACATAGAGACATAAAGTTACATAGAGACATTACTATGTAAGTTTGGACTTGAGGATTGCAAACCTATTGCCACTTCCATGGAAACAGGTTTGAAGTTGAGTCTACATGATGCTGGTGATCCTGCTGATGTCACTCTTTACCAAACTGTTGTTGGATGCCTCATTTATGTATGCAACACGAGTCCGGATACTCAATTTGCAGTCTCACAGGTTAGCAGATTTATGCATAGCCTAGGGTCTAAGCATTAGCAAGCTGTCAAGAGGATTTTCCGCTACCTTAGTGGCACCTTACATCTTGGCTTGTTTTATCCCAAGGAAAGATCATTGCTGCCAGACTTACATGCTTTTTCAGACTCATATTAGACTGGTTGTTTTGACACACGAGCGTCCACAAGTGGTTTTTGTTTCATGCTTGGCAATTCATGTATATCATGGTTGAGCAAGAAACAACCTACTGTGGCCACTTCAAGTTGTGAGGCTGAGTACAGGGCAGTCTTCACAGCTATGGTTGAGTGTGTATGGCTCAGACGCCTTATGGCTGATTTGGGTGTTGACAGAACATTGCCAACACTATCTACACTGACAATCAAAGCGCATTGGCAGTTGCGAGGAACCCAATTTTTCATGCTCGCACAAAGCACATTGAGGTGCATTACCACTATGCCAGGGAGAGGCTCTCAGCAGGAGAGATCAACTTGGCTTATGTGCCAACATAGGGCAACCTTGTAGATCTTTTCACAAAGGCATTGTCTCGTGAGAAGCTTGAAGCTTTCTGGAAAGCTTTGGGCTTACTCCCCTTTGTGGACTGATCATGTCCTCAGGGCACGGCACTTCTCTTTACTCATGTGCCAGCTCTTGTTCACCGCATCACTCCAGGGGGATTTGTTACCATACATGTGGTAGTGATGTGTGTGAACACACTAGGACCGCCGGGGCATTTTTTCCCTCTTTAGGAAGTTTTTTCCCCCGTGCATTGTATATACACCCATCACTCTAGGGCTATCTATCTTTCCATTGCACACTAAGTAACACACTCTCTATTGTGTGCCTTGAGCTGCCTTCGTCTTCTCCAAGCTGTGTGTGTTTCTCTGCAACCCTAATACCAACAGAACTATTGGCCAAAACCCTCACCTATTACCCATTGGAATAGCTGGTTCCAAAAGCTGATGACATCCTTCTAAAGTATGATTACCCAAGGAAGGGGGGAGTCTTCATTCACGTCAGCCTATTGAATTAATTCCCTCTTACCCTTCTTTCCCTGACCCTTGAGCTTTCCAATTTTAGGGATTGTATATATATAGATATATAGTAACTAGCCACCCTAGTTTTTTATTAAAATAATAATAGTAAAGAGCAAGAGCAATTAGCAAACGAGTGTGCACAATACTAGTCAAAATCAATGACCCGGACCTAAACGTCACATCTAGTACACTAAAACAGAAACCTATGTCATCAAACACCTTTGATCCTCATCACTCGAGTGATGGAGGGTAGGTAGGATTAGTACGATAGGAGTGTCTCTGTTTTAGAGTTTAGTGATTAGCAAAGTTCTTTTTTCCCACTGATGTGCCTCTTGAAGGTGGATGTTTGGTGGTGACTATTGTGCAATTTGTGACTACATAAGGATGCCTTCGAAGGACAACGACAATGGATATTTACATATATGCTAGTGGTATGCTTGCATGCATGTGTCTAGTCGATGGTTCAACGCATGACATAGTTGGTGCAGGAGGTGTCAGACTATTGTTGCAAGACTTTGTCCGTAGCACCAAAGGTGCCATCGTAGTTAAGGAAAGAGATGTTCTCTCCTCCCTCTTTGAAATTTTGAGCTTGGACAACCTCTTCCAGGTGGCATAGGATTTCCTATGGCCTCTTCTTTTAGGTGATTCAAGAGCTGCACCATCACTTTCTTCAGAAGAGGAAGAATATCAGGAGGATGGAGAGGAGGGTGACCTCTTTTTTTCCTTTTTCTTCCCTTGTTCCTCATTGTTTGCACTATCACTTTCTTCAGAAGAGGAAGAGGATGAAGGAGATGGAGAACAAGGTGACCTCTTTCTCCCTTTTTCTTCTCTTGTTTTCTTTCTTCCCTCTTTGAATTATGGTGTAGAGAAGTATGCGATGGCCTTCTCCGTTTAGGGGGTGTTGGAGAACGTTTTGCCCGCCGCCTTCATGGAGTCATCTTCGTCGAGGTGGCAAGAGACTCACTTCTTTCTCATTCTTTCGGTGGGGGCTCTATCATTGAAACTTGGGTTCTCCTTTGGGAGGGAGATGCGTCATCAAGTAGTAACTTTTTAAGCCCTTTGTATGGATCCTCCTCCTCTTCCCTTATCGGAGAGAGTCCTCATTTGGAAGTCTCACAAGGAGGCTTCCTAGGTACCCTCTCTTCTTGGTGGGAAATTTGGAGAATACCGTGGGTGCGCAATTGCTGTAGCACTTCACCTTGGAGGGATGAATTGCCCAGGGCTTGTTGAAGCCTAAAAACCAGATAATTTACAAGCATAGAGGCATCATTAGTTGCTCTTTCATTAGCAAAATCAAAGCTATCAACATTCATTTCAATCTCTTTTCCCTTGCCAACCATACTAGCAAATTTTAGGTGTATATTTTTACTTGTACTTTGGCTACTCCTCTTTACCTTCAGAGATAAGCACTCAAGCATCTATACCCGTGGCTTGAATATTATTAACTGCAAGGAATAGAAGAGAGGGTTCAACAGAGCCAAGACAACACCGATTCTTGTCAAGCTTCTAATAGCTCTCAATAATGGTTAAGCCATAGGCAAGCCCCGTAGGACTCCATTACTAAGACCATCGCGGTGTCCCCATTAACTGCATAAAGTAGGCGTGCTTCAAGGATGAAAAATACCTATTCTACTTACTCTTTTTCAGTTAATAACACCAACCATTTGTAGCAAGCTTGAGGACCTCTCTTCTTGAGCAAGAAAAGAGAAACCAATAGCTCTAATACCAATGTAACATTTAATGCACTAGTAACATGTATGTAGCGGAAATTGATAAGATAGTGAGCATTTCATTAAGAACAAATTCCTAATGAGCATAGAGAGAGTACTTAATTTGAGAAACCAACATAGCAATTTACACCCAGCTAATTTGTCATTGACAATACTTGAAAAGAGAGAGAAATAGAACAATTGAAAACAATTGAGGGCTGGATTTACATGGAGCCGGTCCCGCCTCCATAAAGGCTTTGTATTATAGCTTCTCCCATCAAAGGAAACTTTTGTACAATACAATCTTTGTGTTCCTTGACAAAACTAGTTGGTACAATGAAGATGGAAGCTTCATGCACCAATTTATTCTTGAATAACACACCTACTGTCCCTAGCCTCAGTCCCAAGACCTCACACACCTTCAAAAATGGTGAAAGCTAGCAGGGAATGAGGATAGATTGAGAGAAAAAACATGTATCTTATGAGAAGAAGTATTCTCCTCACATAATCACTCTAATAGCATAGATTAGCTTAGTTATTAGCATGGTAGAGGAGATAAGCATGCCATTGTAGCTTGGCTCTTGGTTGGATTTGCATTCCATAGCCAAGAGTTGTTGGTGTAGTCCGCTACTTCTCAATGTGTGGAGAAGGAGATGGAGTTCTTCTTGCACATGAGTTGTGTGTGTGTGTGTGTGTGTGTAGCATTGTGTTAGTAAAATGCATCCCTGTCTCTCATCTTGGTCGACCCCACTTGCTATTTGCTCATGTTGGCCTCCCATTGGCTCATGTAAAGCTTAAGCCAATTACAAATTAGAAGCATAATTGATAGCCTTTTGACAAGTGTCCCCCTTTCCCCTTTTGTGAGAGCTTTCCATAATTAAATAATTCAAAATTAAACTCGCATCGAACCTCTTAGTCTTTTGGCCAATAGGAATGAGGCAAGCCATTGGGATGTTGGATGCTCATTGGACCTCTTAGTAGACTGTCCAATAGTCTTCTAGGGAGATTAATTTCTATTGATTCTTTTATCAAGAATTTTTTAAATTGATTAGGCTAACTTTCCTCTAGCCTAATTCTCATTGGTCCACCTCTATGGCCATCCAATAGGATTTGAGGGGAGATTGGGAGCAAGTGGGCTAGGAGCCTAACATGTGTCCAATATTCCCTTTGTGTAAAGGGGGAGCTTTGGAGTGTGTGTGTGTGTGTGTTTCTCTCTCATCCCCTACTAAAAGCCCCCCCCCCCCCCCCTTCGAGGGATATGTGAAGACTTTTTAGTCTTCCCATGACCATCCAATTTTCCCTTTGCTTTGGCCATTGAATAACTGAGTTAATTTCTTTTTTATCTCAGCCTATGGAAGTCTTAATGGAGCTGACCTTAGGTCTTTTAAGCCCCATTGAAGCACATTGCTCTTTTGCAAATTGTCCCCCTTTGGATCCCTATTTTCCCTCCTTTGGATCCCTGACAGAGACCGGTCTGGTAGCCTTACCAATATTCTAGCTTTTACTCCCCTGGTACTTCCCCATATTTAATGATCAGTTTAACATGCGAAAATCATTTAGGAGTAATTAATATTAGTTTTTATGATAGTCAACCTTGTGTGTAGCCTTAGCTTCAACCCACTACCCATAGAAACCGTCATTGGGATTGGTTGCACCTTGTGCATAGAGCCAATGATGTGAAGTGTTCATTGTTGTATACATATACAACGATCGAAAGCCATCTATCAGTCGCAAATCTTCTTGGACAAAGTAGCTGATGTTATTACGGAAGCGTATACAATGATGGTGTGGCTTACATCCATCTTACAAGTACACCATGCATACTATTGCGAGAGCGAATCACACCACCTATAAAGTGCATGCAACACAACCTAGATCAAGATAATGTCAATCGAGGACACAAATGACACGATAGGTACACATAGGAAATCTCGTTAGCTTGTCAGGCTGAGACCATCCTACACATACAACACTCTGGAAGGCCAACTAAACCACAATCTAGAGTCTAACTGCTCTCAACTACACCATTTAAACCACATACACACAACGGAAGGAAGCCCATCAAATCATGTTAGAATCATACGAAACTTAAGGAACTCCATCCCCTCACTAGAATACACCTATCCCTAAGCCTCTACACTCAAAATCGTAGCTCTAAACCCATCTACAAAAAACTCATATAAAGACAGAGCCAAATCCTGAAAGTGCCCGAATTGAAAGTTCTTATGTGTAGCTTATGTCGCTACGATTCTAACGACTACTTGTAGGCAGAAAACAAACATCGTTTGATATACTTACGCCGATGAGTAGCTCGTAGAATGCGCGAGCATGTATGCTCCATTTCGCGAGGAATGCTTGCCGTTGTCGCGTAGCTCTTGCCGAGGCTAGCGCGATGGTGCAGTCGGATCTCCAATGTGATGAATGAGTGGGGAGTAGCACCAGGATGAAGATCACTCTCTCTCTTCCTCTCTCGCACACAATCGACGGCAGCTAAAACCTATGATTATGATAAAAGCTATGTCCTTACAAAAATGACATAGGTACCTTATATACTAAGGTCACCTTAGGTTAACCAAAAATAGAGTTTGAGGGGTCAAATGGCTTTGTATTTACAATCTGGAAGTGCCATTGCACCCCGGCTTTTGTACCTAGACTACTTACTTATTACAAATGACGGTTATGGCCATAATCCGCAGCATTCCATAACTCTTAGAGAATAAGGCTTTGTTGAGTTATGCCATGTTGTTGACCTAGCCATTAACACTCCCCAGCTCAGCGATCATGTCGTCCCTGACATGACCTGGTTGCCGATGTCAATGCGGTCTCTGTTGTCGTTTTGCTCTAGTGAAGAAAGTATAGGCCGTAGCCTTTGCATGAGCTCGTCCTGTTCATCCAATCCAATGTACATAGTGTTCACATGATTTAGGAAAATCATAATTGATGATGAACTTCATGTCCTTCATACCATGCTCAGATGAAGCATCTGTTTCTGTCATCATAGGTCTATTGCCAGATCTAAATTCAGAAAGAACCCAATCTGGTTCAGCTTGACTCTTATTATCATGGATAGAGAAAGCTCCATCCATCACTTGCTCCAGCGAATCTGTCAATTCTGATTATTTGTGATTCTCAAAAACAACTTCTACAATCTGTAGAATTGAGTGGTTGGCTTTCAAATCTTGTGAGCCAATGACAACTTTGTCAGGATTCTGTAGAAATTGTCTGGCTAAACCTTCAACTTCTTTAGGCCAAGCTGCACTTCAATGCAAAGTCTGTTTGTCAAGCCGAATTCGGGAGATAATTTTTGTGATTTGAGGGTCCAAACCCATGTTCAACATTCGATCTGCCTCATCAAGCACAAGATATGTAACCCTGTGAAGGTTGGTTTTGTCTACCATTTGTGTCTGCTTTTCTTCATTGGTGACTTCCTTGTTCCTGCATCAAGGTGATCAAAGCCATATTCACCATTGTTAGCTTTTGTGTGTTTTGTAAATCATTATGCTGCTTCTACTTGATACATGACTTAATTTAGCACGACAAACCCCAGTTAGTTCCCCAAGTTACTTGCTTTAAAAGGGCTTTATCTGACATCATTCATGATAGATGAACATCTATGAGCTATCATTGTCCCTTTGTCACCAAAATTCATATACATGATGTACAAGGTATGTAAATGGCTATCATGGCTTCAGCTTTGAAAAATTGCATCTTTCGTTGGCTAGGGGTTCTCCTTTCTTTTTTTATATATAAAAATTCCCATAGCTTATACTCTCTATGCATAGCCTCCTGACAAGGTTTGGCTTGATTTGGACTTGAATTTTAATTTCAAAGCTCACTTTCTGGATTTCAGTCTCAGAAATGACTGATGGGCATCTTTGGTATCGTCTGGCTACCAAACAGATGTAGTCCCAATGATGACCAAAATTTGGATTATACCCTTGGTTGCTCTTGTAGCCATCTATCACGAAACATGACTAAATTGTCATTTCCTCCCCTTTTGTTCTTGTCAGTATTGTTAGTCCCTTTTTTGTTTGTTAGGCTTAATTAAGTCACATACAAGATAGGAGATTTACAGTATAAAGATCTACTCCTATACGGCCTTGTAGTCGCATGAAGTGGCTGATAGGCAACTTTACACTTGACATGTGCTTTCGTTTAGTCAATCACCAACTTTCTTTGTCCTTGTAGTCCATTCCAGATTTTTATGACCATTCTCAATCATGTTGAGCCTCATGTTGTTGTTGAAGGCTTATCAACATTCTTTCTTACCTCTGGCATTACCCATTGTGCATATGGCATTTGAGACAGCTTCGTGAAGCGCTGTCATTGTCTTGGACCTTCTTTGCTCTGTATGGCTCAACGTCTCTTCAGTCTTTTCTTCATATGGATTATGGATTTTTCTTGCCTCTTTTTTTATATATTTAAAAATCTAAAAAATAACAAAATAAAACCAAAATTCAACTCAACAAAAAAGGAAAAATTATTCGTATAGAAATCTAAATGCTATGTACATTGTACAATGTCCTTAGGGGCTCATATATGGCTTTTGTCCCCGTACTTCTCTTGTAACTCTACTATGACGGCATATACTCTAAATTTTGTCAAGAAATCATCACAATCAAACGCAAAAAATCAGTATAAATCACAAAACATTGCCCTCTAATATTCATAATACTAGGTCCGCATTAGAACGCCTCCCCCCCTCCTATTTGGAGTCCTCCTTGACGACAGGGTATCGCCAAGGGTATGTGTTGTGCTTGGGCAATTAAAAAATGTACCTATGCAGGCCTTGTAATGTAGCCCTATTATGCATATACAGTCAATGCATGGAAAAGATTTATGATGTGCAAGATGTGGGTATAAGCAATTTGCTTATTGGAATTTGCTGGCGAAGCTTCCTATTCTAAGCAATGTGTTGTTCTTTGAAGCTCCTATGTGGTTTGCTTGATTGAAGGCTGTAGAGCTTTTTTGAAGGCTTACTTATCTGTTTGATGCTTCTTTGGAAGTATTTCAGCCTTGTGGTTGGTTGTCGTATTTCGCATTGTTTGTCAGAGTGGGTTCTCTGCTAATTGTACTGTAACTGTAGGAGGAATTGGAAGAATTCAAGAGGCGGTGTAGTAACAGTAGTTTTATTGGTTTCCTTTGGGACCCACTTCTTCGTGATGACTGGTTGTTTTGTTGATGTTGCTCGTTTGGGAACCCACACTTGTCCCCGTCTCATTTTTGTTTGAAGAGACTCCTTTGGGATCCACCTTGTCTTTGTGTAAGCCTTCAGTGATCTTTGTTGCAGTCCTTGTACACTTGGTTTACGACGAGGTTCAGACTTTGGGAGTTGATACTTTAGGAGTTGACCATTTAACCATTTTGAAATCCAAATGAATTCCTGACCTCTTTGTGCTTGAATCAAATTCTTTGAGACCCAAATCTATGTTGTGAAAGCTTGCAACTTTGTGATTGTCTTATATGTTCTTACAAGCTTTGATTGTTTTTCTGCTAGCATTGGATCTTGTGATTTTTCATCAAAGATCTTTGTCTTCTTGATCCATACCTATTTTTGGCCAATCTAGCTCTTTTGTATCCAGATTTGTCGAACTTTCTAGTTCTGACTTGTTGTTCTTTGCTTTTGGCCTTCATTGTTCAGTGATGACAAGAGTTTCTGGAAGGGGATGTCATAAGAATCATTGTTGTCGCTGCTATCCTCCGCAAGGTTGCATTCTAGCACTTTCCCTTTGTGGTTTGGCTTGTTATGAATAGTTATTGTTTTCTTGCTGGTGGGTTGTTGTATTTGGGATGACTTTGGTATCCACTTGATCAGAGCATTGGTAGCTTGTTTGCATGGCTGTGTTCTTCTTGGCTGAGTCTTTTCCTCATGTATAGGAGCCACGTATGAGGATTCTTGTTGCAGTTGTGTTTCCACCGCGGATTTTGGAATCCACATCTCATGCGCGTTATTCTTGTAGTGATGACCTTGGTTCTTGGGTTTCTGATCTAGACAATCATAAAACCGCACATTAGTTAAAGTTTTGTGCTTATCACCTGTTGGGTCGTTCGGTTTTCCATTGTTGGTATCTTTTTGAAGGTCCAAGTGTTCTATAGAGTCGTAGAACTCGTCTTCTTCTTTGTCTTTGTTTTCCTGGATTACACTCACTGCAAAGTAAGGAACAACATGAAAGCCATATTCATCACAAAACTATGTTGTTGGACTTTCTTGAATAGCGCACACATACAAAGTAGCCAAGATGTGTTCCCATCCATGTGGCTCTAATTTTTCCTCAAGAAAGGGTTCTGGGATATAATCGTCATCTTCAATTTCCCTTTCTAGGATTCCTTCCTCTCGTGTTAAGCTTCCACATTGTGAAGCTCCACATATCCATAGTTCTTTAGGCTTTTCCAACCATGCTGGAAGTTCTGATCTTGCTACAATAGCGGAATCAACTCTTCCCTAGGTGTTCTTGTCACATCCCTGTAACTATGGTCCTTCAAATTTACCCTTGTTGTGGTTTCCATATGTCTCAGGTAGATATGGTCATAAACCCAGTCTTGGACCATTTTTAGTTGTCGCATGAATGGTCTTCCTCGAATGATATCATAGTTCTTCTTCTTGCCAAAGTCAACAATAGCAAAGGTTTTCTCAACTTCAATGCCACAAGAAGTAACAACCACTTTTTCTAGCAGTCCAATGGACCTTTCCATGTGTCCGCCTGCAAGTTGCAGTTTCATCCTTGTAGCCCTCACTGTTGAATTTCCCCAAGTTTTGTAGACCTCTTTTGTTGCAATGGAAACGCCCACTCCATTGTCAAGGATTGCCATGGTTTTTACACCATTGAATTCCACAAGAAGAGTGATGTTCCCATTTTCTCCCTCATAATACTTGCCTACCTTGTTTAAAGGCACTGGTATAGTATTTAGCCGAGGCATTTCCAGCTCTTTGATCCCTTCCTTGATTTGAGTCATTGGTTTTTTAACACCAAATTTCTCTAGGCGTTTTCCCATAGTAGCCCACATGTTTGGTTGTATTCTAAGAAAGTCGGCTAATATTATCGTACAAGTGATTGGGGTAGGTAGAATATCTATCAGCCCTTTTGAATCTATGACCTTGTTCGGAGAGAGTCTGTGTGATGGGATTGCAACAACATCTGACTTGGCCTCATACTCTCCCGTATAGGATGGTAGTGTTCTTAGCGAATGGGGTTGACTATCCATAGACTGTACAGATCCTTTGTCTCCCCAATACGATTCCACTTCTAGGTTCATTTGAGATCCAATCTCAATTTTCTATATTGGTAGAAGAGACACTCCTCTTCCGTCACTCGTTTGGTTTACTCGTCTACTTAGATCACTCGCTTCATTGGCCTCTCTGACTTGTTTCCACAATTCATTGAGACCATCTATGTCTTTTACAACTCTCAGGTATGTCTATGTGAAATCCCTTGGAAGAGTTGTCCATGTTATTCAACACTATTCTTGGCTCTACTGTGGAGTCCTTGAACTTTTGTTCGTGCTTATGACTCGAATCTAGCTCTTTTTGTTCCTGGTTTGGTGGGATTACTAGTGTAGGTGGGACTAGGATCACACCCTCAGGTTTTCCAACTTGTGGTTCTAGTAAATCTTGGGCTTTTTGAATCATTTTCTTGCACATTTCAAGCCTGTCCTTTTTTAGTTCCTCATATGGATATGTCATCTATCTTTGTTCTTGGGTTTGGTTGTTTTTGAGCCGTGTTTCATAGTCTTTTAGGAGGCCGTCTAAATGCTCATTAACCTTCTCGACCAACATTGATTCTCCCGAGCTAGCAATTCTTGGCTCACTTTCCGTTGATGGTTCTGTTGGAGGTTGATATGCCTTTGCAAGAGAAGATGCAACCCCTTCCTCATGTTGTCTTATCTTCTCTTCAGGTTGGTAATCTTCTCAGCTAGGGATTTCTGATCTCGTTTCGTATGTGCTTTCATCCCAGCCTTTCTAGCTTTCCAGTTGTTCGGGTTTGATCTTGGTTTGGTGAGTAGGTGTGTGTCTTTGGTTTACCCGTCTCTAGACCCGCGTTAGTTTCTATTTTCTATGTCTCTGGCTTTTTATTAGCTTTCTTTTGAGCTTACGCTCTCGTAACTACCTGAACTGGTATGACGTTTTCCTTTTCTGAGCTACTGGGTATCTGAACAATTCTTGAGACATTCGTTGTGATCTTTCTAACTTGGTTAGGGTTTTTTGTACAGTTGGGGATCAAGTGAATGTGTCCACAATCAAGACAATAAGCATTCACTTGAGTGATCTCCGTCTGAAGACATTGTTTGACCAAGTGGTCATCACGGCTTTTGTGACAATCTATCTTCGATTGAGGAGCTTCTTCTTCTAATTCCTTTCGGCTGTAAACAGGCTTTGACCTAGCTAAGCCTCTACTAGCAATGAACTGGAATGTCCTTTTGTCCATCTCGTATCTTCTTTCTTCAGGTCGAAACGCAAATGGTGAAGGTTGTACATGCCTCACCACTCCGTGTGTTTCTCTCATCTTCAGTCACTTCGAAGGGAAATACCCGCTTTGATTGTTATAACACATTGTAGCTAGTACTAGCGCATGTTTTTTAGATATTTCCATCATCGGCGTGTATCTCATGTCTATAGGAATTCTAGCACCTGGCAGTAGAGGTTGTTGTCCAAAGACAAGCTATGGTCATTCAACTCCTACTGGTCCTGGCGCATTCCGAATAGTGTATCTAGGTGGAGTAGGTGCTACTGGAATAGGTTGTACATACCTCTCCTTAGCATTTTTCATGACGTAGTAACAATCTTCTCTTGTATGGTTTGTCCATTTTCTTTCAATCTTGCACCATAGAGGTTCTTGGAGATTAACTTTTACTAGAGGAGCAAGTCTCTAAGATAATCCTTCTATAAGCTTCATTTGCTCACTAGATATCTTTGGCTTTATTGTGGGTTGGATTTTTGGTGAATCACTCCTCTCAGAAGATGTCTCACTCTCACTCTTAGTATCATATCTTCTCAAGGTTCTGCTCTCATTTGGATAGGAGTAGTTTATAGGGGGTGGTGATGGTACACATGGTCCTGTTGTGACCGAAATTCCACCTCTATAAAATTCATGCTTTATGGCTGCATCTGGGTATAGCCATGGTCCATTAGGTAGATTCACTTGAGGAGGCATGCCTGCTATCTTTGTGATCACTTCATCTCTCATTACCGCTCTAGAAGGGAATCCAGGTGGCTCCCTTTTTGGAATTCTTGTAGAAATTCTCATGCTTGGTGGAGATATCTATGGTCCTTCATTGACCAAATAGCCACGTCTTTCTAGTGCATTGTGTGGGTTTGTGTCAAAATGTGGATAGATTAGCATTTTAGTACTTCTAGCATGGTTTGCCATACCTCTGGTCATATCTACAAAAGGATTGGTAGATTGGATTTCCATCCTATTGATCTTAGCTTCCTCAATGTTACGCCCACTCAGTATTCTCAAGATAATCCTTAATAAGTATCTTTGGCCCTTGATCAGGTTTCTAAAAGTCAAGAATTTGTGACTCTTTTGGTCTCTAAAAACTAGATCTAGGTACCCTAAAAGTTTGGATTTAGGAAACCTCGGAAAATTCAGCTCTAGGTGTGTCCTATTGCCCACAAGCTTTCTTCCTAGCTATACCTGACTCAATTTGGAGTTGTCTATCAAAAGTTAGAGCAGTTTTAGTGAACTGCACTTGAAACAACACTCAAAACAGTTTCAAGATCAAGGATTTTGGCTCATTTCTTGACCAAATGTGACCCAACTTTGTTGAAACTTGGTCACTAGGCTTACTTTACAGTGCTTAACACTTCTGTGAGCTCAGATGTAACTTCTGACCTCTACTTTGGCAATTGAGACATCATACGCGTATAAAGTCTATGCGCTCAAAATTTGACAAAATTTGGTATGTGAGCTCTCCTTGATGTCCTCTACCCATTGATATGCTCAGTTTGTGAATTTGGCCTTTATTGACAGTTGGGACTTTATATGCGTATAAAGTCTTTTGTGGCAGAATGAGGTGACTTTTGTTCCATTGATTCCTTATCACTCAAGCAACTCTCAGCAAGTTTCAGAATTCAATTTGGACATTTTTTGAGCAAGTTAAGACCAATACAAGCCTGAATCTGCAGTTTTCTATCTTTAGCTCTTTGCAAGCCCAAATGAGCTCCAAATTCTACGAAATTTTGGCTAGGGACTTCTTTTATGCTCTAGGACACTAAGGTATACTCAAATGTCTGTTTTGACCCAAATATGGCCTATGAGACTTCATACGCGTATGAAGTCTAATGGCTCAGAATTCACTTAGATTTCTACCTAAGGTACTCCTTGATGCATACAACAAGAATATGTGATTACAACAAAGTTTGGATGTCAAAATTGTTCAAAATCACCTCCTTTTTACCTTTACTGTCTTGTATCTGCAAAGCCTATGTACATGCAAAAAGTATGTGTCCAAATGAGATGAAATTTTGCAAGCAAACCTAACAGGTCATTTCCCAACCCCCTATGTGGTCAAAATTGAACTTTGACTTTCAGATCTGGCCTTGAGACTTCATACATGTATAAACTCTTTGTGCTCAGAATTGGAAAAAATTTGGTATGTGAGCTTGTCTTGTTGTGCTCAACACCCTGGTATACTTAGATCTCAATTTTGGTCTCTAAAAGTGCCCTTTAGACTTCATACACATATGAAGTCTGATTGGTCAAAATGAAGTGAGTTTCACTCCAGAGCTTCCTCTCTATACTGGCAACTCACAACAACTTTCAATACTGAATTTTGATCATTTTTGTGCAAGTTATAGCCAATACAAGCATTCACTTGCCTAGAAGCGTCTTTTGGTCTTTGCAAGCCCAAAAGTGATCCAAATTTGATGAAATTTGGCCTATATGCTCCCTAAATGCTATAGATCACAAGGGTACAGTTAGTTGTAACTTTTGACTCTCAGATCTGGCATTGAGACTTCATGCGCGTATAAAATCTTTTGCTCAGATTTTGGTTCTGTTTCTACCAGAGGTGTACCTTAGTGTGTGGAACAAGAATAAGTGCTCACAACAAATTTTGGATGTCAAAATTGTACAAAATCATCAGTTTTCACAAGGAAATTCTCTGAAAGAGTAAAATCCCCTTAACTCTCAATCTCAATGTCCAAATGACATGAAACTTGGCGTATGTACTCAACATAACATACAGAAAAGATGTGTATAATGTCAAAAGTTCAAAATTGCTGTCAAAATCACCCTTGAGACTTCATACGTGTATCATGTCTGCTAACGATTTTTTGGACAGTTTTCATTCACAAGCATCCCCAAGTGCCTAGCACTGGTTTTCAATCACTTCTACCAATTTTCATGCAAAAATGTGCTCAAAATCACAAGTTTCTCTTTTTCCCGTTTCAGATACTCCCTCTTTTGTCTTTTGGGTATCGAGAGTTGGTCAAAACTCAAGTTTCAATGTATATTTAGGGTAAAACCCCCTTCTGAACACTTTGGTACAGTCAAATTTTTGAAATTTGGTCTCCAGATGGGCCATGAAACTTCCTAGGCATATGAAGTCTATCTTTACAGAATTACAGTTTTCAGCCCATAACCCTTGCACATGCCCTTTTATATGCTCAGCATCAATCAGCCATGCAAAAATGTCAACAGAACTCTTTTTATTGCATTTTTTCCTCAAAAGCATACTTTTTAGTGATTCCAAATGCAAACAAGCACTTCAGCAAATAAATCAGTGATGAATTAGCTCTAGATCAAAATTAAATAATTTACCTAAAGCTACTCCTATAAATCATATGGGGTTTTGCATCTATGAGTAGAAAAAAACGCTTCAATGCCACACACGGACTAGCAAACTTTTATCACCTCACAAACTACTCGACCACCACAACAACTACTTCTAATCTACAAATCTTAACGAAATCTACCTAGTCGCAACCCCTCGGCAAGACACACGCTTCCTGGCTATCCACTTGATCTCGGAATAACCTCTTCTGGATCCACTTAAGAAAAATGCGTTCTTTAGCCAAAACTAAAGCAAGCAACCATCACACGAGTGTTAGTAGGAATACCTACTTAAGTCCTTGTATCCCCGGCGGCGCGAATGTTGCGGGAGCGAATCACACCACCTATAAAGTGCATGCAACACAACCTAGATCAACATAACATCAATCGAGGACACCGATGACACGATAGGCACACAGAGGAAATCACGTTAGCTTGTCAGGCTGAGACCATCCTACACATACAACAGTCTGGAAGGCCAACTAAACCACAATCTAGAGTCTAACTGCTCTCAACTACACCACCTAAGCCACATACACATAACGAAAGGAAACCCATCAAATCATGTCAAAATCATATGAAACTTAATAAATGCCATCCCCTCACTAGAATACACCTATCCCTAAGCCTCTACACTCAAAATCCTAGATCTAAACCCATCTACGAATAACTCGTATAAAGACAGAGTTGAATTCTGAAAGTGCCTAAACTGAAATCTATGAGTATTATGTGTAGCTTATGTCGCTACGATTCTAACGACTACTTGCAGGCAAAAAATAGACATCGTTTGAGAGACTTACGACCATGAGTAGCTCATAGATGCGCGAGCACGTATGCTCCGTTCCACGAGGAATGCTTGGCGTTGTTGTGTAGCTCTTACCGAGGCTAGCGCGATGGTGCAGTCGGATCTTCAATGTGATGAATGAGTGGGGAGTAGCGCCAGGATGAAGCTCACACTCTCTCTCTTCCTTCTCACACACAGTCGACGACAGCTTAAAACTATGATTATGATAAAAGCTATGTCCTTACACAAATGACCTAGGTACCTTATATACTGAGGTCACCTTAGGTTAACCAAAAATAGAGTTTGAGGTGTCAAATGGCTTTCTATTTACAATCTCAAAGTGCCATTGCACCCCGGATTCTGTAGCTAGACTACTTACTTATTACAAATGATGTTTATGGCCATAATCCTTAGCATTCCATAACTCTCAAAGAATAAAGCTTTGTTGAGTTATGTTGTGTTGTTGACCCAGCCATCAACACATACATATAAAAAAGAAAGAATAACAAGCCCTTGGCTTCAATGACAGTCTCAACAGTGTGAGCCCTTGCTATATGTACCTTGCACAATTACATTGCATGGATACACCATAATGCATCTTTGTCAAACTCAAACTATGAGCTTATATCCATTTAGTGTCAAATATGTGATCCATTATCCTTGATCTGAAGTCAATTGATAGTACCTTGGCACACAAGAAAAGCCTTGCTTCACATGAAGTCTGGCAAAGCACTTTGTGTTGCATAGTAGAGATTTTTTTTTCAAATGAAAGATTAAATTATATAAAAAACAAGCATAACTTGAAATGTATTAACCTTGTTGCCCCTCTCAGACGAGTGTCTGTTGCTTGCATCTGGCTCATAGCCATGTATGCTGAGAAATTTAGAGCTATTGGATGTACTCTACATGCCATCGTGGCTTGGGTCATACCGAGAGAAAATCAGATAGACATGGTGCCAAGTTTCCCGAAGTCCGTATGCAAATAGCATACTCAAAACAGGTCTAATAACAGTCTCCTATGGTCAAAATGTCAAGATCTATGGTTCTTCGCTCCGCAGAGTGCTATTGGCAGACAATGAAATATGTTTCGAGGGTGGTGCCCTTAGAGAGTTGGAGCAATCTTGCTGGAATACATGTCAATTTCAACTTCATGACTTGCACCTTTCCAACGCTGCTACCAGCTATGCCTAATATGAAAGAGATGGTTATGTGGGGCTTCTTTATTGAGAAAGAAATCCCCATTGACATCCATAGTGCAAGAAGGCAATTTTAGCTACTGGTGGTCAATCTCAATCTTATCAATAGCACTATCCCACCCACCCTTTCAAGTTGTAGCAGCCTAGAGTGGCTAACTATTTCAAACAATCATCTCACAAGTTACATTCCATCAAAATGGGGCTTATACCAAGAATAAAGTTTTTGCACTACTCAATTTTACATATCTATATTTTCATTCACTAGACGTGTCATTTCTTTGTAGCTTGGAGCTCTTCATGCTCTTGTACTTTGTAACTTTGATCATTAAGCCCACAACAAATTTGGCTCATGGGGTTTATTATTCTGAATATATTCCAATTTCAGTCTCTAATTTTAGAGTTCAATCTCAATTTCCGGTTGAGTCTATATTTTGATTCCAGTTTACATTTCATTTCAATCTTGTCTAATCTAAAGTTGTAACCTGCTATGAACTAACTCTCATTGACCAACCTAATATAACTATCATAAATGTTCAACCCATTCCATTTTGACAATACCAATGGCTTGATCTAAGTTTCTATTGAAAGGTGGACTATCTCTTAGTTGGTGTTAGAGCTATCAGGAATCAACCATGCTAGCCAAACAAGTTGCACATGGTAGAAAGCCAACTACCAGATTCATGGATGATCCGCATGGCATCATCCCAATCCAGGAAGAGTCAGAGCAAGCTCTACAAAGTGGGAGCTTGGGAATGAGACAAACATTCTCCAGGACTAGAAACAGTTGATGAATCAAGGGATTCTCACCATTCCAAGCGAAGGCATGCAAAGAGAGCAGAGAGATAACCTAAAGTAAGAAACATACTTAGGAAAGTGAGGGCAGGAAGCAAAGTCACCAATCAGCAAAGCAGCCTGAAGAGGACACAGTGACTGAGATTGATGATAACCATTACTAGGAAGCTGATACAGATTATTATGTTACGGGACAATCCAAAGACAAAAAGCCAGTTCACAAAACCAGATCCAATCACCAAAAACTTCCCGTTGACCCAAAAATCTCATTTCAATTTTTCAAAGAAGGAAATAAAGATGATCCATATGTACATATCCAAGATTTTGAACAGTGTGTTGAACTCAAGGATATATAAATGAGGATGAATGGGGGGAATATTTACCTCAGACACTGAAAGAAGAAACTAGAAAATGGTATTACCATTATCTAGCTTGCCTGCTCTAATCCTACAATAAGCTAATTAAATATTTTTTTCCTTGGAGTATTCATACAATAGAGGTGATGAGGATATATTGTGCAAACTAGACAAAATTAAGCAAGGCAAATTATCTGTCAGAAGCTATGTGGAGAAGATTAAGGAATTGACAAGACAATTTTAGGAGCCTCCATTATATAAAAGGATGTGAGCCTGATTCCTTAATGGTTTTAGAAGCAAGAAGTTGAGGGAACAATAGGGTCCTAGCACCCACAAAGAACTTTAATGATCTGGCTCAAAGAGCACTGAAATTGGAGCACCAAGCCAAAAAGGAGAAGGGCGACAAGGAAAGGCAATCCAGTGATAGTGATTCTTTGAGGGAAGGGTCAGAGTCGAGACTACTTCCATCTGCTGATCTGAGAGTCACTCAAATGAAAAGAATAAAGCCAAGAAGAAGGGATCATGGACCAAAAATCTAGAATAAATGTCGAAGGAAATTGTTGAAATTGCTAAGACAAGGTCTTCAGTCAAAAAGATGGAGATTTTGTGTTCAAAATGCAATTTGAGAGACCACAGATCTGATGAATGCACATAGTGTACATATTGCACGGCCTATGGGCATGTAGGATTCATCATTTCAAGAAGGGAAAAGATTTATCAATGATTTATCAAATATTTATCAAGATTTATCATCATTTCATGTAGGGAAAAGGCAAGTTAAATCAAACTTGGCCAAAGCTAGAGGTATTGAATTGGTGAAGGATCAGACAAAGAGTCCATTACAATGTCAGTTAGCTACCATACTAGGGTGAATGGGGAGCATTCATGTACTTGGTCATGCCATTTGGACTCTGTAATGCTATAGCTATGTTTCAAAGCAATGAGTTTTTGTAAAAATTATTGGCCATCTTTATGAATGATTTTACCATCTTCTCTAGTCAAGAAATGTATCTACTTTTCTTAGAAATGGTCTTTGAGAGATGCAAGGAGAAGAGGATTTCCTTGAACCCATTCAAATCAATCTCCATGGTATGGAAGGGTCAGCTTCTGGGACACATTATCTCTAGAAATTGTATTGAGATGGCTAATGATAAGATTAAATGTGTTCAACAAGCTATAGCTTTGACAAATGTATCTGAAGTGAGTTTCTTTATGCGATATGTGAATTTATAGCGAAGGTTTATTCATATGTTTGCAGCTAAAGCACTTCCTTTATATGAGCTGACTAAAAAGGAGAATAAGCTCATTCAGACCCAGGAATGTGAATGGAGTTTCCAGTTCTTGAAGGAGGCAATCAGCAGGAAACCAGTTCTTTGTCAACCAAATTGGGATACAATCTTCCATGTATATGTGGATGCATTTGGAATGGCGATGGGAGCTATACTGGCCCAGCCTGATGGGAAGACATACTATCTAGTCTACTTTGCCAACATTCCTATTGAACAAGAGTATTCCACTACTGAAAAGGAAGCACTGGAATGGTGTTAAGTTCCACAACTTTTAGACATTATTTGTTGGGGAAGTTGTTTCACGTTTATGTGGATCATCAGGCACTCCTCTTTCTAACCAACAAATGATTATTCAAGGCAAGTTGATTAGATGGATGATGTTTTTAATGGAATTTGAGCTCAAAATATTTCATAAGCCAAGAAAAACGCATTGTGGTGTTGATTTCCTTTCAAAAAGCAAAGAGGGTAGCTTAGAAGATATGAACTAGTTGATGCTAAACTTTTTCATAATATAGCCATAGAAGGACCAGATCCTAAATGGAAAGACATGTATGACTTCCTTCAGCTGGGAGGATTTTGAGAGGATTGGTCCCAGGCAGGGATTTCACTGACGTGATCATAATCGTGTGATTATTTAATAACACAAGTAATTACATGTGAAAAAGATGTGACCTGCATGTTAATTGTTAACATGATGTTGATGATAAGAATGTATTTTGGCAATATCTTCAATGTGCAGATGGTCGCATACAGTAGATTAATGAAAGTGATGTCTTCGTTAAAGATCTCACTAGCACTATCTGGGTGAACGTAGAGTGCAAGGTGTGAGGCGAAGGCAAGTATGAGTTTTTAATTCCTATAGGGATCCAAGAATTTGACCCCCACCACAAGGTCTAGTGGGCAATATGAAAGTGTGCTACAGAGACTTAAAAGAAGATCTCCCTTCCACTTGCGATATCACAAAAATAGAGCTGTGGGATAAACAATGGAAGGAGCAAAAGATCAAAATGAAGCGAGTGAAAGCTCAAGACCAAGCCTCCTTACCCAAGCGATTGAAGATGGCCCAAGATGCGCAAGCGGCCACGCTGGTGGCCGATTAGATGTCAACGGCTCCGCCACAATCATGCGCACAATATTGAATGCCAAGTGTGCTCATCTTATTGGCATTCCCCAAAAAGCCCTAGTGAAGGTGCAAGGGTTGGATCGGGCTCTTTTGGTGTATACACATTATACACCATTCAAAGAATTTCTTTCTTTCTAGAGCATATTACATATGTAGGAAAATGCTACAACGGAGGGAATGAGGCAATGTTTGATAGCTTTCAGACAGAGCAAGGAATGCAAACACTTTATCCCTCCATTGTAAGATGCATTGGCTTTACCACCGAGGCCCCTTGGATCACAATTTTCCTGTACTACAATGTGGGCACCTTGGGAGACATGATGTGTTGCATGCCATTTGTCCAAGGAGCATTCAAATGCTATAAACACATGCTACAATATTGTTGGAGGACTCTACCAATATCAAATTAGCACTTACCAGAGAATCACTACTATGAAGCATTGTATATGACCAAAACACATTGAACACAAGCTCTTGAATAATGGTTTTTCACATAATCTTCATTCACTCTCAAGCTATATTGAATCTGTGAAGTTGTTATCTTGTTCTAAGTTTGAGTGTTGTGGGTCTTCTTATAATTCAACTTCCACATCTATTGGCATATTCTCTTGTATTTCATCTATAATGCACTGAGATACACTGACATTGATCTCTTCTTCGTCTTTGTTTTGACAATCATACACCCAGACAAGCATTTCCTCCTCGTAGCCAGCACTTTCGATGTGATGCAATATCTTTTTGTTGCAAAACATATACACTAAGTTTTCTGCTATGTCTTTCAATAATCTATTGTGAATAGTGATATGAACATACTTGTACATACTCGAGTTTCTCTCCAAGCTTGACTTTGCTGCACATTGTGCTAGTACTTTCATTGCAAGGGGACGTAGGGCCAAGTAATGCTCTCCACCATTCATCATCCACCACTTCCATGCAAGTTTCTCTTTGCCATTGATTGCACAAAATCATTTGCAAAAGGGTATTTTTTTAGTCTAAATGCAATCATTTCTTTGATACAATCAATTTGGTCTTGAACATTGGAGTAGAACCAATTGACCACGTGATAGAAATCACTGACCACCTTTGTATTGGACATTAGATCTAAGTTCTAATACTCCGGATTGAGCATGTAAGCCACACTATAGAGTGGGCTATGAGACCTCTTCCATCTTGCATGAAAATACTTGGCCAAAATTCTTCGTAGTATTTGGCAGAGAATGGTAGTCGCCACTCCCTAGAGCTCTACTATAGACATTTTTACCTCCTTAATATTTTCAAGACTTTGTTGGATTGACCACCATGTCATCTACACTTTGCACATATTTGGTGGCTTCTGACCAAGGTTGCAAATTGCAAACATAACGGGCATCATTACATGGTATGCACCATTACACTTCTCCACCAAGCAAGCTTGTTTATGGACCCACGTAGACATGTAATTTTCTCCTTCACTTTTTTGTTTCTGCTCAAGCTTCCATTCGTCAAAGGCCGTGCAGTTGAAAGTGTCAATCACAGTGCACTTATTGCGGAGGAGTGATTCCAATGTATAAAATTGAGTGCAAAATCAAGTTTCAGCTAGAAGTTTCAACATCACTGACATGCACATTTTGTACAATTCGAGCACTCTTTGTCGTTTCAGGATGAGCTTCACAACTTGTTGCACTGTGTCAATTATTTTGGCGAACCATGTGGTTCCTTCACTAGTATACCAATCCTTCAACACCAAGTTTAATTTGTGTGTATTACAACCATTGGAAAAAATGTGTCGAAAGCACTTAATTATTATCTTGCTAGCATTTTTACAATTTTTTGCATTTTCCATGACTACTTGAACGACATGTTTAGCACCAATTTCTTTAATTACAATAATCAAGACCTCAAAAATGTATTTGCCTCTTTTAATTGCCCCAGAATTGTCGATCGCCTTTATAAACATTTATCTATGAGAACAAACCAGCATTACATTGATCAAGGGTGGTCTTCTTTGAATATTAAACCAACCGTCGCTCACAATTGTGCACCCTGAAAGCGATATATTCCCAAGAACTATATTGGAAACACGCTCTTTGACTTAGATGTAACATTTTTCTAAGATATCATTTTGTATCATGTGATACAAAAGGGACTGACAAGCCTGTGTCAAACTCACCAATTTTTTTCTATGCGTCCTTCCAATGATTGCTATCACTAATGACTAGAGCACTTCCATTGAAAAATTTTGCTTTGGCGAGTGCAGTTTGTGCTTCTTCTAGCGATTGCATTTGAAAGCTTTGATGCAATGATTTTTGACGCATTTTCCCAAGTCCACTTTCATTGTGGAGCTTAAACGGAACACTGCTTGGCATTTCCTCTCCCTACAAAGGCTATTCTGCAGGGTTAATTGGTGTCAACACTGGATTAGGAGAGTTGATATTTGACTCTATTTGCTCTTGACATGCATCCATAACAGAGCATCTACCCGTTGTCTCTTGCCACCCTTTTTTGCAAGATCTTCTCTCAAACGATTTTCAATTGTAGACGCTTGAGGATGTTCACATTTCTTACAGTTCTTTTTAATACTACCCAAGAAATGGTCCCTAATATGTGGTGCACCACTTGATTTTGTGGTGAAGCAAAATTTGCATTGCCACTCCATCTATCAACCACATATGTTGTGATCATAATCCCACTCCTTGCCAGGGTCTTTTTATTCTTTGCCTTCTTCATACCACATGCCGACATTTTGCTCCATTGCTTTCAATTTAATATTGAAGGCATAAGAACAAGATGTTCAATGTTAAAAACATTTTTCTTCTTTTCAATATATATTAGAAAAACAATCACTAAGAAAGCAATCGAGTCTACACAGTATGATATTTGCAATGCACTCTAGTCAATCCACATATCGAATGCATATGTTGTGAGATGTTAGGTTTTAGGCCCCGTGGCCAGGTTGTGGCCATAGACGCCCACCCACTTATCTATTCTTTGGTTATAATGGAAATAAGGAGAGAGAGAGAGAGAGAGAGAGAGAGAGAGAGAGAGAGAGAGAGAGAGAGAGAGAGAGAGAGGTTTACTCTCATAGCTCCACAAAATAGCATGTGTTTGTTTCATCCCCTTCCCCTCTTCTCCATCCCTCTCTTGCACTCTGCATCCGCATCTACAAGTGCTATCAGAGCTCAGGAGCACGGCACCAGGGCCCCGGCTACCCGACTCATGAAACAATCCTGAGCAAGGGAGTTGAGAGCAATTGAAGCTCAGCAAATCTTGAGTCAAGAAAGTAGGAAATCAAGGAGCTGAGTGGGATTTTGGAAGGAATCAAGCTCGTGAGAACAAAGCTTAGAGAGCAGCACATTGACATAGGCTGTGAGCAAATTGAGAACGAGGTGAGAACCAAAGCAGTTGAAGGAGTTAGAAGCTTGGAAGCTTGAGCACTAAAAATCGGGCATCACAAGGCATTCTGCAAAGCCAAGCAGAAGCAAGAAAATGAAGGCCGTTACAGGTGAGAATTGGGCAAGGTTTTAGGCACAACGCATCCTTCTGTCTTAGAGTGGAATGGGTCGCCCATGTCGTAGCCTCTTCACCTATTTGGGAAGTGCTATTGTAATAGGGGGTTAGTGGGCCCCACACTCCTCCCAGCTCGTAGGCTAGAGGTTCACATTGAACGTATCTTCATGCCTATAAAAGATGCTCGCACTTGCAATTGGGCTTGAAACCCAACAACGTGCTCTTAGGATGGTTATGATTTTGATTAGGTACACCACATAGCTCTGGGTTTCCTACCTTTGGTGGTATCTTGAAATTTTGTATCTCTTTCTCTAGGTCCAACATTTTGATTCTGGCTTGCATTTTGATCTCCTGAATATCTTGCCGAAAGTCATCTATACATTCATACTTAGGCATGTCCCCTAGTAGAAACTCTACTTGCACTACCACGCTCTACAAATTGAATGTCATCCACTTGGCTCTTGGTCCCATTTCTTCTATCAACACTACTTCAAGGGGATTTTCTAGTATATGGATCACGATGGGTGAGGTGGTACCGAACATTGGGCATGCCATTGTCTTGAGATGCTCTTCATTTCCTTTGAGTGGCTTGGTTTTTCTTGTGATGCGCTAGGGGGGCCATGATCTTTTCTATCGAATCCTTCAAACTATGTTTAGTTGTCTCCTTAAGCTGGATCATTCCAACTTTCTTCAGGTTCTATAATAATGTTAGTGCTCCCTTTTGAGCACTAACTTGGGATGTGCCAATGGTTTCTTGGCTTTTTCTTGGTCTTGAAGTCTTTGCTCCAATCTGTGTTTGGCTTGTCTTTTTTGGTCCTTTTTTAAACTTTTTGGATCCTGACCCTGAGCTCTTTTTAATATCTTTGATGTTTTCGAACCTCTTACAGTTTGCCTCACTTTTCTTGGTCTGGTTGTATAGTTCTTGCCACATGGGAGCACATGTGTATAGTTTCTGGCCCTTGTTTTTAATGGTTGCCATTTGAGTGTTCATGGCCTTTGCCAGCATCCTGGCCCAGTCACACTCCCTCCATTAAAGACCCTTGCAGCCTTCATAAAGAGCTACTCCGATAGGTACTTGTCATCTTTCTTTAGACATACTAGCTTTTGTGTGGGAATACCTTGAGAACCTTTCTTCCTCTTGGTCACGTCTTCCTTTGTCTCTTTTAGGTGCTAGACCACCATTTGAGGTGTCCACACTTGCCCTATTGCTCTTGCTGTCAGGCCCAAGTGGTGGCTCAAAGATTCCTTATCTGCTTTTATAGTGAGCCCTTTGATTGTGGTTTTTTTAGTTCTTTGTTATAGTTTTGCACTGGGTACTTTAGACTTTGTATCGGTAGCCAAATCAAATTCTTCTATTCTTTGTACATCTCTGTAGCTATGGTCTCTTATACTGATTTGTGTGGTTGTCTCCATGTGGTGCAAGTAGATATAATCATAGCCCCAATCTTGAACCATCTTTAGCTGGCACATGAAAGGCGGTCTTTTCATCCCAAAACCCTAGTTTTGGTACTTTGACCCTCTGAAGCTTCTAATCTCTTGGAAGTTAAAAAATTTTGCACCATATCCTTCATAACTTGATGATTTTCACACTCGGATACACTTTGGACTCAAAATTTGCCGATTCTATACCTAGGGTACATGAATCATGATCCATGTTTGGAGCTCAATTCCTAACAAACTTGTGGAGCAGCATCTATACATGTTCCTTAAGCCTTTGGTTGTAAACTTTTAGGTTTTGGATCATTTTTTTCCTATCCTATGTCAAAATTACCATTTGCAAATAGAAATTTTGACAATTTACAGTTTTTAGGTCTTGAGGTGCCCATTTTGGCTCAAACTTGAGGGGTGATTTTCCCAAAACCTAATCTAATTGTGGGTGACTTTTGGTCCTGTTTCGGCATGTTGGTGGACATGGATCTGAGTAGAGTACAAGCATACCTTTGCAACAGTGGAATTTGGAAAGAGCAATAACTTTCATGTCATTTTGGGGATACTGTTCGTGTGTCAACTTAAAATGGTACAAGATTGGGTCTATGATCATATCTACTTGTGACACAAGGAACTTAAAATGAGGATCAATGTCAAGGACCACAACTACAGAGATGCTAGTTGAACTCCTATCGAGGATTTTAGCTCAACTATAGATACTTGCATCGATACAAACCAAATCACATCTTTTGATGTGTGCAGATTTTGAATGTGAGAGCCTGGCTAGAGAATCTACATCCTAGAGAGACTAGTGGAGGACAAAGATTGTATTCCAAAGCCATTTCCAGAGGAATTGTTCAAATCTTCTGGTTGGGATTAGATACTAGATACTCTAGATGTATGTGTGAATGAAGCAACCCTAGCAATGCTTACCAGATGAACACATGAATGAGACAATGATTCTTGGAATCTCATGGATGTGGATGTCCAATGCAGTACCAGATTGGGATACCAATCAGCTCAAGCTAGCACCTAAAGGCGGACAACTCATTGTTCCAATTGCCCCAAGCAAGTAAGAATGGAAAGGAGGTTACCAGTAGAGCAAACCACAAGGCAATCAATCCTCTCCATCCTATAGACAAGCAAATGCTACAAGTAGCATGCAAGGAGTCAGGAAAATTTGGGTACCAAAAGCACAACTGAAGGACAAGCCGATTTCAAATCTGGGTGCCCAAAACATCATCTATTGTACCAAAGACAGTTCCAAGGTTCAAAACACAAAGAGGAGCATCTTTGAGCAGGGAACCTAAAACAAAATGGATTTGGAAGAAAAAGGAGCACTTATCTTCTCTGCAAACTGTAAAACAAATCAAGCAATGGAGAGTTAAGTCTCAAAAGACTCAACCACAACATTCTGACCAAAGCAAACCAAAATATCAATGACGGGTCAAAACTCGACAACCATTATTATTGATACCAATAACTCAGGAAATCAGCATACCAAAGCATCATGAGGGTACAATCAAGCAAAGAGCACACAAGCTACAAGATTTTCTCTTTGGAAGACAGCAAAAGAAAACCTCGACATTAGAAACCCTTGACTTAATTACTCAAGACCCAACTCTTGCACAGCATAATGGTTTGAACTGCATTGATCTTCAAAGCATGATAGAGCCAACCAAGCCTATGCATAGATACGATTGTTCAACCCATGCACACAATCGTCCTCGAGTATGCCATCTAGGAGGGGTGGAAGGGAACTAAGTAATTAAGGGCAATGTTTAAAGAGGGAGGAAAAAGTTTGATGTTAACGTGTGATTTTTTGCAAAATTACCTAGTAATGCGCTTACAAATCATCAACGGGGGAACTTTAACTGCTAACATCTCCCCAATGAGTGTAAATAGTATATATACTATGAGAAAATCATTAAAAAATGGTCTTTTTTTGTTATTTTTTCATCATTTTTCTTGATATTGGGACTTGAAAATAGAGAAATCCACTAAAAAACACTATAGCTGTGTTGTTCAATGGATTTTCTTAATTATTGGATTTTCACTTTGCTTTTTTAGCATTATTTTCTTTGGTAATTAATAATAAATAGCAAATGAGCTCAAATGGAAAAACTAAACATACACTGCTGATTAGAAGGACAAGGCAGACAGGCACAGAAAATGTCAATCAAATCGGCAGATGGAAGCGGGAAGCCTAAATTAGGCGGCCAAGGCCTACTTTTGCAGAATTCTTGCAGAATGAGCTATAGGAATCCGATTGAGGAAATTTTTGAGTTTAACATAGATTTCACGGCTTAGTAGGACTAACATTGTAATTTGGGAAAAATGGTTCGGGAAGTCCGAGTATAGATATCCAGGGTAGTCTAAAATCGCCTCATTTTCACTGGTCGTCCTTGGAGAGAGAGCTTTCGACCTTCTTCGTGCGCGATTTTTGGAGTCCACAATCGCTTATTTACAGTGCCGTCTCACACGAGACATGAGGGGTAAGTTCTCTACTTATATCAATGATCCATTCTGTATGGCCGGTAGCTAGTCTAAGCCCAAGGAAAAAACCCTAGAATCCGAGCAGTGCACGAAGTCCTACAACAAAAAATCGACCATAACAGCCTGTCAACTCAACCAAATTGGAGGAGACTTGATCTATAGCATGCCCCTATATAATAGAACACTTCTATATCACCAGATGACCATTTGGCAGGGGTCGAGGGGGGTCCCAAGTAGAAAAGCTAGGTTTTTGCCAAAGGCCAGAATTGGATTCTGACTCCACAGACAGCTTGTAGACTGGGTCTATACACAATATATATAGTTGGTTTCATAAAAACAATAAAGGCACGCTCTCGAAAAGCAGAAAACAGCTCGAAGGCTATAAAGCGTCAAATTTGACATATGAAGTCAAACTGGGTCTATACACAATATATATGGTTGGTTTCATAAAAACAATAAAGGCACGCTCTCGAAAAGCAGAAAACAGCTCGAAGGCTATAAAGCGTCAAATTTGACATATGAAGTCAAACTGACTCCAAATGTGCCAAAACTGGATGAGTAGCTTCAGGACTATGTAGCGGACAAGTCTAAAGCTTCAAAAGTGACTAACTAACTCCACAGGCCATGCAGTCACAAAAATTGGTGATTTCAGAGTTGACAAAGCACGAGGTGATGCCAACACGACAAAACTTTACCAGATTCAATTTAGGACTTGTTTTAGGTGTATTGAATATGTTTAGGTCAAAAAATGTCAAGTTTAGCAAAAAGTTGACTGTTGTAAATAATTGCGATTATTTACTTTTGCAAATTTTTTGCTTGAAAATGGTACCATCACTTCACCTATCATTTTTACACACCTATTACATGCCACATTTCAAGTATGAGCCAAAACGATCAATGATAACTTGGAAAATTATCAAAAAACGCAAAAATGTCCCTTCAATGCAAATTTTGAGTTATCTATCACATTTTTTAATCCAAATCACACCATATCTCAAACACAGGGTCCTAGAACCAAGTTGCACCAAAAAATGTTCATTTTGATAAAAAAGTTAATGATTGCGATTATTTACTTTCTTGACAAATTGGGGGGAAATTGCAACTTTGACCTTATGCGACCAAAGCAAATGATGTCCCAAGCCCATTGACCAAGTTTTAGCAAATTTGGATCTTAAAATCTCAAAATTCCTTTTTATCTACTGTTTCAGAGAAAGCCTAAATCTGGCACCATTTTCACCCTGTGCACTCAAATGAGCCCACACTTCACTCAGAGTATCTAACTGCTATATATTTCAAGCCTATGATGCCAAAAATACAAAAAGTTGGAAAATTTTCTCAGCTGTAAATAATCGCGATTATTTACTTTTGTTGTAAATTTTTGTTTGGGACTTTGTGATTTTGATCTTTACATGTTTTTATACATCTATGCATGTTCAGAAATTGATTTGAAGCAAATTGGACTCAATTTGTCAGCAATTCAGACTCAAGGACATTTCAGAGCAGAAATTGCAGAAATTTATCAACTTTGGCACTGACTTCCCCTAACAGGAGCAATGCAAGCTGTGGAGAAAGCCAAGAAAAGGGTATCCCAAAAAGAAAAGCTGCAAGAGCTGTCACCATACCAACTGGACCCCAGTTCAATAAAAACGGCCAAAGCAACGTGCTTGTCCAGAGAACAGCTTGAGGAAAACAACACCACAGTTTTCACAGACAGGTTTAAAGTAAAGAAGGACACCAAATAGAGTAGCAATTACTACCGAAAGAGATCTATGATGTCGCAGCAAAGACAAACACAAAAGAACCCAACAGAAGGTTGAGCCTCAGGGACTTCTACGACCAAGAACCATGCGGTGTAGATTTTCAAAAAGCATATGAACTACTGTCTACAATTAAAGAGGATGGATCATCCCAAATCACCGACCAACAAGGTCAGAAAGTAGAAGTGGTGATTACGAAAGAAATTGTGGCCGAGGCACTCAAGTTACCGACAAAAGGGATGACAATGAGGGCCCGAGACAGAAAGACAACAGGCACCTTCACAAAGGAGACTATTGCGAAAACCTCTGCCAACCTCATCCAAAAGCAAGTGGAAGAACCAGCACATTTGTATCATCAGCACTTCCATTTTCTAGCAAAGAGAACGCCAAGGTTTGCCACAGCAAATCATGCAGTTGCGACTACATTTACCCAAGTGTTGAAGTCAACAACCAAGCAACCGATTGATCATGCTCAGTATGTGCTATCAACACTAAAGGGCACCAAGAAAGAAGGTAAAATCACGTGTCTGGGTGCACCTGAAGTATTGACAAGAATAGCATACCATGTTATTGGCATGGAAGACAATTTGCCACCTGCCCCAGATCAGAACACATGGATTGTGTCTGCACAACCTTCTCCAAGAACCACACGGTCAACAAAGAGAGTTTACAAATCTGATGAAAAATCTATTGAAAGCTCCCACAAAGCTCATAGCAGTGAGAGCTCAGACAATGAAGAGAGGAGAGTGAGAATAGAAGAGATGAAGAAAAAGTGGTTGCACACCAAGAGGAACCTCAGTAGAAGAAGGCGAGGTTTGAAAGAGAGAAATAAACTTACAAAAGAAGCCGCCAAGCTACAAGAGAGGAACCGAAAAGATGGGTACCAAAAGAGAAAAGGGGTTCCCGAACTAAGAACCCCGCAAGAAAAGAAGCAGAGGGTCCCACAGACTTTCTTGAACAGATGTATGCAGAGGTAGAAGCCCTCAAGCTAAAAGAAGCTCAAGAAGCTGAGAGGAGAGCAAGAGAAGAAGCAACAGAGCAACAAACTCAAGCGGAGAAAACTGCACAAAACGAGACACAGCATGACCAAGAGAAAATGTCTTTGAAGCCTAGCTCACCCGCTACAGAACAGGCAGACCACCCAATGCCAAGCCCTCCCCCTTCACCAACAGTTTGACCTACTGAGGGCGAGGAAGCCAAAGAGAAGGAGCTTGAACTGCAGCAAGCAACCAATTTTGAGCAGCCCAAAGCAACAAAGGTAGAGGCCACCCCATCTACAACCACTCAACAGGAAACCACAGAAGCAACCACAAAGCCTCAAGCGATCGAAGCAGCAGAGGCAACCGCACAACCTCAAGTTAAGGTAGAACCCCCACCGCAACCACAAGCAATCGCTACAAACAACCCAAGGAACCACACATTGAAATGGCTGAAACATCCAGACAACTTACAGAGCCTAAATATTGGCAGACAAATGATGAAGTCATCATATAGGTGAATGAATATTCCAAGCAGATGCAGGAGATGACTGAGGAATTGCGAACAGCAGCACTTAACCGTAGTGCTAAGGCTAGAGAGCTGGAGATGGTGATCAATGCTCTACAAGGAGAATTAGATGTCCTAATGAATGTCATATCAGATCTACAGCGACAAATCCAAGAGCTGAGAGCTGAAGCTGAACAGCACCGCCTAGCAAAAGAAAAACAACAAAAAGAAATGGAGTAGCTAGGTGAACTTCTCACCAAGTTAACAGATGCCTGCAAGATCAAAGACCAACAATTGATAGAGGTAACCAATGAACTACAACTCTGTAAGTACAGAAGATCCAAGTGCAGCTCGACGTACCAAACGCATTGTTGCAATACGCAGAGCAAAGGATCAATGATCAGGCAGCTTTCTTGAGACAGATAAGGGAAAATCATGTAGTTGCCTCGATCAAAGGTACAGATGAAGTATATAAAGCTTTAGAAAATAAAAACAAGGATCTCGAACTCGAGCTAAAGCTAGAGCAATCCCAAAGAAGAGACCTTGCAGTGATGTGGGTACGAAGAGAAGAACAACTGCTCAAGGAGATAGCCGAGCTAAAGAGAGCCAATCAGCAGCTGCGAGACGGATAGACAGAGACACAAGAAGAATCTAGTACCTTAGAGAACCCAAGCATTGAAATTCCCTGAGTCTCTTTTGCTGAGATGGAAACACAGCCGACAGAAGGGCTAGGAGGAGAAGAAGATTTTCAGGTACCACTCACAGATGCTGAACAAGTGCCCATGGTCCAGCGGTCTAAAGCTGAAGAAGATGCACTCAAGGAACAGAATGCCCAAGAGACAGATGCAGAAATGGAAAGTGTTGGGGTATAAAGCCCAATGTGGTCGCCCAGGTAAGTGGGCGGGCCGCCAGGTATGTACACATATTCTTTTGTAAAAACCTAATAAGAACTCACTATGCTCTACACATTACAGTAGAGCGAGTTCACCATATCGTCGTGCTCTTCTTCTCGCACTCTCTCTCGCGTCGCACTTCCGCTCGTACTCCTTCAACTGGTATCAGAGCTCAGATCGAGGCTCGGGGCAGCACTGCAGGAGGCTAGAGTCACCAGCTCAGATTGGAGTGAAATTCAACAGGCGAAGACACGGCCCCAAATCTGAGGTCATCTCGGCCACCGTTCGGCTTCGACAAAGGTCTGCGCAGGCCATTTTCGACTACGTGGTCTCGGCGGGTGCAGATCCAACTCTGCAAATTTGGGGTTTTCGGCCTACGACTGCAGGTGCTGAGGATATCGACACTCCCAGAGTGTTGATTTGTGGCTGTCTACACATCGAAGGACGGCTCACAGTTCTTGGAGGCGTGTCACATACGACACGGGCGCATCTACACACGGTATGTAGGCGACATCCACTAGTTCATCAGGTAGCTTGTGTTTGCTGCTTGATATTCCAGATTTCATCCTGACATTGCAGGTACTTCCACATGGGATGTATTGTCAGAGATGATGTATGTCTGTTGAGGGTTTTCTGCCTGTGAGTCACGCAGCAAACAACCGCCGCAGCGGTTACAGTATACAGTGGGAAATTTGTGGATGTATGACTTTGTGGAAAGTCTATGTACTGTCAGATTTACTGCAGCCTTTGTTGAGGGTCGAGTGAGGTTTTATTGAGCTGGGGGATTCTCGAATGTTGAGATCTTTTCGGTGATACAGGTCTTGGAGCGATCCCTCGAGCACCCTTAAATAGCCAGCTAGGATGTATTGACTGTGAGTTAGACAGTTGGGATTGCATCTTTGCTTTACTGCCGTTGAGGCATTGTCGCAGTCTATGCTTACAGGACAGTGACAGGACAGCGAGAGACAGTACAGGTGCAGGACAGGTTTACCCGCATCTTACAGTGTCAGAGAGACAGTGTTTTTGAGCTGTTTTTTGGTTTGTTTTTGAGTACACCAGAGCCATTTTACAAAGGAGACTCTGCCGAAATTTATGCAGAATCTGAAGCTTTCTTGGTTCATTTGACAGGTTGATATTGGTTCAGAGGTCAGTTTACAGGGGAAACTCTGCCGAATTTTTCCCAGGAAAGTAAACCACTGTGAAGCGTAGCTATGGCTGGATCACAGGACACTGCTCTTTACAATATCAAGAAGCTGGATGGAACCAATTTCCCATTGTGGAAGAAGCAGATTTGGCACGTGTTGGTACAAAAGAAGCAGATAAAACCTATAAAGCTCAAGGGGATAAAACCAGAAGATATGGACGAAGATGAATGGAGCGAAATGGATGAATTGGCACTTTCTACCATTATGCTGACTTTGGCAGAAAGCGTTTACTTCAATGTAGTAGACGAGATGTCGGCTTATCAAGCATGGTTAAAGCTCAGTCATCTTTATGAGAAGCAGAGTGCAGCTTCACAGGTATACTGGCTTAAGAAGCTTGTTGACTTGAAGATGAAAGAAGGGACACCTATGTCCAATCATTTCAATGAATTCAACACAATCTATAGTCAGTTGTCAGCTCAAGGTGTCAAGTTTGATGAACCTGTTAGAGCTATGTTCCTGTTGATCACATTGCCGGAAAGTTGGGACACTTTTCGCACAGCTTTGAGTAATTCTGCACCTCCAGATGGTTTGAACATAGCAGGTGTAAAAGGAAGTCTGCTTACTGAAGAAACCAATAGAAAGACAATGGACAAAGGCAAAGGAACAGCCTTAGTTGTCAGGGGAAGGACCAAAGCAAAGTACAAAGGTGGAAAGAGGAATCAGTCTCGTAGCAAGTCCCGCAGTGCTAAAGGCAAGAGTGACATAGAATGCTACCATTGTGGCAAGAAGGGTCACATGAAAAGAGACTGCAGAGAATGGAAAGCAGAAAAAGGCAAAGAGAAAGCTGAAGACCATGGTGAGAAGAACAAGTCCTCAGTGAAGATTCAAGAAATAAATGTGACAAACACTGTTGCAAAGGATGACAATCTAGTGTCAGGAGACATCTACTTCTTGAAGAATACAATGGACTCAGCTCTTCTTACAGCATCTGATGGAAATGCACTGAGTGGCTGGATTATAGACTCAGGGGCATCACTTCATGTGTCTCCAAACAAGGAGTGGTTTACCTCTTATGTGACCACTAAAGATCATGTTCGGCTAGGCAATGGGCAGACATGTGAGATCTTAGGTGTTGGAGATGTTCAATTGAAGTTTCAGAATGGCTCTTCTTTCACGCTGAAGAATGTGAGACATGTTCCCGCAATTACAAAGAGCTTGATCAGCACAGGTTTACTTGATGATGCTGGCTACGTCACCACTTTTGGACAGAACATGTGGAAGATATCCAAGGGTTCTATGACAGTAGCACATGGAGTAAAGTCTGGAGGACTTTACATGATTGCTGTATCAAATGTCTCTAAGACTGTAATCAATGTAACCGAGCAGCCGAACGTTTCTTTGTGGCATAGCCGGTTAGGACATATGTCCAAGAAGAGAATGGAAATCTTGCCTCGTTTTGGTTATTTACCTAGCTTTTCATTTAATGATTTTGAATTCTGAGAACATTGTCTGTATGGTAAGCAAACACAACAGCCACATAAGCATAGAAGCAGTAGAAGAGATACACAGTTGGCACTTCTTCATAGTGATTTGTGTTAACCTCTCTCTAGGGGGAGCTTCTTACTTTATGACATTTATAGATGATTACTCGAGGAAAGTATGGGTTTACTTTCTCAAGCACAAGGATGAAGCGTTTAGTGTTTTCAAAACGTTTGTGACACTTGTGGAGAATCAGAGTGGCAAGAAGCTTAAATGCTTACGCACTGACAATGGTGGAGAGTACGTTTCAAAGGCCTTTCAGGACTTTTGTGAGTCAAAAGGTATAAAACGTGAACTTACTGCTCCTTACAATCCTCCTCAAAATGGTGTTGCTGAGAGGATGAATAGGACCATACAAGAGAAGGTCAGAAGTATGTTGTCTAATGCACAGCTGCCAAATGGGTTTTGGGCTGAAGCTGTATCAACAGCTGTTCATCTTGTAAATAGATCTCCTAGCAAGGTTTTGCAGAAGGATTCAGTGCCAGAGATGGTATGGTCAGGCAAGGTGCCCTCATACAAGCATCTCAGAGTCTTTGGCTGTGAGGCATATACTCACGTTCCAAAGTAATTTAGGAACAAACTTGAGCCAAAGAGTAGAAAGTGCATCTTTCTAGGCTATGGTAATTCTGGTGAGATGGGGTACAGACTTTGGGATCCCGAATCCAGAAAGGTTGTCCGCAGCAATGATGTTCACTTTAATGAATCCAAATATCATACTAAACCAGAGAGGGTTGAGGAGATTAGAAGAGTTTTCTTCCAAGAAGATGGACCTGCACATGCAAGACAAAATGTCAGGGCTCAAGAGGAGCAAGGACAGGATAGAGTGGAACCACAGGTTGTGGTTGAGTCTGAGCCACCTATTGTGCGTAGATTTGGACGTGTCACGCGACCTCCTGATAGGTTTGTTCCATCTATGAACTATGTCATGTTGACTGATTGCAATGAGCCTTCATGTTACAAGGAAGCAATGCAAATGAAGGACTCCGGGAATTGGCAATTGGCCATGCAGTCAGAGATGACAGCTCTGCATAAAAACCATACATGGAAGCTAGATAAATTACCACGGGGCAAAAAGGCTCTACCCTGTAAATGGGTTTACAGGTATAAGATCACCGCTCATGATAGTCAGCCAAACTACAAAGCAAGGCTTGTTGCCAAGGGCTTTAAGCAAGAACAAGGCATTGACTTTGATGAAGTCTTCTCTCCGGTGGTCAAGATGACTACATTGAGATGCTTTCTTGCATTGGTTTCCATATTAGATTTGGTGTTGCACCAAATGGATGTCAAGACAGCGTTCTTGCATGGTGATTTAGATGTGGAAATTTACATGCAGCAGCCAGAAGGGTTTGTTGAGAAAGGCAAGGAAGATTGGGTATGCCAGTTGTTAAAGAGTCTTTATGGCTTAAAACAATCACCGAGGGCATGGTACCATAAATTCCACAAGTTTATGCTTTCTCAAGGCTACAAACGTAGTGAGTTCGATCACTGTCTATATACAAAGAAGGCTAAGGATGGCAGTTGGCTGATCCTTATTTTGTATGTGGATGACATGTTGATTGTTGGCAAGCACTTGGAAGAAATTTCAGCTTTGAAGTCAAAAAAGGCAAAATCGTTTGACATGAAAGACATGGGTGAGGCAAGTCATATACTTGGTATGCGCATTGAGAGAGACAGATCAAAGAAGTTGATTTGGTTATCTCAAACAGAGTATATTGACAAGGTTTTGCAACGTTTTCAATATGGAGAAGGGAAAGGCATTGAGTGTTCCATTGCCACCATATGTGAAACTTAGCAAACAAGATTGTCCTGTGTCTGAGGAAGAACAGGCTGAAATGGATAAGATTCCATATGCGTCTGCAGTGGGTAGTTTGATGTATGCAATGATTGCTACTCGCCCAGACATTGCATTTGCAGTGGGAGTAGTAAGTCGATACATGTCAAACCCAGGCAAGAAATATTGGGAGGAAGTGAAAGGAATATTGAGATACCTGAAAGCTACAAAGAGTATGCGTATATGCTATGGGAGTCAGGAGCTAAGTGTAAAGGGTTTTACAGACTCAGATTATGCAGGTGACTTAGACAATCGAAGGTCTACGTCAGGGTATGTCTTTACATTGGCTGGTGGAGCAGTATCATGGCGTTCTAGATTACAAGATTGTGTTACTCGGTCTACTACACAGGCTGAATATGTTGCAGCATCAGAGGCATGCAAAGAATCAATTTGGCTTAATCGACTAGTAACAGATTTGGGAATCAAAGAAGAGATGCCTGTGTTATATTGTGATAGTCAAAGTGCTATACAATTGGCTCGCAATCCAGTTTATCACTCAAAGACAAAGGATGTGGATGTGAAGTATCATTTCATCAGGGAAATGCTCGAGGATAAGCAACTTCAGCTAGTCAAAGTTCACACCACAGAAAATCCTGTTGATCTAATTACAAAAGGACTTCCCTCAGAGAGCTTTGCGCATTTTCGCAAGCAGATAGGTGTAGGGTAGTACATCACTTCTCTACATCTCTTGTATATTAGCTTGTATAGTAGCTTCTCTCACACTTAAAGTACCACATTGGACTTTAAGTGGGAGGTTGTTGGGGTATAAAGCCCAATGTGGTCGCCTAGGTAAGTGGGCGGGCCGCCAGGTATGTACACATATTCTTTTGTAAAAACCTAATAAGAACTCACTATGCTCTACACATTACAGTAGAGCGAGTTCACCATATCGTCGTGCTCTTCTTCTCGCACTCTCTCTCGCGTCGCATTTCTGCTCGTCCTCCTTCAGAAAGTAGTGATGGATTGGGAGTTGAGGATTCTCGATTCAGTCAACGTCACTCAGCTCACTCCCAACCAAATCAATGCACAATGGCATCAACAATCATTGCCATATCCCTTGATCAAGGTCGAGCTTTTACGAGTCAAAGAAAGATTATACAAAGATATGTAGGCAGAAGACGCAGAGGATGTCCACCCCAAGTGGAGAAAGAGCTGGTTGAACAAGAATCCCAGATATTTGATTCTGTTCACAAGAGCACCCGTCGTACTTCAGAAAGACCCAACCTTTTGTCCTGTACCACGGGTAAGGACAGGAAAAGCACATGAAGCACTGAATAAGAAGTGGCCTACATGGCTCAACTATCCAAGATTGCCAGCTCTAGACCAGGGAACACCGAAAGAGGAATACATGGTGAAAACCATAACGGGCGCCAAAACATTCTTCAAAAGCCTCCCTGATCTCTCATGTGCCATGCTCTACAAAATTTACCGAATGCTACTCACATGCATTGAAGCTTTTCACGAGCCAGAGCAAGCAGGAGCACCATGGATGTCATTCCTCGAAGGCAATAAGGATCCCTGCTACGACCTAAGTAGCCAGCCTTTCGAAGAGTTTCTTTACGGCTTCTACACCCGATGCATGTTCTTGCCTTCTAGCAATATGTTGACGTTTGAGAAAGCATTTCACACAGGGTTCTTCACCTGGCGAACGAAGATTTTTGGGCCAGTGATAAGCAACCTAACCTCCAAATTTGTTGGCTATTCAGCCATTCAGCTCAAAAACAGGGTCGCCGTGCAATTATTGCAGGTTCCTGCCAAAGAAAGAAGACTAAGATATGAGAAGGCACTCCACGCACTTAAAGACTGCCTCACCGGTCGTCAACCCGAAGATTACTTTAGCCTATGAAGTTGTGTCAAGGGACGACACAGGCGAGGAGGGGGGGAATGTTAGTAGCAAGCTAACTCGGATACCATTTTTTGGAGCTTTTATTGTAAAAACATTTATTATTTTCATGAATCAGCAATATTGTAACTCCTACTTTCCATATAAAGTTTGTAAGTGATGAGTCGGGGCTACAAGCTTCCAGGTTGTATCAACCTGTCTTTAGTTAGAGCTCCCAGATTATTAGTTTTGACCACCAAAAACCTTGCCTAAGGTATAAAAGCCAATTTTTGTAAGTTTTTCATAAGTTTTGGATAATGGAAACATAGTGTGAGCTAACGGCGCTCACTTCTCTCTTCACGCTTCCTACTCTCTCCCCGGTTGTCACATTGTAGTCGCGTGTTTTGTGTTGCAATCGTAGCTAAGAGCTGTACGCTTTAACATAAGCATTTCATGGTATTTCGTAGCTTTTGGCATCGCCGACCTGCGGACTAATTTCATCATAAGTAGGAATTTACACTTCAAAATAAAAAACTATGTATAGGCGGGGTATGGGGCATCATTGCTACGCATTTAGATGCATTCTAGGTCGAAAACCACTAGGACAAAAACTCACTGCTTTTAATAATCATGATTTTTTCACTTGACCTAAAGTGAGATATGAGACCATAAGCATGTGTGCTTATGTCATATAAACATGTCTTAGAAGTTTCGTTACGTTTGGATATCATTTGATGCTGTAACGGATGTGATTTGTTTACCGATGAGCGATTGGCTTTTGGTGAGTTTTGTCATTTGAGTGTAGCTTGAGTTAGATGCGAGTTGTTTGTTGTTTTCCAAGAGATTGACAACCTCTTGTAGCCTCTATGCACTAGTCGAGTCAACTTTGTCCCATGGATTGACAATTTATTCGTGGTTCTTGCTATGTCTGCAATAAGATAGGATTGAGGTTAGACACCGGTCCCACAAGTACCAGACCAGTACCAGTACCAATACAAAAGTAGCACCAGTACCAGTACACAAGTAGCACAAGTATCAGTACATTACCAGTACCAATACCAATACCATATGTGTGTGTGTGGGTTAGGTACCATTAGGGTACCACCTAATGATACCCAAGCCAACAATCCCCAGCTAACAATACCAAAGAAATAGCGTACGCTGTAACTAGCCGTGTGTGTGTGTGTGTGTGTGTGTGTGTGTGTGTGTGTTTTGGAGTATTAATCTATATACTTTATTCACGATTTGAACATAATAATAAAAAAGAGACATGACAAAGATTAATAAAAGTGATAATATACATATTTATTTTAAACCAAAAAGACATGTACATTTAAAATGGAATTATGATGTTTCACTACATCTAAGAAATAACATTGAAGTAGCAGCAGTAGAAGAAGTATCCATGCCAAAAAGAAGATGGAATCCTTACCTGCAACCATCATGCAAAAAAAAAAATTATTAGCATTTATGTTTAAGCGTGGAATGAAGGTATAGGACAGACCCAACAGTTGTTATCCATGTCTCTCTTATCCATGCATTCAAAAACAAGCTATAAGTTCTTTGTGATTAAAGTAACAATCACAAATGTAACCAGAGTGTCGTATTTAGAACTGCCAAAAAACATATATTTCTATAAGCATTAGTTCTAACCCTTTAATCAAAGTTTTATATGGTTTTAATCTCCATCTTGGTTCGCTAAAAAAAACCAACAAATAATTATAATTACAATAGTCCATAATCTATTCAAAAGTTGAGTTCAGTCCTTATTTTTAAGTGAAAGCTATAGTTCTAAATTGCAAGTGTAAAAATTACATGCAAAAAATACCAAACAAAACTAAATTTATGCATGTTAGAGATCAAATTGAGTAAAGACAATTTTTTTGTTAAAAAGAGGTATATACCAAAAAATAATTGTGAAATAGGATAGGTCATGTGTTTTCGAAGAAAGAAATAGAAAATATACACCTTTCACCTGAGAGGAGGAGGATGAACCGATAATTTCATTTGCGGTTTGTTTGTCCGCCATGAGTACAGTTGTACTGCAATTCTTGTAGATACCCAGCACTGAGATCTTGTGTATTTATGAAAGAATTGGCTTTTGTTTTTTATGTCTCGTCTTTCAAAATTCTTGTAGTCTAACTGAGGTAGTTTTAAACTAGTGCATCAAGTGGAGAGTTGTGAACTTGTACACTAATAGGTGTATGGAAAGCTGGACATTCAGTGAGCTTAATCAGCTAGGGATAATTTGAATGTAGTGTGGTGCTAGTTTGAGCTAAATAGTGGGGGACTGAAGCAAGAACTCAACACATATGATGCTGAATATTCATAAGAAGCGAGGGTTTTGATTGTGCGAGTGAGTCTTGTGTAGGTATGAGATACGTAGGGCATGTTTAAATAGCCGGAGACCTGTTGAAGTGTTGAGAGAGAGAGAGAGAAGGAGAGAGAGAGAGAGAGAGAGAGAGAGAGAGAGAGAGAGAGAGAGAGAGAGAAAGGACTCTAGTGTGTATCACGTGAAAAGTATAGACGAGTACTGTCGTGTGTGTAGTAAACGCCAAATTCTATTGCTTTTCCGTGGCTCATTTTTCGTCAGAGCGCATGTGTGTGTGTGTGTGTGTGTGTGTGTGTGTGTGTGTGTGTGTGTGTGTGTGTGTGTGTGTGTGTGTGACCTTGTCAACAATTCCTTCCAAAGTTCGATGTGCGCTGCACGAAATAGCTGTACATGAGTCCAGGTGAAAAATTTTATATATAAAAAAAAGAAAAAGAAAACATGTAAAAAAACTGGCCTTCCTTTTGAAGTGTTCTATTTACAAGGATATTTACAGTGTAGTCGTTCCCATATATTTCCATATCCCTCTCCATGCTTGGGGAAATTGTGTATCAGCTTAGTATCTTGCTTTTAATTTCCAAAAAGTTGCCAGTTGAGGATGATGGAAAGGAAGAAATTCCGCCCCAACATAGGGGGAATAAACAAAAAATCAATCTAATGTTCACAAAATTTCCATTTGATAAATTCCAGGAGAGGGGCTTTGTTTGTTTCGGAGGTTTAGAAATAGTTTGGAACTATTCCTAATAATCCAAAATGGATTGATCACTAAAAAATCGCGAGTGGTTTTTTGTTTAGTTGCACAGTGGAGTTCTAGTTCAATTAAGATCAAATTAAGACATTTGGTAATGTAGTTTGTAATTTCCATATAGATTCCATTGGATGCATCTGAGATCCATCTAAATTTATGTTTATGTGCTTTGTAAGTGGGCAAAAGTACAGGTAGTTTTTTGTTATCCGGATTGTAAGTAGGTTCGCAGTATCTACTGTGTTAAGGGCAGAAATGGAGAATTTATCCCCATTCGATCTTTCTAGTAGAGCTAAACGTACCGGTTGTTTATAAATAATTGAAGTTGTGTTGCCAGCCTTGTCTAGTCCCACAATAAAGAATTTAGATGCTAGATCCCTGATTTTTGTTATTATATCAAGAGTAAACCAAGTAGTGTCTGTACTAAGCCATTGTCGGTTCAAGTTACTTACTTTCTTTGAAAAGTTTTGAAAAAGTAGTTGAGAAAGGGTGTGGAACTCTATTGACTCCTGTTGGAGTTTATTAACCAAGTCGATTAAGCAGTTAAGAAGAGCAGCAAAAGCCAAGTGAGGGTTGAGTGGTGGTAAAGGAAAGTGATTCAATCCTTTGTTCAATAGTGTGCGAATCTCTTGATCCTCGCAAATGTCTCAGTTTAAAGTACAAATGTGTGATCCAGATTTTTCAAATTGTGATGTACAGTCTGTATAGTCAGCACAATTACAGGTATGGTTGTCATGTAATCTTAAAAAGTCGGTATTGTAAAATCAATTTTTCAGTGGATATGTGTATTTCCATCCAAAAAAAACAGAATCCAGTAGAGAAGTGTTACCAAAGTGTTGATGAAATATTTCCATAAAAATGAACTTAGGTGTGTATAATTCTAGAATTTGGTTCTGAGCCTCCTCCTTTTTTTTCAAGATCTTCTTCCCCGCCATATTGGTAGTAACTTGAAATATTACAATCACATATCAAGAAGATGTTTTACAATGAGATTTTTGGCTCTATTTTTACCGATATAGCTTTTAGTTTTTCCTCTACCAAAGTTAGAACTAGAAGTAATAGAGGGAGTTAAAAAAGAAGTAAGTGAATTAAGAGTGTTAGTCAAAGAAATAGGTAAGGGAGGATTGATTAACTCTCCTTTATCCAAAAATTGGGTACCTTTAAGAATATGAACCCTACATTCATCCATGCAGGCAACAGCAGACAGCAAGAAAATTGGCTAAGAAAATCCAAGATTCAAGTGAGATAGGCGCCAGAAAGCCTTTGTTAGGAAGGGTCCAAAGTTGATTGTCCACAATGGCCCCTTCAACCTCTATTTGTTTTGAAGGGAAAAATGGGAAGCATTCTAACACTTTAGGAACCATTTCTAAAAGAGTGGACTCATTAAGTGAGCATAAGTCATGTTGAAAATTCTTAATAGCTTCCAGTACCGCCAGATTGCGACTAAAGATACTGCTTGTAATATTGACTGTCGAAGCACTCGGTGTAGTAATGAAGGCTGGGTTGAGTCCGCATAACTTTTTAAGAAAATTGGTTAACTCTCCACCAGAGGAGGAAAAGGTAGCAAGTGATTGTGTGTGCAATTTCTATAGCGGAGGAAGTTGTTTTAATTCCTCTTTTGAAGGTTTAAGTCATTCCTTCTTGTTTTTAACCAGAGCTGCTAAGAGTTTGATCCAATCGTTAAATGAAAGAAGTTGAAGTAAAGAACCATGAGAATAATTCTCTGCATTTGTTGATCCAATAATAAGATTAGATGCAGTAGCATCTTCAATGCAACGTAGAAAATAAATACTCGCTTAAGAAGAAGCAAGCTCGATAGGGAATTTCAACCCAAGGGCCAAGGAATCAGTCTAAAAAATAGATAAATCATCATAAATTAGAGAAAAGTAGACACAAAGCTAAAAAAGAGGTTTACAACTAAATTTTTAAAAAAAAATTGGCTACTCTAGCAAGGATAGGTTTGTATCCATTTGCAGGAAATATCAAAGGACGCCTAAGGGTATGTTTGTACAGTATGGCACGGGCCATTCTCGATTTTTTTATTGATAGCTTCTACATTTTTTGGGAAGTTAAGACTCCGCATTCGGGCAGTGTATTTGTAGGGTTGATATACCTGACAAAAAGTGAATGAAAAATTAAAGACATAATACATACATCCTTTAAACCAATTGATCCGGGGATAAGATAACTGTGTGTATGTATCCCAATCACATAACCAGGTTAACACCGAATAATCTAATCTTTATGTATCTTTGCTATACTCCTCAACATAAATTGACAAAGCAATTTTATGCCCTTGTGCCTATGTGTGTGTGTGTGTTGGAGTATTAATATATATACTTTATTCACAATTTGAACAAAACATTCAAAGACATGACAAAGATTAATAAAAGTGATAACATACATATTTATTTTAACCAAAAAAGAAAACATAATAATCTGTAGATACCCTATCTAGATTCCCTCGCCCTTTCCACGTTAGCAAAGAGAGAGAGAGAGAGAGAGAGAGAGAGAGAGAGCTCTGCCATCCTGCTCCCCTCCAACTCGCCATCGAGACTGGCCTGCACACAATGCGAGGCCCCACTCCTCCCTCCCTCAGCTCTGCCCTCTCTAAAACCCCCGCCTGAGCACACTCGTGACTGACACCAAGTAGAGGAGCTTCCCTACTCCTTTGCGGTGCATCCACCCTTGCCCCGAAAACTCTGCCAACTGCCCATTCTATAGAGGACCCCCCCCCCCCCCCCCCCCCCCCCCCCCCCCCCCCCCCGCCGCCCAAAACACCTAGTGCGCCTGTCTCCCACCTCCCTCACCTCGCCCACATGCCGTGTTGCCTCCTCGTACCTCTGTTGAGCATGCACGTCAACACCATGTAAAGAGAAGCGCCGTGCGCATGCACACACACACACACACACACACACACACACACACACACACACACACACAGCTCTGCACACGAACCACTCCAGGTTGCCCATCTCCCTCAGCCCTCCTTACACGCCACTTTGTCGAGAGAGAGAGAGAGAGAGAGAGAGAGAGAGAGAGAGAGAGAGAGAGAGAGAGAGACGCCCACCGCCTCTACAAGAGGATTCGAGAGAGATCCGTCGATCGACGGGCTGTGGAAGATACGAGAGAACTCAACGTGGAAAGAGAGAGAGAACCTTCACTTTGCGGTCAATTTAAAAATTGGATGTAATAAACTCTGATTTCCAAGCCTTCTTGCCACCTGCAAGTCACAACAGGATTTTGAAAGATTTCGCTTATTAAGTCGTTTTCTGAAATGGGTACGACATACTAGTCTTTTAGGGCTCAATTAGTGTAAGAAATTGCCTTTAACCTTACTAAGTGAACATTCTCTAATCTCTTCCATTAGTGTGCCCAATTATTGATAAACTCTACTAGCTGTGCATAGAAATTTCACAGTTATCATTTACTAGTGTATAGAAACTTGACACTTTCACTTAACCCTCCCTAACAAGCTTTCCAATTGGACATTTAATCATGTGCAAATTGCACATGATTAAATTTGACACTCACTTAACCCTCCCTAACAAGCTTTCCAATTGGACATTTAATCATGTGCAAATTGCATGATTACTTACATGAATCTACTTTATCTTGCATCCTGTAACTTAAAACTCTCAACTCTCATAATGACCGTTTTACTTGTTGGATGCTAAGATGTTTGTGTGCACCCACTTATAAAAAGTTACATAATGCTATGTTTTTGGAGCAACCCTAATTGGTTCATCAAAAAACTGACTAAGCTCGTATTGTCGTCCTATTTGACAACTCCTGGGTTCAACAACAGCAGACTCATCCAGCTATGGCCGTTGGGCGATTCAGGTAATGCTGTAAACATAAGCATCTTGCTTGATTGACGGCTCTGCAAGACATTCAGCAACCATGAGAGTTGGAGCATCTTCATCGTTGTGTCCTCACATTACAAGCAGCGAGCACACCATACTTGCATCTCAACAGGCGACAAATTGCTTCATCACTGGCACAATAGCACAGGTTGCTATTATTGATTACAAATCAACGCTAACCTTGGCTACAATAGGTTGCGAGTTGCAACATCAACTCAATGGAAAGTAAAAACCACCAATTCAATGAGCATCTCTCAACAGGCCAGCTGCCAGCTGGTGGCAACTATCAAGGGAGTCAACATCTTCATCAGTGCTACATTTTCTACAACATCCTCTGAAATAAGCCATCAAGTCTGTCAGTAATTGATTCAGCGAGACCATTTGGCCTACTCACCTGTAACCCTTTTGACAACAAGTTGGCAGCGAGGAGGCTCCTCATCTAGAACATCTTTCAGTAGCGGGCAATGACAGAGCTACACATATAAAAAATTTCCTTTAAAGCTCTATACTTTCAAGCAGACACTGTAAAGAAATCTTCGTGTGCACAATGCACGTATGGATAACTTGCATGGCGCGTGAGTTGCACGTACACCTTAAATTTCCTCAAAGATTGAAAAGCTTATATTGATAGATTACTGAGAGAATATAATATTTTTGAGAACATTCTGGCAATGTTCAAGAAACCTGTTAACGATATTACTCCTTATCCACCTCCTTCAGTTGTAGTCACATACCAGCAACTGACTTGTGATGAGCTTAAGTAAGACATAGCATATATCCCAAGCGCGACTCCAGAAAAAGAGAACATCAACCCGCACGACAACAAGCACACCATATAAATACTTCAAACTTCAATCCTCCAACCAGCCGAAAAGGCCGAAACATAAAGCTACTAAATCAAAGATGCCATACTCTGCTCAAACAGACAAGTTTTTTGTGACCCGTTTAAAGACATATACCAATGCCCTGGACATGTGGTATGCTTTCAACCAACAGAACTCAATACACTGACATCACTTTGTCAATGCCTGAATTTACCCACCAAAAAGAGTGACGCTCCAATAAAGTCAGCTCAATCGATCAATCTAGAACTCAAAAACCTCTTAGTGAAAGAAAAGAGGCCACCATTCAATAAATGACCTTCATTACCATACAGTAAGAATAAACTACAAGTCACCTACTGAGAGAGAGGGCGCACTTCACACATCAATTGGCTCTTGTAAGGTATGAGATCGCTCCATAAGTGATTACGAAACTCTTCTTACATCTTTCAGAAAGGGTTGTGTACTGCAAAGTAAGTCAACCGAAACATTACTTGCTATTCCAGCAAATTAAACATTTCAAGTATGCTTCAACAGCATACTTGAAGAGAGAGAGGGCGCACTTCACACATCAATTGGCTCTTGTAAGGTATGAGATCGCTCCATAAGTGATTACGAAACTCTTCTTACATCTTTCAGAAAGGGTTGTGTACTGCAAAGTAAGTCAACCGAAACATTACTTGCTATTCCAGCAAATTAAACATTTCAAGTATGCTTCAACAGCAAGTCATTCAAGGTTCACGTAAAGCATTTACACTCTCTAGCAGCCTTTTAATCACAGCCAGACAGAAATTCTCTTATAATCACCAACAAAAGAAAGACTTGTGTCAACTTCATTATGCTTCTTCTTCTCTTCACTTTGTGTGTGCGCAAAAGGGCTGCTAGAACAACATTCTCTGACTTCGAATCTTAATTAGCTTTTACAAAAAGATTACAAGTATACGTGACTAGGAAGCCAATGATGATGTAGCCTGGTTGCCCCTTGCTACTAATTACAAAACATATTGGCAGCAAGTTTGCTCCCTAATACCCTGGATAGCAGGCCAACCGTTGATGTAAGCTGGTTGCCCCTTCCCAATAATAGCAAGTGGCAGCTTGATCACACTCACGCTTTACATACAATGTGTTTTCTGTTGGACTATTACGAAAGCCTCGTTGACCGCACACTTTATCGTCTCGTCTTTTCTTTACAAAACCGCGAGGTTGCGTTACATAAACTTCCTCAAATATGTCACCATTCAAGAAAGCAATAACAATGTCTTACTAATGTACATCCCAATCAAAATGAGCTGCTAATGCACATACAAAACGCGCATTAGCATACGACACGTGGGAGCAAAAGTCTCTTCTGAATCTATGCCTTTCTGCTATGCATAACCTTTTGCAACAAGTCGAGCCTTATAGCGATCAATCTCACCATCTGGCTTACGTTTCAACTTGTAAACCCACTTCGTACCAATGGCCTTTTTGCCAGGAGGCAAATCACATAAAGTCCATGTGTCATTTTCTATAAGTGCATCATATTCTGATTGTATGGCAGCCATCCAATTTTCTGAATTCTGTGCTTCATCAAAAGACAGAGGTTCCTCAATATCATGTAAGCTAGAAAGAGCCAAAGCATAACAACCTGATGCATAAGATGCATGGCGAGAACTTGAACAAGTACGACTAGACAAAAGTGCATCCAAATTACTGTCACGCAAAGTATACACCAACCATTTTGGCATACCTCTAGCTTGCTCATTCTCAACCCTTTCCTCATCAAGTACATCATGTACATCTGCATCAGTAATAGGCTGATCTGTAACATTTTCAAAAACCCCCATTGGCTGTACATTTGCCTCATTGGAATTTACATTTGAAATTCCACCACTGAAAAGAGGTAACAAAGTGTCATAAATGTCCTATGAGCTTAAATTATTGTCTCTAGTACATGACAGCAAGGACTGAACAGAATCTTCCACAAACACAATATCCCATGAGACCAAGATACGCTTAGTTTGCGGATCATACAACCTGTAACCTTTGCCTACAACACTATAACCAACAAAAATACTTTTGGCAGTCTTATCATACAATTTTCTGCGTTGTGTTTGTGGCACCAAAGTTGTCACGTGCACATCTAACCCTATGGGCATGTAGTTTATCCATTTTTCACTTATTATTAATAAGTGACTTTGTTGGGAAACTGGGTAGGGCAACTTTGCTAAGCAGGTATAAATAAAAGCCTAGCGCTAGCACTTTCTGGCAGAAGAGGCAGCAGAAGTCCACCAACTTACAATGGACCTTCTCAGCAAGACCGGCAAGAGGCCTAGCGTTTCCAACCAACATCAGATCAGATAGCGTTTTGGTTGCAGATCAGCCTAGCGCTATCTACAACAGAAACAGCCTAGCGTTTTTCAACAGATACCAGATTCTAGCGCTAACAGATGCGTTTTTGCATCTTCCGGATACCTCTAGCGTTTTGCAGTTTTCCAGCGACAGATCAGCCCCTAGCATCAACGTTTTCGGTTTTCAGCACTTAGACACCGCAAGATCAGCCCCTAGCCTCGTAGATCTTACCTACCCGCAACACATCCTCTCCGCACCGTCAGGATCAGCCAACATTTTCAGTTTCAGCCCGCTGTCCGCAGATTTCAGCATCTGCGTTTTCAGCGCATCGTCGTTGCGTCGTCGCCATTGCCGACACAGTGTCAGAATTCAGTGCACCGTCGTCGCCATTGCCGACATAGTGTCAGAATTCAGCAGATTTGCAGATTTCAGCCCCTAGCATTTTCAGATTTCAGCCCGTCCTCATCGCCGTCATCATTGTCGTCGACATAGTTGGCAAGTCCATTGCATCTAGACCATTGTACCAAATGAGTGCAATCAATAGCATAGACCTCTCTCGCCATAGAGAGGGGGGGCCCTTGAAGAGGGTTTGAGAACCGTCTGGTGTCGTATTCTTCTCTCTCTCTCTCTCTCTCTCTCTCTCTCTCTCTCTCTCTCAACACCTTCATTCACAATGTCATTCACTTTGTTTGTGATCATTGCACTCTCTCACTATAGAAAGGGAAGGCTCTCCCTTCCATAAGTAAAAGGAACCCTTGAGCACAGTTCGGAGCACTCATCTTGAGCAAAGTTCTCTGCCACAGGCAGAACACTGGTGCATAGGGGGGGGCTTCAACATGTTGGAGAACCCCTTCTGATAGGATTGGTGGTAGCCATGCTACTGTGCATGGAGTTGAGCTGGTAGCTTGGGAGAGGTTTTGTATGACTCTGAGGGTCTCGAAGTTTGGCAACACTCTAGTTTTGTGAGGCCCCCAGCTGCCTTCTCTCGTTCGGACCACAGAGTGGGAGGAGTGAATCTATCGCGGATAGATCGCTTCTACACTAGTGATTATTTCAGTGACTTTGGGCACAGAGTTGGCATTCTATTCCTTCTCGGACCATGCACCAGTGATCCTCACAGTGGCAGACAGGCAGAGGAGAGGGAGCACGATGCTTCGTATCCCGGAGAGGGTCTTGTTGGACTCTGCACTCAGAGAGCGAGTCAAGGCTCTCTGGACAGAGAGATTGGACAGGCAATATTCTCCTGCTGACATAGTGGCCTCAGGACTAGCTCAGATTAGCCGTTTCTTTCTCCAGGAGTCTTTGGCTCGCCGGGCTGCAACGAGAGAAGAAGCAGCGTCTTAGACGGGGCATTGCTTCGTTACAGAGGATGCAGGAGCAGCATCCAGACAGTCCTTGGTTGGAGCAGCAGCTACAGCATGCTTGACAAGAGCTTGTTAGCCAGAGGAGAGGCGACATGAGTTTGCTTTCCACCGACAGGCATCTCAGTGGACACAGGTGGGCGACAGCGTGACTAGTGCTTTCTTTGAGGCAGTGGGACCTCGACATTCACGTGCCAAGGTCAGTTAGTTGCGGAGGCCTGACGGGTCAGTTGCTTCTGAGCTCGAGGATATGCGTGCAATTGCTACTGACTTTTATCGTGAGTTACTGTCTGCAGAGGCTCAGTCAGAGCGTCGGGGTGCATGCAAGGAGCAGGTTTGGGCACAGATGCCTCGTCTTGTGACTGAGGAGATGCATCAGAGCCTTGAGCTCTACCACTTCAGCTTGAGGAGCTGCACACGGCTCTTAGGGCCCTCCCCCGTGGTAGCTGTCCAGGTGAGGATGGACTGACTCCAAGTTTTTTCTTGGAGTACTCGGACCTGCTTGGCCCAGATCTCTGTAGTGCTTTTCAGAACATTTTGCACACAGGAGTGATGCCTGATAGCATGAGTGAGGGCTTGATCTACCTCATTCCCAAGGAGGGTGGCTCCTTGGATGAGATTCGACAGTGGCGCCCCATCACCATCCTCAACTCAACCTACAAAATTCTTGTCAAGGCTCTGAGTTTGAGGATTCAACCACTTCTAGAGAGTCTTATGCATGGGACTCAGACAGGTTTTGTCAAGGAACGCACTGATCTACCACGGGTGTCACAAGACGGGCACCACGTGCCAATAAAAAAGAACAGACTGAACAGACTTTTAGCACTTCATTAAGAACTGAACTGAAAGAGAGAGAGAGAGAGACGACACGCGACACGGAGTGGCGGAATTCCACCCCAAAGAGTATTGGCCCCAAACCTTGGTGCCCCTTTTGGTATTTCTTTATATTGCATCAACACAGTACAAGCCGGTACTCCAGACTCTGCACCTTCTCTAAGAAGCATGCCAAAGAATGAGCCCTAACCTCATATTTAAAGGCCCTTGGCCTGAAAAGCAGTTACAGTGAAAAGCCTTTAAAACTCAAAAGCTTCTACTCCAAAAAGCAATGCAAAAAGTTGCCAGGGTAAAATCCGGAATTCCGTACAGCTGCCACGTCATCAACCAACGCAAAACGCGGAAATCCGTACAACCTGCCCGTCATCATGCCAACGCAGTTTTCGAAAATCTGACACGTCATCAGTTTTAGCGTGTGTGCAGGTCCTGCTTTATTTTAATCCTTTATGTCACTTGGGGCCCCATCGGACGGGGCCCCCATAAGTTGGTAGGACTTCTTCTGTTACTTGTTCTTCTTAGGGTTTAGGCCCCTCGGCCACATCTGTAAGTTGGCTCCATTCTTTAGGCTGACACGTCAGCAGTTTGTTACATCTCCCCTTCTTGAAAGAGAGTAATCATCCGCAATTACAACATATCTGCAAAACAACTCAAGTTAGCTCAAAAATTTCCTAGGGTCATTCCTAGGGACATTCCGAGGGACAATCAATTTGCTCTTTTGATCAAGGAGTTAGCTTCTCCTCTCGGCTGTTTTGATCAAGGAGTTGGCTTCTCCTTTCGGCTGTTTTGATCAAGGAGTTAGCTTCTTCCTTTCTGTTGTTTTGATCAAGGAGTTAGCTTCTAATTTCTGCTCTTTTGATCAAGGAGTTAGCTTCTCCTTTCGTCCAGATCGGAACTCTTGATATTCCGGCGTAGTAAAATTAGCCATCACACCCAGACCGTACTGATCTTCCACGGGTGTCTTAATGCACTAAAAAATTACATACCCAGGCAATCTCATCCAATTAGGAATATTCAGTGGTTGGCACATCACAATGCAACACAAATGCTCACATATGCATGTTACAAAACATAGAAACATAAAGCCGCCGATGAACACTCCTGCCGCATAACCTAACAAGGTCCGGGCCGGGAGATATTCAACGACTCCCTCATCACTCCTCCCACATAACCTAAAAAGGTACGGGCCGGGAGATATAGAGGCCTTTTACAACCAAACGCCCCCCAGACCGCAGCCTGCGTCGTTTGGAGGTGCTGAGAGTAACTACTGCTCAAACTTCTTAATACTCCTCCTGCATAACCATCCAAGTCCGGGCCGAGAGTCACAATAACAATTATTTTATAAGCATACTACCAAACGCTCCCCAAGTATCGGCTTGCGTCGTTCGGAGATTTTCTAGCATACATCAGAACGCTCCCCAGGCATCGGCCTGCGTCGTTCCGAGGTTCAAACAATACCAAAACAGTATTTCTCACTTCTCCACTCGGGAGTAAAATCACCAATCAATGAAACCAGTATTAAAACTAGAGTCAAATATTTCAAATCGGCACCAAGATAGGTTCAAAAAAGATACCATCCATTTCAAACAAAGTTCAAAAGTATCTAACTATAAAACGACTAGAGAGTTTATTTAGGATTTTGTTCGGACAACCGAACTTTGAGGACGACCGGCTTGCCCTTCTGCATCACGGTGATGGTTCAGTTCCGAACTTGGAGAGTCACATCGTTCTTGTCATGCTAAGGCATGCCTAATAGAACGTCACAATTGCCCAACTTCATAATGTGGAAATCGGCTTTTCCATGATAATCTTGGATAGTCACTGGAAGAGCACCAATGAGTGGTACCACTTTCTGAGTTTGCCATGTGGCTAGCTCAGCTTCAATTTCTCCACCCTCTGCATCATAATCGAAGTCATCTGCTTCAAGAATTGTGGATAGTTTTCTATAGCTCCGGGGTCAAAGAAAATAAGGGCTTTGAAGCCATTGACTTTGCCATAAGCTCTACACAATTCATTTGTACTCTCAAGGCGTATGCCATAAATATCAGGAACTAGTCCAATAGCGGGTCTAGCTCTCTTAGCAGGAGGTGGCGCTGGGGTTTTGTCGACCATTGGTGCGGGTGTCGGCTCCTCTGGTCTATCAGTACATTTGGGACAATTAGAATGATTATGCCCTGTTTAAAAGCATCCAAAGCATCGGCCTTCTTGTAGTAAGGTGTCTCGTTGTTGAGGCGTCAAACGAGGCCTTTGCGGTTGATTTTCACGAGACTCGAGAATTTGTTCGTTGTTGCCGAGAGTTGTGGTTAGCAACCGGAGATTCTTCTGTGGTAAACTCTAGCTTTCCCTTCATCAGTTTGTAGCCGACCGCGGCATGGTCCATAAGTTCTTGCATGGTAGAGACTTGCTTGGATAGACAATATTCCTGCAATGGTGATGGTAGTCCAATGGTGTATCGCTCGCACTGGGCCTCCAAGGGAATAGATCTAAAAAAAGACACCGGAAGGTACACGTCGAGAAACCTTTGGTTATATTCGTCCATGGTTTCAGTGGCAAGCATTTTCAAGTTGCCCCACTCTGTCAAAATCCGGACTTCAAACATCGAAGTCATGTAACTACGTGCAAAAACTGTCTTGAAAGCTTGCAAGGTCCTTGGAGCATGTTGTTGTTTCGCGATTGAACTCCACTATTGCATAGCATTATCTTTAAGAAATCCCGCTACTCAAGAAATCTTGGATTCTTCTGTATCCCCAAAGCATAGATGTTGTCGAATTGTTGTAGGAACAGCAACGCTTTCTTGCGATCTTTCACCCCGGAAAAAGTGAAAAATTTGACAGTCGTGCCACCATCTTTGAAATCTTTGGGTTAGTTAGGCGCATATCCCGGGTATGGAAAATAAGAGTATCCATATGGGCTCCAACCATTGTAGCCTAGTGGCGGTGGTGGTGGAGGTGGGGGCAATGGATCAGGGTCAAATGGCTGCACCATATTCCTGAAGACTCCTCCGATTGGAACAGACGGCTGAGAAGGTTGCCGGTTGGAAGCTCTCGTACTTTCTGGTGCCGGAGGAGGAGGTGCCACCTGGGGCATCAGAGGGGGTAACATGTAGTTCAAAAATTGTTGAAAACTTTGCAGCATCGAAAGATTCTGTTGAGGATGCCGCGAAAGAATGTCGTGGAGTTCGTTGAGCAAGAACTGCAAATATTCTACTGAATCCATGAATTCCAAGTATTGGGTTCTTAATTGGCTTATGCCTTGTAAGACACTGCGGTGAAGACGGGAGCGCGCCCGATGCGCGATGAAGTAAGGGTGGGAGTGGCTAATAAGTCCGAGTTGGAAGGCGAAGATACCTCGAATAAAATCTGTCTGCTCTTTTGTAGGATCGGTATGCTTTCAGAAAAGCACACGCCTAATGCTCTGATACCAATGCCACAAGACGGACACCACGTGCCAATAAAAAAGAACAGACTGAACATACTTTTAGCACTTCATTAACAACTGAACTGAAAGAGAGAGAGAGAGAGAGAGAGAGAGAGAGAGAGAGAAAGAAGAAAGAAAGATTTTTAACGTCTATGTCAGGCCGAAATCGGCCTATGAGACAAATCAAATGTACATGGTGTGTATGTCATCCGTCTATCGGAAAGACAAATGAAACAAAACTGATACAAAACTGAACTGAATGTAGGTAGTGGAGTATCTGAGGAGGGATGGAGTTCTATCTCTAGGGGTGTATGCATGTCTATATGCTCAAGGTAGTACAATCATGAGAGTGCATCAAGCTATCTAGCTCCATCCTGTACTAATGGGGGGATGTAAGATGTGGTACATGGGCGGGTCTGGTGCCAAGGCTACCCGGATGAAGGCTGTCGGGTCGGCCCTCATCTGAGCCACTCGCTCCTCAGTGGCACGGCGCTCCCGGGCTCGGATCTCCTCGATCTGTCGGTGGTGGGAGCTCGCGCCCCTGTAGCCTGTGACTCGTGGTCGTCGTCTAGCTCGGTTCACCTCCGCCTGTGGGAGTGTCACTCCCCTCTGAGTGTCTGGTGAGGGAGGGGCTGTGAGCTGCGACTGTCTCCCCTCTGTCTATGTAGCTGTGTGTGGCTGTAGTAGTGTGTCCCGATGGCTCTGTATCTCTAGTAAGAAACGTCCGAGCTGTCTCTGATCTCGAGATTCCATGATCTCTCGGAGAGTGGGCTGTCCTCTGAATAAGGCCTCATACCTGCCTCTGATCTCAGTGTATGCTCTGCATCTACATACAAAGTGCTCCTCACTCTCCACCTCCTCTGTGCAGGCTCTGCAGATTCGCTCCTCCCTGGGAACACCAGTATGTCTCCCGATCTCAATCTCTAACCTGTGTGAAGCCACTCTCAGCTGACCAATCGCCACCCGTGAGCTATGTGGCATATATGTGTCCATGTAGCGTGGTCTCTGTATGAACCCCCCAGACAATATGGTGAGAAACTGGTCTCTGTAATCTGACATCCTCGTCCCCAAGCCAGGTGCCTCCCAGACTCTCCTAGTGTATAGCTACCACAGATCCTGTCTCAATACCAAGTTCCTCTCACTGCGAGAGAGGTGAACATATGGTGAATGGGGGTCGTACTGGAATGGTGGTAGGCTCTCCATGTCAAGACCGTGTCCCTCAAACCATGCTCTGACCTGTGAGTACCATGCTCTCTCATGCCCATTCTCTGATAGCTGTATAGCTGCCTCAAATGCTCTACGGGTAAGTCTGTTAGGAGGTAGCTCTCTCATCCTCTGGATGAAGCAAACTGTCTGGAATAGTGCCTCTACAACCATAGGTGGTGTGGCGAGCTCGGCTCTAATAATGTCATGTGGCACTGTCTTCTTGCTGCGGAGCAAGCGTGAGATCATACATACCTGTGGTCTCTCAAGCTGTGTCCACGGGTCAGCTGTCAATCCTGGTGCCCATACCGCCGCCAAGTACATCAAGGCCGGGGTGACTAAGGTGTCGAAAAGCCACCCCTTCGTGCGGGGCTCCTGAAAGTGTGCCTGGTGGCATCTCCGCTCTAGCATGGCCAGAGCTGCATATCCTCGGGTGAGCCTGTCAACAGCAGCCTGCCTCATAGTGAAGGGTCCTGGTAGGCTGGTGAATGTGATGCCAAGGTAGACATAGGAGGTGACTACATCAACCTGTCCTCCTGCTGTTGTGAAGGTGGCGGCGCTCCTCACTGCACTGGATGTGTGAAAGATCATAACCTTGGTTTTGCCAAGGTTCACAGTCAACCCCCTGTGTGTGCTGAATTCGTCCAAGGCCTCAAGATGGCGTTGCAAGCCCTCGGGTGACTCTGAAATCAACACAATACCATCAGCATATAACATGATGTGGACCGGAGTACCTGCCAAGTCGCTCCCCTCTCCCCTTGCTCGCAGTATGTAGTCGGAGATCTCGTCGATGTAGAGCCCAAAGAGTGTCGAGGAGAGTGGGCATCCTTGCTTAACACCAATGGTGCTAGAGAGAGACGACACGCGACACGAAGTGGCGGAATTCCCACCCAGAGAGTATTGGCCCCAAACCTTGGCGCCCCTTTCGGTATTTCTTTATATTGCATCAACACAGTACAAGCCGGTACTCCAGACTCTGCACCTTCTCCATGAAGCATACCAGAGAATGAGCCCTAACCTCGTATTTACAGGCCCTTGGCCTGAAAAGCAATTACAGTGAAAAGCCTTTAAAACTCAAAAGCTTCTAGTCCAAAAAGCAATGCAAAAAGCTGCCAGCATAAAATCCGGAATTCCGTACAGTTGCCACGTCATCAACCAGTGCAAAACATGGAAATCCGTACAGCCTGCCACGTCATCATGCCAGCACAATTTTCGGAAATCTGCCACGTCATCAGTTTTAGTGTGTGTGCGGGTCCTGCTTTATTTTAATCATTTATGTCACCCCATCGGACGGGGTCCCCATAAGTTGGTAGGACTTCTTCTGTTACTTGTTCTTCTTAGGGTTTAGGCCCCTCGGCCACATCTATAAGTTGGCTCCATTCTTTAGGCTTTGACACGTCAGCAGTTTGTTACAACGGGTGTCTTGATGCACTGAAATTACATACCCAAGCAATCTCATCCAATTAGGAATATTCAGTGGTTGGCACATCACAATGCAACACAAATGCTCACATATGTACGTTACAAGACATAGAAACATAAAGCCACCGATGAACACTCCCCCCGCAAATAACCATCTTGGTCCGGGCCATGAGCTGTTCAACGACTCCCTCATCACTCCTCCCGCAAATAACCTAAAAAGGTCCGGGCCATGAGATATAGAGGCCTTTTACAACCAAACGCCCCCCAGACCGCAGCCTGCATCGTTTGGAGGTGCTGAGAGTAACCACTTCTCTAGACTTCTTAATACTTCTCCCGCATAACAAATCCAAGTCCGGACCGGGAGTCACAACAACAATACTCCCCCCGTAAATAACCACAAGGGTCCAGGCCATGAGTAAAAACAGCACTTTTCAATCATTCAATACTCCCCCCGCAAATAACCACAAGGGTCCGGGCCATGAGTATGAACAAGCATTCTCAAATATTATTTCTCACTACTCCACCCGGAAGTAAAATCACCAATCATTGAAACCACTATTTAAAACTAGAGTCAAACATTTCAAATCGGCACCAAGACAAGTTCAAAACAGATACCATCCATTTCAAACAAATTCCAAACAAGATCACCAAACAAACTTAAAAAACAATCTCGACATCAGTCGAGCTCGAAAAGTTGACTGACTTTCTATCCTGAAACCTGCACCAAAAAAATTAGAGTTAGGTTCATTCCATAGGGTCGTAACCGAGCACAGCATAGTCCATCAGCTCTTGGACAAACGGTGTAACAAATTGCTGACGTGTCAAAGCCTTGAAGAAGGGGGCCAACATACAGATGCCGGCCGAGGGGCCTAAACCCTAAGAGAACAAGTAACAGAAGAAGAAGTCCTACCAACTTACGGGGACCCCGTCCGATGGGGCCCCAAGTGACATAAAGGATTAAAATAAAGCAAGACCCGTAGATATGCAAAAACTAATGATGTGGCAGATTTTCAAAAATTGCGCTGGCAAGATACGTGGCAAGCTGTACGGAATTCCGCGTTTTGCGCTAGCTGATGATGTGGCAGGCTGTACGGATTTTCATAAATTACACTGGCAACGTTTTGGCTTTGCTTTTGGACCAGATGCTTTTGAGTTTGAAGGCTTTTCAATGTAATTGCTTTTTAGGCCAAGGGCCTTTAAATATGAGGTTAGGGCTCATTCTCTGGCATGCTTCCCGAAGAAGGTGCAGAGTCTACAGTGCCGGCTTGTACTGTGTTGATGCAATAAAAAGAAATATCGAAAGGGGCGCTAAGGTTTGGAGCCAATACTCTCTGGGGTGGAATTCGGCCACTCCGTGTTGCGTGTCGTCTCTCTCTTTCAGTTCAGTTGTTATTAAAGTGCTAAAAGTCTGTTCAGTCTATTCTTTTCTATTGGCACGTGGTGCCCGTCTTGTGACAAACAATGTTTCTTTGGCGGCGATGGTAGTCCGAAGATAGCAATCGCACTAAACCTCCAAGGTCATTTGCTCGTGAAGAGACATCTACTAGGAGATGTCGAGAAATTTCAAGTTAAAATCTACTAGGGTTTCCATGGCAAGCATTTCAAGATACCCTCTGCCAGAAGTTGTACTTCGAAGGAAGATGTCAGAAACCATATAACTTCGGGCAAAAAATTTCTTGAAAGCTTGCCAAGTCCTTGGAGTGTGCTGCTTGGTAGCTATAGGCATCAACGTCTGCATGGCACTGCTTTTGCTAAAAAGAGTGACTTGAAACAAATCGTGGATCCTTCTCTTGCAAGTGATCCTTATGGCTTATGCCATGTAAGACATGAGCGATGAAGATGAGAGCGCGTCTGATGCGCGATGAAGTAAGGGTGGGAGGGACTAATAAGTTCCAGGTCGAAGCACAAACCTAAAATTTCCGATGAGCTTTGGACGTGCGATCTTGCTTTGTTTGCTCTTTGGTGGGACCTATATGCTTTCAGAAAAGCACACGCCTAATGCTTTGATACCACTGTCACAAGACAGGAACCACGTGCCAATAGGAAAGAACAGACTAAACAAACTTTTAGCACTTCAATAACAACTGAACTGAGAGAGAGAGAGAGAGACGATACGCGACACGAAGTGGTGGAATTCCACCCCAAAGAGTATTGGCCCCAAACCTTGGCGCCTCTTTCGGTATTTCTTTATATTGCATCAACTTAGTATAAGCCGGTACTCCAAACTCTGCACCTTCTCAACGAAGCATGCTAAAGAATGAGCCCTAGCCTCATATTTAAAGGCCCTAGGCCCCAAAAGCAGTTTTACATGAAAAGCCTTCAAACTCAAAAGCTTTTGGTCCAAAAGCAATACCAAAAAGCTGTCAGCGTAAATCACGGAATTCTGTACAGCAGTCAGTGCAAAAAGTGGAAATAGTACAACCTACCACATCATCATGTCAGCGCAATTTTCGGAATTTCCATACAGCTGCCACGTCATCAGCTGCTACGTAATTCTTTCTGTGTATGTGTGTGTGTGTGGATCTTGCTTTATTTTAATCCTTCATGTCACTTGGGGCCCCATCGGACGGGGTTCCCATAAGTTGGGAGAACTTTTTCTTCTGTTACTTGTTCTTCTTAGGATTTAGGCCCCTCGGCCGACATCTGCAAGTTGGCTCCCTTCCTCAGGGCTTTGACACGTCGGCAATTTGTGACAGGGCCAATCTCTCTGGGCACAGAACTACGTCGGGCCGTGTCAACTCGACTTGACCTGTCATTTAAATTTATGAAGTGTTTAAAGTGAATCTCTCTCTCATGTCGCAACAAATTCTAGACTTGGAGTGTCCAAGTTTGTTACACCTTGTTACCTGTAAGGTGCAGCAGAATGAATGTTTGAACTTTGCTCAAGATGAGTGCTCCGAACTGTGCTCAAGGTTCCTTTTGTTCTTATGGAAGGGAGAGCCTTCCGTTCTTAATGAGAGAGTGCAATGGACACAAACAAAGTGAATGGACATTGTGCGTGAAGGTGTATGAGACTGAGAGATAGAGAGAGAAGAGAAATACGACACCAAGACATAGTAAAACCCTCCTCCGAAGGCCCCACTCTCGTTGGCGAGAGTGGTCTACGATTGATTGCACAAACTGGTACAAAGAGGATGCATGTGACTGATGCAAGTCTAGGCTAGATCGACGACGACGACAGGGATGGCGAGACCGATCTAAGGGCTGAATTCTCAAGCTTTCTAACTGCTGTCCAAAATGCTACTGTGGGCACGTTCTTGCGGGCTGAAATCTGCTGGTCTTTAGGGCTGAAAACTGTAGGTCTTTAGGGCTGAAAACTACTAACTTATTGCTGAAAACGCCATCACATAGAGAGCGATGGAGGTTCAGAAAACGCTAGGGCTGCATGGAGAAAAAACGCTAGCAGTAAGTAGATCTTTTGCGATGCTGGCTTGGATCAAAAACGGTAGCATGGGGAAATCTGTGGCGATGATGCTGGGAAGGGAAAACGCTAGGCTGTGGATCTTCTTGCTTGGAGGGAAATCGCCACCAAGGGTTCTTGCATGAGAAGTTGCATGTTGAGCGATGGAGCTCCTACTGCCTCTTCTGCCAATTAGTGCTAGTCTAGGTTTGCTTATATACAAACTTACTCAATTTGCCCTACCTACTTTCCAAAAAAAGTCACTTAAATTAATAAGTGAAAAATGTCAAAAATAGGAAATTTAGGCTAAATGCACTGGAAAATTCTCCTGAAGGATTCTGATGGATTATGATGTGAATGCTTATGACCATGATGTGTGCAACCAGAGGCTATGCATCTACACTAAGTGTCTGAACATGCACGGTCTGCGAACAGACTCACAAAATTGCCAGATCAATTCTTATAAGTTATTCTAGACTGACTTGACTTAACTGAACCCTGATCATGTTGTAGCTTGTCCACAGACACATAGGGTTGGATGTATCACGTGACATTACCGACCCCTCTCATCAAGTCATTCCTCCTGGTAGATAGTCAAATTCTTATGTGGCACTACGTTAAACGTACTACAAAAGCCCACAAGCATAGTAACTTGGCTTAATGACAAAGAGGTCACAAAGGAACGTCTTGGGGATGCATCTTGGGACGACCAATTGATGGGGATGACAATGGGAATAGAAAAGTCCACAACAACTTAAAACGGTATAGTTTTTGTCCATTTATTTATACTCCCTCGACACGAGGATTAGAGCCACATTATGGCCCAACTCATATCAAAGGTGGCAACGGAAGATGCAATGAAGACAAGATTTGGCTCATGGTTTGGTGAACATCTCGACTCCGATCTAGATCACTTGTAATGCCACATACATGAACAAGGCACCTGTGGAGAAGAGAGATCACTGAGGTAGAAAGAGACAAGACATCTAAGAAAGAGAGAGAGAGAGAGAGAGAGAAATCAGGGAAAGGCTCTCCATGTTGATAACAAGCTGCTCATACAAGTGACCAAGGGTGGTCTAGCATCAATCTAACATGCCCTATGGATAGACCCGAGGTACACAAAATTGCGACTGCTTCAGACACTGTCAACTGCTCCTGCAGATGAGACCACTGACACGGTCTCCACATGGGCTGCCCTAGGCTACTGAGAAAGCAAGGCTCCAACGAGATCTCTTCTGGCAAGAAGGCTTATCTGGAGGAAGAAGAGAAAGGAGGAGTTCTGCATCTACAAGACCATGGTGCCTCCTAAAATATTCCCTAAGAGAGTAAAACATCTCCTATTGCCCATCACTTCTCTTGACCGCAACAAATGGGATGCAAAAACGCTAGGAGTTGCTAAAAAACGCTAGCAAAACTGCCCTCCCACTGCTCATCTCATCACCCTAGGGCTGCCCCCAAGGGGTGCCCCTGCAACCCCCGGCTTGTGCACACTATGCTCCCCTAGTGCTCCTGCCCTCACATATATACTCCCATAAAGCTGTCCACCGGCAACGACTCGAGAAAAATAGGGGATAGGCAGAAAAAAATGCTCCAATGGCCCAATACAGCCATAGGAAGTACCGGCAAGACTCAGAAAAATACTCCCAGGAGCCTAATGGCCATGGAACCAAGCCAAAACCCAAGGCTAAACATATCTTGACAAGAGAAAACAAGCTCACATTGGTCGGGCACAGCCACAAAAGAGCCCTCACTCCCTAACACTTGTTCCTGGGAGAAACTAGGACCACCGACTGGACGTATCTAGAGAGGTGCCTGAACCCTTAACACCTCCTCGACCCCCATTAACAATCACAACATTCTCATAAGCTCGACACTCCCTCTCTACTACCTATGCAACCTCCCTCTCTCAAGTCTCTTTATGTGACATATGTAAAGTTCAAAATAATCAAAAAAAAAGAAAACTTTTTACTTTTGACACAAATCCGTTTCCTAGCTTCTGCAGTCTTGACCTTGTCACCCATTCCGTTCCATGTTATTAGGCTTTATGGGCTTTTGCAATACATGCAATGTCATTCCGTTCCCTGTTATTAGTCTTTATGGGCTTTTGCAATACGTGCAATGTCATGCCATACAGTGATTCTACTATCCATCGGGGATGTAGCTGAATGTGATCACATAATGATGCCCTTTAGTTGACATGACGTGTCTTTTCTTTCAGAGCTTGAATGGAGCTCTCAAGTATGAGATATGGCTGAAAAGTAACACTTAGCCCCATAAGTATCGATGGGCTAGAAATCAGATACATCTACTTTCTTAAGCGCTTCCTGTGTAGACCCGGTCATTTTGTGCTTGATTTATGCACCTGACACACAACAGCTTTTGGAGATCCTTGCGTAGTGGTTATATCACTGTTCGGAGTTGAACATAGCACCTATGCAAACTGTAGCTTTAGGATAGTAACGCGTTACATCAAAGAGCTACTCTCGTATGAAGCCTTCGAAAGATAAAACGCAACAGAGCACAACCCACAACAGGTAAGTGAGTTGGGTCTTACATGGAAGAGAGAGCTTAAGCAATGTCGGAGTCGTCGAAGTCATCTTCAAATGCATTGAAAAAATCGGCGTCCAGAGGGGGCCGAGCGTCGCCCGCAGATTCGCAGAAAATATCGTTAGGGTCGTTGTCCCCATCCACGTCCATGGCCGTCGCGCCCGCTGCACCATCATCCATATCCCCGCCAAACGCAGGCTTCATCAGGCCCAGTTTAGAGTAACCCTATAATAGCTTAGAGTAATATATCACCTACTCGCCACCTTATTTCGCTCTACTTTCAATTGTTTACATGGAATCTCAGCAGATCCCTTGAAGGGCTTCCATCTCTTATAAAAGTTGTAGGGAATTTCCCATGCAAGTCCAAGAGTTGAACTCAAGACCTCACAATGAGCGATTAATCGTTGCCCTGAACCAGTTGATCGTCACGAGCTCCGTGCTCAGTGGGCAACACGCTCCATATATAAAAAAATGGCCTCACCGTTCCAACCTCGCGCACTGCAGACGACGGTTCCTTGCTTTGTCTCCACCTCGAGCTGCATGCCTGAGTCCACGGGTTGGGGAGAGAGAGAGAGAGACTTTTATTTGAAAACAACCCCTTCACTTTTCTATTTTTTTCCCTCAATCTTCAGCTTGGCATATATTGTGATTCCATCTAATTCAAACGTTTGCACTACCTATTTTGGCCTCATAGTGTGGTTATAGAAGTATAAGCTTCTTCTTGCAATATATATCAAAGCGAATGCAACCCTAAATGTATCACCTGCTATAAAAGAATTCATGTGGAGTATTCATGTCTATGATAGGATTTGAGTGCCTTCATATTGACCATTATGGCCTTGGGTAGAAATTTCCATTCACCAAGAAGTATGTTTTTACCTTACTTTTATAAATCCCATTTATTTATTTTTGGGCCTTAGTGAGATAATCCTTCCAAAACCAACCTCGTTTGTTTGTATAGAAGTAAAACCTTGCTTTGATAGAATGCCCTTCAATCAAGAAGTATCTTATTAATGTATTCTTTGTAAAGCCCTTGTATTTTGCCTTCGTGACATGCTGCTTACAAAAAATGACTTCATAATGGTGAATTCAAAAAAGTAAAAACCTTCCCCTTGCATCAAGATACTCGAGTTAATTATTTCTTCATTGAAAAAGTCCAAGTATACGTTTAAGAGTATGGGATTATGAGGGATTTTTTATTTGCCCCTTGAAGGATGAGGTATTTTTGTTCAAAACTCCACGGCTTTACCATGTGGTAGTTAATTTGCAGCAACATGATAGAGTCAATTGTTGGAATTAGGGTTGCAGAGAGACACACAAAGCTTGGAGAAGACGAAGGAAGCTCAAGGCACACAATAGAGAGTGTATTACTTAGTGTGCAATGGAAAGATAGATAGCCCTAGAGTGATGGGCGTATATACAATGCACGGGGGAAAAAACCTCCTAAAGAGGGAAAAAATGCCCCGGCGGTCCTAGTGTGTTCACACACATCACTACCACGTGTATATGGTAACAAATCCCCCCTGGAGTGATGCGGTGAACGAGAGCTGGCACATGAGTAAAGGGAAGTGCCATGCCCTGAGGACAGGATCAGTCCACAAAGGGGAGTAAGCCCAAAGCTTTGCGGAAAGCTTCAAGCTTCTCACGAGACAATGCCTTTCTGAAAAGATCTGCAAGGTTGTCCTGTGTTGGCATATAAGCCAAGCTGATCTCTCTTGCTGAGAGCCTCTCCCTGACATAGTGGTAATGCACCTCAATGTGCTTTGTGCAAGCATGAAAAACTGGGTTCCTCGCAACTGCCAATGCACTCTGACTGTCAATGTAGATAGTGTTGGCAGTGTCCTGTCCAACACCCAAATCAGCCATAAGGCATCTGAGCCATACACACTCAACTGTAGCTATGAAGACTGCCCTGTACTCAGCCTCACAACTCGAAGTGGCCACAGTAGGTTGCTTCTTGCTCAACCATGATATACATGAACTGCCAAGCATGAAACAAAAACCACTTGTGGACACTCGCGTGTCAAAACAACCAGCCCAATCTGAGTTCGAAAAAGCATGTAAGTCTGGCGGCAATGATCCCCCCTTGGGATAAAACAAGCCAAGATGTAAAGTGCCACTAAGGTAGCGGAAAATCCTCTTAACAGCCTGCCAATGCTTAGACCCTGGGCTATGCATAAATCTGCTGACCTATGAGACTGAAAACTGAATATCCAGCCTCGTGTTGCATACATAAATGAGGTAGCCAACAGCAGTTTGGTAAAGAGTGACATCAGCAGGATCGCCAGCATCATGTAAACTCAGCTTCAAACCTGTTTCCATGGGAGTGGCAATAGGTTTGCAATCCTCAAGTCCAAACTTACATAGCAATGTCTCTATGTAACTTTTCTGACACAAGGCAATACCACCATCACACTGCTTAAATTGTATACCCAAGTAATGATGCAACAGCCCCAAATCTTTCATCTTGAAAGTAGCATTCAAATCAGCCTTAAATTCAGCAATATGTCTCTCATTTGGTCCAATGATCAGCAAATCATCAACATAAAGAACCACAATGAGAAGTACACCACCCTCACGCTTTACATACAATGTGCTTTCTGTTGGACTATTACGAAAGCCTTGTTTGACCAAATGAGTGTCAGCTTTCTCATACCAAGCACGAGGAGATTGCTTCAACCCATACAATGCCTTGTTACATTTGCGCACTTTGTCCTCTTGTCCTTTTATGACAAAACCGTGAGGCTGCGTTACATAAACTTCCTCAAATATGTCACCATTCAAGAAAGCAGTAACAATGTCTGATTGATGTTCATCCCAACCAAAATGAGCTGCCAATGCACATAGAAAACGCACGTAGTAGTCATACGACAAGTGGGAGCAAAAGTCTCTTCATAATCTATGCCTTTTTGTTGTGCATAACCCTTTGCAACAAGTTGAGCCTTATGGCGATCAATCTCACCATCCGGCTTGCGTTTCAACTTGTAAACCCACTTCGTACCAATGGCCTTTTTGCCACGAGGCAAATCACATAAAGTCCATGTGTCATTTTCTATCATTGCATCATATTCTGATTGCATGGCAGCCATCCAATTTTTTGAATTCTATGCTTCATCAAAAGACAGAGGCTCCTCAACATCATGTAAGCTAGACACAGCCAAAGCATAACAATTTGATGCATAAGATGCATGGCGAGAGCCTGAACGAGTACGACTAGACAAAGGTGCATCCAATTTACTGTCACGCAAAGTGTGCACCAGCCATTTTGGCATACCTCTAGCGTGCTCATTTTTAGCCCTTTCCTCATCAAGTACATCATGTACATCTGCATCAGTAATAGGTTTATCTATAACATTTTCAGAAACCCCCATAGGCTGTACATTTGCCTCATTGGAACTTACATTCGTATTTCCACCACTAAAAAGAGGCAACAAAGTGTCATAAATGTCTTGTGAGCTTACATTACTGTCTCTAGTACATGACAACAAGGGCTGAACAGAATCTTCCACAAACACTACATCCCGAGAAACCAGAATACGTTTTATTTGCGGATGATACAACCTGTAACCTTTGCTTTCAGCACTATAACCAACAAAAATACATTTGACAGCCTTATCATCCAATTTTCTGCGCTGCACTTGTGGCACCAAAGCATATGCCAAACAGCCAAAAACACGCATGTGCTCAATAGATGGCTTTCTATCATGCCATGCTTCATATGGAGTAATAGATTGCAAAGCTTTCGTAGGACACATGTTTAGTACATAAGTGGCACACATGATGGCCTCAAGCCAAAAAGAATGCGGCAAAGCTTGACTTTTGACCATACATTGTGCCATTTCCGTCAGTGACCTGTTTTTCCTCTCAGCAACACCATTTTGCTGAGGTGTATAAGGCACTGTACATTGGTGTTTTATCCCACGACTAGCCAAAAATGCATTAAATTCATGAGACATATACTCCCCCCCTCGATCAGAACAGAGGGTGCCCATAGTACATTTCGAGACATTTTCAGTCATAGCCAGAAATTATTTGAAGCAAATAAAAACTTCAGACTTCGCTTTAAGCGGAAATACCCATGCATGCCTGGAGTAATTATCAATGAAAGTCACGAAGTACAGGTAATTGCCCAAGGACGGAGTTTGCATGGGCCCACAAACATCACTATGCACAAGCTGCAACCTGCATGTGGCCCGGACTGAACCATCCTTTGGAAACTTAGAACGCTGCATCTTACACAAAATACATCCTTCACAAACATGTTTGACAGGTGCTTCAAGAGTTGGCAAAGAAGCAACCATATCAGATTTCTACAAACGCAACAAACTGGCAAAATTCAGATGACCAAAATTTGCATGCCAAAGTTTTGCATCTGAAATAGCCCTTGAATCTGCAACAACATTTGCAAAATTTTGTCCACACTTGTCATACAAAGTGAGCTTATACAGCCCACGGCACAAAAGGCCAGATGCAACAATTTCATCACCAAAACTGAGATCATGAATTGTACATCTGTCATCCACAAATTTGACTACAAGTCCAAGTCTAGCAAGTGCAGATACAGACAAGAGATTCTTCTTGATCCCAGGTACATAAAGTGCATCAACAAGTGTGAAGGAACTGCCATTAGCAGCAGTCAGCACAATCTTTCCAACTCCCTGAACTGGATAAGAGGCATTGTTGGCACAAGTGACAGAATTCCCATGAGGGACAGACTCGAGAGAGGTAAACAATTCACGATGTGAGGTAATGTGCTTTGTAGCACCACTATCGAAATACCACACATGTGAATCTGCAGCAACTGACAAGCATGCATCATGGACAACAGGATTGCAAGTGCACTCTGCACTAAAAGCCCATTCTGCATCAACATCAGCAACACAGTCTCCTTTCACAGAAGACTCAACAATGGTTGCATTTGTAGTGGAACCAGCATTTGCAGTGGAACCACCCTCTTTCTTCTTAGCCTCTTTGGCCTTCAACTTAGGCCTTCAACTTAGGACACGACTTGATCAAGTGATCATTGGCTTTACAATAATGGCAATGCATTTTCTTTTTGCCCTTATCACCAGAATTTCCAAACGAATTGCTGCCAGCAGAAGCATTAGGAACATAATTTTTGCCACTCGCAACAGAACCATAAGAAGTGGTTGCATTGTTGTTAGCACCCTTTCTTTGAGAAGCAATAAAAGCCTGTTCAACTGCACGCTGTCTAGTCCTGTTTTTTCTGGAAAGTGACTCTTGCAACAGCAATGTGCATAATGCATCAAACTTGACAACTTCTAGATTTCCTTGGGTCATAAGTCTCCAAGTACTAGCAAAAGTCTGGTAAGAATCTGGTAAGGCATCAAGAACAGTCTGCACAAGGGAACTGTTTGAAATAACTTCACCTGCAGAAATAAGTTGCTCATTGATATCCTTGACACTAGCAAGGAAAGTGTCCATATCATCTTCCTCATGCATAATCTTCGACTCCAGCTCTTTACGCAGCAAAGCAATTTTAGCCTCATTGCGGCTTGCATAAAGACCTGCTAGAATATCCCAAGCCTGTTTTGCAGATTTTGCTGAACAGATGTGAGGAACAATGGTGCGCTTCACAGACAACGCAATCAATGCATGAGCCTGCGCATCCTTAACATCCTAACGAGCTTGTTCTGCCATAGGCAAAACAACTCTTACAGCTGCAATCCTTGTAGCAAGACCTGCAACATCCTCAACATCGCCAACATCCTCAGAACTAGGATGTACATCAATGCCCTGCACAATGTTCCAGACACCCTTTGACACAAGAACATGTTGCATCATATAAGCCCACATAGGGTAGTTGTCCCCATCCAACCTGTCCTCGGCAGCAAACATCTTGAACACATCTGTGTTGTTGCTGTCAGCCATGGTAAATGTTGCACCTGATGTGAAAATTGCCCGAAAATAGGAGAAACGAAGCGGGAACAACAAGTGCTATATAGCACAAACCCTAGAAGACTATAAGGCACCTATTATGCAAAAAACAACACTGCCAGAAATTTTGCACAAAATGAAGAAATAGCCTGTGCAGTACTGCCTGTAGTGGAAACGGAGGCCAAAATGAGCCCAAATAAAAAATATGAGCTCACCAAGCTCTAACAGCTTTCCCGAAGTATTTGTCGACCTGCGAACGCTCGCCAAAGCTCACTGAAATCGGAGAAAGTGAGCAGGCGTGTACTGGAGCAGCTGGCGACTAAGCCCGGGAGGACGCAACCTGCTCTGATACCAATTGTTGGAATTAGGGTTGCAGAGAGACACACAAAGCTTGGAGAAGATGAAGGAGCTCAAGGCACACAACAAAGAGTGTATTACTTAGTGTGTAATGGAAAGATAGATAGCCCTAGAGTGATGGGCGTATATACAATGCACGGGGGGAAAAACCTCCTAAAGAGGGAAAAAATGGGTCGGCGGTCCTAGTGTGTTCACACACATCACTTCCACATGTATATGGTAACATCAATAAGTTTCAACATACAGGTAGAGACATAATACATTACTAGTATAGCCGGCGGCTTCACTGCCTCTCTCTCTCTCTCTCTCTCTCTCTCTCTCTCTCTCTCTCTCTCTCTCTCTCTCTCTCTCTCTCTCTCTCTCTCTCTCTCTCTCTCTCTCTCTCTCTCTCTCTCTCTCTCTCTCTCTCTCTCTCTCTCTCTCTCTCTCTCTCTCTTTGTGTGTGTGTGTGTGTGTGTGTGTGTTCCCGGACGCTGCAAGTGAAACCCGCCGGATGAAGCAGCATCTGACGCGTGGTAGGGGGGGAGCCGGAATTCCTTCCCCGTTTATCTATTAGTATAGATGCAAATAGTGGAGGTCTTCATTTTCTAATTATTTTTTATGAACTAGGATCCTATTTTTGCTTCTGTGATTGATGTGAAAGAGTCAATAACTGAAGTTGATCATTCCTTCACCTAACAGTACCTCATCTTAACAAAATTTATCTCTGAGATTGTTTCTTGATGAGAGTGTTTCCATCCTCTGCAACTCTATCCCATGGAAACTTTTATGATATTATCAACTAATCCAAAACTCTTGATGAGCACAAGGATCACTTAATGAAAATATTTCGAGAGTCATGTGATCCTCAGTTCTACATTTATCTCCTTGGCATTTCTTTTACAATACAAACAGACCATCAAAGTGACAATATTTCATGACTCAGATTATTCGTCAAATAAATGAGTTAGCAAATTCCCTTTCTCTATCTCATTTATGATGGGTCCATCTATTCGAGTTTTGGCATCTCAAGTGAACTTCCAATGTGGTACCATTATTTATTTTGGGTTTTAGGTATTTATTTTACGTATTTGTCAAAGTCTGGGTAGGGCAATTCATTGAGGTTGTTATATATGCAACTCGTTGTCTCCATTGTATTACACACTCAATTATTCATTGCCAAGATTGATTAGTTCAAGACTCTCTCTCTCTTTCTCTCTCTCTCTCTCTCTCTCTCTCTCTCTCTCTCTCTCTCTCTCTCTCTCTCTCTCTCTCTCTCTCTCTCTCTCGTTGGGGTATAAAGCCCAATGTGGTCGCCCACGTAAGTGGGCGGGCCGCCAGGTATGTACACATATTCTTTTGTTAAAACCTAATAAGAACTCACTATGCTCTACACATTACAGTAGAGCGAGTTCACCATATTGTCGTGCTCTTCTTCTCGCACTCTCTCTCGCGTCGCACTTCCCCTCGTACTCCTTCAACTGGTATCAGAGCTCAGATCGAGGCTCAAGGCAGCAGTGCAAGAGGCTAGAGTCACCAACTCAGATTGGAGTGAAATTCGACAGGTGAAGACACGGCCCCAAATCTCGTGGGATGGCCAAAGGGCTCGGTGTTGTCAGAATTTCATTCTGAGGTCATCTCGGCCACCGTTCGGCTTCGACAAAGGTCTACGCATGCCATTTTTGACTACGTGGTCTTAGCGGGTGCAGATCCGACTCTGCAAATTTGGGGTTTTCGGCCTACGACTGCAGGTGCTGAGGATATCGACACTCCCAGAGTGTTGATTTGTGGCTGTCTACACATCGAAGGACGGCTCACAGTTCTTGGAGGCGTGTCACATACGACACGGGCGCATCTACACACGGTATGTAGGCGACATCCACTAGTTCATCAGGTAGCTTGTGTTTGCTGCTTGATATTCCAGATTTCATCCTGACATTGCAGGTACTTCCACATGGGATGTATTGTCAGAGATGATGTATGTCTGTTGAGGGTTTTCTGCCTGTGAGTCACGCAGCAAACAACCGCCGCAGCGGTTACAGTATACAGTGGGAAATTTGTGGATGTATGACTTTGTGGAAAGTCTATGTACTGTCAGATTTACTGCAGCCTTTGTTGAGGGTCGAGTGAGGTTTTATTGAGCTGGGGGATTCTCGAATGTTGAGATCCTTTCGGTGATACAGGTCTTGGAGCGATCCCTCGAGCACCCTTAAATAGCCAGCTAGGATGTATTGACTGTGAGTTAGACAGTTGGGATTGCATCTTTGCTTTACTGCCGTTGAGGCATTGTCGCAGTCTATGCTTACAGGACAGTGACAGGACAGCGAGAGACAGTACAGGTGCAGGACAGGTTTACCCGCATCTTACAGTGTCAGAGAGACAGTGTTTTTGAGCTGTTTTTTGGTTTGTTTTTGAGTACACCAGAGCCATTTTACAAAGGAGACTCTGCCGAAATTTATGCAGAATCTGAAGCTTTCTTGGTTCATTTGACAGGTTGATATTGGTTCAGAGGTCAGTTTACAGGGGAAACTCTGCCAAATTTTTCCCAGGAAAGTAAACCACTGTGAAGCGTAGCTATGGCTGGATCACAGGACACTGCTCTTTACAATATCAAGAAGCTGGATGGAACCAATTTCCCATTGTGGAAGCAGCAGATTTGGCACGTGTTGGTACAAAAGAAGCAGATAAAACCTATAAAGCTCAAGGGGATAAAACCAGAAGATATGGAGGAAGATGAATGGAGCGAAATGGATGAATTGGCACTTTCTACCATTATGCTGACTTTGGCAGAAAGCGTTTACTTCAATGTAGCAGACGAGATGTCTGCTTATCAAGCATGGTTAAAGCTCACTGATCTTTATGAGAAGCAGAGTGCATCTTCACAGGTATACTGGCTTAAGAAGCTTGTTGACTTGAAGATGAAAGAAGGGACACCTATGTCCAATCATCTGAATGAATTCAACACCATCTACAGTCAGTTGTCAGCTCAAGGTGTCAAGTTTGATGAACCTGTTAGAGCTATGTTCCTGTTGATCACATTGCGGGAAAGTTGGGACACTTTTCGCACAGCTTTGAGTAATTCTGCACCTCCAGATGGTTTGAACATAGCAGGTGTAGAAGGAAGTCTGCTTACTGAAGAAACCAATAGAAAGACAATGGACAAAGGCAAAGGAACAGCCTTAGTTGTCAGGGGAAGGACCAAAGAAAAGTACAAAGGTGGAAAGAGGAATCAGTCTCGTAGCAAGTCCCGCAGTGCTAAAGGCAAGAGTGACATAGAATGCTACCATTGTGGCAAGAAGGGTCACATGAAAAGAGACTGCAGAGAATGGAAAGCAGAAAAAGGCAAAGAGAAAGCTGAAGACCATGGTGAGAAGAACAAGTCCCCAATGAAGATTCAAGAAATAAATGTGACAAACACTGTTGCAGAGGATGACAGTCTAGTGTCAGGAGACATCTACTTCTTGAAGAATACAATGGACTCAGCTCTTCTTACAGCATCTGATGGAAATGCACTGAGTGACTGGATTATAGACTCAAGGGCATCACTTCATGTGTCTCCAAACAAGGAGTGGTTTACCTCATGTGACCACTAAAGATCATGTTCGGCTAGGCAATGGGCAGACATGTGAGATCTTAGGTGTTGGAGATGTTCAATTGAAGTTTCAGAATGGCTCTTCTTTCACGCTGAAGAATGTGAGACATGTTACCGCAATTACAAAGAGCTTGATCAGCACAGGTTTACTTGATGATGTTGGCTACGTCACCACTTTTGGACTGAACATGTGGAAGATATCCAAGGGTTCTATGACAGTAGCACATGGAGTAAAGTCTGGAGGACTTTACATGATTTATGTATCAAATGTCTCTAAAAATGTAATCAATGTAACCGAGCAGCCGAACGTTTCTTTGTGGCATAGCCGGTTAGGACATATGTCCAAGAAGGGAATGGAAATCTTGTCTCGTTTTGGTTATTTGCCTGGATTTTCATTTAATGATTTTGAATTCTGTGAACATTTTCTGTATGGTAAGCAAACACAGCAGCCACAGAAGCATAGAAGGAGTAGAAGAGATACACAGTTGGCACTTGTTCATAGTGATTTGTGTGGACCTATGCCTAACCTATCTCTAGGGGGAGCTTCTTACTTTATGATATTTATAGATGATTACTCAAGGAAAGTATGGGTTTACTTTCTCAAGCACAAGGATGAAGCGTTTACTGTTTTCAAAACGTTTGTGACACTTGTGGAGAATCAGAGTGGCAAGAAGCTTAAATGCTTACGCACTGACAATGGTGGAGAGTACCACATGTTGTGGATGAGCCTGAGCCACCTATTGTGCATAGATCTGGACGTGTCACGCGACCTCCTGATAGGTTTGTTTCATCTATGAACTATGACATGTTGACTGATTGCAATGAGCCTTCATGTTACAAGGAAGCAATGCAAATGAAGGACTCCGGGAATTGGCAATTGGCCATGCAGTCAGAGATGACAGCTCTGCATAAAAACCATACATGGAAGCTAGTTAAATTACCACGGGGCAAAAAGGCTCTACCCTGTAAATGGGTTTACAGGTATAAGATCACCGCTCATGATAGTCAGCCAAAGTACAAAGCAGGGCTTGTTGCTAAGGGCTTTAAGCAAGAACAAGGCATTGACTTTGATGAAGTCTTCTCTCCGGTGATCAAGATGACTACATTGAGATGCTTTCTTGCATTGGTTGCCGTATTAGATTTGGTGTTGCACCAAATGGATGTCAAGACAACGTTCTTGCATGGTGATTTAGATGTGGAAATTTACATGCAGCAACCAGAAGGGTTTGTTGAGAAAGGCAAGGAAGATTGGGTATGCCAGTTGTTAAAGAGTCTTTATGGCTTAAAACAATCACCGAGTGCATGGTACCATAAATTCCACAAGTTTATGCTTTCTCAAGGCTACAAACGTAGTGAGTTCGATCACTGTCTATATACAAAGAAGGCTAAGGATGGCAGTTGGCTGATCCTTATTTTGTATGTGGATGACATGTTGATTGCTGGCAAGCACTTGGAAGAAATTTCAGCTTTGAAGTCAAAGATGGCAAAATCGTTTGACATGAAAGACATGGGTGAGGCAAGTCATATACTTGGTATGCGCATTGAGAGAGACAGATCAAAGAAGTTGATTTGGTTATCTCAAACAAAGTATATTCACAAGGTTTTGCAACGTTTCAATATGGAGAAGGGAAAGACATTGAGTGTTCCATTGCCACCATATGTGAAACTTAGCAAACAAGATTGTCCTGTGTCTGAGGAAGAACAGGCTGAAATGGATAGATTCCATATGCGTCTGCAGTGGGTAGTTTGATGTATGCAATGATTGCCACTCGCCCAGACATTGCATTTGCAGTGGGAATGTATAGGTTTCTCATGGCCACCATGTTTTAGACCTAGCATCTAGAAATATATGATGCCTCTAGCCTTAGTTTGCGAGGTTGTCCTGTGCTGGTAGTGATAGCCGTTTTTCGCCTCTCTGTAATTTTCATAGTGAGTTACCTCACCCTATCAAATCACTCAAACCCAGGCAAGAAACATTGGGAGGCAGTGAAAGGAATATTGAGATACCTGAAAGCTACAAAGAGTATGCGTATATGCTATGGGAGTCAGGAGCTAAGTGTAAAGGGTTTTACAGACTCAGATTATGCAGGTGACTTAGACAACCGAAGGTCTACGTCAGGGTATGTCTTTACATTGGCTGGTGGAGCAGTATCATGGCGTTCTAGATTACAAGATTGTGTTACTCAGTCTACTACACAGGCTGAATATGTTGCAGCATCAGAGGCATGCAAAGAATCAATTTGGCTTAATCGACTAGTAACAGATTTGGGAATCAAAGAAGAGATGCCTGTGTTATATTGTGATAGTCAAAGTGCTATACAATTGGCTCGCAATCCAGTTTATCACTCAAAGACAAAGCATGTGGATGTGAAGTATCATTTCATCAGGGAAATGCTCAAGGATAAGCAACTTCAGCTTGTCAAAGTTCACACCACAGAAAATCCTGCTGATCTACTTACAAAAGGACTTCCCTCAGAGAGCTTTGCGCATTTTTGCAAGCAGTTAGGTGTAGGGTAGTACATCACTTCTCTACATCTCTTGTATATTAGCTTGTATAGTAGCTTCTCTCACACTTAAAGTACCACATTGGACTTTAAGTGGGAGGTTGTTGGGGTATAAAGCCCAATGTGGTCGCCCAGGTAAGTGGGCGGGCCGCCAGGTATGTACACATATTCTTTTGTTAAAACCTAATAAGAACTCACTATGCTCTACACATTACAGTAGAGCGAGTTCACCATATCGTCGTGCTCTTCTTCTCGCACTCTCTCTCGCGTCGCACTTCCGCTCGTACTCCTTCATCTCTCTCTCTCTCTCTCTCTCTCTCTCTCTCTCTCTCTCTCTCTCTCTCTCTCTCTCTCCTCGGTCTCTGCGCTTTTGCATTGTCGACTTTGACATGATATCAGAGCTGTGTTGGTGAAGAACCTTAGTGAAGCAGAGCTGCACCATAGAGAAGAGAAGGCATCTGAAGATTTCCCTCCCTCGTCGGCGACCCTCTACCCCTAGTGTTCTAAAACGTTGTAGACAATCATGTCCAACCCCACCACCACTTTACCTCCAGTGTTCTAAAACGTTCTCGCTCAACGATGCCGAGATTCCTACGTACTAGTGTTTTGAAACGTTCTCTATCCACAACGTTGACGGTCCCTCCTTCATGGGCACCTAGGCAATGACAACAACTGCAATACCCCCCTATGTTTTGGGAAGCGTTTTGAAACACTCCTTGTCCACGGCGCGGGTGGCCCCTCCTTCATTAGTTGGCGATAGTAACAACACTTCGTCCTCTTGAGTGACCAACGTTTTAGAATGTTGTCACCCACTCCCCCCCCCCGACCTTGCTTTCTTTTGCACATTACGACACTACCTTGTGTTGGAAGGCTTTGGAAATTGTCAAGGGGCACCAAAGGCATTCTTTTCATCGGCTTTGGAAGGTTTGACCTGGTTCTCCAAGGTGCTTTGATGTGCAGCTTGGGAGACAAAGAGGTGGAGTTTGGAGCTTAAGAGAGGGATAGCGGATTTTGCGAAGCCACGTGGGAATAGCTGAGGAGTGGAACAACTTTGGAATTGGTACGGCTTGTAAGTTTATTCTGTGGCTTGGGATTCGTGCGGCCACCCTTGGAGTGTGAGAAGGATAACCAGATTTCTAGATCTTGCAACTTCAACATGCCCCCCCCCCCCCCCCCCCCTTCCCTTGCTCGAGCTCCAGTGACAAATTGAACAAAAATAACTACGCTCATTGGAATTTGATCATGCAACTCTGGTTCTCACGGAAAGGCTTATGGGATATTGTCAACACCTTGGAGTCCCACCCACGAGGGATCCTAACAATAGGTACACCCGCCTTCAAGATGACGAACATCTCAAATAGTGTGTCGATTGGGATGCGGCTGATGCAAAGGCAATGTCGTCCATTGTGGAATCTCTCACAAAGGACATTTCTCCAGCCATTCAGACTTTGAAGATTACCAAATGCCCATCACTAACTACTACTAACCCTAAGTGGACATCTATACACTTGTGTGAGCCACTTACACAAAGTAGAGTGTATATTGTGCCTAAGTGCATAAGATAGAGAAGAAAGAAAGGGGGCAAACAGTGTGTGTTGGCTCTCCCCCTCCAACCTGTGTGTGTGGCTATGGTGCTGTGTGTGTGATCGTATTCATCTTCCTCTTCTGCTATGCTCTCGGCTCCTCTCCTTCGTCTGGAATCAGATCTGTTTCATTCCCAAAATCACTTCCACGTGCGCGTGCACTTTCAAGAGTGCAAATAGGGTTCTGACTTCGGCATCGAAAAATTTAGCATTCCGAGAGCGTTTCCAACAGGAGTCCTGCGGTTTTACCCCCCTTTCGGAGTCATTCGTGCCATCAGAAACCTCATCCAAGCTACGGTCCATCTACGAGAGCCCACAGCTCATTCGAGAGTGTGTAGCCTCTTTCGGACTGACCTCATACACACACATAGAGTGGGAGCCGATAGCATTGTCTTCTTCGACTACAGGTAAAGGTACAAATACATAGAGTGGCTTGGTTAGCTTACTTTTGTGCTTCTCGGCCTCAATTTCGGCTTCAGCTACGGCATCGGCATCAACTCATAGGCCACAGGTTTCAATGCTTGGGATATTCTTGTTCCAGTGGGAGCATTTTTAATGCATACATGCATATACTGGCACTTTTGACAGTGTTTGAGCTCTTTTGTGAGCAGTTTGACTCCCCGTAGGGATATTTTTTTTGGCACCTGTTTGAGTGTCGTGACAGACTTGTACGTCTTTGTGGATACTGCCATTGGACGCTTTTGTGGAGCCATCTTTTGGCTAGTACGGCAGTCCCGGCCATTTCTGAGACTTAGTCCGCATGATAGCCATTTTTGAGACTTGGTTATACGTTTTGTTGCATAACCTACGTTGTTGAGGGTCGTGTCTGAATTTGCACTTACAAGACTTGGCCTTGTTGTCAAATTTGTGGAATGAAAGATGTACAATTTATGATCTTAATTTTGGTGATAAAATAGTTGCGTCTGGAATGTAGTTATGGATTCAAAGGCTATCTCATATGCAAAACTTTGGCATGCATGTTTTGGGCATCTGAATTTTGCTAGTTTGCTACATATGCGCAAATCTGATATGGTTGCTTCTTTGCTGCCTCTTGAAGCACCTTCTAAGCATGTTTATGAAGGCTGTATTTTGGGCCCATTTTGGGTAAGATGCAGTGTTTGAAATTTCCAAAGGATGGTTCAGTTAGGGCAGCTACATGCAACTTGCAACTTGTGCATAGTGATGTTAGTGGGCCTATGCAAACACCATCCTTAGGCAATTACCTATACTTCATAAATTTTGTTAAAAACTAACCAGCAAACCACGGCACATCTTTTTGGCTCTATTCATGGTAGTTTCCATGCTACTCAATTCTTGCATGCCACATCATCACGTGATGTTTCTCCCACGCCTTGCACTAGCATCGATGCTAGTAGAAAGGGGGGAGCATTTACTAGAAGGTTTTATTGAATTGAAAAAAAGTGGGAGAAAATGAGGGTGAGAAACAAGAAGAATGGGGGGTTGCATGGGTTGAAGGGCAATCAAGGGGCAATGGAGGATCTGAGAAAAGGGGACTCAACTCTCTCTCTCTCTCTCTCTCTGCCATATGATGGAGCCACTTTGAAATGTTTCTGTTTGGTCCCATAGGTCATATTTGACCTTCGAGGACGATAATCAATCTATCTAAATCTCTCTCTCCGCACAACCACACAACATAGCTTTCACATTGGAGTGCTCTTCATTTTCTTGTTTATTGAGGTTGAGAGAGAGAGAGAGAGAGAGAGAGAGAGAGAGATTGAATTATCGTCCACGGAGGTCAGATATGACCTATGGGACCCAAATCAAACATTACAATGGTTTCATCTAAGCACAATGACGATACATATCAGTTAAGGATGGAGGGTCCATTGGCAGGGTAAAAAGAAAGGGAAAGGGGGGAAACAAAACCTAGGGGGGGTCAGTTGTGGAGAGAGCTGATTTGGGATTTTGAAACTCTTGGATGATGGCTTTACCACCCCGATAGACTACCCATTTACCTTGTTTGCACGCTTCATGTACCTTCTTGAGCTAACTTGCTTTGGCTTTGAGTTGGTTTGCGGTCAATTCTTTGGTAATCCAAAATGTTGTTCCCTTGAAGAGATGGGATTTGCGTAGTAGCTTCTTCCGTTCTTCTTTGTCCTTGAAGGTGAGAATACAATGCTCGGGTGGCACATGCTTGTGTGCGTCATTGATCCAAGAAACGGTTTCATGCTCGATGTTGACAGGTTCAAGAATGTCATTGAGTTTGGTGATTGCCTCTTCGAGAGTGTCCTTGCTCATGCACCATGGTGAGTGAGGTCCTCCAATCCTGACCTTAAGGCCAAGGGATTCTTGTAGTTTGCATTCTTGTAAAACTGCTTGTATATTGGTGTCGATCTTCTTGTGTGTTGCTTCATGGGCTTCCTTCACTGCTTTGACGGTCTTGGTAAGGGAGGCTTCAACACCTTGGGTTTTCGCAAGTAGGGCTTGGCTCTCTATCTTCATCTCCTCTAACTTAAGCAAGTGTTGCTTGAGTTTATCATTCTCTCCAATAATTTCCTGAATTTGAGCTTCGAGAGTAGTAATCCTTGCTTCTTGGCAACCTGCCGTGTAAGGACATGGGCCCTATGGGCAAGGCCACAGGCAAGGCCAGATAGTGTGTACGCTAGGGGGAGGCTATAAAATAGCACGTTGGGTGGAGACTAACACGCGCATTACCACCACCCTTTCACTGGTATCTGAGCTATTTTTGGGAGGAGGTAAAAAGCGGGTTTGCATGTGCACACGACGTTCTGCTTCTCTCCCACGTCCGCAGACAGTGACGTCTCCGTTGTGCAGCAAAAGAAGACAGGCACGATTTCCTGGGCACAGCAAGTGGACAGCTAGTCACACGACTGCCCTCACGACGGGCGACCAAGGAAAACTCGATGGCATCGAGGCTCTGAAGGGTTCTATTGGTGTCGTTGGCTGCGCGCGTAGGAAGACCCGCTTAACCCTTGCATCTAGGAGGGTTGAAACCACCCCATGAGAGTAAGAGGCTAACACTTTACCATCAAGCTATTGACCGTTGTTGTGTATAACAAGGAAAGATAGCCTACGAGTGTTGAAAGGAAAACTAGAAGGAAAGCGAAAGCTTCAAACTTCAAGGAAGTAGCTTCACCCTTCCTTTTCACTTCTTGGAGGAAGGCAAGTTTTCCTCCAAAAATTCTCTTTTTCTCAAGGAGGTAGCTTCAAAGTGAACAAAAGCCTTCACAAAAACGATGGGTTTTTGTGAAGAATCAACAAACGTGTTCTTACAACGAACGACAAGGGAAGCGCTCAAATTTTTGGAAGGCGAGGTTCGCATGCAACGCAAATCGTGGAGAATACAAAACACAAAGACTTCAATTTCTCAAGGTACAAGTTGTCGTTTTTTTCTCTCTCTTTGCATTAGTGTGTGTTTACCATGGCCAGTGAGGATATCCCACCTACACACACGTTTGATTTTGAGCACGTAGATCAAAATCAGGGCACCACGAGTGCTGCTAACACTAATATGCATGATGATGATGATCTAGGAGATCGTGGGCTTGTAGATATGGTTTCTTTCAAGACTTTGGAACATCGCCAAAGCGTACTTGAAAGCAACCTCTCTGCACTCAATGCAAATGTTACTAATCTTACGGAGTTACTTGTGAAATTTATGAATTCACAGATGACTCAAGGAGCCAGAAGTGGCACGGTTCAAGGGAACCAAGCTCGCACAACTCAAGGAGTCCAAGAGACAAGTACCACAGAAGATGCAGAAGGTAGCAATGCATTACTTAAGAATATCACCATTCTTGAGTTTCACGGGGAAGAGCGTGATGGCAACAAGGATGAGGTCAATACGTTCTTACTCAAATGGAGTGATATACATAGATTGAGACACACCCCGGATATAAAGACGGCTATGGAAACAAGTCTATCTCTTAAAGGCAAGGCCTATAAGTGGTGGATGACATTTCCAATAGATGCTCGTCCTCCGTCTTGGGCTGCATTTCAAGCTTCTTTCTCCAAAGAGTTTTTGGACTCCAATGAAGAAGATAAGAATTGGTTAGCATGGGATGCATGCTGCATGTTTGGCCTCTCTCTCACAGAGTACCTTTCAAAGTATTGGGATATCATATTAAAACTAGAAGATCTAGATCATGAATTCCAAAAGATATACGGTTTCAATAGGGGTCTTGACAAAGACTATCATCTTCATGTCAAGACCCAACATCCAAAAACTTTGGAAGAAGCCATCAGTCATGCCCAAAGATATGATGATGACCAAGAGAGGAAAGGAAATGTTCCCTACTCTAAGAATACTTTTTCTAAGAGCAATCTGGCTAAGATCCAATGGCGAGGTAGATCTCCCACACGTTCCAAGAGGAATAAGAGACAATCTACCTCTCCACGCCCACAAGAGGTTAAGAAGCCTAAGCAATCACGAGATACTCCACATGGGTCTCGTAGCACTGTTGATTTTGAGCGTGAATAATTTGTGTTTTAGATGTCTTTCGGACCAACATAACAAGAAAGATTGTCCTCTTTTTCAAGGCAAAGAAAAGGCCATGCACACGGTGCAACGCCTTACATTAGATTCATCTCCTAAATATTGTGTTGTAGAGGTTCTTCATACGGAAGAAAAGCACAAGTGTTGTGTGCCTGCTTCGATGTGGCAGTCCACCTTTGGCCCCCATGATTTGATTCGTATGCATGGCACTATTAACGAACAACGTGTTCGTATTTTAGTGGATGATGGTGCAACTGATAACTTCTTGAACTATAAGCTAGTCAAGAAATTGAAGCTTACACAGACTCCCTTCTCTCACAAGTATGTGGTGGAGCATATGTCTGGGAATGATAAAGAAGTATGGGACACGGTAGTTCAAGGGGTTGAGCTTATTGTTCAAGATCATACGATGACCCTTGACTTCCAAGTTATGAACATGGACCGTGCTGATATAGTTTTAGGACGGGAGTGGCTGCATGGTTTAGGAAACACATTCACACTAGTTATGAACACAACTCCTTATCCTTTATGACCAATGGTAAACATGTGCTTTTGCTTGGTGAGAAAAATATACCATCTGCACCTCTTATATATACAGCAGAGCTTTCTATTTTGCAGAAAGCAGATTTAATAGATGAAGTCTTTTTGTGTTACTGCTTGTCTCCAAGTCTTGTGAATTCTCAAGAGCAAAGTGTGGTGAATTCTAGTAATGGTATGCAAAGTGCAATGAATTCTACTAATAAACAAAGTGTTAACAAATCTAACGAGCAAAGTGCTCTCAATTTTAATCCTATAGAGCAACGTGCAACTGTTGTAAGACAAACATTACAGGAATTACAAGATTCTCCATCCCAGCATAACTCTAGTTTACTTTCTCCTTTTGCACGGGCAAAAGCTGACTCACTTACTCACGCAGTATAGTGATGTGTTCTCAAGTGATTTACCACCGGGTTTACCCCCTACACGTGATGTGCAGCGTGGCATAGATGTCTTGCAAGGCATTAAACCGGTGAGTAAACCACCTTATCGTATGAGTGCTAAAAGCTCAGGAGGTTGAGAGTCAATTGGCTGACTACCTCACTCGTGGTTTCATTAGACCTAGCACTTTGCCTTGGGCATCACCAATTCTATTGGTAAAAAAGAAAGATGGTCATGCGCATGTGCGTAGATCATCACTGATTAAATGCGATAACCATCAAGAACAAGTATCCTCTACCTCGAGTGGATGAGTTGTTTGATCAACTCCACCGGGCAAGATACTATACAAAGATAGATCTTCGTTTAGGATACCACCAGGTACGCATCCTACTGCAAGATATCTCCAAAATGGCCTTTAGAACACAGTTCAGGCATTTTAAATTTTTGGTTATGCCTTTTGGTCTAATCAATGCTCCAGCTACATTTATGACACTCATGGATAGTGTCTTACATCCCTATCAAATTTGTTGTGGTTTTTCTTGATGACATTCTCATTTACAGTAAGATTGAAGATGAACACATAGAACACTTACGATTAGTGTTTGAACAGCTACGAGCTCACGTGTTGTATGCTAAGCAAAGCAAGTGCGATTTCTTTAAAACAGAGATACATTACCTCGATCATGTGATCTCTTATTCTGGCATCAAGATGGACACTGACAAGGTCACTGCCATTCTTCGATGGCCACATCCCAACACGGTTGAGGAGATTTAAATATTTTTAGGCATGGTTGGATTTTATCGACATTATACCCGTAACTATGCCAAAATCACCGTTCCTATGACAGGTCAACTTAAAGCAAAAGGTAAGACCTTTTCTTGGGAAGAAACCCAAAAATGCAGTTTCGAATAGCTCAAGGTAGCTATAGCCACTGCTCCCATCCTAGCAATCATCGACCCACTTAAGCCGTTTGTGGTAGAGACTGATGCTAGTGATAAAGCCATTGGTGTGGTACTTCTCCAGGAGGGAAGACCTATAGCCTTTGAAAGTAAAAAGTTAGATAGAGCTCAACAGAATTATTCTATTTATGAGCGAGAGCTCTGTGCCATAATTCACGCTTTACGAAAGTGGCGACACTATTTATATGGTACCAAATTTGAAGTAGTTTTTTACCATGAGAGTATCAAATGTTTACTACTCATACAGATTTGAAGGGTTGTAAAGCTAGATGGGCAGAAACCCTTCAAAATTATGATTGTAAGCTACGATATTGCAAGGGGTGATGTAATGTAGTAGCGGATGCACTAAGTCGGATGCCTCAGATTAATTCACTTGCTTTCATGGAACTAAAGAGTGGATTTTTGGAGTCATTACATGGCAAGTGTGCACACGATCAATCATATGCTAAAGTGTGGAGTGCAGTTTTAAAAAGGGATCCCTCACACTCACATGTCTCTGAACAGCCAGATCAACATGTCTGTGCATGCGTAGATAAAAACTCCAACATAGAGAGCTCCACCCCTACTCAGGAAGAGCTTAAGCGATGGAATTTTTTTTCCATTGATGATGGCTACTTACTCCACAAAGGTGGAGTATGTGTGCCAAAGGACTCAGACATTAGGCGCCAAATCTTATTTGAGTGTCACGATAGTCCAAGTGCTGGTCATCCAGGTATTCATAAGACGTATGCCTTAGTTCAACGGAAATTTTATTGGCTGGGCTTACATCATGATGTTCAAGAGTACGTACTAAACTACCAACAATGCCAAGTTAATAAGGCAGAGCGCCTCAAGGTAGGTGGCCTTTTACATCCTCTAGAGATTCCACGAGGTAAGTGGGAGAGTATCTCTATGGATTTTGTAGTAGGACTACCTACTACAAATCGTGGCCATGATGCCATTTGGGTAATTGTAGACCATCTCACAAAGATGGTCGATTCATTCCCACTAAGACTACGGTTAAGACACCAAAATTAGCACGGTTATTTGTAGAGCATATATATAAACTCTACGGTCTTCCAGCTGGTATCATTAGTGACAGAGATCGAAAGTTCGATAATCACTTCTGGAGAGTTGTGTTCCCAAAGTTGGAAACTAAACTTAATCTAAGTACGGCTAATCATCCAAAAATGGATGGTCAAACAAAAAGAGTTAATCAAGTGCTAGAGGATATGCTACGAGCGTACGTTAGCAAGAAGCAAACCAATTGGGAAGACTACTTACCTATGTTGGAATTTGCTCATAAGAGTTCAAATCATGTGACTACAGGGTTTAGTCCATTTATGCTTTTATATGGATTTCAACCTAGATCACTCATTACGGTGGGGTTGGCTAAGGAGAAGATACAACAAGCGAAGGATTTTCTCCAAGACCATTTTGACATGCTTCGAGTTGCTCGACAAAAGGTTAAGCAAGCTCAAGATCGATATAAGAAGTACACAGATGAGCATCGTCATCTTGCTACTTTCGAAGAAGGAGACAAGGTTTTCCTAAAAGTCCCGGAGCATTTAGAGAGTCTAAAGACGGGAAAAGTTGCTAAACTTTTACCACGCTATTGTGGACCATTTACCATTCTCAAACGTATAGGTCAAGTGGCCTATAAGTTAGCTCTTCCAGAGCACTCACGAGTTCATCCTGTTTTTCATGTTAGCCGTTTACGAAAACAGGTAAGACAAATTGATAATGTCATTGAAACAGGTGTGTTGGTTGACTTTATCGCATCGCCAAGCATTCCTCATGAGCCCGAAAAGGTTTTGGATTCTCATGAGCTTCGCACCAGACATCATGTCAGATGACAGGTGTTGGTAAAATGGCTAGATAGACCTGAAGAAGGTTCTACATGGGAGAATGTCTCCGCACTTAAGAAACGTTTTCCTACGATCATTTTTTAGGACGAAAATGATTCTCCAAGGGGGGGGTAATGTAAGGACATGGGTCCCATGGGCAAGGCCATTGGCATGGACAGATAGTGTGTACGCTAGGGGGAGGCTATAAGATAATATGGTTGGGTAGAGACTAGCACATGCATTACCACCGCCCTTTCATGTCGGATCCTTTCTTGGTGCAGTATCCACTGCGAGGAAGCTCTTGTGTGGGATTAGGGTGCCAAAGGAAGACATTCTGGCTTCCTTTGTTACCTTTCCAAATTGGACAGAGTGTGAATGGGCTTGTTGTTGATTTCTTAAAACCTTCAAAGTGATTAGAATTCAGCTTACTGTAGACTCGGATCTAGAAGATTGCACCATCTTTGTGAATGGCTTACAACAGTACTCTTTAAACAACACAAAAGGCGTAAAAATAGAGTTGAGTTGAGTTGGGTTCCACACGCGGTCAAGCAGGAGCGCGCAGGGGCGGAGTTGGTTGGCGTGGGCACAAGCAGTTGAGCAGGAGCAAAAGCGTGAGCAAGAAGTTGGCGGAGTTGGCTGGCGTGAGCAGAAGCGTGAGCAAGAAGGGGTGGAGTTGGCTGCTAGTGTATCTGCAGTCGGGGTAGAAGCGTGAGCATAGGGGATGGATTTCAACTTGATCAGAGGGGAGGGGTTGTATGTTAACGCCCCCCCATAGGGCTTCCCTCACCCAAAGGGGAGACAGGGAGTACACTGACCCTAGGGTTAGAGCAGGACTTGGGGGGAGAGAGAGAGAGAGAGAGAGAGAGAGAGAGAGAGAGAGAGAGAGAGAGAGAGAGAGAGAGAGAGAGAGAGAGAGAGAGGGGTAGAATACTCACTACTGAATGAGTGAGATCCCTGATACTTTTATGTAGGAAAAATAAGGTCAGTTGCCAGTAATGTCAATTGGCGGTCGAATAGTGGACGTCCGACCTTGAGGCAAAGCACATGCTACCTTTACCCCAACATACTCCCACTTGACAATTGTGCCAATAAGTGGGTCCTACTAGCTAACTACTAGTATATACAAGTAATATAGGCAAGAGACTCTTTCAACCTATGCCCACTAGCTCGCTCATTCAACCTATTATATTGGCTCCATTGATATGTGAGAGTTCAAATCCATGCTAGAGCTTACATGCAAATCCCACAATTATCTCTGTATGGTTTGCATATGCAAGAGTTCAAATCCATGCTAGAGCATGCATGCAAATCCCACATACATCTACATATGGCCTGCATAGATCCACAATGCATCATGCTAGTGTTAGTGATCGTACGAAGGACTGAAAATAACTACTCCAAATGCTCCACGTGCTACGTTGGGCCTCAACACTAGTAAGTTGTACATGAGACATTGGAACAATGATGAAATTCATGCAAACAAAGGAGTACTAGCTATTTGCATACACTACATCATCATGACTACTCTTCATGTATGGATGTGTCATCGCTGGGCTACGTCCCTCTTATCCATAGGCGAAGCTATGTGTCCTGGCATTGAGAGGCATTTAATGGTAACCGTCTTTTGCAAAATCTTTATGCTCAAATACATATTTTTGCACCCTACATGTTTAACTAGGGCACTTCTCTCTCTTCTTTTTAGCCCTTGCCAGTGTACATAAACCTCTCTTCTAAAAAATCCTTTCTTGAATATTTGTATATATCACATCTCTTTCTTCTTATATCGCTCTAAGGAGTATTAAACATACGGTAAGCAAGTATCCAGTCTCCCATCTTCTTACCACACTCCCTCTCGTAAATAGCTAGTAGCAAAAATAATCTACCTATTCCCTATCACATGAAAATAAATAAACTTTGGTAAGCATTTTCTCTATATTTTCTACCAAGGGGTAGAATCTAGCCTTATAGCCACGCCTTCCCCACCATGTGACCCATTTTCTTTTAGTATCTCCGTATACTATTTGCTTTGTTGAGAAATCCACAAAACCCCAAATGCATATCTTGTACAGATCGAAAGGTATTGGATCCTACTCCTTTTTTTAAGATTTGTTTCTCTTTGGAAAAGCATGCTACACCTTGGATGCATGCTAGAAGGGAGTCCTGGTGGCAAAAGTTGTTTTAAGCCATTTTGGACTCTAAAAATAGAAATTATTCATGCACACCATTGTAGAAGACTCCAAAATCAGATAAAACACATTGAGAAGGTCAACTTTGCCTTTTAAAACACCTTATTTTAAATTATAAGTCAAAAGTTATGGTAAAAATAGTATATAACTCTCAAAGCTACAACAAGTGGAGACTATAATCAGATAAATCAAGAAGTGATATTCTCTCTTACCCTTATCCACCTTCTAGGAGATGAATGGGAGTCCAAGGTAACATGCATGATGCTCTCAAGCCAGGACAAACAAGTTGGAGTCACCCTGCAGGAGCCACCTGGAGGGCATCATGGTGAGGGCCACATATAAGATTCTATTTTTCACGAGTAAATAATCTCTTTTATTTTCATGATTCAAATAATGGTCAAAGGACACTTAACTAGGGCTAATCACTCACCCTAACTAAGTTTAACATAATCCGACTCTTGCACCACTATAAATAGCTCCTCTTGGAAAGACTCGAACACACACACACACACACACACACACACACACACCTATCCCAACTCCATTTGCTAGTTTTGGTCTTTACTGATAGTAGGAAAGCCCTAAATCTCTCTCAGTCACCTCTGAATCCATCCACTCTAGTCATCCTCTTTGAAGGAAGGGCCATTCTACCCTCACTTTCTCTCTTCTACAAGCTCTTGCTTCAACATGTTGTTGCACGTCATTCATATTCAAAGACCTTATGTTTCTCTGATGCTTATGATTAATGAGCCTTGATTCTCTTTGACAATCAAGCATTGCAATCCATGATGGTGTGCCAATGCATTTGCATGGAAGTTCAATAAGTATTTATTCTCAATTTGTCATCACTGGTTTTCTGTTCGCACTTACTCTATTAGTTTAAGAAGAATTCTTGCTCCTAAACATCTTTTCTTCACCACATATACATGTGTCCCACTCTTAAGGTGATTGTATGTGTCATGACATTGCATAGATGGAGATGAGCTCTCTCATGCAAAGCATGCTAATATGCTGTAAGTGATTCTTTTATGGAGAGGCAAGGCATGTGCATGTGGAGAGGCAAGGCATGTGCATGTGGTCTTTGATGTGTATGTGAGATAAGAGGAGTGTAGATATTTGATGTATATTTTTATGGAAGAAGGTGAAAAACAAGTCCAAGTATTACATATTTGCATTTAGAGCATCGTCTTGCATTGATTACTTGTATCAAATGTCAAAAACGCGTGTAGTATGGGGTTTGTAAAATGCATATAACACAAGAAAAAGCGATCGGTTGAGTGGGTGTGTGCACATGTTTTTTTGGGTTGCCTTCTCCACTCCCAAAAGAAGGTGGTGCCCCAAGTAGTGTGTGCACTCTTCATGAGTATTTTTGTGAGGGTTGGTTCAATGGTTTGGATTTGGAGGCCCCATTTCAAAAGGTATGCTCTTAGAATCAACTCATCAGCCTCTAGCATGAGCATATCAAAGAACTCCATGTCCTTCATCTGTGTGTATGTTCCTAGGGAGCAAACTCACTCTAATTCTATCTACATAGACTTTGATGACACATGTTGTGTCTCACTAGAGCAGTCATGCTCCACCTCTGACTATGCAAAGTCCATTGACATGTCCTGCACAACTACATGCTCTATCTTCTAACATACTAGAGATCTCTCGCGAATGAGATAGGTCTTGTCTCTTGCACACCACATGTCAATGATGCAATCAATACCAAACTGTCACAAATCTCAGATCCTTCCAATGGAGCAGAAAAGCCATATCTAGCTCCTATCGCAATTACAGGCGATTCGGAACGCATATGGAAAGCCTCTCGTCATCATTGTCCTCAGCCCCCTGCCTCACTACTTCTGAGCTTTATCATCACCGCACACGCCCCTCGTCTCGGCTCGTGTCATCTACCACATCTTTATTGCAAATACCCTCATTCGTCTAGGTTGATCTTCACTTGCTCGCAGTGCTCGTCATTGTTTGCTCTGCTTCCTCTGGTTTCCCTTGGAAAGCATTGTAGCATTGTGCTCCTGCCTTGACAACATCAATCACCCACTACACAATACTTGCCACTCCTGCTAAATTTTCTCCCTACCACAGGCTCCTTGCCAAGCCCTGCTAAACATCCATTGCTACTGTCACGGTTCATAGCCTTGCAACCCCAAAGGCTCCTTATCGAGCCCTGCTTATCGCTTGCATCGTCCTTGGCTTCTTTTTGTGCTCGTGAAGAGGATGTAAATCCATTAATCGGGAGATTGTCAAGTCTCATTATTTGGAAGTTTATTTTAAAGGCTCCACCAAGAGGCCATTCCTATAGTGGAGCTACAAGTGGATCACAGACTCACTACTTAATTTGTATAAGAGGGTAGGTTCCTTCCCATGACCATACCATACAAGCCTATCTTCAAGTGGCTCCATAACCCCTTGGATCCAGACCATCTCCAATTGGTAGCCAAGCCCAAGTTATGACATTGCCATTACCTTTTGGCTTTGCAACCATTCTTCGTGGCACAAACTCCCTTGGCTTACCAATCCAAAGCACTAAGGCATTGTTGCCACTACACTATGCATCCAAGCTTCAAAGCAATTTCAAGGCATTCAAGCTTTTGGGTAATGATTGTAGTGTATGCAATAATTGAGTCACCATATGTCTTAGAGAAAAGTGCAACCATGAATTCTATGTATGTCATATCTAATCTCGAGATTGTAAGGGGTTGTAGTAGACATTGCCAATATCTATTGGTGAGACCACCCCATAACCAAAGCACCAACATGATCATGCATACACACAAAACATGCTTCCATGATGTATATGCACCTAACACGGATCAAACCATGTGCACACCACATGTGCACCATCATCAAAATCCTCTAGATTCCAAGAGCAATGAAATTAAAGCATAAAAGAGGAGGCCCCTAATGAAGTTCCCAAAAGGAAATGATGACCTACAACAATTGTAGGTGTTTAGACACTACCCCAAACCTTATAGTTTGGAGGTAAGACCTACACTACTTCTTGCATCATATTCCATCTTTATGAGCCCCATACAATTATCCAATGTAGCCTATGCTAGACTCCCTTATTAGAATTCAGAATCAATGCTATTTTATGTAAGCTTCAACTTACGGGGGCGTCTATTGGGGTAAGCCTTAGCTTACACTCACAACAAGAACACTCCCTAAAAGCCAAGCTTGCACCATTTAAGTGCATAGTCACATTTTCCTTATGGAACCTACAAAGCCTCACACATGCTACTCATTCCCTACACAAGTACTACACACTTGTAATTGAAATTGGCCTATGAATTTTGAGAGTAGTGGAATTAGGAAATTAGATGAAGCACTCTAGTGAGGTTACTTTGTGAGCATAGCGGGTGAACTTAATTGATGGTAGCAACATAAACATGGTACTTAGTTAACTTGGCATCAACAATACTTTTGCAAGAGATAGAGTTTAGAGAACATGACAATAGTTGAGGACCCGATTCATACGGAGACGGTCCCCCCTCCAATAGGCATTTGTATTATAGTTTCTCCCATCAAGAAAGACTTGGTACAATACAATCTTTGTGTTCCTTGTGACCTAGGTGATGCAATGAAGATGAAAAGCTTCATGCATCACAAGCATAACATAAACTTTGTAGAAAGCATTAACTATCCCAAGCCTCAGTCCCAAGGCCTCAAACACCTTCGAAGGTGGAGAGAGCTAGCGGGGAATGAGGATAGGGAAGAGAAAGAAGAAACATTCCATAGGAGAAAGAAATAGTTCCTCACTTATCATTACTCTTCTTGCTAGCATACTTGATAGCATAGTAATGAAGATGGAGAATATGGCAAGCTTAAGCATTGAAGCATGGCTCTTGGTTGCATTTACATTCCATAGCCAAGAGTGTTGGGTGTAGGCTCTCACTTTTCGCAAGCTTGGAGAAGGAGGTGGAGTTCCTCAACTTTCACCAAGTGAGAATGATCCACAAAATGAGTGCGTGTGTGTGGTGTATATCCCCCTAGCACCCCCCTTGCTTGCTTGGGGCGAGTTGTGGCTTTTCCACATGCTTCAAGCTCATTGGACCCCTCTCCCCCATGCAGCATGTAGTCAAGTACATGGGTAGTTTTTTGACAAGTGTCCTCCTTACCCGTTAGAGAGAGAGAAAGCTTGAAAATATCTAGATATTTGCTGGATGGAGCTAGAAGCTCATTGTACCCCTCTTTAGCCCAACCAATAGCATTAAAGCACACCATGTGGTTAAGCTTAGGGAGATTCTGACATGTGTCCCATGTGCCCTTAGAGAAAAAGGGTGCCCTTTGGGTGAGTAGAAGGTTAGGTCAAAGATTCCCCTAACTTTGGGACTTTATGCATAGAAAGCTTTTCAAGCACCTTCCTCATTAAGTTTGTAGGGTCTCTTTTTGACTCAAGCACCTTACCCCCCATGCACAGGAAGCTTCTCAAGCACCTTCTTCATTAAGTATGACAAGTACCTCAAGTACCTTAGTCATCAAGCATGACAAGCAGTTTAGGTGGAGTTCCCACCTCAAGCTCTCAACCCTAGCTTGCCTAATGTCAAAGGCAAGTTTAGGTCGGGTTCCCACCTCAAGCTCAACCCTAGCTTGCCTAAGGTCAAAGGACTTTTAACACTGACCATTGGAGGTCTTTAATGAATCTAACCCTAAGGTCTTTTAAGCTCCATTAGTTAACCTTGCTCTTTGACACACCATCTCTCATTTGGGCCCCTTTACCATTGGCCCCGTGTTGAGATAGATCCGTAAGCACATGTCTATATTCTAACCCTTGTCCCCGTTTATTATCCCACATTAAATGATAAGTTTAATATGAGAAAATCATTTGGATTGGTTAGATATTAGATTTAATGACATTACCTCTCTCTTGAAATCATAGTCATCCTCAACTATGAGGTAAAAGAAATAAAGACATAGTCATTAGTCAATTTGTCTTAGCGGGTAGAGGATCCCTTTTTACCCAAAGACATCATTCCAAGATGGATAACTAATCCATTTGGTGCTTGGGAGACATAGCTGCTGCAAGCATGTCTGCTCTTTAGTCCATTTCATCTTCCCAAGTAGAGTGACAAATTCTACATGGTGTTTGAGAGACGTCGTCATCCCAAACATGATTCTTAGTATGCATACTAGTTAAATTTGTGCACAATAAAGAGAGAATTAGTATTATAAGACAAAAACATGATCATTTAAAAGAAACATGTACATTTTCTTACTCTAATGTAGCATTGTAAGCGTTGACAAGGTTCATACTATCCTTAAGTTGGATTCCTTGCATCCATCTAGCATCTTCAAAAGGATAATTTTTTAACTTAATAAGATACCGTCGGATAATCTTACCATGTCGTAGTACCTTGTCTTCATGCCGAAGGATAGCTGCGGGTTGTAGTATCTCTTCTTGATCTTCGATTTCGGGAGGTCTTCAATAATTGGTTCATTTGGAGATTCAAACACCTTACCCCCCATGCATGGGAAGCTTTTCAAGCACCTTCCTCATTAAGTATGACAAGTACCTCAAGTACCTTAGTCATCAAGCATGACAAGCACTTTAGGTGGAGTTCTCACCTCAAGCTCAACCCTAGCTTGCCTAAGGTCAGAGGCAAGTTTAGGTCGGGTTCCCACCTCAAGCTTAGCCCTAGCTTGCCTAAGGTCAAAGGACTTTTAACACTAACCATTGGAGGTCTTTAATGAAGTTAACCCTAAGGTCTTTTAAACTCCATTAGTTAACCTTGCTCTTTGACAAACCATCTCTCATTTGGGCCCTTTTACCATTGGCCCCGTGTTGAGATAGATCCGTAAGCACATGTCTATATTCTAACCCTTTTTCCTGTTTATTATCCCACATTAAATGATTAGTTTAATATGAGAAAATCATTTGGACTGGTTAGATATTAGATTTAATGACACACGTGTTCATGGCCACATGCCACTTGTGGTAGCTCACACTACCCTTGCCATTTCCACTTGTGGTGCATATCCATCCAGTCATTGATTGCACTTCTCCACGTTGATCCTATATATGACCAATACTCAAAGCTTGTAACTCTCTCCAATTCCAAGCAATCAAGCAATATATTTTTATTCTACATTGTGTATTGAGCTCACTCTCTAGTGTACTCATAATTATCTATTGGCTATGGTGCGGCTATGGTGCAACCATGAATGCCTCATTGGTCCATCCACCATAAACCTTATGCTCTCATCCACAATCTTTTATACATCAAGTCAAAGTGACTAAAATATCTCCAAACATGATGGAGAGAAGTAAGAATTTTGTTTGGGTTTGGTTTAACAAAGTGCATAAATTTATCAAAGAAAAATCCTTGTCAAATCAGAAATCCGCATATAGCCATCCATAAACTGCCAAAACTATGGCAATGAAGTTCACTCTGGTACAAGTAGCTCTCTGGACAACTCCACCTATTCATAACTTGTATACCTATGAATCTATATCACCTGTAAGCTATAATCAGCTCAATTTGTATCTGCATATACATACATAATCGAGAAGCACTAAACCATGTGTTGCAACCTCTCTAAAATCCCACACAGTCTCAATACGCACATTTGAATATAAATCCGAAAGCCACATCCGGGTGTCAATCCCAAATCAACACTTGCATACACAAATGCAAGGTACATCATCTCCCCATAGCACCACAATATGACATACATATCGAGAAATGCAAACTACATAATGCTCTGCAATGTAGAAGTCCAATTGTCAAAGTGTCTATGCATAGAAATTGTTGTAGGTTGCTGCAAAAAAATAAGTGTTTAGAATTTCAAAGTTTTGATATCATCAATGCGTCCGAAACATTGAGAAACCTTGGGGTAAACTCTTAGACCATATAGATCTAAGTCCGAGTGTGAGAGATATGCCAAAACAATGTTATTTTCAGCCCGTAATTGCAAAACAAATTTGCTAGTTGCACTTGATGTAATTTTGAACAAAATTTCAAGAAAAAAAAAACATCGCCATAGCATCTGGAAGGTATCAAAATCTGAACGTAAACTCTTGAATCATATCCATCCGACTTTGTTGATAGAGATATGCAAAAAATGGTGTTTCGGAGCCCGAATATGTAAAAGACGAGCTGCAAATGATTTTGTTCCTACTCTTGCTCTGCTCTACGTGACACAATGTCAAGGTTACCGTCGCCACTCCCCCTATGCTCTGATAAGAGCACGCCAATGCGAAAGCTGTGTGATGCGGGTGCACGCATGCGCACGTGCACACACACACACACACACGCATGCATGCATGCGCGTGCGCATACACACACACACACAGAGGGGGAAGAGAATCAATTTTCATGTTGGACAATAGGTTTCTCTCTTATAACCAACTTTGGGTATGTCATCTAGACAATCAAGACGTTTGAGGTGTGTAATCTTCTTGAGGACGTCGTGGGGCCTATTGTTCTTTGTTTGTTAAAAACTGTCAATAGAAAAACTTAGAACAATAATGTTGGTGATGCACTTCTAGTTGTTGCATGCCTCCTTTAGATACCAAAGAGAAGGAAGCAAATTTAAGGGGTGCTTATATACCTACTGGTCTTCATTTTCATGCTTGACAATTTTTGCTTGGAAATGAATTTCATTTTTCTCTTCCTCTCCTCCCCCTTATTGCACATCTTGCCTCAATACAATTCTTCAAGAAAATCAAGATTTCTCATGCACGTAGCAAACACAAAGGACTACTTTCAATCAAATCTCTTAGAAGGCCAATGTGATCCTTCACATTGTTTTACATAAAACGCCATGTAATATGTAAGAATGGAACACCCACGATGTGGGTGGTCTAAATACCGCCTCAGTCTACGTATTGGCTCGGACGAAAATAATTTTTCAAATGAATAACAAGACACCCCCCCCGCCCCCCCCCCCGCCCCCTTCCCCTTAAACCACAAAAACACACACACACCACCACCACCACCACAAAAAAAAAAAAACACTTTTGAAAGGTTAGACCTAAAATTTGGCACGTCAGGGTCGACATCATCGGCGGCCCTGCACTCAGAGGCAGAGCTGCATCATCTCATTGGGATTAGAGCCACGCAAGCCATTAAGGCAACACACTCAATAGGGCTTTTCCTATGCCGCCCTTGAACTACAGACGTCACACGCAAGAACAAGAGGGAGAGCTGGAGATGCATCGGTGGCCTCTACACACACACACACACACACACCTAAGTACTTATATAGCTAGCATTTAACCAAGTACAAAAAGGCGACTCTTTTCTGGGATACCTATAAACCAAGAGCAAGCTTTCAACACTAACTGGTTCACATGCACTGCAGAATTGCTGTTGAAAACATCACAACCTATGATAATTAGCAGTAATTGAGCTTGTTTAATTAATTTTTAAAGAAACCCATAAGTGTTACATTTAAATACCCCAAACCCACCCCTAGGCTTGCTCTAACTATCATATGGCTCGCCATTACCCAAAAAAACAAGGAAAACTATTTTCTTTGTCCCCCCTATGGGTACCCACGTCCCCCCTATGGGTACCCACCCATAATACAGAGCTTGAACAACGTGGCATTCATGCCTCTTAAGATTGGCTCGACCTTTCACGCCCTCTCCCCCTTGTCCCTATTTCAACACATCTCGTGCTCAGAGAAACCCCGTGCTAAATCTTACCTTCTCTCACCCTCTCAACCCCCACTATATGAGCAGGGGCAGCCGCTGCTTCTTGGAAACCTACACCTACTGAGTACTTGGATCGTGGGGGCTTTTACCACCTTGGGCAAGACTGAAGAACCGAACCCTGCAACACTATATAAGAGGTGAGGGTGCTTTGGCCCCTCACTTAGCCTGTGGAGTATTTCTTTTTGCGTGTGTTTGTGAAAGAGGAGTGAGTGCATAGCTGCATACTGTGCAGTTATGGAGATGATTGAACTATCGTCTCAGGTCGGTGTTTACCTTTTGATGGAATTTGGTTGATATACTGTGGGTTTTTTTTGGTACATAGCTCATGATTTAATGATCTAGCTACTTTGTTTGTTTATGTTTTTTTGGTTTGTAAGCTTTGCATAAGCATTTCACTGCATAAAAAAACAGGGCACCTACGTTATTACGAGTATGAAAATTAGTTGATTGGTTTACCTTTCACAACAGTCCTCACAATAAAGACGTTACCACGTGGCTTGTTAAGCATGACTTAGGAGCATTATAAACGGGTGGGGTGTCCTACCTGGAACGCATACTATTCATAATTTTTATGGGTATCGCATCCCGTTTACCTCTTTGAATTAGGTAGAGATTAATAAGTGATACAAAAACTTTGTTTGCATCGTATTTGACTGTCCGTGATAAAGGTTTTTTGTTTGTATAAACTATCAAGTATGATTGGTTTTTTCCATGACTAGCTCATTAGGACTATCATCTAAGATGGATTTTTACATGGGTTATGGTTTTTTTGTGCTCGCTTGTTTTAACTAAGTATCAATGATGCGGTGAGGAGTAAGCAACGTAAAACTGTCTACTTTACAAAGTATGTTGTAGCTTAAGAAATGTAGTAGTGATATGATTATCAAGCTTAAACTGGTTGTTATTATGAGGGTTTAGCATTACTTCCTTCCTCTTAGCCCTAAAAAACTTGAAGGTTTTTTTCTTCGAACACAACCAGTACCTTGGATGCTATATCTTGTTGGCCTAGCTTTGGCTATCTGCTCCTGGGCAAACTACACTCTGCCGTGATGTCTTACTAGTCTTAAATCGTGCAAAGAATAAGGTTGGATTGGACACTCTCTACAAGGTTATTGAAGGGTTGGATCTCTTGTGCCGATTTGGGTGTTAAGTCACTTGGATCAGAAGGAGTGGTGGCCTTCTGATCAAAATGATATGCATAATAATATCTATTAAGGTCTGTTTGAAAAAATTGGGGCTATATAGAAACCATATGTATAATTATTTCCTTAAAATCTAAAAATACTCTAAAAAATTTGGATTACATGAGCTCTTTTGGACATTTGTTTTTAGTTAAAAAAGTTGTAAGTTGGACATGGATAACAACTGATATAGCCCATTGACACCTGTAAAACACATCCAAGGTTAACGTATCTATTGTCTTGTTTGAATGGATGCAAGCGAAGACTTTATCCTTTCTTGGAATTTTTTTTGGCTTAAAGAAAATGTCTGTCTATGATTACACTTGCTCCTACTACTTGGGAAGTACTTCTTTAACGAGTCATTATCATTGTATACTAGAATGAGGCTTCATTCTCATAAGCCATGTACAAAGATAATTCTAAGACTGAGTTGATTTTGTACTAATAATTGCCTTTCCTCTAAAGCGAGCTTTCTTTTGAATGTTGAAGTTCATTTATGTCTTACTATTTAAGTAAAAACAGCTACACACACACACACACACACACACACACACACACACACACACACACACACACACAGAGAGAGAGAGAGAGAGAGAGAGAGAGAGAGAGAGAGAGAGAGAGAGAGAGAGAGAGATGCGCTCCTATGGGCATGCCTTCTCTCTCTTCCCTGGCCCCACCTCACGCATGCCAACAACCCCTGACTGAAGTCTTCGCCAACGCCTACTCTCTTCTAGAAGACCACGTTTGGTAGGTTTAGTGAGAGAATCGAAAGAGTGGCAGAGGGCCAAGGTCGGCTACAACATCCTAATTTTTTTCAATGACCACATCTGGTAGGTTTAGAGAGAGAATCGAAAGAGTGGCAGAGGGCCAGGGTCGACTACAACATCTTACCTTTTTTAGGTTATTGTGGCAACGTACTACTGGGAAGCTCATCCCCGAGTCACAACTTTGGAACTAAGTTCCTCCACCCTCTAAAAGGGAATATAAGAATCGATCTCACACAGACGGGAAGTTTAACGCTCTTGGACTATTCCCATAACCAACACACCATCCACGTGAACTTGCCATTGCACCCCCTTTAATTAAAAAAAGGTCCTAAATCTTTGCGCTTCTCCTGGTCCTCTGTCCGGCGCCCTCTAGCTTTGCACGCATCCTGCTCATGTGCCCGTTGCCTCGCTCGCACCTGCTCATCCGCTCCTGTTCTGTGTCTGCTGCGATGCCCACAACTTGCCATTTGCCTCAGACAGGGATCTCATTTGATTCTCCTCATTTTTTGAATTTTTTACAGCTAGTACCCCTTATTTTTTACTACTACTAGTACTTATTGGCTCCCTCTAAATAAAAACACCTCAAAAATTGAGAATATTCCCACTCTCCTCACCACAGCCCGCTATTGTGCCCCTCTGCCGACTGTCGTGCCTTCTATGTCCCTCTGCCCTTGGGCACCTCTCCTCTCGCCCTTGGCCTGACCAATCCCGCAATCCTCTCCTCTCCTTCCCTCTTGCATCATGTAGACTTTGTGTGTGTGTGTGTGAGAGAGAGAGAGAGAGAGAGAGAGAGAGAGAGAGAGAGAGAGAGAGAGAGACCCTCAAGGGCTGCACATGTTGCAAAAGCATGGACAGAGGATGTAGATGCTCTGAGCTTTGTTAATTAAACTGTGAGAGAGAGAGAACTCCCGCACGTGGTCGATGGCATGCGAAGAGACAGAGAGGGACGATAGTGCAGTTCGAGTGGTGCAAGGACGAAGGCAACCTGCAAAGAGAGACGAGTCCCATAGTTCATGTGAGAGAGAGAGAGAGAGAGAGAGAGAGAGAGAGAGAGAGATGAAAAAAGAAACAAAGTCCCTGCTTCCACGTGGCCTACTCCCTTTTCATTCTACTGTGAACCCTTCCTTTTCCCTTCTCAAATTAATATTGTCATTTTTCCACTAATGAGCCATTTTTCGAGTTTTTATAGCTGGGTAGCCCCTACTTGGAAATCTATGTAAAGAATCGTCAATCAGAATCGTAGTTGCTGCAGATTCCTACAAATAGATTATTTTTTGGAATGGGTCCAACATACCTGGAAATCTATGTAAAGAAATGAAACGAAACGATATTATTGCCTTGCGAGTCAAACGGGCTTCAGCATAAGCCGCAAACTTCAAACTCAGTGAGAGAGAGAGTCGGTTCGCTGGTAAGAGAAATGGAGGTGAGCCTGCTGTGGATCGTGTGTTCTCTGTTAGTGGGCGTCGTTGTGGCTGTGATTGCACTTCATCGTCGCTCGCTCAACGGATCGGGCGCCATAGCTGGCTCCATTGTCCTTTCCCTCTCCTTCCTAGCGGGCTTCAGGTGAACAACTACGCACACACGCAGAGAGAGAGAGAGAGAGAGAGAGAGAGAGAGAGAGAGAGAGAGAGAGAGAGAGAGAGAGAGAGAGGGGGGGAGGGAGGGAAAGTGGAATTTTTTCTGCTTGGCTCTCGACATATGTGGGTACACATGGCATTTCGTTTTGTCTCATTCTCAATCTAGGTTGCATATAAAAATTGTATTAAATACATCCTAATCTCAAGGGAGTGATGAGAGATGGGTCATTTGCTTGAGAGTGAGGACTTGATTATCAACCTCTCTCGCTTAACAAATATGTTTAAAGTGTAAAAGGTTATGGGAACTGTAGGTACGAGTTAGATGTTTGTTGCGTATATAATAACGAGAACTGAGGCAGATAGTATCACCTTTCTAGGGCGATGCTTTAGTACCTCTTTAAGCCTCTTGGATATAAGCATCCTTCATAGCAAAGTGTCATCTAGGGCGATTATGTGATGCTTTAGTACCTCTTTATGGCTCTTGGGTAAAAGTGTCTTTTATAGCAAAGTGTCATACGAATCTCAATCAAATATTGCCATTTGTAGACAATATCAACTTGTGGACATATGACATATGCATTTGCTACCATTGGAGTGACACAATAATTTTCGTAGCAACGTGATATTGTATCTCAATCAAAGATTACCTTTTTATTAAGCTATTTAGACGCTTTATCATGCCCTTGAAGTACACACATCGACTTGAAGAAACATGAAATACGCAGTTGCTATTATTGGAGTGACATATCAACCCAAAGAGCTATGATCCTAGGGACCTCTATTTTTTGCCAAGTCCCTCCCCTTGATTTGGGAAAGTGCACAATAAGGGATGAATTGTGTTTTCTAGGTGCTCAAAATGTAGTACTATGTGCCCCGGGTTTAACAATGCTATATAGATCTGACTAGCTTCCTTTATTCTCTTTCCATGGGTTAAAATTTACAGATTTGATGAACGAATGAAGGGATGAGAGCAGATAGAGGAGTCAAGAAATTGAGAGAGGCAGAGAAAGATAGAAGGGCCCAAGAGTAATAACTCAATAATTCAAGAGAGTGCTCATACAATTCGACAATGAGAATGAGAAGCAGGGGTCATCTTTATTTTGGAACAGGTGACCTCGATAGAGGAGTCAAGAAACTGAGAGAGGCAGAGAAAGATAGAAGGACCCAAGAGTAATAACTCAATAATTCAAGAGAGTGCTCATACAATTCGACAATGAGAATGAGAAGCAGGGGTCATCTTTATTTTGGAACATGTGTGCAAAAATGGGGGCATCCTAAACTGACACAAGATATGGGGCTAGAGAGGGCAGCCAGCTAATAAATATGCCACCTCATCTAAAATTGGGACAATTGGACCAAAAAAGGCAACTGACTTAAAAAGAATTTAAGACAATAATGATGGACCAAAATGGAGGGAGGCAGCATAGTGGACCACATTCTTGGATCTAGGGAGGCAACACACTGATCACATCTCTCACTATTTCCCTTGCATCAAATGGTGCTGACCATCCTTGCATCTCATTCTACTTGGCAACACACCCCCACCATACGCATTATTCACATGTATTCCCCACACCACTATATACTTTGCATACAATTTGTCTGATATCTACACTCCACATTTCTGATGGCATATATTAGTACTACTTGAGTCACTCACTACATAGCTCTCTTCCATTTTGCACACATTAGCTCTCTACAATTTCCCGCACCACACTCACACAAGTAGCACTACACTTGGCTATGCCCACGAACGGATCCTATGATGACGAGAGCTATATTGCCCTACTCATCAGCATAGCTCTTGTAATCCTCATCCATTGAGGACCCACAAAGATGGCATGGCTATTTACAGAGACTCTATCGGATACTTGGGTAGCCACCGATACCAGAGCCTTCAGACCATGCTCCACCATATCTACTTTCTTTAGAGCAGCGATGGTGGGGAGAGCTATCTGTCACAAGGCGGGCACCACGTGCCAATAGAAAAGAACAAACTGAACAGACTTCAATAATAGCTGAACTGAAAGAGAGAGACGACACGCGACACGGAGTGGCGGAATTCCACCCGAGAGAGTATTGGCCCCAAACCTTGGCGCCCCCTTTCGATATTTCTTTATATTGCATCATCAAAGTACAAGCCGGTACTCCAGACTGTGCACCTTCTCCAGGAAGCATGCCAGAGAATGAGCCCTAGCCTCATATTTAAAGGCCCTTGGCTTAAAAAGCAGTTACAGTAAAAAGCTTTTAAAACTCAAAAGCTTCTGGTCCAAAAGCAAAGCCAAAAGCTGCCAGCGTAAATCACGGAAATCCGTACAGCTTGCCACGTCATCAGCCAGCGCAAAACGCGGAAATCTGCCCTTAGGGTTAGGGTTAGAATTAGGGTTTCTACAATTTTAGGGTTTTTGGTAGAAATTAGGGTTTACAGGTTTTAGGGTTAGGGTTTTTAAAATTAGGGTTTCAGCAGTTAGGGTTTCTGGTAGAAATTAGGGTTAGGGTTTCTGCTCTCGGGCAACCACGTCATCACTTTGTGACACTTCTTCTGTTACTTGTTCTTCTTAGGGTTTAGGCCCCTCGGCCGGTAGCTCCGTTCTTCAGTAGGTCGACACGTCAGCAGTTTGATACACTATCCAAGAGATACACTTGACGCCGGCAACCACAAGATCATCATGATTGGCCACACATTTGCCAAACCATGTGGAGCAATGCTCGAGGCAAAGCTGAGCCCATAAGAGAGCGAGAGGACTAGAGCCTTCTCTACCATCGACTACAACTTTACTTGACACTGTGGCATAGTGTGCTTGATGGGACGTATGTATGCATGTCACAAAAGTGATGGTGTGGCACTTGAACCCACCGGTCAGAGACAGCACAATGAGAACATAAACTGATGACGCGGCAGTGCGTACGGCCAATTTGCGTGATTCGTGGTGCATTTTGCGGAACTTCTACGTGGCAGCCAATACACAACTTATTAAGCTTTTGGGTGCTAGGTGTCACGTGCACATATAACCCTATGTGTACGTGGACAAGCTACTTCATGATAAGGGTTCAATTAGCCTAGCTTAGGAAGTGTTCTGACACTTTTGTGAGTCTGTTCGCAGACCGTGCATGTCCAGGCACTTCGAGTAGATGCATATCCTCTGGTTGCACACAACATGATCATCAGATAACCATTAGAACCCATCAGGAGCATTTTACAGTGCATAGAACCCATTTTCCCTATTTTAGACATTTTTCACTCATGGGAAACTGGGTAGGGCAACTTTGGCAAGTTAATATATAAAGAAAGCTAGCGCTAGCGCTAGCACCAACACTTTCTGGCAGAAGAGGCATCGGGGACGAAGTATCCAACAGAGCACCTTCTCAGCAAGACTCCCCCGGCAAACAACCTAGCGTTTTCAGCCACCAAAGAAGCCAGCGTTTTCAGCATTTTGCAAATCAGCCCCAGCGTTTTGCAGATTCCAGATCAGCCTGGCGTTAACAGATTGCAGCAGACTCCTTAGCATTTTTGCAGCAGACAACAGATCAGCCTAGTGTTTTTGCAACTTGTAGATCACCAAGCGTTTTGCAGATTCCTGGCGATAGAACATCCATTTGTATCAGCGTTTTCAGTTTTCAGCAGTCAGACTCCGCACCGCAGCCCCCAAACCTCGCAGATCTCACCTTCCCGCAGCAGATCCTCGCCGCACGGTCAGATCAGCCAACGTTTGTAGATTCAGCCCGCTATTCACAGATTTCAGTATCTGCGTTTTCAGCGCATCGTCGTCATCGATGTCGTCACCGACATAGAGTCAGAATTCAGCAGATACAAGATTTGCAGATTTCAGCCCCTAGCGTTTTGAGTTTTCAGCCCGTCTCGTCATCGTCGTTGACATCGTCGGCAAGTCCATTGCATTATGACCATTGTACCAGATTGTGCAATCAATAGCATAGTCCTCTCTCGCCATAAGAGTGGGGCCCTTGGAGGAGGGTTTGACAACATTCTGGTGTCGTATTCTTCTCTCTCTATCTCTCAGTCTCAGCACCTTCATTCATTGTGTCATTCACTTTGTTTGTGATCATTTGCACTCTCTCATTAAAGGAATGGAAGGCTCTCCCTTCCGTAAGTAAAAGAAACCCTTGAGCACTGTTCGGAGCACTCATCTTGAGCAAAGTTCAACATTCACATCCGCTGCACCTTACGTTGGTATCAGAGCTTTGGCAGTGTTCTGTATCACTCAAGGAAAGAACCACAAGAATTTATTTTGCTTGTTGCGGTCGCACGTAACCCAAGTCCACTTGGGCGTGTTGATTTTTAATTGTGTTTTTAAAGAGTGACAGGAAACCCAAGAAGAAGGGCTTGTCCAGCCTCCCCTTGTTTCTTTTTCACTCATTGAGAGCGGACCATGTACTTAACGGCCGGCCAATCGACGTGAGGTGGGAAAAAGCAACCTTGTTGTGTGCGCAAGGCCGCCAAGGGGTGCGCCAGCGGGAAAGAGGAGCTCGGGTAAGAGAAGATGCTTCTCTAACACAGATTGCAAGCTAAAGAAGAACCTCAAGAACCTCAAGAACTCAAGCACCTCAAGAACTCAAGAACCGCATCGTTAACTTAAGAACCCAAGACTTCAGTGTATGGTCATCACCCGAAGCGGAATGGATACCTCGAATTGAGTGGATGAGCATGGAGGTGGTGAAGAAGAATTTTCCACACCGGGAGGTTTTTCTGACCCTCCCCCTTCCCCATCTACGCGAAGGATTGCACCAAATCCTATGGAGGCTTTGGCCAAGACGATGATGGACATGATGATACGACAAGAAGCGCAACACGCCGCCTTGGAGCGCGAGCGCGAAGAAAGAAAGGTAGAATTGGATCGTGAACGCGAAGAAAGAATGGCAGCCTTAGAGCGTGAGCGAGAGCAAGCGCGCTTGGCGGCCGAAGAAAGAAAGACAGAATTGGATCGCGAACGCAAAGAAAGACGAGCGGCCTTGGAGTTAGAGCGTGAGGCGCAGAGAGACCAACACATGCAAGAGTTGGTCCTACAAGTATTCACCTCGAAACCCGAGCAGACCAAAGATGTTGGTGGTTCATCAAGTAGCTGAGACTCGGAACTCCAACAATCCCGTCTCACAGAGAAGATCACGTTAAGTATGATGGTAAGATGGATGCTAGTGTTATTCATTCTTGATTGCATCAATTCAATGCTTATTTTGCGACAGCTAAGAAGACAGGGAATAGCAAGGTTTTGACGGCAGCCTTGTACCTTGCCGGTAATGCCATTAATTGGTACCACGCATGGCAAGAGACACAGTTGGCCGTGCACCTAGAGGAAGCCGACGAAGGCACGCCCCTTTCCTTCCATTGGGCCAACTTCCAAGACAAGCTCAAGGCGCGGTTTATGCCACCAGAATACCTAGCACGGTTGAAAGTCGATTGATGCAGTCTCAAGCAAAACGGTTTGCCAGTTATGTCTTTCTTTAATCGTGTTTTGCAGCTCGGCACCCAATTATGCAAATCGGATGATAAGCGCAAGGAGGCATTCCTTTATGGATTGGACGAGTATATCAATTATGATGTCGAGGTACTCGATCCAATCGATCTCAACAAGGCGGTAGCGATTGCTCTCGCACAGGAGATGAAGCACAATAAGGGGAAGCCTAAGGAGAACAAGTCTTCTGAAAGTATCTCTCAGACTCCTTAGAACCCTCAGAATGGTAAGAATGGTAACTCTTCTAACCAATCTTCCTCTAGTCTCTCAGAAAAGAACTCACACAATGAATCTAAGGGTAAAGCTAACACAATTACTAAACCTAAGTTTACCCCATATGAAAAAGCAGCACAGGGAATTTTAGGAGGATACATCACGTTAGAAGAACAAAGCATTTTATTCTAAGGAAGGTCGATGTTATCATTGTCACATCAAGGGTCACATAAAAAGAACATGTCCTAAGATTGAATCTAGCGAATCTAAAGAACCCACAGAACCCGTAGAACCCACATCCTCTGTTAATGCCATAAACGAGAACACGAGTGTGACCCAAGTTTCTCATGATGCTCCCATTGATGAGTCTCTCATTAAGTGTTATGGTCATGTGAAGGGTCACCGTTTTGTCATATTGTTTGATCCAGGCAGTTTGCATGATGTGATTAGTGACTCTCTTGTCGAAAGGGCCCGCTTGGAGGTTAGCAAGACGTCTCCTTTGGAGGTGTCGGGCTTCGCTCCCGGCATGGACTCTCTCATTACACGAGAGTGCCTTGATGTGTTATTCACGGTTCAACAAGTGTCCTGCTGCAAAAAAATTGTACTATCTCCTCTTTCAGGATGTGTATGCTTTTAGGCATTCGATGGTTTCGTGAGTATAACCCTCTCATTGATTAGGCAACCAATACTTTCAATTTCAATGCCAAAAGTGACTCTGCCATTATCAGTCGTGGGGCTTTATCTCTCATTTCTAATGTGCAGGCGAAGATTGAAAAGAATCAAGAGAAGGAGACTCTCTTAGTCTTGTATTCTCCTAAGCACGACACATATGTTTTGCATGATAAAGATGTGATTATTCACAATGATGATGATTTGTAGGATAAAGATGTGATTGTTCACAAGGATGATGTTTTAGTGATGTTTTTTCTAGTGAAGCTAACCTCATTGCAGATTCGATCAATCACGACGAACCGATCTTGGCTCTCGAGTCAAGATCTAAGGAACCCCCACAGGAAGTATTGTGTATGCGCATAATCAGTCAGTACGCATTGTTTGAGTGCTTCATTCGTGACGGTTTCCTATATTTTAGTCACCGTCTTTATGTGTTTGCTTTTCATAGGCATGCCATATTGGACGATGAACACGATTCACTCATGAATGAGCACGGATGTATGCGGATTATTTTTGAAAAGATGAAATGTTTGCACCCAAGGAATTCACACTCCATGTCTCTTCCTTGGTATGACACAGTATCCGAAAGAGCACAAAAAGGATTGAGCATCAAGCATCGGCATTTCCATTGTGATTTGCCACAGTTGATAGATTTAGATCAGAAAGACAAGTTTCGATTCCATTGTTTGCGTGTGTTTGATGAACGGTTTGGCACTCCATCTATATGTTCATCTACATTGCATGCACGGTCTTTAAAGAAGACTAGAATTTCTCCAGTCACTTTACATGGAATGGGTATGGTCATGTTTTTGTGTTGGAAGTGGTTTTAGGAATTTTCATCCTTGGAGATTCTTGAAGAAGGTAGACGCATGACTATAGACGAAGTTGAAGCATTGAAGGAGCCACATATGACTTTGTGTCGCTTTTAGCGCGGCCCAAAGAAGCAAGCGATGCAGACCTTTATGAAGTTCAAGTATCGCCCGATTTACACATCAGAGTGGGCCGGCGAAGAGTCCTTCCTAGGATTCATGCAGACGCTGTTGGCGATCTCCCTCGGCGCCATACAGCTTGGTACCAGTACCTCACTTTGAAAAGGAAGGGATTTCAGGTACACATCTAACCCTATGTGTACGTGGACAAGCTACTTCATGACAAGGGTTCAATTAGCGTAGCTTAGGAAGTGTTCTGGTACTTATGTGAGTTTGTTCGCAGACCGTGCATGTCCAGGCACTTAGAGTAGATGCATATCCTTTGGTTGCACATAGCACGATCATCAGATTACCATTAGAACTCATCAAGAGCATTTTATAGTGCATAGAATCCATTTTCCCTATTTTAGCCATTTTTCACTTATTATTATTAAGTGGCTTTGTTGGGAAATTGGGTAGGGCAACTTTGGCAAGTTAATATATAAGAAAGCTAGCGCTAGTACTTTCTGGCAGAAGAGGCAACAGGGACTAAGTGTCCAACAGAGCACCTTCTCAGCAAGACTCCCCGGCAGGCAACCTAGTGTTTTCAGGCACCAAAGAAGCCAGTGTTTTCAGCATTTTGCAGATCAGCCCCAACGTTTTGTAGATTGCAGATAGCCTTGCGTTAGCAAATTGCAGAAGACTCCCTAGCGTTTTTGCAGCAGACAACAGATCAGCCTAGCGTTTTTGCAACTTGCAGATCACCTAGCGTTTTGCAGATTCCCAGCGATAGAACATCCATTTGCATCAGCATTTTCAGTTTTCGGCAGTGGGACTCCGCACCGCAGCCCCCAAACCTCGCAGATCTTACCTTCCCGCAACAGATCCTCGCCGCACGGTTAGATCAACCAGCGTTTGCAGATTCAGCCCGCTATTCACAGATTTCAGCATCTGCCTTTTTAGCGCATCGTCGTCATCGCCGTCGTCACCGACATAGAGTCAGAATTCAGCAGATACAAGATTTGCAGATTTTAGCCCCTAGCGTTTTCAGTTTTCAGCCCGTCTCGTCATCGTCATCATCGTCGTCGACATCGTCGGCAAGTCCATTGCATTATGACCATTGTACTAGATTGTGCAATCAATAGCATAGACCTCTCTCACCATAGAGTGGGGCCCTTGGAAGAGGGTTTGACAACATTTTGGTGTCGTATTCTTCTCTCTCTATCCCTCAGTCTCAGCACTTTCATTCATAGTATCATTCACTTTGTTTGTGATCATTTGCACTCTCTCATTAAAGGAACGGAAGGCTCTCCCTTCCGTAAGTAAAAGGAACCCTTGAGCACAGTACGGAGCCCTCATCTTGAGCAAAGTTCAACATTCACATCCGCTGCACCTACACCAGGACTTTTTAGCAGATGCTTTTGGGCGCTATAGTTTTAGTTGTGCTTTGGAAACCGAGCGCTAACTTCTGAATTTGTTGCTTTTTGGCCTAGACCCGTTCTTTTGAGCCTTGGGGGTTGTCTCTAGTAGATTAGTGTATGATTGCATAGTTATAGAGCGACTTTCGGTAGTTCTGCTATGTGGTTATCGATATAAAAAGAAGTATTGGAAGGGGCGCTAGACTATGAGGCTAGTGCATCTGGAAGCAGAACTCTGCCGCTTTGTGTCTTGGCTACTTTGAGTTTTGAAGTGCAATTGTTAAAGTTTTAGTTTTGTTTGTGTGTTGTGAGATTACCCTCTTGTGAGTGCCAAGCTGGTTATAGTGGTATTAGAGCTTTAATCGATTCTTCTTTTGTGGAGGATCTGGCCTAACTTTTGGCAGCACACGCTATGGATTTTGACAGAAAATGTGATCAAGAACGGGAGCGTGTCCCGCCTACAGTTTTGTAGGAAGACTCCAATGGTAATGGAGATTCAAACAACAAGAAGTCAACCAATGTACAGATCTTTGCTGTCAATTGCAAGTGAGTACTTGTAGGAAGTGGTTGATGAAGTTTGCGAAGGATCCGAACTATGTAAAGGAAGTGGTTGATGAAGTTTGCGAAGGATCCGAACTATGTAAAGAAACCGAAGAACCAAGCAATTCCGAAGTTCTATGAAATGGGTCAGAAGGTCACCAATCTGTCCCTCAAGTCAGCAATGAAGTTAAAGTAAAGCCAAAGTCTGACAAGAAGTGCTCTCTATTGACGGAAGAGGACATTGAACGCGCTATAGAGCGTAAAATCAATGAATTAGTGAAGCATTGGAAACACTCATTGAAGAAACAAAAGTTCGAGTCTTCCCCCGACTATTCGAGCCGACAATCTACTTTTGAAGAACTTGCAAAGAAGGGGTCTTGGCAGAAACACCTTGGACGTGTTTACTTCGATGACTGTCGACACCAACCCTTCTTCTTCTTCTTCTTCTTCTCCCTCTTTGAGTGAGGAGTGGTGGGAGTCGAGGAAGCAAAAACATAAGAAGAGCATATCCCAACGGAGCTATTATCGTCGTTTTGATATGGGTACTACTTCTTCAAATGACTCTGATTCCTACACTTTTGGGAATGCATTTAACAAAAGAGGAATCACTTTATTCAAAAACAAAAGTAGGACAAGTTTGAACGGAGAAAGGGGAAGCTGGAATTTAAGGATGGGTGCAAAAATATAGAGTTCGGTTTGGCCACTTGAATGTTGATTCTCTTTGTCGTGCTTTTTGTGAACAATTGATTGAAGGCTTACTAGGTGTTGTGAATAAGCATGGGAAGAGCACTCCTTGCATTCATGGGAAGCAAACAGAGAGGCTATTGAGAGCTACTGCAGTTTTGGAGTTGGTTCACGCCGACCTTTCTGCACCTATGCAAGCTTCATCTTTAGGCAGAGCTATGTACTTCATGTTGCGGGTCGATGAGTTTAGCCGCGTTACTTGGGTGTACTTTCTACAACACAAGTCAGAGGCATTTAATATTTTCATGTAAGGTGCAACGGAGTGAATGTTAAACTGTGCTCAAGATGATGCTCCGAAATGTGCTCAAGGATTCCTTTTACTTACGGAAGGGAGAGCCTTCCGTTACTTTAATGAGAGAGTGCAAATGATCACAAACAAAGTGAATGACACTGTGAATGAAGGTACTCAGAGAGAGAGAGAGAGAGAGAGAGAGAGAGAGAGAGAGAGAGAGAGAGAGAGAGAGAGAGAGAGAGAGAGAGAGAGAGAGAGAGTGGGTCGTAACCATTCATTCCGTCCTCGTCAGCAACCTTCACCGCATGCAGCCCCCACAGTTACCTCTCCTGCTCCCTCTCAAGTTTCCACCACCTCATTACCCCCTGCTTCTCCTCGCCATTCTTCCTCTTCAGCACAAGATCACTTACCTCTACTACCAGCTCCTCCTTCTCTTGCCGTTCTCCCGCCCGCTCCTTCTCCTCTTCCCGAGATCCCTATTCCCATGCAGATGGATCATCCCCCGCTATTACCTCTCCCTGTTCCTCCTCCCCCTCTCGCCCTTGCTCCCCCCCCTCCACCTTCTGGTCCTCCCCCTCCTTCAGCCGCTCATACCTACGTCCCACGCAGTTTTCTCAGCTCCTGTCCTCTTTCCTGGGGCTCTCATCGGGCTGAAATGTGTGGTGACTCAGAAGGACCACTGCGGGTACAACTCTACCTTATGCATCACAAGCCAGGTTGTGTTCCCTCTTTAATAGGCAGTCGCTCTCAGCCCACCCATTCCTTTTTCCTTCCATTCCATGCCGCTCAGGAATGGTCTGAGGATCAGGTTCTACATTTTGTGCATGCCCAATCTATGGCTCAGCTTCATTCATGGTTGTCTACTTCCGCTCCGGATGTACTGTCTCCACACTTCCCTTCGTGTATTGGTGCTATGGAATGCAGTGATGTTTATGCTTGCTATTCATTGCCTATGGTCATTCATGTATCCTCAGATGTGGTGCTTCCTATGTCTATGCGCATTTGGGGTGTCAAAGCTGCAGCATCAGTAATGCAATGTAAACAAGCTGAGGTCCGTAGTTGGTGCAATGAGACGCCATATTTTAGAGAAGGCTTGCGGGTTGCTTTCCTACCGCCCGAAGCACACCCCTTGGATGGTCCAGCTGCCTCCAAGAAGATGCGCAGTTAGTCAGATGCTTTACCAATTCTTTCATGCAGACTATGGATTTACATATGGTTTACAGACTTCTCGAGTAAGAGGTTCCCGCAGAGATTTGCACGCTCATGTAGTAGGCACTGTGGATATATTACTAGTACAGGAGCATAAGATTGCCACTCCCTTTGGCAATCTCATGCCCTCCGGCGCCCACACTTTTTGGGAGCCTGCTCTAGGCATTCATGGACAGAGTTGCGGTGTATGCATTTCAGTGGGGCCACGTTACTTGGCCTCAGTTCAGCAGCATGGAACCCTTGTCGCTGGCAGAGCAATCTATGTGTCTCTTCGGATTCAGGACTCTATCATTGGTTTTATGTCAGTCTACGCACCCACTACTCCTCTGGAGAGGGCTACTTTTTGGGCCTCTCTGGCTACTGTTCTACCTGCTGTAGAATCTTGGGTTGTAGGAGGCGACTTCAACAATGTCGAAAGCGACTCTGATTGGCGATCCATCACTCCTCCTGCTCTATCATCCATCTCTCCCGATGAGCAGTCAGATTGGGATCGATTTCTTCTAGCTATTCAAGGTGTTGATGCATGGCACATACCCTCTTTTGGTCATTACCCTGCTACACTTCATTACTCGTGGGGGTTTCAGAGACAGCAGGGGAGATTATTAGAGCGACTTGATCGTTTTTACATTGGCCCTTGGGCAGCAGCTCTAGGTGGATTTACTACTATTTGGAGAGGGACCAGCCTCTCAGATCACTTACCCATCTCATTGTTTATCTCCTTCACTAGATCCTCTGCACAGAGACGGGGCTGCCGCATCCCTGACAGTGTTCTCACCACTGAAGTTTTGCAGCAACAGATTCGTGACTTATGGTCCACGCGTGCTTCTTATTGTGGTCCCCCTGGAGAGTTCCTTGCTAATTGCATTACTCAGTCTAGTATTTACTGCCGCGATCAGACTGCTATTATTCATCGACAGTTGAGAGTACGTGAGTCTGATCTTCACATTCCTCTTGGTTCCACACAGCGCTTGCTTGAGGAGTGGCCTCAGGATGCTTATCTCGCTGCTAGACAGACAGAGCTCACAGAGGAAATTCGTCGCGTACAGGAGGCTAGGTCTGAGTTCACTCATCATGCTTCTGTATCTCATTGGATAGCTAAAGCTGATCGAATGAATAAAGCCTTCTTCGCTGCGCATAAAGAGCGCCCTCCTGGCACCACCCTTCGGAATTTGTGCGATGCTCAAGGGACACTTCATATGCATCCTGATGTTATTCTTGATATGTCTGCAGATTATTTTGAGGCATTGTTCACTGCTATGTATGCACTACTGAGGTTTTATTGGCCCGTGAGCAGATCTAGCATCACACTCGACGCCGTTGTACAGAAACTATGGCCGAGATCTTGTTGGCACCCTTCACACTTGCAGAGCTTCATGCTGCTATCGAGAGTCTAGATCCATCCTCCTGCCCAGGAGAGGATGGCCTCACTAGAGCTTTCTTTTTGACTTATTGGGATGTATTGCATATACCACTGCTTCGTGGTTGTCAGGACATCTTTGCATCAGGATATATGCATCCGGATCTTTGCTCAGGTCTCATATCTCTTATTCCGAAAGGGGGTGACACAACTCAGCTCCGCCAGTGGAGACCTATTACCCTACTCCCTTCGGTCTATAAGATATTAGCGTTACTGCTCAGTCATCGCTTGCGACCGTTCTTACCAGATATTATTCATACTTCTCAGACAGGCTTTGTCATGGATCGATGCATACTGGATAATATCTTCACTTTTTATGAGGCAGTAGAGTGGGCCAGATCATCTTCTGAACCTCTCGCTTTTTTCATTCTTGACTTTGAGAAAGCATACGACCGTGTTGAGTGGGACTTTCTCGAAGGATCATTAGCCAGGATGGGTTTCCCCTCGCGATGGATCGCAGGCATTTCTGCTCTTTTCAAGACTGCCAGCAGTGCTATTACTATTGGTGGTCGTGTCAGTCGCAGTTTTGAGCTCTCTCGATCTGTTCGACAGGGATGTCCTTTAGCAGCATATTTGTATCTGTTTGTTGGAGAGACTATGTCAGATTTTCTTCGTGCTCAGAGTCATGCATTTCGTGGCTTGACCATGCCAATACCTTCAGCTCCGGACCTTATCGATCAGGAGTTCGCTGATGACACTATGCTGATGTTGCACTATTTGCTACCAGCTCTTGATGCCATGCGGGAGGCCTTGACGGTTTTTTGCATTGCCAGTGGTGCACGTATTAACTGGCATAAATCCTATGGGTTACTAGTTGGCAATGATGACATACCTAATTGGGGGGTAGCTGATGGTTTCACATGGCTGCAGTCGGGTCAGACATGCAGATATCTGGGCTTTCAGGTTGGATTTGATGTTTCCTCACAGCAACAGTTTGCACCCGTTCTACAGTCTATTTGCAGGAAACTCTGTCATTGGTCTTGACGTCATCTGTCGTTGGCTGGCCGTGCATTGGTCGTCAACCAGGTCATTCTGGCTACACTATGGTATACGGCCTCTTGTTGGATGCTACATTCAGTAGTGATAGCTCAGCTCCGCAGACTAGTACGGAACTTTTTATGGAGTGGCACAGATGGGACTACTGATACTCGTGCTCGGGTTTGCTGGTCCACGATTATTCGAACTCGGTCAGAGGGCGGCCTTGGCATTATTGATCCAGAATTACAGAGTCGCGCCCTTCTTACCAAGCTTATTGTTCGGGGCCTTTTTCCCGGCCAAGAACCTAAAAGCAAATGTCAATCTAGCATGAATCCCCTGAGAGGAGTCCGAATCAACTGTGAACAGTATGGTGTCTAAACGAACTAATAAGAGAGTGCTCTGAGGAAAGAGACCTTCCGAGCCACTATGTGGAGGCATCTGAACCGTGCCTCGCATGACTGCGTCCCACTGTGAAGGAATGGCGGAGTCAATGTCAAGAAGTCTTTCTGCCACCCCGCGACCAATGTCATAATGTTCTGCTACAAAATCTGCATCCAGCATACGCGTCTCATGAAACAACCGCATAGAGGCAGCAGGGCCAGTGTCCCAAGCAGCCCAATCAATGTGAGTCCTCTCTCCAAGCTGACGTGGTGGGTTAACCGAAGAATCAAGAACTGCATCATTCCAAATGAGAGGCTGGCGCTCAATCTCCTCACGACATGAGGGAGGTGAGCGTATGAGAGCTCGTCGCATGGAGAGAGAGAGAGAGAAGAATACGATACCAGACTGTTGTCAAACCCTCCTCCAAGGGCCCCACTCTCTATGGCGAGAGAGGTCTATGCTATTGAATGCACAAATCTGGTACAGTGGTCTAGATGCAATGGACTTGCCGACGACAATGATGACGACGACGAGACGGGCTGAAATCTGAAAACGCTAGGGGCTGAAATCTGCAAATCTGGTATCTGTTGAATTTTGACACTGTGTCGGCGAGGACGGCGATGGCGACGACGCGACGACGATGCGCTGAAAACGCAGATGCTGAAATCTGCGAACAGCGGCTGAGATTGAAAACACTGATGCTAGGGCTGATTCTGTCTTTGGGAATCTGCAAAACGCTAGAATGATCTGCAACTTGCGAAAATGCCAGGCTGGTTTTGTGATCTGCTAACGCCAAGGCTGATCTGCAATCTAAAAACGCCAGATTGCTTGTTGACTGAAAAACTCTAGGTTGTTGTGCCGGGTCTTGCTGAGAAGGTGCACTGCCAGTTGTTGGAACTCTGCTGCCTCTTCTGCCAGAAAGTGCTAGCGCTAGGTTTCTTTTATAGAGCTTAGCAAATTTGCCCTATCCAGTTTCCCAACAAAGTCACTTATTAATAATAAGTGAAAAATGGCTAAAACAGGGAAAATGGGTTCTGTGCATTGTTAAATGCTCATGATGGATACTAATTGTAATGCTGATGATCATGTTGTGTGCAGCCAGAGGATATGCAACTACTCAAGTGTCTGGACATGCACGGCCTGTGCACATGCTCACAAAGGTGCCAGAACACTTCTTAAGCTGACCTAAACCCTAGACCTGAAGTAGCTTGTCCACATGCATATAGGGTTAGATGTGCACGTGACATCCCCTCCTTTTCAAAGTGAGGTACTGGTACCGAACTGTATGGCGTCGAGGGAGATCGGCAACAACTTCTGGAATCCTGAGAAGGACTCTTCGTCGGCCCGCTCTGATGCGTGGGTCGTGCGATACTTGAACTTCATGAAGATCTGCAATGCTTGCTTCTTTGAGCCGCGTCGAAAGCGACACAAAGTGATCTGTGGCTGCTTCAATGCTCCAACTTCGGCTATGGACGTTGGTTGAGCTTCTTCAAGAATCTCCGAGGAGGAAAATTCTTGAAACCACTTCCAACACAAAATCATGAACATATCCATTCTATGTAGAGTGACTGGAAAAAGACTCTTCTTCCTAAAGGACTGTGCATGCAATGTAGATGATTCAAGCGACGGAGTGTCAAACCGTTCATCAAATACACGCAAAATATGGAATCGAAACTTGTCTTTCTGATCTAAATCTATCAACTATAGCCCTCCAGACACTCTTCACTTGTCAGTCCAATTGGTCCACTTTGAAGCACTTTCCATCTATAAAAAGCCACATAATGCATATATTCCAATCATCTCCTGATATCATGGCAAAATTTGGCCGAAATCACCAATTTGGCAAAACCTTGAAAATGTAGGCAGATCCTCATCTTTCACCCCGTGCTCGCAAAGAGGCACGAGAGCAATGCCATTTGCCTCCATGTCCACCTCATTTGAATTTGTCACTTCTACCACATGCACATTTGGATCTGACAAAGGTGGAACTTCTTCCACTCCTCGTGGAGGTGGTCTTGCTTCATTTGGCCTTTGTAGAAGCCGTGGCTGTTGACTAGATCTTTCACGTGCATTCATCACTGGATAATTCAGGTTAGGTCTCAGTGGCTCCCCACGGGGCCAACTTCGGCCAAGGACAATTATACATCCCATGTCCAGACTCTCCGCAATTCCAACATTGCAAAAATCGCCTAGGTCGTGGCTCTTGCTCTTCTTCTTTCTTTGTTTGTCCCTTGGGACCTACAGCTTGTGCAAGGTGAATTGACAAGTTACTTAAGGATTCATTTAACTTTTCAAATACCTCTGTTGTTACCTCAGGAATCTCTCTAGATGTTGATGCTTGCAATTTTCCCTTAGGTCTAGGACCCTCTATTGGAACCTCTCCTCTTAGACACTTGAGTTTCCTATACTTCTCAACAGCCCTAGTTTCAGCTGCATCAAAGGTAGCAGGTGCACCCCAAGTGGACTTGGGTTGCATGCAACCGCAACAAGCAAATTTTTTTTTGTGGTTCTTTCCTTGAGTGGTAGAGAACACTGCCAAAGCTTTGATACCAATGTAAGGTGCAGCGGAAGTGAATGTTGAACTTTGCTCAAGATGAGTGCTCCAAATTGTGCTCAAGGGTTCCTTTTACTTACGGAAGGGAGAGCCTTCCGTTACTTTAATGAGAGAGTGCAAATGATCACAAACAAAGTGAATGACACTGTGAATGAAGGTACTTAGAGAGAGAGAGAGAGAGAGAGAGAGAGAGAGAGAGAGAGAGAGAGAGAGAGCTTTATTAACGTTTGCTAGAGGCCGAACTCGGCCTATGAGACAAATCCGTGTACAACTGTCAGTGTCCTCTGGATATCAAAAGAGGATAGAATGATAATAACAACATGAAAAGAGATAGACGAAGTATCGAGCTGCTAGTGTGATGTAGTGGATGGTGGATGGAGCCCTACTGCTAAGGCTCAATATGCAACCTATATGCGTAGGGTATACAAGAATGTAATGCATATCTATCTAGCTCTAGCCAATACCATAGTGGGGGTGTAATATCTGATACATAGGTGATGGCGAGGTAAAAATCCCTTGGAGCATAATCTCTGGGTGTGTGTGGAGGTAGGCTATCCACTCCTGGATATGACGATGATGCCTGGCCCGAATCACTATAATCTCCCCCTGATGTGATCTAGGGGTCCTGTAACCTGGTGCTCGCGGTCTCCATCTGGCTCGGAGGTCCTCAGCCCGTTGAAGTGTAACCTCCTTGTGTGTCGGAGACAGCACTAGTATAAATCTCTGGAAAAAGTTAGTGAGCTGTGACTTTCGCCTGCCACTCGTAGTGGTAGAAGGGACCTGTACCAGAGCATCTCTATGATGCTGTATCTCGACCAAGAACTGGCCAAGTCGACGCTGATCTACTGACTCCATAATCTGACGGAGTGAAGGGAGCCCACGGAAGATGGTAGTGTATCTCTCTCTAATGTCACCATATGCTCTACACCTGCAAATGTAATGCTCCTCGCTCTCCACCTCTTCCTGGCATAACCTACATATCCTCTTGGCTCTGGGGACCCGTGTGTCGGAGACGGCACTAGTATAAATCTTTGGAAAAAATCAGTGAGCTGTGACTGTCGCCCGCCACTCGTAGTGCCCGCCACTCGTAGTGGTAGAAGGGACCCGTAGCAGAGCATCTCTATGATGCTGTATCTCAACCAAGAACTGGCCAAGTCGACGCTGATCTACTGACTCCATAATCTGATGGAGTGAAGGGAGCCCACGGAAGATGGTAGTGTATCTCTCTCTAATGTCACCATATGCTCTACACCTGCAAATGTAATGCTCCTCACTCTCCACCTCTTCCTGGCATAACCTACATATCCTCTCGGCTCTGGGGACCCGTGTTGCTCTACCTGTCTCGATCTCAAGCTGATATGATGACACTCTTGAGCTGACCAATCGCCACTTTGGCACTGTGTGGCATGTATACATCCATATATCTAGGTCTCTGAATAAACCCATCCTCTGAGATGCTCATAAAGCAATCTCTATAGTATAGCATCTTCGTGGGCAGGGGCTCGAGAGGGGTGATCCATGTCTGCCTCATATAGCGCTGCAATAGGTCCTGTCGCAAAACTGTGTTCCTCTCACTATGTGAGAGCTGCAAATGTGGAGCATGGGGATCATATTGGAGAGGTGGTAAATGATCTATATCCCAGCCGCAGCGCGTCAGTAGCTGTATCATCTCCGCATACCATGATCCTGTGTCACCGGTCTCAGCTAACTGTCTGGATGCCTCAAAAGCTCTGCGTGATAATCTGTCCTCGTCTATATCTCGCATCCGATGGATAAAGTAGCAAACCTGATAGAGAGCCTCTACAAGCATGGGTGGTGCACCTCCTCGTAGACCAGTAGATCATCCGATTGATCTAATTCCTGGTAGCGCCCCGCTTACACGAGCTCTGTATCGAGTCTCATATTCTGAATATCAGGAAATTCAGAGACAATTGGCAGAATTGCTAGATAAAGGTCACATTCGTCCAAGTAAAAGTCCTTTTGGTGCTCTTGTTGGTTAAGAAAAAAGATGGTTCAATGCGCTTGTGTATTGACTACCGCGCATTAAACAAATTAACAATTAAAAACAAATTTCCTCTTCCACGGATTGATGAACTGTTTGACTAACTTTTGGGTGCTAAAGTATTTTCGAAGATCTACTTGAAGTCTGGTTATCATCAAATCAGAATCAAAGCAGGTGATGAGAGTGTATATATATATATATATATATATATATATATATATATATATATAGAGAGAGAGAGAGAGAGAGAGAGAGAGAGAGAGAGAGAGAGAGAGAGAGAGAGAGAGAGAGAGAGAGAGAGAGAGAGAGAGAGAGAGAATACGACACCAGACTGTTGTCAAACCCTCCTCCAAGGGCCCCACTCTCTATGGCGAGAGAGGTCTATGCTATTGATTGCACAAATATGGTACAATGGTCTAGATGCAATGGACTTGCCGATAATGTCGACGACAATGATGACGACGACGAAACGGGCTGAAATCTGAAAACGCTAGGGGCTGAAATCTGCAAATCTGGTATCTGTTGAATTCCGACACTGTGTCGGCGAGGACGACGATGGCGACGATGCGACGATGATGCGCTGAAAACGTAGATGCTGAAATCTGCGAACAACGGGCTGAGACCGAAAACGCTGATGCTAGGGCTGATTCTGTCTCCGGGAATCTGCAAAACGCTAGAATGATCTGCAACTTGCAAAAACGCAAGGCTGGTCCTGTGATCTGCTAACGCCAGGGCTGATCTGCAATCTGCAAAACGCCAAGTTGTCTTGTTGACTGAAAAACGCTAGGTTGTTGTGCCGGGTCTTGCTAAGAAGGTGCACTGCCAGTTGTTGGAACTCTGCTGCCTTTTCTGCCAGAAAGTGCTAGCGCTAGGTTTCTTTTATAGAGCTTAGCAAATTTGTCCTACCCAGTTTCCCAACAGTCACTTATTAATAATAATAAGTGAAAAATGGTTAAAATAGGGAAAATGGGTTCTGTGCATTGTTAAATGCTCATGATGGATACTGACTGTAATGTTGATGATCATGCTGTGTGCAACCAGAGGATATGCAAGTACTCTTAAGTGTTTGGACATGCACGGCCTGCGCACATGCTCACAAAGGTGCCAGAACACTTTTTAAGCTGACCTGAACCCTAGACGTGAAGTAGCTTGTCCACATGCACATAGGGTCAGATGTGCACGTGACATTTCAAGAACTGGCAAACACTTGTGGAGAAGGAAAGCAGTAAAATGTTGAAGGCAATTTGATTGGATAAAAGTGAGGAGTTTACCTCCAAAGATTTTACACAATTTTGTGCGGATCATGGCATCGAGGTGGAAAGGTATGTAAGGTACGGTTTGGATTCACTACGTAAGATACATACCTTTGTACTGATTAAATTTTAAGGTACGTAATAGTATGTACCTTTTTCAAAAAATACATAAATTCTACATTTTTACATATATATTCAGTCATGTACCGATTACATAGTGTCTACAATGACTCCGCTCCTTAGACAGCTATATAACTATCATAACCTGTAAATCCATGAGTGTGGAGAACACTCGTCAGTATGGATATATTTTTGGATTCGTCTTAAGGAGAGGGGATAGGGAGTGGGCTGTTTTGTGGTTGTGCTTGACTTGAACGAGGTAGTTTTCTCATGTCGGATATTCCTAGTCTCAAGAACCATCCACCCTGAAGGCGCGGGGTGGGGGGGGGGAATTTGTGTACTATACGAATTTGTATGTACTATTCCATACCGTACGGATGTACCGTACACCGAGGGAGCGTACGTACTGATGCAATCTTGCAAGGCATCAACCGGGAGCTTGTGAAGACCGGATTGCCCTCAGAGAATGGAGTTGTGGAGCGGAAGAATAGAATTGTGGTGGAGATGACGAGGACAATGCTTGAACATCAAGATTTGCTGAAGTCTTTATGGGCGGAGGTAGTTGCGATGGTAGTTCACACTATCAACCGGTCTCCTACGTCTTTTGTTCTAGTGAAGATTCCGTTTGAGGCTTACTTTGGTAGAAAGCCCGATGTCTCTTACTTTTGGAAATTTTGGAGTGATGCATGCGTCCATGTACCAAAGAAGTAGATGGAGAAGTCAGACCTCACATTATTCCCCCCTTGGAGAAGTTTTTTCATCCTTGAAAAAAAAAGTGGGGTATTTCTTCTTAAGAACACTAATGTTTTCCCAAGTGGCACCTTCTTAAGGTCTATCTTTCCGAGGAATATGGACTTTATGATCCAGTGAAGAAGGACGTACTGAGCGGTGATGTGGTCTTCGACAAGCATATTTCTTCAGAGGGGGCTTTTGGTCCCAAGCCTTCCACAACCCCTCAGAAATTTGCCAATCCTTGGAGATCTCGATGATGATGTTCCTCTTGAGGCGAATGAACTCTCCTTTGAAGTTCATGTCCCTCAGGCGCCGGAGAAGAATGCACCTATCCTTGATGATGCAACTTAGAGTGGTTCTCACCTTTGTGGAGAAGGAGCTGCGCAAAGAAGAGGTGTTGTCAAAGGTGGCAGTGGAAGACGCACTGAATACAAGAACTGGTTCATAATCCAGCGGACACCTTGACTCCGATCTAGAATACATGCTATGCGACATACATGAATAAGGCACATGTGTAGAAGAGAGACCACTGAGGTAGAGAGAGATTGGACATTTGAGAATGAGAGAGAGAAAAAGAGAGATCTAGGAAAGGCTCTCCATACTGATAACAAGCTGCTCATACAAGTAATCACGGGTGGTCCGGCATAGAACTGACATCTCCTATGGATAGACTCGAGGTACATATAACTGCTACTGCTACTGACATTGCCAACTGCTCCCGCACATGAGACCACTGACAACAACTGGGAAACCACCGAGCAAACACGAGGACGAGTCTAGATCTCCTCCTGCCCTGAGGATCATCGGATCTAGGTCTGCTGTACAGGGTGCATGGAGAACCGATTGCAGCATGGGTGGAAGCTTCTAAAAAACACAGATCGTGGTTGCCCAAAAACGCTAGGGCTGCCCCCTCTGCATGCTGCCCGCTGGCCTACTACTGCTTCCCACAGGGGCACCCAAGGGAGGGTGCCCCCTTCTCTGAATTGCATGCTTAGAGCGCCCCCCCCCCGGACACACACACACCCCTATTTAGGCCCAAACCTACATTGCCCGGCCCAGCCATCTGCCCCACGACCTGGATACATCCCAGTAAATGGGAGAAAACAAGAGGCTACTAGCCCTAGGGCCCTGGGAAGGCATTGGATTGCAAGGGGGAAAATAGCCTAGGGGAGCCTATATGGCCATGGAATCAAGCCGTGGATGAGGATATCTGCTATAGAACTTTGAGGTCGAACAATACTAGGCACTGTAGTATCATTCAACCACCACCTGTCACCAGCGTGTGACTACTATCTATCCTTTTTGTTGATTTCTTTCTTATTATCTATTTACTTTCACTTTTTGGAAACACCCCTCGGGAAATCTAACTGCCCTGCATTGCATAGCTAGTGTGGAACTGTCCAGAGGGAGTCCAGGCCTGAGGGCAAGAGAGCACTAAGGTTGGACAAGGACTATGGTTAGCCAAGTGGGGTCATTGACTAGCCAAAGTGGAATCCTTTGCTACAGAGGCTACATTTCAGTTTTGGATGTGGCCACAGTGTACAAAGAGGGTCGGATGACCTAGAAAGATATAATGGCAGCATCTCCTAAAATTTAGGGAACTGCTATTTTGGGACCTGAAAATGTCTTCGCGTCATTACGTGCAGTTTGACATGGGGATCATTTTGTTACTCTGTGGCCAAGTCAACAGAGGCTGCAGGTGAGATATTTTTAGACCCGAGGGTCTAAAGCGGGAAAATGCACAAATGAGTGACACTTGGCACTCTGAGGCCAGTTTACTACTTATAGAGAAGGCAAAAACGTGATTTATAGCTGGGAGGCTCATTTTGCAAGTCTCTGTCACAGGTTAAGAGCTATGGAGTGCTTGCTTTCCCTCTTATGCACAGTGCGGTGCCAGGAGTGATGCCCTGCACGCTACGCACTGCCCTCTCTCTCCCCTTTGGCAGTATGTTATGCCCCTCTAGTGGGCTCTTCATTTGACCAATGTACAGTTGTGTGGGTTCATGCGCGATTGCCGAGGCAAGAGCCTCTTGCACAGGTACTGGATTAGCTAGCGGCTAATCCCCCCGCAGGTACAGGTGAATTCGGAGAGGTTTCACGCCAGAAATCTCGTCCGATTCAAAGGGCAAGTAGCCCTACAGGTGCGGGAGCTCGAGGACTTGCTAGGGATGCGACCGGCACGCGAAACGGAGCCCGAAACAGTGAATTACAGCCTGCTGTGTATTTTTGCAGGTTTAGGGTTTTGGCCCTAAACGGACCCTAATACCCCCAGGAGGTTCGGGGACGCAAGGGGACCGCTGTACAGGCGATCTGGCGCATTTTCAGGGCTGAAAACAGAGAATTCAGCGTGCTGCAGATTCTCGCCAGGTTTTGCAAAGTGCCCGTAGGCGTCGGGAAAGTCGGTCAATGCGTGGGAATACTGACCGTGAAGGGTTCTAGTACAGTTATGCTGCCGAAATCGGGCTGGAACAGTGGAAATTCAGCCGAGTTTGTGCGGGGCAGCTTGTAGGAACCACAGCGTTTATTCCCTCTTTTGAATAATAAAGAAATACCGAAAGGGGCGCCTAAGTTAGGGGCCAATCTGGTGTCTGTCTACTCATACAGGTGCAATCTAGCAGCCTGTATCCCTCTCCCCTTTGTTGTGTCTTGAAAGTACAGGTAAAATAGACGACTAATAATGGGTGAAAGCTAAATCAAGGTTTGAAGTAAAGTCTACCGCCCTTTTTGGATTGAACAGGCCGGTTTCATGGTTCCATCGACGGGATTAAATCACTTTTTTCCATAGAAGTGAGCCTTGGTCAGTTTTGGGCTTGAAGACACAGGGGATCATAGACCAGACACAGGGAATTGTAATTATGGCTGACAGACTAGATGATGTGACTGAAGAGGTTTCCTCTTCACAGGGTCAACAGACACATGAAGTAGGTGAGTCGTCAATACCACCACAGACAGATGACTATATATTCAGGACCCAGTTGGCTACTGCTGTGGCTATGTTCACACAAGTAATGCAGAATCCGAGGTTTTTAGCCTTTCTGCAACCTCCGGTTCCGTCTCAGCAAGTTGGGTCACTGGATCATATTCAAAAGCCTGTTAAGGCTCGAACACAGGTGATTCATACTGCACAGTCAATGGAAACACCTGTACACTTGACGGAGAACATGCAGTCTCCACAACGTATGCCTAAGGTGCAAGAACAGGTGGCTGAGATGCCAGTTTTTCAAGCTGTACCAGTTCAGCCCGCCACCTTTCAGCAGCCTATAGCTGGTTCTAATGGGCAGGGAAGCAACTTACAGGCTATGCAACAGGTCTTCCCACCACCTTCAGTACACCCTGGCTATTTTGGAGGTGGATCGGTATTTCAGAGCATGGCTGGTCATGCACCTGGAAATCAGTTTTACACGCCAGGAACAGTGTTTGGGGGTGCTCAAACGATGATGCCTAACCCCATGTATGGTGTCACGGGCATGCTACCAGGTTTTCAGAGCACTCAGGGCCAATTGGGGATGCCACAAGCAAATTTTGGTATGGCTGGAATTACAAATCAGCAGCCAAATATAGCATTTCCAGGTCAAGTTAATAGCGGCCAAGGAACACAGATGAACCCTATTAGTGTTCCCATGTTTCAGTCACTTCCATATGACAATTTAACGCCGCTGGAGAGGCCAACTCCGTACAAAGAAGGTGGCAAAGGAGTGTCATTCACGACCTTTACAGGGTTTGATGACAGGAAGAAGGCTCTTTCATTCCTCCAGCAGTTTGACAAGGCCTATGCAGGGGGAAACTTTACAGAGGCTTCAAAGGTCCGCAAGGCAGCCACTTTCTTGACAGGGAATGCGGGACAATGGTGGACAACTTTATTGCTTCAAGGGCAAGCTCCGTCCACATGGATTTACTTCAAGCAGATTTTTGCAGCAGCATGGTTATCTGATGATTTCGAAGCAGATGTCATGACAGAATGGCACCAGCTTAATGCTGCCACTTGCAGAAATCTGGATGATTACAATCGGAAGTTTTGGAAAGCTCTACTTCCAGTAACTTCCTATAGGTTTGTGCCATTGACAGAACAGATTGAAAAATACTGTTGTGGCCTACCCAAAGGATTGAGAAAATACTGCACAAAGACCAAAGTCACTACTTTGACGCAGCTCATCGAGGTAGCAAACACTGGCAATGGTTTGCTCAAGGGAGAAGATTGTGAATTTAACACTGGCGTCAAGGCAGGATCAGGCAAGAAAAATTCAGCCAAGAAGCACGTTCCCAATGAGGCTCCTAAAGGGACTCAGGAGTCAGCCAACGCAGGGAAAGACAAAGCTACGGCTGAATCAGAAAAAGGACCAGCAAAGAAATGGAAAAGACGTTTTCCTCGCAAGTCAGAAGAGCAAAAGAAGGTCCTGAGGACAGAGAACAAATGCTTTATATGTGAGCAGCCTGGCCACATTGCTTACAACTGTCCTACAAAGAAAAGGCCAGCTGATTCTGAAGACAAGGAAGACAAGAAAGGAAAGAAGCCCATGGCTGGTCTAGTGCCAGATATGGTGGGCGACAAGCCAAATTCAGATGCAAGTGAGCTTTGCAGAGCATGGGGAAAGGTTAGGGATCAAACAGTGCTTATCTTCTTTGATCCAGGTGCCAAAGCCAACTTCATTTCCCCAGAATTGGCTTCAAAGTTGGGAATCAGACCTGAAGAGATGGGGTATACAGCAGAGGCAGGTTTGGCATGTCCTGGCCATACAGAGGCTGTGACACCCATCATTAGAAAGTTGCGTCTACATATCCAGTCCTATGTAGATGCTGAAGAATTTTACATCATGCCACTGGACGGATGTGATGTGTTGTTAGGTATTCCTTGGTTGTTTCGTGTACAGGGAATCATGGATGCCTACAACAAAAAGATCACTGTACAGAGCAGGGGAAAGACTCACATTCTGGATGTAAAGCTTAAAGGGGAGTCTATTCCTACTGTATCAGCTTCTGCTATTACTTCTGTAATGAAAAAGCATCTTTCTGCGTACTTGGTTTTTGCACGTGAAGTGTCAGATTGTGATGAATCAAATTTATCTGTGCTAGATAAAGAAAGGTCAATGTTTTTACAACAGTATAGTGACTGTTTTTCCGATTCATTACCGTCTCAATTACCGCCAGAGAGACCCGAGGACCATGCGATAGATTTGGTGCCAGGCTGTAGCCCACCAAATAAGCCTCCGTACAGGGTTAGTGCGGCTCAGCAGAAAGAGATAATGGGCCAAGTACAGGAGCTGTTAGAAAAAGGGCTGATTCAGCCCAGTTCATCTCCATTCTGTTCTCCAGTGTTGTTGGTGCAGAAAAAGGATGGCTCATGGCGTATGTGCATCGACTACCGTGCACTGAACAAGAATACCATCAAGAATAGGTTTCCTATACCTAGAATTGATGATATTATGGACAAATTAGAAGGAGCAGCTATGTTTAGCAGGATAGATCTAAAGAGTGGGTACCATCAGATCCGCATTAGATCAGAGGATGTGCACAAGACTGCTTTTAGAACAACGTTTGGCCTTTACGAATTTTTAGTGATGCCCTTTGGTCTCACAAATGCTCCTGCTACGTTCAATAGGATGATGGACAGAATTTTCCGTCCACACCAGCAGTTTGTTGGTACATTCTTTGATGACATGATAGTCTATTCAAAGAATGAAGAGGAGCATAGGCATCACTTGGCCATTGTGTTCAAAGAGCTACGCAGTCATAGGTTGCTCATCAATGCAAAGAAAAGTGAGTTTTTTCTGGAAGAGATTCACTTTCTGGGACACATTGTCTCAAAGGATGGTGTCAGAATGGATCCTGCAAAAGTTGAAGCGATCAAGTCATGGCCAAATTTGAAGACGGTGCATGATGTCCGAAGCTTTTTGGGACTATGCTCCTATTACAGAAGGTTTATTCGAAATTTCGCTGAGATTGCTTCACCTTTACATGCTCTTCAAAAGAAGGCAGTCACCTTCAGATGGACACAGAAAGAGATTTCAGCTTTTAATCTCTTAAAGGAAAAGATGACTTCGGATCCAGTCATTATGTTGCCAGATCTTAGGAAGTCATTTGTGGTCCAATGTGATGCCTGCGGTAGTAGCATTGGTGCTGTGCTAATGCAAGATGGCAGGGTAGTAGCCTATGAGAGCAGAATTTTGCAAGGGCCAGAGATGACCATGCAGGTCTATGAGAAAGAGTTACTGGCTGTGATTCATGCGCTCTTAAGTTGGAAACACTACCTGCTAGGTGCAGACTTTGTTGTCCAAACGGACCATCAGACCTTGCGATACTTCTTGACACAGACAAAGTTATCTGAGAAGCATATGCGATGGGCAAATATCTTGTCCATGTTCCATTTTCAGATTGTGCATGTGGAAGGCAAGAAGAACGTTGTGGCTGATGCCTTGTCAAGGAAGCCACAAATTTCAGCTGTGTCGATTCCTTATCATCATGAACTTGATGATATGAGAGAACAGTATGCAAATGATGAAGATTTTGCAAGGGTCTTCGAGCAACTAATGGATGGACAACGTCATGAACACTATCTTCTTAAAGACGGGTTCATGATGATGCATGGCAGATTGTGTGTCACAAAGCCATTGCGACGCAAAGTTATGGAAGAGAGTCATGTCCCACCGTATGCAGGGCATCGTGGTATCGATGCTACAGTTAAAGCGGTAGAGACATTCTTCTATTGGCCTACATTGAGAAGGGATGTGGATGCCTTTGTGCGAGAATGCCTAATATGCCAAAAGGTCAAGTTTGACAGGCAAAAGGCACCAGGGTTATTGCAACCACTACCTATTCCAGATAAACCATGGGAAAGTATTGCTATGGATTTTATCTTTGATCTTCCAAGAACGCAGACAGGAAATGATGGTATTTGGACCATTATTTGCAGATTCAGCAAACAGGCTCATTTTATTCCTGTCAGGAAGAAGATAAAGCCAGATCAGATGGCACGCTTGTTTATGAGCAATATTTTCAAGTATCATGGCATGCCACAGTCGATTATTAGCGACCGTGATCCACGCATGACTAGTTTGTTCTGGAGAGGCTTGTTTGAGAATATGGGTACCACGCTCAAATTCTCTTCGTCATTTCATCCTCAAACAGATGGACAGTCAGAAGAGGCAAATTCTACTGTCCTAGATCTGCTGAAGTGCTATGTGTCAGAGCATAAAGGAAGGTGGGAGCAGTATTTGCCATTGGTGGAGTATGCATACAATAATACAGTGCATTCATCAACTGGCAAGGCACCTTTTGAGATAGTTGAAGGTGGCAAGAAAGTTCCTCCCATACTGCATACAAAGGACAAGATATTTGAAGCAGATAAGTATGTTCAGGACATGGATGAAATGTACAAGAAGGTCAAAGTGGCCTTAGAAAGGACTCAGGCAAAGCAAAAGAAAGCAGCTGATCGTCACCGTCGTGAAGTGGTATATTCACTTGGTGATTGGGTGCTTCTACGGTTTGAAAAGGCAAGGTTAAAGAAGATGAAGGGCAAGGAAAGAGTGTTTCCAAAGCTCAGCATGCGTTACTATGGGCCTTTTCAAGTGTGCGACATAATCAGTGATGTTGCATATAGGCTGAAATTGCCTGACAGTTGGAAGATTCACAATGCGTTTCATGTGAGTCTTCTCAGACCCTATGTGGGTGATGTGCCAGAAGATATGCCAGCTGAAGATCAGCCGGAAGTCGAGGAACTTGACGAGATCTTGGTCCCTGAACAGATTTTGGCACACAAAGAAAGGAAAGTGAAAGGCAAGGTTACTAGGCGTTACTTGGTAAAGTTTAAAAACTATCCACCAATGGATGCTAAGTGGATGGAAGAAGGTGAACTTGCAGAGTCACCAACTGTGTTATCACTCTACCTGGAAGCCTTCGATTTGCAACCTACCTTGACCCCTTGAGTTTCAAAGCTAAATGGATTGTCAGTGTGACAATGGCTTTTGAAACAAATGATGTACATGGTATTTAAAGTGAGCTCAAATCAAATACCTGTTACATGAATGTTAGAGCTGTACAGATTGTCAGTTTGGCAATTGCTCTTATGGAATGTCCAAAAGTTTGATTAGTGCTATAGAAGTGAGTATTTCTTGTCAGTTTGTCAAGGATACAGTGATTGCTTCTATTGAAGAGTACATGTGTAACTGCATTCTTAAACTGTCGGTTTGGATATGCTCGAAAGTGTTACGGGATCCAACGTGTACTATAAGACAGTGGCAAAATGTGCAGCTACCATTTTGTCATTGGAAAGTTAGTGACTCAAAGCAATGGCAGAGTGCGAAGCTACCACTATGTCATTGGGACAGGGTTCACACGCAGGCAATACATGAGTCGACGAGGTGTTGAATACACCAGGGTTGACAATGAGCATGTATGTGTCGTATATGTGTCGACAGGTGTTGACAGTAAGCATGTACGACATAGATGCAAACGAGGACGTTTGAGATTTCAGGAGGGGGGTATGTCACCAGCGTGTGACTACTATCTATCCTTTTTGTTGATTTCTTTCTTATTATCTATTTACTTTCACTTTTTGGAAACACCCCTCGGGAAATCTAACTGCCCTGCATTGCATAGCTAGTGTGGAACTGTCCAGAGGGAGTCCAGGCCTGAGGGCAAGAGAGCACTAAGGTTGGACAAGGACTATGGTTAGCCAAGTGGGGTCATTGACTAGCCAAAGTGGAATCCTTTGCTACAGAGGCTACATTTCAGTTTTGGATGTGGCCACAGTGTACAAAGAGGGTCGGATGACCTAGAAAGATATAATGGCAGCATCTCCTAAAATTTAGGGAACTGCTATTTTGGGACCTGAAAATGTCTTCGCGTCATTACGTGCAGTTTGACATGGGGATCATTTTGTTACTCTGTGGCCAAGTCAACAGAGGCTGCAGGTGAGATATTTTTAGACCCGAGGGTCTAAAGCGGGAAAATGCACAAATGAGTGACACTTGGCACTCTGAGGCCAGTTTACTACTTATAGAGAAGGCAAAAACGTGATTTATAGCTGGGAGGCTCATTTTGCAAGTCTCTGTCACAGGTTAAGAGCTATGGAGTGCTTGCTTTCCCTCTTATGCACAGTGCGGTGCCAGGAGTGATGCCCTGCACGCTACGCACTGCCCTCTCTCTCCCCTTTGGCAGTATGTTATGCCCCTCTAGTGGGCTCTTCATTTGACCAATGTACAGTTGTGTGGGTTCATGCGCGATTGCCGAGGCAAGAGCCTCTTGCACAGGTACTGGATTAGCTAGCGGCTAATCCCCCCGCAGGTACAGGTGAATTCGGAGAGGTTTCACGCCAGAAATCTCGTCCGATTCAAAGGGCAAGTAGCCCTACAGGTGCGGGAGCTCGAGGACTTGCTAGGGATGCGACCGGCACGCGAAACGGAGCCCGAAACAGTGAATTACAGCCTGCTGTGTATTTTTGCAGGTTTAGGGTTTTGGCCCTAAACGGACCCTAATACCCCCAGGAGGTTCGGGGACGCAAGGGGACCGCTGTACAGGCGATCTGGCGCATTTTCAGGGCTGAAAACAGAGAATTCAGCGTGCTGCAGATTCTCGCCAGGTTTTGCAAAGTGCCCGTAGGCGTCGGGAAAGTCGGTCAATGCGTGGGAATACTGACCGTGAAGGGTTCTAGTACAGTTATGCTGCCGAAATCGGGCTGGAACAGTGGAAATTCAGCCGAGTTTGTGCGGGGCAGCTTGTAGGAACCACAGCGTTTATTCCCTCTTTTGAATAATAAAGAAATACCGAAAGGGGCGCCTAAGTTAGGGGCCAATCTGGTGTCTGTCTACTCATACAGGTGCAATCTAGCAGCCTGTATCCCTCTCCCCTTTGTTGTGTCTTGAAAGTACAGGTAAAATAGACGACTAATAATGGGTGAAAGCTAAATCAAGGTTTGAAGTAAAGTCTACCGCCCTTTTTGGATTGAACAGGCCGGTTTCACCACCCTTGAAAGATGTCCGAGAGGTAAAATGCTATCCGCTGAAAGTAAATGTAGCTCTATCAAGAATTTCCTCAACTCAACCGACTCACAAGTCGTACAACCAGCATTTGCAGAAGTTACTGTTGCTGACCGCTCCAAGACAATGCATCAAAATTGAGTTAAGGCATAGACTACTAGTATTCACATCATTTTCCAACTCTAAATTGCTCCATCCTCGAGGAAAGAGTCAGAAACATGCACCTCTGGTCATATACCATATGCCAAAATCTCCAAGCTGCTATGGGAAGTCCAAAGAATGGGACACAACCGAGGCTACTGAGAAATCAAGTGTCTGATGATGAAGAACCAGAGAGTTGCACCAAGCACCATATAAAATGATGAATTGCAAATTGTATATGAAGGAACTTCATTGGAACTGAGAGTGAAAACTGCTATTGATCTTCATCCGTCTAAAACACCTCATTCTCTTAGCGAATTGGGAACAAACTTCCAACAAAGAGGAACACACATGAATACTGAGACTGCAGCTAATACGACAAGATCTAGAGACCCTGCACCCAAGCTCTGTAAGAGAAGAACAAGGTGCTATAGAAAGCAACAAAATAGATTGTCAATCTTATCCGTTGTACATGGAACCACTCGAACTAAAAGGAAATAGTCCACGGAAATTGACTCCCAAGCTGGCTCCACATTCCGCTCTGAAGGGAGGAGACCCGAACCATGGATAAGTGTCACAACTCTCCAACAGTCCCTACCTGTGTAACTAGATCACCCAAGATAGGTGACTCCAAAAGAAAATATACTTGTGAAACCTGGAACCAAATCTGGTAGAATCGAGAAGAACATCTCCCCAATTTGAAGAATGCAGACTAACTGCTAGTGGTTCCTAGTCCAAGAAAGACCAATATCCATCGATATGAAACAACATGCTAGTCTAAGGACAATGGAAGTAGGTGTGTCTTGAATGGTATAGTCTCCAGGGATCAATATGAAAGACAAGGCATAGGAACTACTCCTCGGATGCACTAGAAAGAGCAACCATCACACCACAAATCGGAAAGACGAAGCAACCACCGAAGTGGCTAAAGAAGAACATTCGCCAAGATACTTACTGCACTATGGGTTAAAGCATACCATCCAAAGCCACAAGGTATGGGCAAGGAAACCAAATATTGGAAGACACTGTGCATGGCATGAATGGAGCACCGGTAGTCAATTGAAGAAAATAACCTGGAAGCCCCCTTTGAAAGAGAAGTATCCTCAAAAGTACGCTTTGAGGTAACAACCGAGTCAACCCAACGTCGGAATGAAGCAAACACTGCCATTGAAAGCTCCAGAGCTAAAGCTGAGGACTCCCCTCAAGATAGGAGGCCCCCTTCCCGCTCAATCCTAGGAAAAGAGAGTAAGTACCACGAGAAAGAAATCTGAGACAACCTCGAGTAAAACTGCTTCCTATGTAACCGAATAGAAAAACCTGAATCTCAAAGAACTCGAGACTCAAAGAGAATCACACCATTGGGAAACTTGGACTTCTAAGAATAGGAAAACTTGAAAGGTCGTCACTTGAGGATCATGCTTGCCAAAGAAGCTGTCAAGGTTCAAGAGAACCTAGCTACTCAAGCAAACTCTGTGAGATCAAACCAAATGTCCGCCACTCCTCTGCATCTGCCAAGATCAAACGTGTAGGTACAATCGAAGACAATATGCCAAACTTCATACAAACTTGGAAGAGCACATATACTCGCACTGTTGTAATTTGCTTCTGTAAAATCTTCACCAAAAGTGTCCTTTCCACTTGTGATGAAGGGAATGTATCCACCACTCAACTGTGCAATCAATATCCAATACACAACATAACACCAAAACTCAAGGTAGGGTAAAGGAACTGCATAGGGGAAGTGCAACATGCCCATGAAGAATAGTAACATGCCAGGAAGTTGGGATAAAAAACTGCAAGGGGAAAGAACCTGCTATGTTTGTCAGCCGTGGCCAGATTTGCACCCGAAGGACTGCCCCCAAGGTTGGAGCTCTCCAAAGGGATGTATGGAAGAAGCATCCAAATGTTGCTAATTGCAGGAGTAGGAACTATAGATGTCCCCACTAACTGTCGACACTAGTGCAAACTTGTCATCCAAAGGATCTGGACAAATCTGCTATTGAACATCAAGAAAACCGCCCATAAGAGTTTGCAAACGTGTCGAACGATAGGTACCGACAAGCTCACAAGAAATCGTAAACCTGTTCCACAATTGGTACTGACAAGCTCACAAAAGGGCAAAGAAATGACCAATCTGTAGGGCCACACTACTATCGGTGAAGAGAGAACATGGAGATTGGAGTAATCCACACTCCAACAAAATCTCCTTGAAGTGTTCTCATTGTTGGCTAAGCATCTGGCACCACATGCTCCACCTCTAAACCTCATCCAAAGAAGTTGGATGATCAAACAAGAAGTGGTTCCGGAGATAAAAGTATCCCCCTCCGTGTGTATGAGCCAACTCCAACACATGCACTAGAACATGCACTTGAACTGCTGCATATCGGATGAGCAATAGTCAATTGAAGCCGGAACTGGAACTTCCATTCTAGAATGGAGAAGAGAAAAAAAAATCACTGATGTTTGCTTCTAGAAGGAAAGAGACCCCCCTATGTCATCCATAATCCACAATCTGGTACGAAATTGCAATTGAATCATCAACTTGCTACCCATCGGATAAGTAGCTCCGTCGACAATCCCAAGAAAGACGCGTATTTGCAAAAGGCACAACAAATCTCTCAATCCATATCCTCGAAGCAAACATAGCCATAGAATCTTGCTCCAAAAGTGTTGAATAAGATCCTAGTGCTATGTAAACACTTCTCTCTAAAGAAGAAGCTGGAAATGAATGGCTCCCCCTCTGGATCCAACAACCGCATGCTTGCTCCCATGCTTGCTCCCCTTGTGAGAAGGCACGACAACATGACTTTGTTTGGGAAAACGAAAGCAACCCAACACTGCTACACATCCAAAAACCTCCATTCTCCCTTCGGTGAAGAGAGGTCGGGGTAAACAAGGGTAAAGACGGGGAAGTCATAGAAGAGGATCCAAGGCCTCCACATACTCAAATCTGCCCATACTAGAGAAAAACAGCAAGCTTCTGCTCTCTTAATCAAGTCCAAAACGGTACTAGATCAACCAAATCCTAGCATCCAAGGTCGTCGTGTCACCGAGGGCCCTGAGACCATGTCAAAGGTGGCAGCGGAAGAAGCAATAAAGACAAGAACTGGCTTGTGATATGGTGGACACCTTGACTCCAATCTAGAGCACCTGTAGTGCCACATACATGAACAAGGCACATGTGGAGAAGAGATGTCACGTGTGCACTGCACTTGTGCCATGTCGACAAGCTTTTGCTCCAGTTTGGCGTCAGTCTTAGCTTAGGACCTAGCCTGGCACCCTTGTGAGTCTCTAGCAAGACGTGCATGTCCAGGCTGGTCATAGTTGCATACCCTCTCTTGCACAGTACTGCATTCCAGCATATGCACTTTACCGCGTGTGAACCGCCTCAATCGTAGGGATTATTGGTAGCCTGCTCCACCCAGCTTTGCAACCCTTTGGGGTACCAGTAGAAGGCAAAGGAGCAATGACAGAGCCTCTCCAGAAGCACAAGCAGGACCAGCGTTTTGGCACCAGCAAGGCCAGCGTTTTCCCCCTCAGCCATCAGCGTTTTCAGCATCCAGCATCGCGATTGCAGTCCTTGTCGCAGTACCCTCAGCGGTTTCAGTTTTCAGCTCATAGCCTCTTCAGCGATTTCAGTTTTCAGCCCATAGCCTCTTCAGCGTTTTCAGTTTTCACCCGTCGCCATCCCCGGCAATAGCAGATCAGCGTACAGCCTTGTCGTCGTCGTCGTCATCTACGCAATACCCCAATATCTAGCACCCCTTGCGTATTGGCTTGGCTCCTTCCTAGCTCAGTGTGGGGATCATTAGGACCCCAGTGTCCTTAGAACCCAAGTACCTTCAGTACCCAAAGTATTTTGCAGTACCAAGTACCAAGAACCCACAATACCAAGCACCAATGTGGGTTCCAAGCACCAAGTACCCGCAGTACCCTTTAGTATCTCAGTAGTACTAAGCATCTGCATCAAGTACCCATTAGCATCTCAACATCTCAGCATTTAGCCTAATTGTGCAAGAAATAAAGAAAGTACTTGCTTTGGCAATAGAGCAAGGTCCAAGGGGTGTCATCTCTCTCTCTCTCTCTCTCTCTCTCATTCAATTGAGTTCAGTTCTCTTTTGAAGTTTAGTAAAGTAACCTTGTGTTTGTGCAGAGGACTAGATCCGAGCTAAACCCTTAAAACACTTCCGTTGCACCTGACAAGAGAGACCACTGGGATGGAGAGAGACATGACATATGAGAAGTGTCACAAAGTGATGACATGGCATGAACTAAAGACCGGACTCTAGAAAGAGGGGTCAAAACCCTAGTGAAAGATGCAAAAGAAGTTTTACAAACTTTCAAGTCTGGCCGAGGGGCCTATTTTTAAAGGCTAGTTCCCACCAACTTAGGGGATCCTGTTTGATGCGACCCAAAGGGACACAGGACATTAAAATAAAAGCAGGAGGCCTTACTTGCGTAAAGAATGCTGACGTGGCATTGTGTACGGACTGCCCCGCTTTTTTTGGCAGATTGCTTACATGGCACAATGTACGGACTTCCGCGATTTGCGACGCGTTTTGCGGCAGCCGGGAATAGCGCTAGCTTTTGGGGCAGAGTGCTTTTTGACTTGATGCTTTTCATGTACTGCTTTTCGCCAAGGGCCTTTAAAAAAATTGCGAGGGCCTCTCCCGTAGATTAGCTTGGGAGCACTGCTGAGAGAAGAGGACCCTCGGACATTGTACTCTTTGGGGTCAGTCTCTCTGGGCGCGAAACTACCTGTGCTGTCTCTCTTTCAATATTGCTCAGTTCTTTCAGTTTTCTCGCGTGTGTTGCACTAGATCTTCGGCTTGGAGTATCAAGTCTATTACAGTGGTATGAGAGCTCAAACGATTCTTCTTCCACGAAGGATTCGATCGCCTTACTTGTAGCACATATGGATTCAGTCGACGAATCCCGCTAGGAGGAAATTGTGGCACCCAACCACTCAGGTTCGGGAGAGAATAATGGAGATTCAAACGGACATCGACCACCTTATGGAGATTTGGAAGAGTACGACCCATCTCCACCTATCGGATACGAAAGAATGGAGATGCAGCATCAACAACACGTCGACGCTTGTGCTCAACAGATGCTTCAGTTTTCCAAGGATCCTCAGTATGTGAAATTTTTAATCAAGCACCCACTTGACGAGATGCATTCTTGATGGCGTACCGCCATCCGTTCACCTCTAAAGTCAACCTTGAAGAAGACAATTGCATGAGCAACACCAACACAGAGGGTGAGCTCAACGGATAAATTCGATGAAGCAGTAGAACGACGAGTAAGCAGACTCATGAAGACCAAGAGGCAGCCGTGGAAACAGAATCGAGCAGCAGACTATCGTGGCTACTTGGGTTAGAAATCTGCTTTTGAGAATGCCTGAAAGACAAAGAAACGTGTGCGATTCAAGGATGTTTCCAGTTCATCCTCATCCTCTTCTGACAGTTCAGAGAGTTCTTCCTCTGATTCTAGTGAGGGGGATAGAAAGAGAAGGAAGAGGAGAAAGACACAGAGACATAGCAAAGGCAAGGAAGAGTAGATCCCATAGAAGATCTCGGAAGTACTTTGACGGATCGGATGATGATTCTTCCTCCTCAGAAAGTTCAGATTCTGATGAGCCGATGTTTTCAACAAAGAGGAAGTTCATATACGGAGCCAATGTCACATGCACATCTAACCCTATGTGTACGTGGACAAGGTACTTCATGACAAGGGTTCAGTTCAGTTCAGTTCAGTCAGTCTAGCTTAGGAAGTGTTCTGTGATGAGTGCGCGGCGGTGTGTGCAAGTGAAAGAGCACGCGAGGAAGTGCAGTGTGTTGCAGAGAGGGGAGGCGAAGGCCAGCCGGAGAGGAAACGCTAGCAGAAGAGAGAGGACTCACGTTTTTGGGGAAAACTCAATAAGTGAGTTTTGGGTTTTCCCACTTTTATTATAAGTGACCTTTAAAAAATGTGTCCAGGTTCATATTGAACCTGGACAAAGTATAAAAATGTACAAAAAGGGGTTATTTAGGCCTTTAACCCAACAACCTCCCACTTAAAGGCATAAATGGCGCCTTTAAGCTACATGACTCCCACCATCTCTATGCATAGATGATGTTGTGCTTTGGGTAAGCACTTAGTGAGAGCATCGGCTGGATTTTGTGATGTATGGACCTTAACCAATGTAATAAGGCCATCCTCAAGCACTTCTCGTATGAAGTGATACTGCACATTAATATGCTTTGTGCGTGCATGAAACATGGCGTTCTTTGCTAGACATATAGCACTCTGGCTATCACAACCAAGCATAGGTGCCTTGGCAGGCAAGCAAAACTCACTGCATAGGCGTGCTAACCAAATAGCTTCTTTAGAAGCCTCAGTGGCTGAAATATATTCAGCCTCTGTAGTAGACAATGCAACAATCTTTTGCAATCTAGAACACCATGAAACAGCACCTCCGGCAAGAGTAAATACATAGCCGCTTGTGGATTTCCGTGTATCCACATCACCAGCCATGTCAGAGTCACAAAATCCCTTCAACTCCATTGGTCCTTTACCATAGCAGAGGCATTTGTTTTTAGTCCCTTTCAAGTACCTCATAATGGACTTCACTGCATCCCAATGCAACCTGCCTGGATTAGCCATAAACCGGCTCACAACTCCCACTGCATGGGCTATGTCAGGCCTAGTAGCAACCATAGTATACATAAGTGAACCACAAGCTGAAGCATAAGGCACACTTTGCATGTCATTGGCTTCTTCCTTTGACTTAGGACAATCATCCTTGGAGATTTTAACATATGGCTGTAATGGCACACCAAGAGGCTTTGCTTCAGCCATGTTAAATATGTCCAGCACCTTTTCAATGTACTTTTCTTGTGACAAATACAATAGGCGCTTGTCTCTTTGCCGTGTAACACGCACTCCAAGTATATGTGCAGCTGCCCCAAGGTCTTTCATTGAAAACGCAGATTTCAGCTACCCTTTAAGAGCATCTACAATGCTTCTTTTCTTTGCAGCTATCAACATATCGTCTACATAGAGCACAAGAATGATCGGGCTGCCATCCTCATCACGTTTGGTATACAAACAATGGTCTGCACGGCTTCTTTTGTAACCATGTTTAAGCATGAAGCGATCAAACTTCTTGTACCACTGTCTACATGATTGTTTCAGCCCATACAAGCTTCTATTGAGCATACATACCAAATATTCCTTGCCAGGGATGACAAAACCCTTGGGTTGCTTCATGTAAAGCTCTTCTTCCACATCACCATGCATGAAAGCGGTATGTACATCCATTTGGTCCATTTCCAAATCAAGAGCAGCCACTATGGCAAACAGTACACACGCAAAGTGGTCATCTTCACAACAGGAGAGAACACCTCTTGAAAGTCTATGCCCTTGGTTTGAACATATCCCTTTGCCACAAGCCTTGCCTTATACTTGGGTTTTGCATCAACAGTTTTGATTTTATACACCCATTTGTTAGGAATAGCCTTCCTTCCTTTGGGCAATTCAACCAAATCCCAAGTATGATTAGCATGCAAAGCTTTAATCTCTTCCTGCATAGCAAGCTCCCATTTGTCGCTGTGCTCACATGTCTTTGCCTCTTTATACGTAAGAGGCTCTCCCTCATCTGTCAACATAATGTAATGCAAAGAGGGGTCATATCAACTCACAGGCCGTCTTTGATGAGTAGACCGCCTCACCCAATGATCCACATTATCCGGCAATGGGTTTACATCAGGTGGCATGACAAAATCATCAACAATGGGCTGCTGTACATCATTTTCAGCACCATTTTCAGCATTGTTTCTTGGCTGCAAATGCCCTTCAGGAGCCTCAATTTGCTGTCCAACATCATCTGGCTCAAACACCACTGGATCGTCTACATTTTCAGCCATTTGTGGTGCATCCTGAGGGTAAAAAATAGGCTTAACAGGTGGCTGGTCATACTGAAATTTCACCCTTTTATGGTCATGCTTTGAGGCACAATTGTTTTGAAGCAGCCTTGCCTCATTAAAAACAACATCCCGGCTGCGTACAACCCTTTTGAGCTGAGGTAACCAAATCCTGTAACCCATTTCGCCTTCTTCACCATATCCCATGAAGAGGCCTTTAGTGGACTTCGCATCTAGTTTCCTCCTCAACTCAGGTCTAACATGCACAAAAGCTTCGCAACCAAAAATGCGTAAGTGATCATATGAAGCAGGCTTGCCAGACCAAACCCCTCTTCAGGATGTCACCTTTCAAAGACATGTGAGGGGATCGATTGCATATATGCACTGCAGTTTTCAAAGCTTCTCCCCGAAATCCATGAGAGAGAGTAGCTGTGGATAGCATGCATCTCACCCTCTCACAAAGTGTCCTATTGAATCTTTCAGCCACACCATTAGAAGAGGGGCTGCATGGGACAGTAAGCTCCCTCTTAATGCCCAAATTTTTACAAAACTTGTTAAATTCAGCACTTGTGTACTCCCCCCCATTGTCTGTACGCAAGCATTTTAGCTTTCTACCTATTTGGGTGGTCACAAATGCATGAAATCTCTTAAACGCAACAAAGGCTTCATCCTTAGACTTAAGCAAATAAATCCAAATTTTCCTAGAATGATCATCAACAAAGGAGACAAAATAACATGCTCCACCCATAGACTTAGTAGGCATGCTACATACATCGGAATGTACAAGATCAAGCTCACAAGATTTACGAGAGACACCAGAGTAATAAGAACGCTTTACTTGCTTGCCATATTGACATTCATTACAAAAGTCAAGCTTTGTGCCTTTAGCATCAAGCTTGTTCAAAGTACAAAGCTTAGAAAGGCCCTTTTGGCTCATATGGCCAAGCCTCTTGTGCCACAACTCCGTGTGAGAGTTAATTTCAGCCAATGCAGTAAACTTGCCCAACACGGCCTTTCCATGCATGCAGTAAAGTGTCCCTTTCTTTGTGCCCTTTACAATCAGCCTTGAGCCTTTAGTCATTTTCCATGACCCTCTCTCAAACAAGATGCTGTAACCATGCATATCCATTTGACCAACAGAAAGCAGACTCTTCTTGATTCCCGGCACATATCGAACATCATGCAAGACAAGCTCATTTGTGTCATCTATGGAGAGATGCACAGTGCCAATACCCTCAATGGAACATGCATGATTGTTTCCAAGCCTCAAGGTATACATGGCCACGCTTGCCCACATCAAAAGTAGAGAAACACTCCTTGATAGGAGTCACATGAAATGAAGCATCGGAATCAACAATCCAAGTTTGGGACAATGCATCATTGACAGTCAACAAAGCATCAATAAGATCACTCATGGTGATCTGCATGTCCTGTGAATGAACATTTAGAGAGGCATCAAAGTCATAAGCATCATTATCTGACAAAGTGGCACACAAGATGTAGAGGACACAAGATGTCCTCTACATCTGACAGCTCCTCAATCACGACACTAGAAGCCACATTGGCCTTCTCTTTGTCCTTTGAGCTATCTTGTGCATCTGCCTTGACTTCCTTCTTCTCTTTCTCTTTGTCTCCACCATTCTTTTTCGTTTCTAACTCAGCTTTATAGTACCTGCAATCGGATTTCTTGTGACCTTTCCTGCCGCATTGATAGCAAGTCACATCACCCTTGCCTTTGCTTGCATTTCTCCTTTCTTTATTTTTTACTCTTACTCCTTTGTGCATAAGCATTCTTCTTTTTTGTCCTACCTCTAACCATGTTGGCAGAGCTGCCTCCCTCTCCACTTGCTTTCCTCCTGATTTTTTCATTCAAGATAGAACCCCTAACACCATCAAAGGTCAAATTGGGGTTATTGGACAACGAAACCACCAAAGTTTCCCATGACTCAGGTAAGGTCATAAGCAAGAAGATAGCTTTCAACTTATCATCAAAAGGGGGCAAGCCAGAATCCTGTAACTGCGACAAAGTACCTGCGAATAATTACAAGTGCTCTGCCGCGCTCTTGGACTCATCTAGTTGCATGCCAACAAGTTTTCGCATCAAGTGCACCTGGTTGACAGGCGGCGTATTTTCATACATTCCCTTCAACTTCTCCCACACATCAAAAGCAGTCGTTAGACCTTTCACATCAATGAAGGTCTCATCGGTCATGGCCATTTTAATGTATGTAACGGCCTTCCTGTTCATGCTAACCCATGCTTCATCCGTCATATTCTGTGGCTTCACCTGTTCAAGTGCTCCTTCGCAATCCTTAAGAAATAGGATTCATTGAATCTTGTCTTTCCAAAGATCAAAACCTGTACCATCGAACCTCCTAATCTCGAAGAGGTTCTTCACATCCAAAGAAGATGAGGCCATAGTTGCACGAAATAAGAGGGATAATACGCTGAATTTTTTGGGCAAAATGCGCAAAAATCGGAGTATAGCCTCACAGAGATGTGCACTACAGCTCCAAATGGTCACAGGAGCAATTTGGGGCAAAATAGGTCGATTTGGGCACAAAATTCAATTTCTGAAATTTATGTGTAGGAAATTTCAGCGAGCGAATTTGTGCTCGAAAACAACAAATTTAGTTGTTTTAGCCTCAAAAGATATACATAAGGCTGATACACAGCCTTTAGAAGCATGTAAGCGCAAAAGCCCCAATTTGTAGCATCAAAATTGCATGAAATTGAGCCACAAATGGTCATACATCGACAAAATTTGTCAAATGTGCGTAGATTGCATCAATTTGCACTTTCCCCAATGTAATCGCACCATAAAAACACTTGCAAAAACCTGCGCAAATCTGAAATTTGCTTAAAACACTTGTTTTAGGGCTTGTTTTTCGGCAATTTCAGTGTTTTCGGGTAGCGGGGACTTAGCAAAAGTATTCCCACACCTTAATACATCATTTGCAAAACCTGTATTTTGTTGTTATAACTTGTAATTTCTTGTTTTTGACCTAATTTCAGCCTGTTTTGGGTCAATTTGGGTTGCCGGGAGCTCTCTAGTGTTCGGGGACGAGTCCTTTGGCGACGAAATTGCAAAATCTCGCGTGAAAGTTGACCTTCTTGGCTGAAATTCAGCGTTTGCAGGTTTGGAGCAAACCCTAATCGAGGCTCTGATACCAGTTGATGAGCGCGCGGCGGTGTGTGCAAGTGAAAGAGCACGCGAGGAAGTGCAGTGTGTGTGCAGAGAGGGGAGGCGAAGGCCAGTAGGAGAGGAAGCGCTAGCAGAAGAGAGAGGGCTCACGTTTTTGGGAAAAACTCAATAAGTGAGTTTTGGGTTTTCCCACTTTTATTATAAGTGACCTTTAAAAAATGTGTCCAGGTTCATATTGAACCCGGACAAAGTATAAAAATGTACAAAAAGGGGTTATTTAGGCCTTTAAGAAGGTAGACGCATGACTATAGAAGGGATTCTTGAAGAAGATAGACGCATGACTGTAGAAGAAGTTGAAGCATTGAAGGAGCCACAGATGACTGTGTCGCTTTCGGCGCGGTCCAAAGAAGCAACTGTTGCAGACCTTTATGAAGTTCAAGTATCGCACGACCCACGCATTAGAGTGGGCCGGCGAAGAGTTCTTCACAGGATTCTAGACCCGGTTAGCGATCTCCCTCGATGCCATACAGTTCGGTACTAGTACCTCACTTTAAAAAGGAGGGGATGTCACGTGCACATCTAACCCTATGTGTACGTGGACAAGCTACTTCATGACAAGGGTTCAATTCAGTTCAGTCAGTCCGGCTTAGAAATTGTTCTGGCACTTTTGTGAGTCTGTTCCAGACCGTGCATGTCCAGGCACTTAGCATAGATGCATATCCTCTGGTTGCACACAACATGATCATCAACATTACCATCAGATTATATCAGGAGCATTTTTACAGTGCATAGACCTTTTTTCCCTATTTTAGCTAATTTTCACTTATTATTTTTAAGTGACTTTTGTTGGGAACTGGGTAGGGCAATTTGACAAGGAAGTATATAAGAAACCCTAGCGCTAGCACTTTCTTGCAGAAGAGGTAGTAGGGACCAGACATCCAACATGCACCGTCTCAGCAAGACCCCCCCCCGACATGTGAACCTAGCGTTGGTCTACCTAAAGAGATACGGGATTATTGTGTGCTGTAGAAGTCCGAGTTCATGCAACGATTAATGGGACATGCCAACCAAGAGTTTGCAATGCTTGGGCATATAAACTTGTAACAATTTGGACTGGACAAGAATCAAACAAAGGTAACAGAAGGAAGGAAAAGCAACAAAGAAGAAACCTTCAAGCCCTCGATTGTTAGTGGAGCAGCGCGTCGAATACTTCAAGGAGGGTAAATGTTACGGTTGTGTGGAACAAGGGCATGTACTTACCAAGTGCCCCAACAAAGCGCCTAAAGTATAGTCAGAGGACAAGCTAGAGGTTCCAGAGCAGCAGAGGAGCGAGCAAAGAAAGGAAAGACAAACAGAGGAGTGGTAGCAGATTTTGTGGGGACAGATTTTGAAGAGATGGACGAAAGTACAGAGCTCTGCAGAGCATGGGTAAACTACGAGATCAAGAAGCCCTCATCTTCTTCAATGGAGGAGCCAAGGCCAACTTCATCTCGATTGAATTGGCGGCTCGACTTGCAATTACGTCAGAGGAATGGGAACACCAATGGAGGCAGTTCTAGCGGCACCAAGACGGGATGTTGCCATTACACTTGTCATAGGCGAACTTCGGTTGCATTGTCAGGGGTATTTAGGGCACATTGTGTAAGGTGCAACGGAAATGAATGTTGAACTTTGCTCAAGATGAGTGCTCCAAACTGTGCTCAAGGGTTCCTTTTACTTACGGAAGTGAGAGCCTTCTGTTCCTTTAGTGAGAGAGTGCAGTGATCACAAACAAAGTGAATGGACACTGTGCGTGAAGGTGCATGAGACTTAGAGATAGAGAGAAGAGAATACGACACTGGAGATGTTGTCAAACCCTTCTCCAAGGGCCCCACTCTCGATGGCGAGAGTGGTCTACTATTGATTGCACAATCTGGTACAAGATGCTGATGCAAATCTAATGACTATGTCGAGACCGACGGTGGTGACGACGAGGATGAGGCTATCTGCTACTGTGATTTGATGTGCAACAAAGCTGTCTTTCGTGCTTGGAGTTTGCTGGATCTACTGCTCTACTGTCTGTTGAATTGGCTGATGCAAAACGCTGAAATGCTGCTCTTCTATTTGCTTGAAAAACGCAGATTTGTGGGCTGGGTTCTCTGTGCAAAAACGCTACTGAAGGCTGCTGTAAAACGCCAGGCTGAGGTTGGGAAAAACGCTAGATTTGGCTGGCTGTTGCTGCTACAAAACGCTATTTGGAGGGGTTGAAATGCTGGTGCAGAATCGCCTATGCAAGGGCTGAATGTCACAATGCTTTGATACCACTGTCACAAGGCGCGCACCACGTGCCAATAGAAAAGAATAGACTGAACAACTTTAAGCACTTCAAATAACAACTGAACTGAAATAGAGAGAGACGACATGCGACACGGAGTGGCGGAATTCCACTCCAGAGAGTATTGGCCCCAAACCTTGGCGCCCCTTTCGGTATTTCTTTATATTGCATCAACACAGTACAAGCCGGTACTCCAGACTCTGCACCTTCGCCAAGAAGCATGCCAGAGAATGAGCCCTAGCCTCATATTTAAAGGCCCTTGGCCTGAAAAGCAGTTACAGTAAAAAGCCTTTAAAACTCAAAAGCTTCTGGTCCAAAAGCAAAGCCAAAAATTGCCAGCGTAAATCAAGGAAATCCGTACAGCCTGCCATGTCATCAGCCAGTGCAAAACGCGGAAATCTGCCCTTAGGGTTAGGGTTAGGATTTCTGCAGTTTTAGGGTTTCTGGCAGCAGAATTAGGGTTTGTAGGTTTTAGGGTTAGGGTTTCCAGAATTAGGGTTTCTGGCAGAAATTAGGGTTTGTAGGTTTTAGGGTTAGGGTTTCTAGAATTAGGGTTTTAGTAGTTAGAGTTTCTGGCAAAAATTAGGATTAGGGTTTTTGCTCTCGGGCAACCACGTCATCACTTTGTGACACTTCTTCTGTTACTTGTTCTTCTTAGGGTTTAGGCCCCTCGGCCGGTAGCTCTGTTCTTCAGTAGGTCGACACGTCAGCAGTTTGTTACATCTCCCCTTCTTGAAAGAGAGTAATCGTCCTCGATGACAACATATCTGCAAAACATTTCAAGTTAGCTCAAAAATCTCTGAGGGACATTTCGAGGGACAATCAGTTTGCTCTTTTTATTAAGGAGTTAGCTTCTCCTTTCTGCTCTTTTGATCAAGGAGTTAGCTTCTCCTTTCGGTTGTTTTGATCAAGGAGTTAGCTTCTCCTTTCCTCCATATCAGAACTCTTGATATTCTGGCGTAGTAAAATTAGCCATCACACCCAGACCGTACTGATCTTCCACGGGTGTCTTGATGCACTAAAATTACATACCCAGGCTATCTCATCCAATTAGGAATATTCAGTAGTTGGCACATCACAATGTAACACAAATGCTCACATACGCATGTTACAAGACATAGAAACATAAAGTCGCCGATGAATGCTCCCCTTGCAAATAACCATCCAGGTCCGGGCCATGAGCTGTTCAACGACTCCCTCATCACTCCTCCCGCAAATAACCTAAAAAGGTTTGGGCCATGAGATATAGAGGTCTTTTACAACCAAACGCCCCCCAGACCGCAGCCTGTGTCGTTTGGAGGTGCTGAGAGTAACCACTCCGGCATAACCATCCAAGTCCGGGCCATGAGTAATAACAACAATACTTCCCCCGTAAATAACCACAAGGGTCCGGGCCATGAGTAAAAACAACACTTTTCAATCATTCAATACTCCCCCCGCAAATAACCACAAGGGTCCGGGCCATGAGTAAAAACAACACTTTTCAATCATTCAATACTCCCCCCGCAAATAACCACAAGGGTCCGGGCCATGAGTATGAACAAGCATTCTCAAACATCATTTCTCACTTCTCCACCCGAGAGTAAAATCACCAATCATTGAAATCAGTATCAAACCAGAGTCAAACAATTCAAATCGGCACCAAAACAGGTTGAAAATAGATAGCATCCATTTCAAACAAATTCCAAAAAGGATCACCAAACAAGTTCTCAAACAGATTTGAAACTTAAAAAAAGCAATCTCGACATCAATCGAGCTCAAAAAGTCGACCGACTTTCCATCCTGGAACCTGCACCAAAAATTAGGGTTAGGTTCATTTCGTAAGGTCGTAGCCGAGCACAGCATGGTCCATCAGCTCTTGGACAGATAGTGTTTCGTTGGTAGCGATGGTAGTCCCAAGATAGCAATCGCACTGGATCTCCAAGGTCATCTGCTCGTGAAGAGACATCTACTGAAAGATGTCGAGAAATTTCAAGTTATAATTTGCTAGGGTTTCCATGGCTAGCATTTCATGATACCCCACTCTGCCAGAAGTTGCACTCTGAAGGAAGATGTCAGAAACCATATAACTTCGGGCAAAAATTTTCTTGAAAGCTTGCCAAGTACTTGGAGTATGCTGCTTGGTAGCTGTAGACATCAACATCTGCATGGCACTGCTTCTGAAAAAAAAACAATGACTTGAAACAAATTTGGATTCTTCTCTTGCAAGTGATCTTAATTGGCTTATGCCCTGTAAGACACTGTGGTGAAGACGGGAGCGCGCCCGGTGCGCGATGAAGTAAGGATGGGAGTGGCTAATAAGTCCGGGTTGGGGGATCTTCCGGGTTGGAGGGCGAAGATCTCTCAAATATAGTTCCATCAATAGCTCTATCTGCTCTTTTGTAGGACCGGTATGCTTTTAGAAAAGCACACGCCTGATGCTCTGATACCACTATCACAAGGCGCGCACCACGTGCCAATAGAAAAGAATTGACTGAACAACTTTAAGCACTTCAAATAACAACTGAATTGAAATAGAGAGAGACGAGACGCGGCACGGAGTCGCGGAATTCCACCCCATAGAGTATTGACCCCAAACCTTGGCGCCCCTTTGGGTATTTCTTTATATTGCATCAACACAATACAAGCCAATACTCCAGACTCTGCACCTTCGCCAAGAAGCATGCCAGAGAATGAGCCCTAGCCTCATATTTGAAGACCCTTGGCTTGAAAAGCAGTTACAGTAAAAAGCCTTTAAAACTCAAAAGCTTCTGGTCCAAAAGCAAAGCCAAAAGCTGCAATCATAAATCAAGGAAATCCGTACAGCCTGCCACGTCATCAGCCAGCGCAAAACGCGGAAATCTGCCGTTAGGGTTAGGGTTACGGTTTCTGCAGTTTTAGGGTTTTTGGCAGCAGAATTAGGGTTTGCAGGTTTTAGAGTTAGGGTTTCCAGAATTACGGTTTCTGGCAGAAATTAGGGTTTGCAGGTTTTAGGGTTAGGGTTTTCAGAATTAGGGTTTCAGTAGTTAGAGTTTCAGGCAGAAATTAGGGTTAGGGTTTTTGCTCTCGGGCAACCACGTCATCACTTTGTGACACTTCTTCTATTACTTATTCTTCTTAGGGTTTAGGCCCCTCGGCCGGTAGCTCCGTTCTTCAGTAGGTCGACACGTCAGCAGTTTGTTACACTGAAAAGTGCTGAGTGCTGAGTCTGTTGTTGGCGGAAATCCCTTGCTGAAAACACCAAGGATCAAGGCTGAAAACGCTGAAGTGACCTTGTAGAAAAACACAAGGCTGATGGGTTCTTGTTCTTGCTTGAGAGGGTGCCTATTGAGCAATGCTCCTGCTGCCTCCTTTGCCAGAAAGTGCTAGCGTTGGTTTGCTTATATACTATCTTAGCAAAATTGCCCTACCTAGTTCCCAACAAAAGTCACTTAATAAATAAGTGAAAAATGTCAAAAATAGGGAAAATAGGTTTAATGCATTGGAAAATTCCCCTGATGGATTCTGATGGTAATGCTGATGATCATGCTGTGTACAATCGGAGGATATGCATCTAATCTAAGTGACTGGTCATGCACGGTCTGCGAACAGACTCACAAAAGTGCCATATCACTTCCTATTCTAGATTGACTTGACTGAACTGAACCCTGGCCATGCTGTAGCTTGTCCACGGACACATAGGGTTGGATGTGTCACGTGACACTCCCTCCTTTTCAAAATGAGGTACTGGTACCAAATTGTATGGCGTCGAGGGAGATCGCCAACAATATCCGGAATCCTCGAAAGGACTCTTCGTCGGCCCACTCTGAGGTGTGGGTCGTGCGATACTTGAACTTCATAAAAGTCTGCAACGCTTGCTTCTTTGGGCCGCGTTGAAAGTGACACAAAATCATCTGTGGCTCCTTCGATGCTTCAACTTTGTCTATGGACGTAGGTCCATCTTCTTCAAGAATCTCCAAGGCTGAAAATTCCTAAAACCACTTCTAACACAAAAACATGAACATACCTATTCCATGTAAAGTGACTGGAAAAAATCTCGTCTTCCTCAAAGACTGTGCATGCAATGTAGATGAACAAATAGATGGAATGTCAAACCATTCACCACACATACGCAAACAATGAGGTCGAAACTTGTCTTTCTGATCCAAATCAATCAACTGTGGCAATTCACAACGGAAATGCCCATGCTTGGTGCTCATACTTTCTTGTGCTCTTTCTACAACTGTGTCGTGCCAAGGAAGAGACATGGAATGTGACTTCCTTGAATGCAAACATTTCATCTTTTCATTAGAAATCCACATACATCCGTGCTCATCCATGAGTGAAACGTGCTCAATGTACAATATGTCATGCCTAGGAAAAGGGATCACATAAAGATGCTGACTAAAATACAGGAAACTATCACGAATGAAACACTCGTATAATGCGTGCTGATTAATCATGCGAACACATAATACTTCCTATGAGGGTTCTTTGGACCTAGGCTCGAGAGCCAAGATCGGTTCTTCGTGGTTGATCGAATCTTCCTGTGGGGTTTTTGTGGACCTCGACTCGAGAGCCAAGATCGAGTCTTCGTGATCGATCGAATCTGCAACGAGGTTACCCTGCACTAGACAAAGTATCAACTAAACCATTATCCTTTAGAACAATCACGTCATTTTCATGCATCATGCAAATCAACATGCTTGTCATTGTCATTCAAATCATCATGCTTATCATTATCATTCAAGTCATCATGCTTATCCTCATGCGAATCCTGTGTGTCATGCTTGGGAGAAGAAGAGACTAAGAGAGTCTCCTTTTCCCGAATCTCTTCAATCTTCGCTTGCACATTAGAAATGAGAGAGGAAGAATGAACAACGTTCTTGCGATCCAATTTTGTTTTTCTTTCTGCGTACGTGCGATCAAATTCTTTGGCCTCCAAGCGTAATTGCTCGCGCTCACGCTCCATGGTTGCCATTCTTGCTTCGTGCCACGTTGTCATCATGTCCATCATCTTTTTCCACCAAGCCTCCATAGGATCTGGTGCAATCCTTGGCGTAGATGGGGAAGGGGGAGGGTTAGAAAAACCTCTTGGTGGGGAAAATTCTTCTTCGCCTCTCTCATGCTCATCACCTCCAAGCGAAGTATCCATTCCGCTTCGAGTGATGACCATCCACTGAAGTCGAGGGTTCTTGTGGGTTCGTGTTGTCTTGGGTTCTTAAGGTCACGAGGAACTTGGGTTCTTGGGGTTCTTGAGTTCTTGAGGTTCTTGCGGGTCTTGAGGTTCTTCTTTCGCTTGCCATCTGTGTTGGCGGCCTTGCGCTCACACCAAGGTTGCTTTTTCCCACCTCACGTTGATTGGCCGGCCGCTAAGTGCGTGGTCCGCTCTCAATGAGTGAAAAGAGGCACAAGGGGAGGTTGGACAAGCCCTTCTTTCTTGGGTTTCCTGTCACTCTTCAAAAACACGATTAGGAATCAACACGCCCAAGAGGACTTAGGTTATGTGCGACCGCAACAAGCAAAAAAAATAAAATTATGTGGTTCTTTCCTTGAGTGATACAGAACACCGCCAAAGCTGTGATACCAATGTAAGGTGCAGCGGAAATGAATGTTGAACTTTGCTCAAGATGAGTGCTCCGAACTGTGGTCAAGGGTTCCTTTTACTTATAGAAGGGAGAGCCTTCCGTTCCTTTAGTGAGAGAAAAACAAAGTGAATGGACATTGTGCATGAAGGTGCATGAGACTTAGAGATAGAGAGAGAGAAGAGAATACGACACCGAAGATGTTGTCAAACCCTCCTCCAAGGGCCCCACTCTCGATGGCGAGAGTGGTCTACTATTGATTGCACAATCTGGTACAAGATGCTGATGCAAATCTAATGGCTATGTCGAGACCGACGGTGGTGACGACAAGGACGAGGCTATCTGCTACTGTGACTTGATGTGCAACAACGCTGTCTTTCGTGCTTGGAGTTTACTGGATCTACTGCTCTACTGTCTGCTGAATTAGCTGATGCAAAACGCTGAAATGCTGTTCTTCTATTTGCTGGAAAAACGCAGATTTATGGGCTGGGTTCTTTGTGCAAAAACGCTGCTGTAAAACGCCAGGCTGAGGCTGGGAAAAACGCTAGATTTGGCTGGCTGTTGCTGCTACAAAACGCTATCTGCAGGGGCTGAAATGCTGGTGCAGAATCACCTATGCAAGGGGCTGAAAAGCGCTGAGTGCTGAGTCTTTTGCTGGCGGAAATCCCTTGCTGAAAACACCGAGGATCAGGGCTGAAAACGCTGAAGTGGCCTTGTGGAAAAACGCCAGGCTGATGGATTCTTGTTCTTGCTTGAGAGGGTGTCTGTTGAGCAATGCTCCTGCTGCCTCCTTTGCTAGAAAGTGCTAGCTTTGGTTTGCTTATATATTCTCTTAGCAAAATTGCCCTACCTAGTTCCCAACAAAAGTCACTTAATAAATAAGTGAAAAATGTCAAAAATAAGGAAAATAGGTTTAATGCACTGGGAAAATTCCCCTGATGGATTTTGATGGTAATGCTGATGATCATGCTGTGTGCAACCGGAGGATATGCATCTAATCTAAGTGACTGGTCATGCACGGTCTGCGAACATACTCACAAAAGTGCCGGATCACTTCCTATCCTAGACTGACTTGACTGAACTGAACCCTGGTCATGCTGTAGCTTGTCCACGGACACATAGGGTTGGATGTGTCACGTGACACATTGAATATTACATCATGCCTTTGGAGGGGTGTGACGTCCTTTTGGGAATCCCCTGGTTTCACAAGACCAATGCTGTGGTCGACTATAGGGCAAGGAAAGCAACTTTGAAGAATGAGGAGGGTAGAGATATAATTCTTGATGTAAAATTAAAGGGCGAGTCCGTTTCACTTGTATCGTCTTTGGCCATTTCCAAAGTAATGAAATCCAGTCTGTTTATTTACTTGATGTACTTACATGAGTTAGATGACAAGAAAACACCAAATTTGTCCAACCTTGAGAAGGGATTGACAAGACTTTTTGCAAGCTCAAGTTGATTGTTTCTCCGAAAGCTTACTAGGATAGTTACCTCGTTAGCGTCCTAAAGATGACACCATTGATTTGATTCCCAATAGTACGCCACCGAATCGGCCACCTTACCGAGTTAGCAGAGCCCAAAATGAGGAATATGAATCAAGTGAAGGAGTTTGTAGAGAAGGGTCTCACTTCCAAGACTCAGAGTGGGCATGATGGCATTTGGACAATCATTGACAGATTTAGCAAATAGGCTCATTTTGTTTCGGTAAAGAAGACAATTAAACCATATCATTTGGCTAAACTGTTTGTCTCGTAGATTTTTGACTACATGGTATGCTTTTGCAGATTTAGGAGAAGATCAATGATGTATCCTTTAAACTGAACCTACTTGATACTTTGGAAGATTCAGAATGCGTTTTATGTGAGTCTATTCAGACCTTTCGAAGGTGAAGTGCTAGTCGATAGGGAGCAAGAGGAGCAGCCCGAAGTGGAAGAGATAGAGGAGATTCTCATTCTAGAATAAGTCCTGGCTCACAAGGAAAGGAAAGTGGAACGTAAGCTGACACGTCGGTATTTAGTCAAGTTCAGGAACTACCCGGCTTTGGATGCAAAATGGATGGAGGAGGAGGACCTAACAAATACTCCTCAAATTTTAGAGCTTTAACTTGAAGCTTTTGGTCTAGCATTGACTATTCCAAGAGTTAGCGATGAATCAACAAGTTGAATTTGGTGCGGTGAGGTAGAAGATTTGAAGCTAAAAACACACTCAAAAAGAACAAAACTCCAGCCATGAAAGATTCACATTGACTGTCTTTGTAGTAGGCTACAGTGTCACTTTCACAAGACACACAGTTAGTACAATTGGTCTAGGCTGGTTCACGCTGGACGGACTCTCTGGGCCGGGCAGTGACATGTGGCAACAGAGATACGGATTGGTCTAGTGGACATCGTGGCCAGGTCACCACCATTCAGTTTGGAGATAGATTAGATGGCTGACATTTATGAGCCGTTGGTGGCTCTTTATGGTGGTATATGTGAGTAGTAGCTGTTGGGTCCGGATCATCATCTTGGAGATATATGGTCCAACATCGTCGTCTAGAGTAGCGAGTCTATACACAGAACACTGCTTCACCATCCCTGCACATCTGAGCCTCGATACCCCATTGTACCTGTGAGTCCTGGGCTGGAGCTGAGTGTGGTGCCACGCCAGAGTCTGTATCAGTTCTTTGAGATAGTCGAGTTATATGTTGTGGTCTGCTGTTGTGTCTGTGTGAGCTCAATTGTTGTCTATTTTTTCCTTGTTTTCAGTCTGTTTTGAGCGAGATTGTCACGCACATTACATTGAGGAGCACCCATTGTAGAGAGCACGGCCCATTATCCGCGCTACAGGTGCTCTCATTTTGGCGATCACGGTGGGACCTCAACTGAAGTCTCACTCTCTGTTGAGAATACAAATAGTGAAGCTAGTGGTTTTTACCTAGCTTCGCCTACCTTGCCTTGCACTGTGTGATCTGCTGGTCTGGTCTCCTCTCGCCCTGGTCCAACTGGTCTAGTCCTCTCTCGCCCTGGTCCAACCAACCCTCGTCCCTAGACTAGTCCTTTTTCGACCCTCGTCTAGTCCTCCTCGACCCTAGTCAAGTCCTCCTCGTCCCTGGTCCAGCCTGGGTCTAGTCACTTGCCTGGTCTAGTAGAGTCTAGATCTGTCTCCAGCCAGTTAAAGGTTTTCTTGCCCAAAGCTTGGTTGGATTGGTGGTCATTGCATGACACATACAAGGCGGTCAGTCGAGCGTCAAAGCGCACTACTGAGTCCTCTGAAGTACTACAACAGAAGACGACCCTTGGTACCTAGTAGAAGTCCATTCACTTCATCACCCATACCTCAACATACGACATCACCCATTCCTCCATCCTATTCCACATCTTCCAGATCATCTTCCCCAGTAAAGCTCTCTTCTATTCTCTTACAGCAGGCTATTGAGCAACGGGCCATGGAGGCGTTGGCTAGTGTTTTGGCCAAGGTAAACATCAAGTTTCCTACCTTCAAAGGACTCTCTTCAGAAGATGCTGACGACCATGCAAGGAGGTTTGTATCTCTCTGTAGGGGTCGTGGTCTTAATAGAGAAGATGCTTATTTGGTACTCTTTCCATCTACCTTGGATGGCTCAACAGACAAATGTTACAGCCAGTTTGCAGAGAACCATTTTGCAACTTGGGCAGCCTTAAGGCAACAATTCTGTGCAGCATTCAAGCCAGGTGACTACCAAGAGAAGGTTTTGGATGAGTTAGCCAACATGGTGCTCCAGCCAGATGAGGCTTTTGCAGAACTTATGACTAAAACCAAGTCTCTGGTTGCCAAGCTTCCCCAACAACCCAGTGAATTTATGGTTAAGAAGTGGGTGGAGAAGGCGCTTCTTAAAACTTCTCAACAAAAACTCCGAGAGAGTCTCCGACCCGACGCCACTCTGGAGGAGTTCATCGTAGCTGCTAATAGGATAGAGGGGGCTAGGAAGCTGTTCAATGACTCCCCTCACATAGAGACCCCCTCTGTGTTTTCGGAAAGTCTTGCTGATCCATTGACTTCTTTACGTAGAGAACTTGAAGCCTTAAAACTACAACGCGCTCTTCAAGAGGAGAAATCAATCTCTCTTCGACAGGAGAAACCACCACATCTTGAGGCTTTGGATCAAATCAAGAAAGAGCTAGAAGAGCTTTGGTCTCAACAGGAGGCTAAGGCTATGGTATGGTGCAGCTCGTGTTGCTCTCCAAGACATCCTCCACAGGACTGTCCCCTTCGGGTTTACTGCCACTTCTGTGAAAAATTTGGACATGAGGACAAGGATTGTTACTACCTCAAGGGATTGCGACAAATACAACAAAGTCTTGGTCCTACTCTTCAACAAGGGCCAACACCTGCATCCAACATAGTTTCTCCCTGTGGCCATCCACACCGTATGCCACCTTTGTTGACAGCCCCTCCTATGCAAGGTATGCAAAGTACTTTTCCGTCTCAGAGCTTTTATCATACCCATGCTCCCTCATCACCTCAAAACTTCTATGGCTCCACCTCCAACTTCATGCACCAGGAGCAAGGACCACCTCGCCCTTCGACTCGCCCATTGAATCGGCCCATTTTGTGCTACAGATGCGGGGAATATGGTCATTACCAAAGCAAATGCCCTCTGCCGGAAGGGTCCCCTCCCTGCCGTCATTGCCCCGAAATGAAGGATCACTACAGTAAGGATTGCCCTGAAATTCGTGCATCCACGGCTTCGCATCCAAGTCAAAGCCAGAATGAGTTTGCCTTTCCCAAGCTCAATTTGATAGCAATTAGCACCGTTTCTCAGCCGCCCCCTTCTACCCACGTGGTTACCCCTCAAAATAAGCCGCCGCAGTTGGTAGAGGAGCCATCGGGCGTCCTCATCCGGGCCCAAAGAGCCGCTCTCGGTCTTAGCATTCTAGCAAAGTCAACTCCCCCACACATTCTCACACCAGTGGATACCCTGCCTTTAGCTGTTAACAAGCCATCCCCCAGTGCTATGAAGGAATCGAAATCTTTGCTCTCCGATATTGATGAAGCTTTCTTGGAAGCAGTTTCAGATCTACAGAAGATCAAGGTACCAGAGAAACCACTGGTAGAATAAGAAAAGCTTACAACAAAGACAGTCTTGAAGAACACTTTCCAACAAGTGTCCCTCTATGACATGTTGCGGCTAGATGCGAGTTTCAGAAGTGACACCCTTGCAGTTATTCAGTCACTTTACCCTGGAGCAGGTCCTAGTAGCGGGCACCTCCCAGTGCGACCGTCAGAGTCCTATATGATATCCAATCCCGCTGCTACACTCACTGATTATAGAAGCCCTCGCCTGACAGTGTCCGTTTTTGGGTCGGCAATTCTCGGGAGTGATAGTGGATGGTGGATTTGGCATCAACTTGATGCCCGAGTTCACTATGTTAGCTCTAGGTCTACAGCCTACTCGCGCTGCTCCCTTCACAATGGACAAGACTTTACTTCAAACTTGGATTTTGTTGTGGTTCGTCTTCCCGAGGTTGAGGGCGGATTTCCCTTGCTCATTGGAAGACCATGGTTGCGACACACTAAAGCACTTCATGATTGGGGAAACGATGCAATGTGGATACATACTTCTGGCTCCTCGATGCAACCCATTCTCTTAGAAGGAGGTATGGATCCTGTGGTGCAGCAAGTTTCTTTGTCAATGGAAACCAACCCTGAACAAGAACAACCTACTACACCTGAAGGTCAGACGAAGATCTGCTGGAGTGGTTGGAAGCTACCAAATCTATGCCGTGTTATGGAGTCTCTATTTACTCCTTGCCTCTAGGTACACTCTCTTCCAATGTTTCCACAGTAACTAAACCTAATGAGCCACCTGAGACAGTTCAAAGTTTGAAGGTCATAGAAGCTGCTCCTTATACGCCCTTGGTGGAAGCCTTTGGATTAGGTGAGCCTATGAAGAATCATAGAAGCGGAAAGAAATCCCCTCTACAGGAGTTCACCAACCTTCATCATCAACCCCATCTGCTTCTCCAACCAGAACAAAGCTCTCCTCTGTGTCTAGCGAACTCCCTTCACGAAGCTTCCTTAAGACGGGATACAACAAAAACAATATTGTTTTCAAGCTTGATGATGTCCCTGATCATCATATTTATCTGCTGGAGTGCCATCTTCCCTCACTACCCCTTGCCCACTCACCCTCTCCCTCTACCTACCCCTTGCCCCCCTTCTCTCTCCCTTGCCCCATACCTAACCCTCGTTCCCCCTCTCTCCCTCGCCCCCCCCCTACCCACCCCTCACCCTTCCCCACCCCTCCCCACCTCTCCCAACTCGCCCCTACCCATCCTCACACACACTCGCCCCTACCCACCCCCTCTCTTGCCCTCGCCCCTACCCACCCCCTACTCGCCCCTACCCTTTTCCCCCTCGCCCCTACCGACCCCCTACCTAGCCCTCGCCCCTATCCACCCCCTACCTACCCCTCCTCCCCCTACCTAGGCCTTGCCCCCTACCTAACCCCTACCTACCCCTCTCCCTCAGTGTTGTGAAGAAAGTGTTGCAAGGTTATCTGCAAGCATGGACCAGGTCATTTTCCTCTCACTATGGTTATGGAGGATAAAGATGCGCTGGAATCAAACTGAGCTTATCTCTTTGCTGTAGAGCCTCATTCTCCATTGCCAAATGCAATCATACATACTGGGTTCCTGCCTATTTAAAGGCTTAAGGCGATTCCAAGCAGTGCAATGTTTTTAACTCCACTTTTGAGGTATGTAAGGTCATGGGCCTAGCACCTGAAGCTGCTTCAGGAAAGATGTACGGATGCAGTACCTAGTGGTTTTCCTTCACAATTTTTTCAATATTCCTCGCACCGAGACGGTGAGCGGTCTTGTGGTGGGCAACCTGTAGCAGGCTACAGTGTCACTTTCACAGGACACACAGTTAGTACAATTGGTCTAGGCTGGTTCACGTTGGACGGACTCTCTGGGCTGGGCAGTGACACGTGGCAGCAGAGATACGGACTGGTCTAGTGGACATCGTGGCCAGGTCACCACCATTCAGTTTGGAGATAGATTAGATGGCTGGCATTTATGAGCCGTTGTTGGCTCTTTATGGTGGTACATGTGAGTAGTAGCTGTTGGGTCAGGATCATCATCTTGGAGATATATGGTCTAGCGTCGTCGTCTAGAGTAGCGAGTCTATACACACAACACTGCTTCACCATCCCTGCACATCTGAGCCTCGACACCCCATTGTACCTGTGAGTCCTGGGCTGGAGCTGAGTGTGCTGCCACGCCAGAGTCTGTATCAGTTCTTTGAGATCGTCGAGTCATATGTTGTGGTTTGTTGTTGTGTCCCTGTGAGCTCAGTTGTTGTCTATTTGTTCCTTGTTTTCAGTGAGATTGTCACGCACATTGCACTGAGGAGCACCCACTGTAGAGAGCACGACACACTATCCGAGCTACAGGCTTTTGAGCTAGTTTTTGGCCTTTGTCTGTTTTGTAGGCGTAATCGCGGACGATTACGCCTTCTTTCAAGAGGGGGGTACGTCACAACTCGTTGATGTGGCATGGCCCATGGAGAACATACCTTGGAAAGCCAATGAAAGCCCTAAAACTACAAACATGCTGACGTGGATAAATGGTACGAACAACAACCCAAAAAACGCGAAACCCCAGGCTGATGTGGTAAGCTGTACGGCAGGCCCCAAATAACGCGGAGCATGCTGCCATGGCATTGTATGGATTTCCATGGATTGCTTTTGGTGTCAGCTTTTTGGGCGAGTAGCTTTTGGGGATGTAGAGCTCTTTTCAAGGCCAAGGGGCCTTTAAATATGTAAAATGGGCTCTTACTCTGGCATTCCAAGTTGGTGGAAGCACAAAAGAGCTGGACATTGTACTTGATGTGAAGCAATAAAGAAAGAAATACCGGAAGGGGCGCCCAACTTTGGGGCCAATGCATCTGGAAGCGGAACTTTTGCCGCTTTGTGTGGACTCTCTTCTTCTTCTTCCTCTCTCTCTCTCTCTCTATTCAAGTTCAATTGTTGCAGTTTGTTTGTGTGTTGCTATTGATTTCTCGCTTGGATGTCCAAGCCTGTTACAGGATGGAGCTAGCTAGTCTTTTTCATATCATGGTTGTACTCCCTTGCGCATACAGTTTCACACCCATTAGAGTAGAGCTCTATCCCTCTCACCCATACACATGTACACACCCCTCACGTACACCTCATGTAGTCTATTTTACTTTGTAGCATGTTTATTTTTAGCACTTTTGTCCTTCTTTCTGGATACCCATAGGGCACACGCATGTACGTTGTTTTGTCTCTTTGGCCTCTAGAAGACGTTAATAAAGCTTTTTGTGTTTCTTTCTTTCTTTCTCTCTCGCATGTGTTCCTCCATTGCATGCATGACTTTGACATGGTATGGGCATGTTCTCCCGAAATGCTGGGTTGATTTTGTGTCGTGAGACATAGTTGAAAAGTTGAAGTGAATTTAATATTGCATCTAAGCATTTGTAGTAGAAGGTTCACAAAGCAAACAGCAATGAAAAACCCAGAAGATAATTGTACAAAACTGTGAACAATCTGTATGAGGCCTTTTTGTGAGTTTATTACTTATTGATATTAACTTGATGTTTATTACTTATTGATATTAACTTGATGTTTTCTGGTCTGTTCAGATATGGCGCGTTGATCTTGGGATTCTTTTTCAGCTCCTCCAGACTTACAAAGCATGGAGCTGAAGTCAAGAAGGAATTGGAAGGGGTTGACTACAAACATGGGGGACAACGCAACTGGTATACATTGTTTTTTTGTTTCTGGATGAGATGAATGCATGGCCATCAAAAGTCCTAGGTTTTCAAGCTGGAGGTGTGAATTAGAATGAAATGAATGCATGGCTATCAAAAGTTTAAGTTGGAGGTGTTGATTGTAAGACGCTCTCTTGCCAACGATAATGTCTTGCTGACCGTGACAACTCGTTTACGTATGTTGTCGAATTGTTTGTTTTTGAGCCAAGTAGGTAAAAGAACTACACACTTGTAATTTGATGGAAATTGTAAGACGGTTGGATTGCAGCACTGGGTGTAGATGCATGTACAATTTGAACACTGCCTGCAAAGGGAAATGTAAAATTGGCAAAGCGATTTTTATGGGTGTTGGGCAGGGCTAGCAGTAAACAATTAGCTCCATGCCCTTGCACTTCGTTTTGATTTTTACAAATTTTCGCTATGTATTTCAGCAAGCACATTTTTTAATGCATCTCTTATCATCGTTGTCTTGCTAAAGTCAGGTTGCAGGTTCTAGTCAATAGCTCCATAGCTACTGTTTTGTCTGTGTTGACAGCCTACTACACGAATTGGGAAGACAAGTGCCTAGATTCAATGAGCTTTCCATTGATAACTGGATTTCTTGGAGGAATTTTGGGACACTATGCCTGCTGCAATGGGGATACATGGTCTTCAGAGATTGGAATATTAAGTAAAAGTCAGCCACGCTTGATCACTACCATGCGGGTATGTTGTCTTTTGGAGGATTTGAAATATTGCATGGAAGGCTACTTGTATCAGTTTGTACAGGCTAGTGGTTTAGAGAACAAAATGAAGTGATTTATCTTATGGCTTGTTTAAGAGCTTAATTTAGAAATGGGAATTTTTGGTGACGTAATCAGACACTCTTGTGGCATACAGAGCATTAGTAAGTTTGAAGACCCTGAATACCTTCTTACTTTTTTTTTTTGTTTAGAAACAAATAAGATAATTTAATTTAATTTCTTTATCCTATTTTTTTCTTGTGTGCCTTGCTTTTGTGTTTTTGTGAGCTCTTTTAGCCTCGTGTATTTCGTAAGTTTGGACTTTTTTGACCTTATGAAAGGATACTTTCTTGCTATTTCTTTGTTTGAGGGCATCCAAGTGGTACACTAGCAAAGCTTGCCAGAAAACGGGCATCTGTGCCTAGTTTTCTGGTCATAAAAATTCGCATTCTATTTTGTAATGTCTTAAGTGGATGTTCACAAAGTGCATTGTGAAAGAACATTTATGTATTCAATCAATGACTGAATCTTTAGCATCAATGCTAATCTATACATGATAAGTATGGCACTCACTCTTCTGGTTGAAGTGTTGAGGCATCCATCATCTCCAAGTCTGACCTTAAAAGTGGAACGCTCTACAGAGGACTCTTCTATAACTGTTTGTGCTTGATGCTTTTTAATTTGGATCGGAGGGGGTTGGGCAGTCTGCTTCAGGAAGAAAGTCTAAAATCCTTCTTAAGTGATTCTTTTTCCAATCCTGATTAACTTGTAAATTGTTTTTACCATTCAAATTGTTGCATTCATTATATTGCAGGTAGTGCAACGTGGTGTGAATGGGGCGGTCACTCTGTTGGGTCTCCTTGCAGCAACCGCTGGTGGAGCTGTCATAGGTCTCATCTTTGTCCTCGTCGGGCTTATGACTGCCAAATGCGAAGGCCCATTAGCATATAAGCAATGGTTGGCCCTCCCATTAGGAGCCTTTGCTGGCCTTTTTGGAAGTGTGTGTGACTCTCTCTTGGGTGCAACTGTGCAGTACAGTGGTTTTTGTGTAGTGAGGAAGAAGGTTGGTGGAAGTCCTGTTAAGATGCAAGGATTGAGCTTCTGTTCTGGGAGGTAATGAGGGTATGCCATGTGTTTTCTTAACAGGTGGTTGAAAAGCCTGGGCCTACAGTGAAGCGGATAACTGGACAAGACATCCTTGACAATAATGGAGTTAACTTTTATTCTGTGCTGATTACCACCATAGCTACTGCTGCGATTAGCCTATACATCTTTTGAGGCAAGTGCTATTTCGTTGGATTCTTCCTCTTTAAGAGTGTAGTGCTGAGATGTTTGTCTTCTGAGCAGGTTCTTTTATCTGCTGACTACATTTAGAAGGGTAAACCACATAGCGAGCGCTTGGGAAGCCACATACTTGTTTTTTAAAACAAGTGCTTACAAACCAGTAGTATTGGGCAGGAGCAACCAAACTTAAACAATACCATATGTTGCCATGATTCTTGCAAAGAGTCAGCCATGCTCGGCATTTCATGGAAGATCGAGTTCCATCTTCCATTTTAGAGCTACTATAACAGTCACTGCAAAGCTGTTTGGAAAGTAATGGTAATATAATTGGTGGCATTATTTATAGCTGCTTGCTGAATATGTTTAGGTCACATACCTATGATGATTGCTCTCATTGTTCGTGCCTTGTGGTCGATTACACATCTGGTCATGCCCTTATGCACAACCTTCCCTTGTTGAAAGCCAATTTACCCATACATCTCTCATTTTTCAAGAAATGATGAAGATATGAAGTTGTAGGGTTCACTTGGCTTGTGTATGTACATGTGCGCGTTGTGGCTCATGTGCATTGAGAGAGAGAGAGAGAGAGAGAGAGAGAGAGAGAGAGAGAGAGAGAGAGAGGGTACAATTGATGATGACATCTCATCATCATCATAAAAGGTACAAATATGAATTCATCATCCTAACTAAACCTCTTAACTGTATTGAAATGGAAAAACTCCTCATGATCGTAAGCTTTGTGAGTCCTCATCATCCTAACATCTCCGTTAGTGGGTTGCCTTGAGAGGGAGAGACACTCCAAAAGTCGTTGTGCATTGTTCTTGCAGTGACATGTGAGGATGGCCCGAATTTGCTGGTGGTGATGAAGTTGTGGACGCTTCTCTCATGTTGCAGAGCCTTGGGTAGGCAGGTGGACTTTGTTGGAACTTCTGGAGGTTCTCTGTGCCGATGGTCTAAGCACTGATGCTCTCTTATCTCTCAAGTGTTTCTCCATGGCGCCTAAGCTCAAGTAGAAAGAGCCTCAAAATTTGTAATTTGGCGCTTGTGATAGATGTATGTCTGTGTATGGTGGGCATATAATAATCCCGTATGGACAAGAATGCAGAAGATGACTGATAATGTTCCATTTTCGCGCCCAACGGTTGATATTTTAACAATATCCATCCAAACAACCTTGTTCAAGTTGTGTGACCGAGAAAAGGGCAAACCAGTCTGTAATCGAAGGGTCGGAGTGTATTACTCATACTATGTAAATGCCACCCATATGCAGCGTACCAACATTGGTTGTCTCCCACGTCCGCTAGTTGCTTAGAAGACGAGTACAGTCGGCCGCCTTCGGCCTCTCTCTCTCTCTCTCTCTCTCTCTCGCACTCTTTATCCCGTGCACGTGAGCTTCTCTCACCATTGGCATTTAGTCTTCAGCTCACAGATGTTGACATGTGTAACGTGTACTCTCTCTGCCGTTATAGAATACATATATATGTTAGAGCCAGGCGGGGGGGTGGGCATATCATTGTTGTGATAGTTTCCAGAACTTTGTGTGTGTAGAGAGAGAGAGAGAGAGAGAGAGAGAGAGAGAGAGAGAGAGAGAGAGAGATTTACTTCTATTAGAGACCGAAGTCTGCCTATGAGACAAATCAAATAAACATGTGTATCCTCCGTCTATGAGGAAAGGGCAAAAGTACAAGGTAACAAAAAGTGGTCCCGAGGTAAGGGGGAGGGGGTGATTCGTGGGAGGCTAGGATACAAGATGCATGGTATATTTTGGGGGGGGTGGGGGGGGGAGATGTGGAGATCTATCTCTAGGGGGTATGGTTGCACATCTGTATGCCCAAGGAAGTACAATCATGAAGTGCATCTAGTTGACTAGCTTCATCTTATGTCAAGCTGAGTTGTGTAAGATTTGGTACATGGGTGGGTGTGGTGTAAGGGTTGCGCCTAATGATTACGGCTACGTTTGTCAACATTTGAGAAAATCTCTTATGGATTGCTTGGTGGTGGCGAGCTTGGATATCTTGGATATGTATGTGATGGAGCCTTGGAGCTATATCTTAGAGCTAGGGAGTGTCTTCTAGCTCTGACCGTCTCAACTTGCTTCAGGGTGACCCCTCTCACAGCATGTGTGGCGAGTGGCGGTAGGCTTGTGGTCCTCTTGAAGAAGTTTGAAAGATATGGCTGTCAGTCACCCTTTGGTGCCGCTATAGATGTTAGCAATGTCGCTATGCCTATGTATCTCCACTAAAAATTGGCAAAATTGGTATTGATCTTTAGACTCCATAATCTATCGTAGGGTGGTATTTTTGTGAAAAGAGCCTCATATCATATGGTCTACATCTGCAACTAAGTGCTCCTCATCCTCAACCACCCTCTTTGTGCAAAGCTAGTGGAACCTCTCAACTCGGGGGCTATGAGCAACTCTCCTAGTCTCTATCTCTAGTCAGTGTGATGATGCCTGGAGCTAACCGATCACCACTCGTGAGCTATGTGCCATGTATGTGTCCATGTAGCATGGTCTTTATATGATCCCTCGTATAGCATGGTCAAGAAGTGCTCATTGTAACACATCTTTAGGGGGAGGAGGCTGTTTAGGTGCGATCCATGTCTCTCCCATGTGAAGCTTCCACAAATCTCGTTTGAGTATTGTCTTCCTCTTACTATGTGAGAGTTGGATGACGGGCGAGTCCAACCCCCGTGCCTTATCGGAAGGGTGGTAATCTATTAATGTCTAGTCCATGTGCTCCAAACTACTCTTTTACTTGAGAGTACTAAGAATCTTGTTCACTTGACTTTGAAATCTAATTGGAGGCCTCATAGGCTTTGCGTGTGAGTCTATCAAATGACACGTCTCTCATTCTCTAAATGAGGCAAATTGTATGGAAAATAGCCTCAAATGGCATGGGTGCAAAAGCTAACTTTTCTCTAGTAGTGTCGTGTGGTATTGAGGGCTTACTTTGGAACCAATCATGATATCAATCATATCTTTGGTCTCCCAATCATATGGTCTTCATCCGCAACTAAAGTGCTCCTCATCCTCAACCACCCTCTCTGTGCAAAGCTAGTGGAACCTCTCAGCTCAGGGGTTATGAGCAACTCTCCTAGTCTCTATCTCTAGTCAGTGTGATGATGCCTGGAGCTAACCGATCACCACTCGTGAGATATGTGCCATGAATGTGTCCATGTAGCATGGTCTTTATATGAACCCCTCGTCTAGCATGGTCAAGAAGTGCTCATTGTAACACAACATCTTTGGGGGGAGGCTGCTGTCTAGGTGCGATCCATGTCTCTCCCATGTGAAGCTTCCACAGATCTTGTTTGAGTATTGTCTTCCTCTTACTATGTGAGAGTTGGATGACGGGCGAGTCCAACCCCCGTGCCCTATCAGAAGGGCAGTAATCTATCCATGTCTAGTCCATGTGCTCCAAACTACTCTTTTACTTGAGAGTACTAAGAATCTTGTTCACTTGACTTTGAAATCTAATTGGAGGCCTCATAGGCTCTGCGTGTGAGTCTATCAAATGGCACGTCTCTCATTCTCTAAATGAGGCAAATTGTATGGAAAATAGCCTCGACTGGCATGGGTGCAGAAGCTAATTTTTCTCTAGTAATTTCGTGTGGTATTGAGGGCTTATTTTGGAATTAGTCATGATATCAATCATATTTTTGGTCTCCCAATCTGTGTCTAAGAGGTGGTTGATAGTCCAAGGGCCCATACTTCTGCGACATACATCAAAGTTGGGTTGACCAAAGTGTCGAAGAGCCACCTCTTGGTGGAGGGCTCTTGAAAGTGTGCCTGATGACATCTACTCTCTAGCATGGCCAAAGTCGCATAACCTCTGGTGAGTCTTGTAGAGTGCGCGTGCGGTGCGCGAAGCGTGCGTACGAGAGAGGTGAGTGCAAGCGTGAGAGGGTGAGGTGCAAGGGAGACAATATGTGGTGGAGCTCTCAGAAGCAATACCCTCTAGACCCTTATTCTCTATATATACATAGGGATAAGATGAGGGTTAGTGTGAGTGATCAGTGTCAGTGGGCGGCTGGGCACTGGGCGCCCAGCCCGGGGTGAGGCACATCGCCTTTACCCCAACAAGTCTGCCTATAGGCGCCTTTGCCATTGTGAAGCGCACAAGTGGGTTGGCAAAGGTGACTTCCAAGTATACATAATTCTCCACCACTTCACTTGCAGCCATAAAGACTGCTACACTCCTGTGATTGCCTTGGAAGTATGAAAGATCATGACCTTGGTTTCCCCCAGGTAAATTGTCATCCCTCTCTGTATACAAAAATTGTCGAGATCCTTGAGGTTTCGTTAATCCCTCTTGTGACAAAGAGATCAAAACAATGTTGTGAGTGAAAAGCATGATATGTACTGGAGTACCTCCAAGCTCTACACCCCTCCCACCGGCTCACAGTATATAATCGAAGATCTCATCAATGTAGATCCCAAAGCGGGTCGACGAGAGTGGGCATCCTTGCTTCACACCAATGGTGCTTGTCAGGGTTTGATAAGCCTTTGGGGTAGTGTACTCTCATTGTCACCTACTCACATAAAGCATATATAGCCCATGCTATCCAAGAAAGTTCACCCAAAGATTTGGAGGCCTTGAAAGAGCCTCTCACGTGAAGTTGTATCAAATGCTTTGCGGACGCCCACAAAGCAACAATGTAGTCTCTTCTTCCGCGCTTTTGCCCCATCAATGAGGCAACATAGAACAAAGAGGCTCGTCTAAAACTTGACTAACCAAGGGCTTTGAGTCCCTCCCTCTGTGCATATGAGCGAAACTCTACCTCATGTAATGCCCTGTAGGATCTAGCCATGATGGTCATGTAATTCCCTGTGTCGAGGGTGTTGCAAGACTTGTGGATAGGCACAATAATGTGTCTAGTCCAATCCTCTAGGAAGCTTTCTACCATAGCCCTACTGAAGATGTGTGCAATAAACATGGCTATGGTGTAGGCTCTGTAAACGAGTAGCTCCCATTGTAGTTCTGTGTGGCTAGCTGATCTATGGTGTTTTAGTCAACATATTGCTCGTGTTACCATGTTTGTGGTGAAGAACTTGGAGATGGTAGGTCATGGCTCTAGGACTGGTGGTTGTCCAAGGACCTCATACAACCTCTCTACATAGTCATGCCATGCCTATCGGTCCTTAATGGGTGTGGTTAGGTGGGGCTCTCTAAGAGTTTGCCATTCTTTTGCACTATTGATACTCATGAATAGGTGGTAAATCTCAATGCCTCCTCAAAAACTTGCCACTTGCGGTGGGTAAGAGACTTCATTTGCCATTAGGCCTCTTGCTCTACAGTCTACCCAAGAGCTCTTTGTGCTCATAGGATGTTGTAAAGCTTTGGTTTTCATTTTCCATTAGGCCTCTTGCTCTATATTCTACCCAAGAGCTCTTTGTGCTCATAGGGTGTTATAAAGATTTTTTCACTCATCATCATACTAGAAGTTATGTGGCATAGTCCGCGGGGGGTCAGGGGGGGTGGTGGTGGTGGTGGTGATACATCTTGTGTGAGTAGTGTGGAAAGGAGTTGAGGGATTATGTGTGTAAAACAAATGATATGGGAGATGAGTGTGGACAATGGTGCTAGATGGATCGAGCCGACAAAGGCGTGTGAGTACATACGGGCTAGTTCTTGTGTGAAGTGGATCGTAGAATGGATGGATGGGACGGTGAAAGAGCTAACGAGATGTATAGCCTCCCAAGGTTCCATAATATAATTGAATATATACCCCCCCCCCCCCCCCCCCCCCCCCCTTCCCCCCCTTCAAAACCTGCAACTCCATGAGGCATGCATGTCAAATCTTTTGATGTAGGCCAAAATGCCATCCCATTATATATAACAAGATGGTGTTGGGAGCCCAATTTGAGTAAATGGCATACATAGGCAGTGGGCTGGGTTGGGTTTACTAAGACTCGGATAAGGTCCTCCTCCTATGTAGCATTTCTTGGTCCTTGAAAGCATAGGTCTCACACCAGTGGTTGCATGTCCGAGCTTTGAAGTCTCCCATGATGACAACTTCCCCAAGGAGAGTACTCCGTAATCCCCTCCATCAAACATGTGTAAGGTGAGACAACCCCCCATCCCCCATCATCCCCCCCCCCCCCCCCCCCCCCCCCCCCCCCCCCCCCCCCCCCCCGCCCCTCGGCCCCCCAATCCACCCTCCTCTTGGTCAGTGGGAGAAAATTTGGGCCTGTAGGTGCAAAGTAACATAGGGCAATGTATATAATCTTCTCATGGGTAATATCTATGTAGATCCAAATGAAATAGGCCTTTGGATATCATGCTACAATTTACATCTTACTCTGCCACTCTTATTTGAAAATATCCACTCCTCTAGACCCTTGGGAAGTGTTTTGGCATGTACACTTTTGGTGGGTGGACTCCCACTGGAATTTTTGAATCCTCGGTAGACCCCTCTATGGGCTATTGTAATTCTCTATGAGCAGGAAAATGTCTTGACTACTCATCATCTCCTCTAGTCGCTCAAGGTGTATTCATAGATCACCATTGCAATTCCAAAATGCAATGTGAATCTCCTCATGCAATGTCCCATAGGCTAGGAGTCCCTATGAAATGACCTTGCCATCAATGATGACCTGGCATTATAGTATGACTCCTTCCCTTATTCTGGTTTCACGGGATGTAGTGTTTGTGGAAGATTTTGTTCAGCCCTTGCTGTCATGTACTAGAGACAGTAATGTAAGCTTACAGGACATTTATGACACTGTGTTGCCTCTTTTTAGTGGTGGAAATACAAATGTAAGTTCGAATGAGGAAAATGTACAGCCTATGGGGGTTTCTGAAAATGTTATAGATCAACCTATTACTGATGCAGAGGTACATGATGTACTTGATGAGGAAAGGGCTGAAAATGAGAAGGCTAGAGGTATGCCAAAATGGCTGGTGCACACTTTGCGTGACAGTAAATTGGATGCACCTTTGTCTAGTCGTACTTGTTTAGGCTCTCGCCATGCATCTTATGCATCAGATTGTTATGCTTTGGCTGTGTCTAGCTTACATGATGTTGAGGAGCCTCTGTGTTTTGATGAAGCACATAATTCAAAAAATTGGAAGGCTGCCATGCAATCAGAATATGATGCACTTATAGAAAATGACACATGGACTTTATGTGATTTGCCTCCTGGCAAAAAGGCCATTGGTACGAAGTGGGTTTACAAGTTGAAACGCAAGCCGGATGGTGAAATCGATCGCCATAAGGCTCGACTTGTTGCAAAGGGTTATGCACAGCAAAAAGACATAGATTATGAAGAGACTTTTGCTCCCACTTGTCGTATGACTACTGTGCGTTTTCTATGTGCATTGGCAGCTCATTTGGTTGGGATGTACATCAATCAGACATTGTTAGTGCTTTCTTGAATGGTGACATATTTGAGGAAGTTTATGTAACGCAGCTTCGCGGTTTTGTCATAAAAGGACAAGAGGACAAAGTGTGCAGATGTAAGAAGGCTTTGTATGGGTTGAAGCAATCTCCTCATGCTTGGTATAAGAAAGCTGACACTCATTTGGTCAAACGAGGCTTTCGTAATAGTCCAACAGAAAGCACATTGTATGTAAAGGGTGAGGGTGATGTACTTCTCATTGTGGTTTTTTATGTCGATGATTTGCTGATCACTGGACCAAATGAGAGACATATTGCTGAATTTAAGACTGATTTGAATGCTACTTTCAAGATGAAAGATTTGGGGCCGTTGCATCATTACTTGGGTATACAATTTAAGCAGTGTGATGGTGGTATTGCCTTGTGTCAGAAAAGTTACATAGAGACATTGCTATGTAAGTTTGGACTTGAGGATTGCAAACCTATTTCCACTCCCATGGAAACAGGTTTGAAGCTGAGTTTACATGATGCTGGCCATCCTGCTGATGTCACTCTTTACCAAACTGTTGTTGGCTGCCTCATTTATGTATGCAACACAAGGCCAGATATTTAGTTTGCAGTCTCATATGTCAACAGATTTATGCATAGCCCAGGGTCTAAGTATTGGCAGGCTGCCAAGAGGATTTTCTGCTACCTTAGTGGCACTTTACATCTTGGCTTGTTTTATCCCAAGGGGGGATCATTGCTGCCAGACATACATACTTTTTCGGACTCAGATTGGGCTGGTTGTTTTGACACGCGAGTGTCCACAAGTGGTTTTTGTTTCATGCTTAACAGTTCATGTATATCATGGTTGAGCAAGAAGCAACCTACTGTAGCCAGTTCGAGTTGTGAGGCTGAGTAGAGGGCAGTCTTCACATCTACGGTTGAGTGTGTATGGCTCAGACGCCTTATGGTTGATTTGGGTGTTGGACAGGACATTGCCAACACTATCTACACTGACAGTCAGAGCGCATTGGCAGTTGCGAGAAACCCAGTTTTTCATGCTCGCACAAAGCACATTGAGGTGCATTACCACTATGTCACGGAGAGGCTCTCAGCAGGAGAGATCAACTTGGCTTATGTGCCAACACAGGACAACCTTGCAGATCTTTTCACAAAGGCATTGTCTCGCGAGAAGCTTGAAGCTTTCCGCAAAGCTTTGGGCTTACTCCCCTTTGTGGACCGATCATGTCCTCAAGGCATGGCACTTTCCTTTACTCATGTGCCAGCTCTCGTTGTCTGTATCACTCCAGGGGGGATTTACCATATACATGTGGTAGTGATGTGGAACACACTAGGACCGCTGGGGTATTTTTTCCCTCTTTAGGAGTTTTTTTCCCCCGAGCATTGTATATATGCCCATCACTCTAGGGCTATCTATCTTTCCATTGCATACTAAGTAACACACTCTCTATTGTGTGCCTTAGCTTCCTTCATCTTCGCCAAGCTGTGTGCATTTCTCTACAACCCTAATTCCAACAGTCCACACCGTGGCTGGGAGAGGAAAGTAGGCAGGTCTAAGTCATTGCTAAAAATGTGAGGGAAGCAAGTTCGGATGTGGAGAATAGGTGTCACCAATGTGTCAAAAAGGCATTTCTTGAGAACCCAATATTCGATATTTCCCGCATTACACATGTTCTCAAATGCATAGCATACTCTCTTCCTAGCTTCCACACGACGCATAGCACATTCATGCCACTTGTGATTGGCTGGAACCTCAAATACAAGGTACTTAAATCTCTCAACAACTTCAAGTGTCTCATTGTTGTACACAATGCGCATGGCTTCTCCTTATGGTTGGTTTTCACAAGCATAACCTTTGTTTTGGATTCATTCACAATCAGACCAGTATGCAAGCAAAAGTTCTCAAAGACAACAATAAGATTTTGTGCATCCTCTAAAGCGTGTGCTAGAAGCACTACATCATCCGCATACAACAAAAACATGATTAACGCATTGCAAATAGTGACCTCTTCAATGCCTTCTTCTTGCATAAAGTCAAGTACCATTTGTTTCAATTTATCGATGCATAGAGCAAAGAGAGTTGTTGATAACAAAAATCCTTGTTTAACCCCAATAATGCTTGCAAAAAATTTTGAACCTTCTCATCGATTGTAAAAACTACAAGCATAAACTCACTTGGTGATTGGACTTCTTCTATCCTCTTCACAAACTGTTACGTGGCATCATATCAAAGGCTTTCTTGAAGTCCACAAAGCAACAATACAATCGCTTGCAGACTTTTCTCCATGAGAACACAAATATTGACAAGATGATCAGTGGTGCTATGGAGTCGGCAAAAACTCGCTTTTTCTTTTGCACGCTTGCTGTTCTCTTTAGCCCAATCGCTCAATCTTATCTCCATTATGCACCCAAATAAATTTTCCATAAGAGACCTAATCATTATAGTCCTGTAGTTATTTACATCCTTTACATCCCCTTCTTTATGCAAAGGCTTGACCCAATTAGTGTAATCACAAGGCATATTGAAGTGCAAGGTTGAACATATCACACATCCCCTCATGTGTAAAATCTCTCACCCATTTTATTAATTCCGGCTTGATACCTTGAAGATCTCCCACTTTGCGAGTGACCAACTTTTCAAGCCCACCGTACACATCCTCAAAGTAAAAAACAGGGCATACATGGGAGTGAACCATAAAGTTGCATCTTTCCAACATCTGGTTGCTCATATATTTTCCTACAATGTATGTACATATCTCTAAGACTCAAGTCACCAAAATTCTTAACCCGCTTTCCCTTCAAGTTTCTCCTAGATCTTCCAAATGTGCTTGCCTTTTCTTGGACTTGACAAATTTGATGCTCAACTCCCCATGTTCTTCTCTTCTTTTGAATCAATGCCTTGTATGTATGCAAATGACTTTGATAGTTGTCTTTGTATCTAGCTTTATCAGGGACTTTCGAGCATCTTGACATTCTTTATCAAGCCACCTTTTGCGTGGTCTATCTTTGTTGATACCATGGACATTCTTTGATAGTTGTCTTTGTCCATGATTGCATCTAGCTTTATCAGGGACTTTTGAGCATCTTGACATTTATCAAAACACCTTTTGCGTGATCTATCTTTGTTGATACCATGGACATGCTTTATGGCAAAGCATTCTTTGGCATAAGAACAAATAACTTTCTTGAAAGCTTCCCATTTAGTTTCCAATGTCACGCCATATTGAGGCTTTGTCATCCATAACTTTTGCTCAACCAATCCTTTTCCCTACCCTCATTCCTTGCTAGCTCTCTCCACCTTTGAATGTCTTTGAGATCTTGGGACTGAGGCCAGAGACAAATTAACGCTTTCATTAGATTAAGTTGTACATGCATAATTGTGGTGCATGAAGCTCTCTATCTTCATTGCACCATCAAGGTCTCAAGGAACACAAAGCTTGTATTGTACCAAGTCTCTCTTTATGGGAGAAGTTATAATACAAAAGCCTTTGGGAGGGGGGACTGGCTCCACATAAATCCGGTCCTCAATTGTTGTCTTCTCTAATTCTCTCTCTTGCAAAGTATTGTTCCGATGCTAAGCTAATTATGTATAATGGTTATGTTTCTACCTCTAATCAAGTTCTCTCTCTATTTTCCCAAGGTATTATCATAAAAATGCTCACTAAAATTCTCTAAATTCCATTATTCTCAATGTTCATAGTCCAATTCCATTACATTGGTATCAGAGCTATTGGTTTCTCTCTTCTTGCTTAAGAAGAGAGGTCCTTAAGTTGTCCATGAAAGGTTGGACCTGTTCATTGTAAGAGGGTAAGTGAAGCAAGGATCTATTATCTTGGTTGAAAAGGACTTCGTTCAAGGTACACTCTTGGGAACTATAGACTTAATAATGGAGTCTTTTGGGGCTTGCCTTCGGCTTCACCATTATTGAGTTACTAGCAAGCTCAACAGGAACCATAATCAACCGAGCAATGTTAGACCCTCTCCACTACTCTTTGTAATCAACAGTCTCTAAACCACCGATGTGGCTGCTTGAGAGCTGATTTTCAAAGGTAAAGAAGAGTAGAAACTAAGGTTTTTGAGGGTACCAAATCACAAAGTAGTATATACATAAGTTTAGTTAGAATGGCTGACAATAATAAAGAGAGTAGAATGAATATTGACAACTTTGATTTTGTACATGAAGCTGCTACTAATGATGCCTCAATGTTTGTGAACTATCTTGTTACTAGGTTGCAACAAGCTATGGGCAACCCTACCTTGCAAGCCAAAGGTGCTAAACAACTTCGTGCTTATGGGATCTCCCTACCTCTCCAAGAAGAGAGCTTAGGAAGCCTCTTGTTGAGACTTCCAAAAGAAGACTCTCCCGATAAAAGAAGAGGAGGAATCCAATGAACGAGAAAGAAGTGAATCTCCGAATTCCTCTGAAGATGTGGCTCCATGAAGACAGAGGTCTTGACGATCCTCCCAGGACGAAAAGATCATCCTATAGTCCTTCTCCTCGTCACTTCGAAAGGAAGAGAGGAAACAAAGGAAGAAAAAGGCAAGACAGAGGTCACCCTCTTCTCCTTCTTTATCACCTTCCTCCTCTTTCAATGCAAGCAGTGGCTATTCTCCTAGAGAATACAAGAGGAGAGGACATCGTAAATCATATCTTTCTTGGAAAAGGTCCCACAAGCTTAAGAAGTTCAAAGAGGGAGGAAAGAGTATCTCTTTTCTCACGTATGATGGCACCTTTGGTGCTACTGTTTCACAAAGTATTGGCCTTCATCCAAAAATTTGATGCGGCCTTTGGAGACAAGGGCTTCACTGAATCCTCCAAGCTACGTCATGTAGCTATGCACTTTCAAAAATCTGCTCGTCAATAGTGGGCTAGCCTTTATGGCAACGACGAAGCTCCAAAGACATGGAAAACTCTACGAGTTTCCATCATGAAGCAATTCCTTGCAAGCGACGCCAAAGATAAAGTTCTCACCGAATGGCAGAGTTTGAAGTCACTTTCCAATGAGTCTATCCACAAATATGTAAACAAGTTTTGTGATTTACATCTCAAAGATTCAGTCTTTTAGAGGATAGACTTTGCCGAGCAAAAGCAACACTTTTGTGCGGGATTACTTGAAGAAATGTTCGAGTATGTCAATTCCCAACGGCCTGGTTTTATCACCGAAGTCATCCACCACACTATGGTTGCATCTCGTATCGATTTCCAAAAAGGGGCTAAAAGGAATGCCAAGCTCATGGAAAACAAAGATCGAAATGATGCAAAGGGGAAGAACAATGCTCAGAGTTCTTCCCAAGGCAATTCCAACAACAACAACAACAACAAGGACAATAAGACCAAGGAGAAAGAAGTTTATAAAGGTAAAAACAAACTCTTTCCTGAAGAGCTAGAGGCTTTTCGCAAAGATCACAAGTGCTTTAAGTGTGGGGAGCAAGGACATGGCCATCGTTCTTTCTCCAAAATAAATGCCCGCAATGAGACTCCTAGAGCTTCCACGATCGAAGCTCTCATTGCAAAGGATTATCCCTTTCATATGCTTGGGGGAAGGTGAGGGAGTATGATGCCTTCATTCTATTTGATCCTGGCTCTACTCACAACTTCATATCAACGGAGTTGGCCACAAAGCTGGGTATACAAGCTTTCGAGATGGGAGATACTGTAACCGCCAATGGAGCTTTCAGGGGACATCAAGCCTCTGTTACTCCCTTGATTGGGAAGTTGAGGCTAGATGTCCAAAGTTACATCGACAAAGAAGACTTTTTCATCTCTCCTCCCCAACATGAAGATGTCATCCTAGAGACACCATGGTTCAACCGCATGGCTTCCAACATGAAGTTTCCTGAAAGGAGAATCTACTTCACCTACAGTGAAAAGAGCATGTATATAGATGCTAATGAGTCCAATCATACTATTCCACTTGTAGATACACTTGCTTTTGATAGGTCAATGAAAAGCTTGGTTTCCTTGTACATAATTTTTGTCAAAGAGTCTCTAAATGATGCTAATGTTTTAACAAAACAAAGTGGTAGAAATCAAGAAGAATTAGACTTGTCTAAATTTTTAAATAGAGTCCAAGATGTATTGATTGATTGCATCCCTATGGAGTTACCTCCAAAACGAGGGGATGATGACGATAGGATAGAGCTTCTACTTGGGAGCTTACCACCTAATAAACCTCCTTATAGAGTTTCTCAAGCTCAACAAGAGGAGATTATAAGGCAAGTGCATGAGCTGGTAGACAAGAGGATGGTGAGGCCTAGATCCTCTCCCTTTTGTTGACTAGCCCTTTTAGTGCAAAAGAAAGATGACACATATCGCATGTGTGTGGCCTATCGAGCACTAAATTGTATCACTATCAAAAATAGATTTCTCGTTGTTACCATATACATGTGGTAGTGATGTGTGTGAACACACTAGGACCGCCGGGGCTTTTTTTCCCTCTTTAGGAGGTTTTTTCCCCCGTGCATTGTATATACGCCCAACACTCTAGGGCTATCTATCTTTCCATTGCACACTAAGTAACACACTCTCTATTGTGTGCCGTGAGCTTCCTTCGTCTTCTCCAAGCTGTCTGCGTTTCTCTACAACCCTAATTCCAACAATTGGTATCAGAGCAGGTCACGTCCTCCCGGGTTTAGTCGCCAGCTGCTCCAGCACACACCTGCTCACTTTTTGTCAGTGCCGTTTTCTGCATAACAAGTGCCTTATAGTCTTCTACGGTTTGTGCTATATAGCACAGGGTTTCCCACTCCGTTTCTCCTATTTCTAGGCAGTTTTCACATCAGGTGCAACATTTACCATGGCTGACAACAACAACATAGATGTGTTCAAGATGTTTGCTGCTGAGGACAGGTTGGATGGGGACAACTACCCTATGTGGGCTTATATGATGCAACATGTTCTTGTGTCAAAGGGTGTCTGGAACATTGTGCAGGGCATTGATGTACGTCCTAGTTCTGAGGATGTAGGCGATGTTGAGGATGTTGCAAGTCTTGCTGCTGTTAGAGTTGTTTTGCCTACAACAGAACAAGCTCGTTGGGATGTAAAGGATGCACTTGCTCATGCATTGATTGCGTTGTCTGTGAAGCGCACCATTGTTCCTCACATCCGTTCAACAAAATGTGCAAAACAAGCTTGGGATATTCTAGCAGGTCTTTATGCAAGCCGCAATGAGGCTAAAATTGCTTTGCTGCGTAAAGAGCTGGAGTCGAAGATTATGCATGAGGAAGATGATATGGACACTTTCCTTGCTAGTGTCAAGGATATCAATGAGCAACTTATTTCTACAGGTGAAGTTATTCAGACAGTTCCCTTGTGCAGACTGTTCTTGATGCCTTACCAGATTCTTACCAGACTTTTGCTAGTACTTGGAGACTTATGACCCAAGGAAATCCAGAAGTTGTCAAGTTTGATGCATTATGCACATTGTTGTTGCAAGAGTCACTTTCTAGAAAAAACAGGACTAGACAGCGTGTAGTTGAACATGCTTTTATTGCTTCTCAAAGAAAGGGTGGTAACAGCAATGCAGCCACTTCTTATGGTTCTGCTGCGAGTGGCAAAAATTTTGTTCCTAATGCTTATGCTGGCAGCACTTTGTCTGGCAATTTTGGTGATAAGGGCAAAAAGAAGATGCGTTGCCATTATTGTAAAGCTAATGATCACTTGATCAAGTCGTGTCCTAAGTTGAAGGCCAAAGAGGCTAAGAAGAAAGAGGGTGGTTCCATCGCAAATGATGCTTCCACTACAAATGCAGCCATTATTGAGTCTTCTGTGAAAGGAGACTGTAATGCTGATGTTGATGCAAAATGGGCTTTTAGCGCAGAGTGCACTTACAATCCTACTGTCCATGACGCATGCTTGTCAGTTGCTGCAGATTCACATGTGTGGTATTTCGACAGTGGTGCTACAAAGCACATTACCTCACATCGTGAATTGTTTACCTCTCTCGAGTCTGTCCCTCATGGGAATTCTGTCACTTGTGCCAACAATGCCTCTTATCTAGTTCAGGGAGTAGGAAATATTGTGCTCACTGTTGCTAATGGCAGTTCCTTCATAGTTGTTGATGCACTTTATGTACCTGGGATCAAGAAGAATCTCTTGTTTGTATCCGCACTTGCTAGACTTGGACTTGTAGTCAAATTTGTGGATGACAGATGTACAGTTCATGATCTCAGTTTTGGTGATGAAATTATTGCATCTGGCCTTTTGTGTCGTGGGCTGTATAAGCTCACTTTGTATGACAAGTGTGGACAAAATTTTGCAAATGCTGTTGCAGATTCAAGGGCTATTTCAGATGCAAAACTTTGGCATGCACGTTTTGGTCATTTGAATTTTTGCCAGTTTGCCGCCTCTTGAAGCACTTGTCAAACATGTTTGTGAAGGCTGTATTTTGGGTAAGATGCAGCATTCTAAATTTCCAAAGGATGGTTCAGTTCGGGCCACATGTAGGTTGCAGCTTGTGCATAGTGATGTTTGTGGGCCCATGCAAACTCCGTCCTTGGGCAATTACCTGTACCTCGTGACTTTCATTGATGATTACTCTAGGCATCCATGGGTATTTCCGCTTAAAGCGAAGTCCGAAGTTTTTATCCGCTTCAAACAATTTCTGGCTATGGCTGAAAATGTCTCGAAATGTACTATGGGCGCACCCTCCGTTCCGATCGAGGGGGAGAGTATATGTCTCATGAATTGGATGAAGCACAAAATTCAGAAAATTGGATGGCTGCCATGCAATCAGAATATGATGCACTTATAGAAAATGACACATGGACTTTATGTGAGTTGCCTCCTCGCAAAAAGGCCATTGGTACGAAGTGGGTTTACAAGTTGAAACGCAAGCCGGATGGTGAGATCGATCGCCATAAGGCTCGACTTCTTGCAAAAGGTTATCCACAGCAAAAAGGCATAGATTATGAAGAGACTTTTGCTCCCACTTGTCGTATGACTACTGTACGTTTTCTATGTGCATTGGCAGCTCATTGTTGTTGGGATGTACATCAATCAGACATTGTTATTGCTTTCTTGAATGGTGACATATTTGAGGAAGTTTATGTAACACAGCCTCGCGGTTTTGTCATAAAAGGACAAGAGGACAAAGTGTGCAGATGTAAGAAGGCTTTGTATGGGTTGAAGCAATCTCCTCGTGCTTGGTATGAGAAAGCTGACACTCATTTGGTCAAACGAGGCTTTCGTAACAGTCCAACAGAAAGCACATTGTATTGAAAGCGCGAGGGTGATGCACTTCTCATTGTGGTTCTTTATGTTGATGATTTGATGATCACTGGACCAAATGAGAGACATATTGCTGAATTTAAGGCTGATTTGAATGCTACTTTTAAGATGAAAGATTTGGGGCTATTGCATCATTACTTGGGTATACAATTTAAGGAGTGTGATGGTGGTATTGCCTTGTGTCAAAAAAGTTACATAGAGACATTGCTATGTAAGTTTGGACTTGAGGATTGCAAACCTATTGCCACTCCCATGGAAACAGGTTTGAAGTTGAGTCTACATGATGCTCGCGATCCTGCTGATGTCACTCTTTACCAAACTACTGTTGGCTGCCTCATTTATGTATGCAACACGAGGCTAGATATTCAGTTTGCAGTCTCACAGGTCACTAGATTTATGCATAGCCTAGCGTCTAAGCATTGGCAGGCTGTCAAGAGGATTTTCCACTACCTTAGTGGCACTTTACATCTTGGCTTGTTTTATCCCAAGGGGGGATCATTGCCGCCAGACTTACATGCTTTTTTGGACTCAGATTGGGCTGATTGTTTTGACACGCGAGTGTCCACAAGTGGTTTTTGTTTCATGCTTGGCAGTTCATGTATATCATGGTTGAGCAAGAAGCAACCTACTGTGGCCACTTCGAGTTGTGAGGCTGAGTACAGGGCAATCTTCACAGCTAAGGTTGAGTGTGTATGGCTCAGACGCCTTATGGCCGATTTGGGTGTTGGATAGGACACTGCCAACACTATCTACACTGACAGTTAGAGCGCATTGGCAGTTGCGAGGAACCCAGTTTTTCATGCTCGCACAAAGCACATTGAGGTGCATTACCATTATGTCAGGGAGAGGCTCTCAGCAGGAGAGTTCAGCTTGGCTTATGTGCCAACACAGGACAACCTTGCAGATCTTTTCACAAGAGCATTGTATTGTGAGAAGCTTGAAGCTTTCCGCAAAGCTTTGGGCTTACTCCCCTTTGTGGACTGATCCTGTCCTCATTGCCGCCAGACTTACATGCTTTTTCGGACTCAGATTGGGCTGGTTGTTTTGACACGCGAGTGTCCACAAGTGGTTTTTGTTTCATGCTTGGCAGTTCATGTATATCATGGTTGAGCAAGAAGCAACCTACTGTGGCCACTTCGAGTTGTGAGGCTGAGTACAGGGCAGTCTTCACAGCTACGGTTGATTGTGTATGGCTCAGACGCCTTATGGCTGATTTAGGTGTTGGACACGACACTGCCAACACTATCTACACTGACAGTCAGAGCGCATTGGCAGTTGCGAGGAACCCAATTTTTCATGCTCGCACAAAGCACATTGAGGTGCATTACCATTATGTCAGGGAGAGGCTCTCAGCAGGAGAGATCAGCTTGGCTTATGTGCCAACACAGGACAACCTTGTAGATCTTTTCACAAAGGCATTGTCTCGTGAGAAGCTTGAAGCTTTCCCCAAAGCTTTGGGCTTACTCCCCTTTGTGGACTGATCCTATCCTCAGGGCATGGCACTTCCCTTTACTCATGTGCCAGCTCTCGTTCACCGCATCACTCCAGGGGGGATTTGTTACCATATACATGCGGTAGTGATGTGTGTGAACACACTAGGACCGCCGAGGCATTTTTTCCCTCTTTAGGAGGTTTTTTCCCCTGTGCATTGTATATACGCCCAACACTCTAGGGCTATCTATCTTTCCATTGCACACTAAGTAACACACTCTCTATTGTGTGCCTTGAGCTTCCTTCGTCTTCTCCAAGCTGTGTGCGTTTCTCTGCAACCCTTATTCCAACACTCGTACCGTGGGTAGAAGATCTGTTTGATAAGCTACAAGGTTTGAGCTACTTTAGTAGGATTGACTTTAAAAGTGGCTATCATCAAATAAGGATAGTGAATGAAGATATTGTAAAGACCACGCTCCGTACAATGTTTGGTCTTTATGAATATCTTGTCATGCCTTTTGGTTTGACGAATGCTCTAGCCATGTTCAACCGCCTAATGGAGAAAATCTTTAGACCCTACCGCAAGTTCATTGGAGTGTTCTTTGATGAAATTATTATCTACTCCAAATATTTGGAGGAGCATAAGCAACACCTCCAGGTAGTTTTTCAAGCTATGAGGGAGAATAAACTTTTCATTAACCAATAGAAGAGTGAATTTTTTCTCCAAGAGATTCAATACTTAGGTCATATTATCTCATATTATCTCGCAAGATGGTATCCGTATGGAACCAGCCGAGCTTGAGGTAATGAAAGGATGGCTTAATCTGAGGAATCTACATGACCTACAAAGCTTTATTGATATGTATGCATATTATAGATGCTTCATAGTTAAATTCTCCCAAATAGCAGGACCATTACATGACTTGACAAAGAAAAATGTTAAGTACATATGGACTGCTGAGGAGAAAAATGCTTTTGATAAGCTTAAAGAAAATCTTACCTCTCAAGTGCTTACACTACAAGATCTCTCAAAACCTTTTGTTATGAGAGAGAGAGAGAGAGAGAGAGAGAGAGAGAGAGAGAGAGAGAGAGAGAGAGAGAGAGAGAGAGAGAGAGAGAGAGAGAGAGATCCAATGCAGAATCCTTTGAGTACTTTGTGTGATGAGTTGAGATTACAACCCTTAGTAACCACTTACAAATATGAGAGAGAGAGAGAGAGAGAGAGAGAGAGAGAGAGAGAGAGAGAGAGAGAGAGAGAGAGAGAGAGAGAGAGAGAGAGAGAGTTGAGATTACAACCCTTAGTAACCACTTACAAATATGAGAGAGAGAGAGAGAGAGAGAGAGAGAGAGAGAGAGAGAGAGTTGAGATTACAACCCTTAGTAACCACTTACAAATATGAGAGAGAGAGAGAGAGAGAGAGAGAGAGAGAGAGAGAGAGAGAAACGCTAAAGAGAACTTAGAAGAAAATGCTAAAGAAAAAATGAAAGAGCAGAGAAACACCTATTTATATGGACACAAAAGATCTTTTGACTTTCCATCTTTATTTGTCTTTTGACTTTCCACCTTCATTCGTCTTTTGACTTTCCACTTTCATCTGTCTTTTCATTTCTTAAACTCACCCTTCACTTATGCACTTAATATGGATTGAAATAATTTTTATTTTTCTGAGATTGGGGAGACCTAATGGCACGTAAGTTGCAAATAAATCATGGTAAACAAGTCCTAAGTGATGAACATACAATCTCGTGGGTTGTGAGGAAGCAAGTAGTACTGGTTGTGTAAGTACTATCTTCCTTATAAAAAGACCACAATAGAAAGTGACAAAGTGTGTAAGTGGGTGACAACATAAGTACTAATGAAAATTGCATTGACATAGACTACCAAAACAAAAAAGACCACAATAGAAAGTGACAAAGTGTGTAAGTGGGTGACAACATAAGTACTAATGAAAATTGCATTGACATAGACTACCAAAACAAAAAAAGTGTTTAAGAATTGGCCAAAGATTGTTTACCTTGATCTGTTCGTCGAGAGCAGGGGAGGGTCTGCTCTGCAACACAAGTTGTGGCGCCAGCTTTGGCGGTGTCACGCAGGTTGGGGGTCTCATTGGTGACATGTTCAGGGGCCGCCCCTATTTTCTTTGCAGATGCACATGGTGCTGCCTCATGTGTGATGCTCCTAGGGAAGTGTGGCCTACGGTTGGTGAACAGGGGAGTTCTTGATTTGGGCTCCCGACTGTCCTAGCTTCCCTACATGTCTCGTCTTGACCTCGTAGTGTAAGACTTATTTTTGCATTGCGGGCTTGGTGGTGGCCCTGTTTTGGGTTGGAACGTATTTGCTTGCCTGGGTTGCTTGAAGGTGTGGCGATACATTTTGATGGCCTGAATGTTGTGGTCGGCTCGATGGTGGGATTTGCAGGTGTGACAAACTTGCTCTTTCTAGTGGCAATGTCGAATCTTCCACAAGAAGGTGCTAGGCTCTCCTTAAAATCCTAGGTCAGCTGGGGTTGACTGCATGAGTTTGATCCATCTGGCTATGCTACTCTTGGTTGGTACTTGCCTCAACAGTGACGGAGTTGTTAGGCTCCCCTCGTATCCGTTGGTATGTATCTTCTATTAAGAAGTTCGCTTTGTTATGTAGTCCAAATGTTCTAGTCATGTATATGGTCTCTAGTTTTTGGTGGGTGGATCCCATAATAGCTATTTTAATGGTCTTGATCTCTGTGTTGTGTCATCTAGAGGGTGAATTGTGTATGGGGTGGCAGATCATGTAGGATCAATGGGAGCCTCTTGTGGCAATATCTTATACTTTGGTATATTGTTGAGGTTTGATGTACTTTTGGGTATCCGTGGTTTGTTGTTAGCACGGAGTGTCTTGTACTTTTTTTGGTTAATACTATACATCAACCCACAAATTGTGGATTCTGAAAGAAAAAAGGGAATTGGGGAGTGTTAATAGAAATTCTTTCAATTATGAAGTACTTAGGTGCGACTCACAAGGATTGCAAAGTGAGTGCATGCTGTGCAAACACTGCCTCTTGAGTCTTAATTAAGGAAACTACTAGAGTAAGAGATTTGAGAGTACATGTGATCTGCAAAAAAAAGAAGGAATTGGGGAGTGTGGACAGAAATTCTTTCAATTATGAAGTACTTAGGTGCGACTCACAAGGATTGAAAAGTGAGTGCATGCTGTGCAAACACTGCCTCTTGAGTCTTAATTAAGGAAACTACTAGAGTGAGAGATTTGAGAGTACATGTGTGTGAGCAATCGCATTTTAAAAACACTTTTTTTTTGTTCTTGCAAAACTCACAAGAAATTACACATTCCTGCCATGCTCATGTGGAGCCATGCCAACTTCAATGGATCATAGATACATCGACTGAAGGGGGAGTCACCCCATGACCATGGATGAGCCCACACTTTCACCTATGCAAGTCCGTCATTGCGGTGCCCAGAGTCTAGTTCCACTCCTCCAAGTTCTTTTGTTTTCCAATGTTGATGATCATTACCCTGCTTTCTTGGACTATCTTTGTGAACTTAGCCACTTCCAAGGAGTCCTCAAAGATCCAACAGTTCGTTGTCTTCCAAATGTATTTGAAGTAGCAATACCTCACAATTTGTGTAGCGATAGGCAATGCATGGCTCTTGAACACCTTCCCTCCCAATAAGGGATCGCTCTTGAAGAATCCTATTTTCCAGGTCTTCTAGACCCATTTGCAGATCTTTCCTGCAAGACCACAAATCATTAGCCAGACATTCCTTGAATAGGTGAGAGAGGTCTTCCCAAGCAGTTTTGCATTGCGAGCATCTATTTGGACCAATTCCCTTGGAAAAAACCTTCACTCTGGTTGGCATGGATCGCCATAGCACCTTCCATAAGAAAACCTTCATTCCATGTGGCCATTGAGGTCAAATGGCTCAAACAAATGCTCCGGAAAGGGTTCAGGTACATAGGCTTCGTTTGTGCAGTCCCTTTCTAAGATACATTCTTCTTGTTTTAAGCTCCCATTTTTTGAGGCTTTGCACATCCAAATAGGTGAGTCTTTGTTCAACCAAGATGAAAGCTTAGGTTCAACCGAAGAGACTGAGTCAAATTCTTGCGTGGGTGTTTTTATGACATCTCTATAAGTGTGATCTTTTAGATTAACCCTTGTTATTGATCCCACTTGCTTCAAGTACAGATAATTGTTTCCCCAATCTTGGATAAGTTGTACTTGTCGCATGAAAGGTCTTCCCAAGATGATTTCGTAATTGAGTTTCTTTCCAAAATCCACTATTGCAAAAGTGTGTTGATAATCAATCCCACAGGAATTAACTATCACTTTTTCAAGCAGTTCTAATGGCCAATTGCAATTTCATTCGAGTGTGTCTAATGGCTGGTTACCCCATGATTCCCATACTACTTTCGTGGCTATGGCTATGCCTGCCCCACTATCCAGTATTGCCATGGTTTCTATATCATTGTATCTCAATGGAAGGGTTGCTCTTCCTTCTTCCCCTTCGTAGTATTCTCCGACTTTGTTCATTGGAACGGATCAAATCTCTTTGTTATCCATTTCGTGTTTCAATTTTCCCAAATTTTTTGCAATTAGCCCTATTATCCCCACCTTCTCTAGAGTTTTTTGTAGATCATTCTTTAAATATGGTCTGATTTTTATTAGTTCTCCTAAAGTAAGAGTGCATTGAATGGGTGTAGACATGATTGAATGGATGTTGTCTACCTCTAGGGTCTGTTCTGCTCTTTTTATCTGAGTAGTTTTACACACTATGGATTCATCTTTGTTATCTCCCAAATAAGAGGGTAGTGTTTTCAGAGTCATGGGTTTAGACATTCCTGAAGCTTCAAAACCGCAATCCCCATACAAGGATTGCACATCCATGTCCATATCAAGAGGTAGATTGTCTAACCAAACTTCCTCTATAGGAGCTGACTTTAGAGTTAGGCTCCCATCACTGTCAGACACTATGAGTTCTGGTTCTTTTATTTCAAGGTGGGGTTCTACCACCACTTCTGATTTCTCTTTACTGGTTCCTATCACAAGCTCCTTAGGTTTTGCCATACTCTCGAGCTTGGGTTTTTGTTTTTCTAGCATCTCTTGAGTAATTCTTACCAAATTTTGATAAGCTTCAAGCTTAGCTGCTTCCATATCTGGAGAAGGATAGTTTTTCCATTTGTTTCCATGTTTTGGTCTGCTTTAAGTCCTGCTTGGTAAGCTTCCAAGGCTACATTAATCGGCTCAAAAATTTTGTCTACCAAAATTGATCCTCTAGATTTCCCAGTGGTTTCCTTGATTTCACTTCCAATTTCTTTCACTTTTTCTTGGAATAGTTTCTTTGCTTTCTCCTCAATTTTAGCCCTTTGTTTTTATTTTCTTATCTCATACCGTTTGCTTTTGCTTCTCTTGGTCTTTTGAGAGAAAATTTTAGTATTCTCCGAATCATAAGAGCAGTTGTGTTTCTTTTTCTTAGCCTGGGCTCTGGTGATTACCTTGATCGGAACAATCGGTTCACTCTCAGATGAGCTACTAAATATCACTTGGATTACGTTCACTACTATTTTACCCTTGTTTAAAGGATTTTTTGGACAATCTTCAGGGAAGTGTCCTCCCTTTTTGCAACATTGCATACAAAAAACTTCAACTGGCTCTTGTCAGGATCTGGGTATTCGTTTTTCCAATGATCATCTGCACCATAGTTGTGACAGTTTCCAGTTCTTGGCTTAATCATGGGTCTTACCATAGGAGGTCTAACACCTCGATTAACTACATAGTACATCGGTGCAAGCTCTCGTGTAGTATAAGTGACAGGTTATTCCATTGGTGGTGGATGTGAATTATACCAATCTCCTTCTACCATTACTGTAGATAGACTAGGCTCTGCATAGGGTGTAACATGCACTAGTGCTTGTTCATCTATGACTCCCTCTGAACGCATGTACTTTACAGACATTGCATCATGTCTAGGATATGGAGGTTGCTGACCCAACACGGTTTGAGGTCTTTCCATACCCATTGGTGGTCTTTGAGCTGGGGCCATATTAGGATGATATCTGTACATGGGTTGTCCTTGCAGCCTCATAGGCATGTATTGAACATTTCCATCTTACTTTGGTCGGTAATAGCACTCATTGATCTCATGGTTGGTCCATTTACCCTCAATTGCACACCATTTCTGCGACATGATTGGTTGTCCCTGTTGAGGTATCCCTTGCCTTGGTCCCCTCATAGGTGCTTTTTGCATGTTATTCATCATGTCATTCATCCTTTTGAGCATGTCTTCTATGGCTGTAAGTGGTGTTGCAGCAGCCGTTCCCACTTGTGCTGGTTTGTTAGATACAATTTTCTTGCTTAGAATATCCTTAGGGACATCTTCTTCATTGAAAATATCACAATTGTCTCCTAAGTCAATAGCTCTGACCCACGCTCTTCTAGGGTCATATGTTTCTTGCTATACAATATAGCATGAAGTTCTTTGTTTAGCAGTCCCTCTAGAAACAATGATACTAGTCTTTCTTCTGCAGGTATTTCTAGCTCTAGGCATCTTGCAATGTATTGCTTCATTCTAGTTGCACAATCCCTAATAGACTCACCTTGTTTCTGTTTGAAGCTATAGATTTGAGCTACCGTATTATGCTTGATCCCCGTTTTGGAACATGCAGCTACAAATCCTTGAGTTAATGTATTTAAATCCATGATTGACCTTGGTGGAATGTTGGGGAACCATGTCAGTGCTTTTCCTTCTAATGTCATTCCAAATCAATCGTACTGAGTATGGAAATCAAATATGCATTTTTCTCTTAGCACTTGCTTAAAGCTTGCTAAGTGGTCATATGGATTCCCAGATCCACTGTATTTTCTGACCCATTTTTGAAAATTAGATGGTGTGACACGTCTATTTGGTTCAACTCCCGGTCTCCTAGCAGTTGGTCGTGGTGCAAGTCCTTCAAACCAGTCTGTTGGAAATAGTGACTCATGTAGCCCTGGACTAGCTTTACTATCACTTGGTTTCCTTGGTGATGAGGTAGTTTCTGGTTTTTTAACATTACTCTCAAAAGATCTCTCGCGGAGTTTATCTCTTGTGTATCTCTTCAAATTGAGCTAAGTGAGTCAGCAATTGAAACTTTCAGATTCTATTTTTAGAAAAAGCCAGAGAATAATCTGCAACCTAGAATTTGAGTGAACATGTACTAATTTGGATCTAATTGAACCCAAAATTGCCCGGTGGCCTTGTATTATGTTGGTCTAACACTGTACAAGTTCAAAAGTCAAAAAGTCTGTCTCTGTCTTTCAATAGTAAATAATCGCGATTATTTACTTTTCTCAAATTTTTACACTTTTTGGCTTGCTTTGCCAAGGATGCAACTTGTTAAGATCTCTGGACAAGTTTCACTAAGTTTGAACAAAATTTGTTCAAGTTATCAACTGTTTCGTGTCCGCAGACTTAGTTTTCAAGAATCTGGCTTAAGTCTCACTTTTGTGATCCAAATTTCTCCAAATTTGATTTGTGTTGTCTACTTGATATGCTTGACCTTGTGGTATACTGAAATATGCAAAAATGTCTAATTTTCTAGCACATGTAAATAATCATGATTATTTACTCCTGCTATTTTTATGCAAGTTTTTGTCACAATCTTGACACAGATTTGTTAAGTAGCCTAACTTAAGCTCTCTATTCAAGTTTCATCAAGTTTGGATAATTTCTGTTCAAATGGTCAACAGTTTTGTGTCTGCAGACTGACTTTGCAATTTTGGCTACAATTTTCACTCCAATGATCCAAATCTTACCAAATTTGATTTGTGGGCTTAATATAACATGCTAAAACTAAGTGGTATGCTGGGTTGGTCAAAAAAGTTGGAAAATGGGATAAAAGTATATAATCGCGATTATTTACTTCTGGCAAATTTTTGTATCTTTTTGGTCAACTGAGCATGTACAGTTGTTTAACACTTCAATATAAGCCTATGAGTCAAGTTTCACTGAGTTTGAACAAAATTTTCCCAATTTACACTCAAGTTCTCGACAGTCAGTACATAATTCAGTTTTTACCAAGTTTTTGGTCAGTTTGGTGATCCAAATTCTATTGACCTTTACAAAACATGTTTGTACATATGCATAGAGTCTCTGATATCAACCTTGGTTACTTTTCAGCTGAAAGTAAATAATCACAATTATTTACTTTAGGCCTAAAATGAGCGCTTTTTTCAACTTTTTCCCTGGACAGTCTTTTTATGAGCTATTTTAAGCCTTTGAGTCAAGTCAAAACTTAATTTGGCCTAAAATATCAAGAAAAAGTAAATAATCTGAGTTTTTGCAAACTCTTGAAATTTTACCTCAAATGCGTCCTTAAACTTACCCACCACTGGTTCATACAACTATAAAAACATGCTCTCCAGTTGGATTCGATGCTCGACAGTCTTTTGGTGCTATTTCTAGCTGTAGACCTAAAATTTTGCAACTTCACATAAACAACTCACAATTGATTCTTTTGGATAGGGCAATATTCTGAGATTCCACCTCGGATTCTACTTACCCTACTCCTAGGTTCTACTCCAATGGGGTTGTGGAAAGTGTCCACAAACACTCATTTTCTTGTTTTTCATGGTTTTTTGGGCCTTGATCTTAAGACTTGTCTTGTCCAATCAATCACTCTCAAAATCCTATCTAATCTTACAATCCTACAATCCTAAAAGGTACTTAGCAAGTACAACCTACTTCCCAGCTATCTCTACACAACAAAAGATGACAATCTTAAGCTATGTGGTTTCAAAAAGAAAGTTTTGACTCTAGGTGATCCTAGAGGAAGTTAAAGGATAACTTCACAAGACGCTCATGTTTTTCCCTAGTTTAGGTCTCTTCGATCCCCAACAGCGACGCCAAATGTGGGACGTGTGTCTAACCTCACTCCTATCTTATTGCAGACATAGAAAGAACCAAGAATATAATTGTCAATCCGTGGGACGAAGTTGACTCAAGTAGTGCATAGAGGCTACAAGGGTTTTTCAATCTCTTGGAAACAACAAACATCTTGCATCTAACTCAAGCTACACTCAAATAACAGAAATCACCAAAAGCTAATCGCTCATCGGCAAAAAAATCACATCCGTTATAGTATCAAACGACATCAAAACGTTACGAAACTTCAAGGACATGTTTATAAGACCTAAGCACACATGCTTATGGTCTCAAATCTTACTTTAGGTCAAGTGCACAAATCACAATTATTAACAATAGTGAGTTTTTGACCTAGTCATTTTCGACCCAGAATGCATCTAAATGCTTAGCAATGGTGCCCCAATACACCACCTATACTTAGTTTATGATTTTGAAGCTTAAATTTCTACTTAGGATGAAATTAGCCCGCCGGTCGACGACTGCAAAAGCTACGGATTATCATGAAATGCTTACGTCAATGCATAGAGCTCTTACCTGCGGTTGCAACGCAACAGACTGCACTGCAATGTGACAACCGAAAAGGGAGTAGGAAGCGCGAGAAGTGAGCGTCATTAGCTCACCTTGTGTTTCTATTATCCAAAACTTATGAAAAACTTACAAAAATTGGCTTTTATACCTTAGCCAAGGTTTTTGTGGTCAAAACTAATAATCTAGCAGCTCTAACTAAAGACTGGTTGATACAATCTGGAAGCTTGTGTTGGGGTATAGGCGTCTGTGCCTTGCCCGGCCGCCCAGAGTCTGGGCGCCCACTGACTTGTATACCTTATACATAGCATAAGTGTATAGGGGGCTGCTCACCCATTGAGTCTCCCCACCCACATTGTGTGTGTGTCTCCTTCTCTCTCTCTCACTCTCCATCTGTGGTGCTCCCTGATCCCCTTCAATTGGTATCAGAGCGTAGGTGCGGAGGGAGCGTGTGTGTGCACAGTCACGACGACAGCGGAGAGCCACTTTCATTCCCGAAATTGCATCCGCGCGCGCGCACTTTCAAGAGTGCAAACAGGGTTTCGACTTCGGCATTGGCTAATTCAGCTTTTCGAGAGCGTTTCCAGCAGGTGTCCTGCATTTTACCCCCCTTTTGAAGCCATTTGAGCCATCAAAAACTTCATTCGAGCTACGGTTGAGGAGCTGCATTTTTCAGCCCTCTTTTGACAGTTTATGCTGTGTTTTTGGGTCGAAACGAAGGTTTTTTGGCATAGCTTTCACACCCGGACTCGGATACATGTGATCCAGGAGTCTACCTTGGGGTTTTGGCACGCTTCGGACGCGCTCGTCATATCAGAATTTTAAAATTCTGAATGCTGTATTTTCTGCAGCAGCAGTTGTTTATTGTGTGTCAAGGATTCCACACATGGTTTGCTCTCAGATGTGAGAGTGATATTTGCTGCAAGTTTCCTCACAGGTGGGAGGATACGATGTATGCCTTTTGTGGTTTGATGCTCAGGGAGACTAATGTGATTGCATTTTGAGCTCGGCAATGTATGCCTCGAGCATGTTTTTTGGCAGTCACAGGTAGAGCAGATATTTGTGTACTAGATTTGCACGTGTTTGCAATGATGTATGCAAAGTGTGGAGATTGGTGCATGCATTTGGAGTGCGGTTTGATGCGCTTTGGTTGCTCATGGTTTTGAGCGTACAGTCAGTTTGGTTATTGGTTTTGTGGCCGTTTTACTGACGAAACTCTGGCGAAATTTTCCCAGGAGTTTTATGCGTATCATTTATGCGATCTAGGTAGAGATTGCGGGTTGCACTCAGCATTTGCGTGCGGTGTTCTCTGCAGGTGGGAGATTTGTGCATGTGTATGCATCGATATTGCACAGTGTGGGCTTGGTGATTAGCTCACAGATGTATGCTCTATGACGGCGTGTGTGCAGGTGATCTTCAGACCGAACAAGTCATAACTTCTTGGAGAAGTTTTGGGCTAATTCTTTATGCGCTACGGTTGGTAGTGTGGGGCTGAATTACGGACTGTTTTTGGCCATGCAAGAGGGCTGAGAATTTTGTAATTTTGGGCTGAATTTCAGGGCTGATTCGGTGAAGATTATGCACAAGGTTATGGTCGTCATGAATGCGTCTTGTAAGTAGTGCGTTTGATTGCAGTGTGATACTAGAGCAGGCGAGGCTTGTATTGACATTGCGGGAGCTCTATTTTGGAGTGTGTCTCACAGGTTTTACATTGTGTTTCTGGCCATATTTGTAGAAAATTTCCAGGTGTTGTTGGTGAGGTGGTTTTGCTTTCTAGTTTGCTACATTGTGCTCATGGCAGAAACAGGTGATCGCTCAGATTATGATCCCTCCGAAATGTGCATGTTTGATGGGTCAGACTTTGCAGCATGGAGAGAGTGTATGCTTGATGCATTGACACAGCGAGGGTTGCATCGACCATTGAGTGGTGATGCAGGTAGACCTTTAAACATGTCTGACGATCAGTGGCAGGAGCTAGAGGAGATGGCACTATCTACGCTCTCTTTGCACCTTGCAGAATCTGTATATGCTCTTGTTATGTATGAGACTACTTCGAGAGCACTTTGGCGCAGATTACATGATATGTATGATAGATCTGAGTCATCACGGACTCGTGTGAGACATGTACATTCACGAGCACGCCGACAGGTGACATGTTAGTATTGTGGTCATTCTGGACACGTTAGATGGCGCTGTTTTCGTCGTATCCGACATCATAGCAAACACGGTAGTCTCAGAGATGTATGTAGTGATGCCATGGACTCAGTTGCTTTGACAGTTGAGGCAGATGTAGTGTTGAAGTATACTAGTGACGGGGATGTCACTTTTACCTCGAGCTATGCACGAGATGCTATACATGTGGATAGTGCACTCCCTTCGCAGTGGTTGCTAGACGCAGATGCTATGTTTCATGTCACGCCGCATCGTGAATGGTTTTGTAGCTATTCTAGCGGGATGCTTGGCAATGTACGTTTGACCGATGGATCGGTGTATGCGATAGCAGGTGCAGGAGATGTGAGACTGTCATTACCGAGTGGTACATCTTACTTGTTACGACATATGTGCTATGTACCAGATTTGACAGTGAGTTTGATCTCGATTGGTCAGCTTAGAGATTGTGGATGTCAGATTTCGCTACGAGAGCGAGATTTTGTGATGCATTTGGGTTCGCTAGTGATTGCGAGAGGTGCCAGGAGTGGTATAGGTTACCCATTGCATGTGGATCACGGGAGAGACGGTGTTGTCTCTGTGATCATGCAGCCAGGTAGAGAGCGAGAGAGTAGGCGAGTCTCTTTTGCTCATGGGTTGAAGGGTACTTTGCATGGAGTGCAGAGTAGTGAGCTCGTTGTGCACACAGTTGGGGCACGACTTGAGCAGTCACACAGAGAGGTGACAAAGTCAGACATGCATGCTTTGCTAGTGACTGAGCAAAGCAGAGAGTCAGTTGTGCGAGATACTTCTATGCAGGATAGACAGGTAGAGCGGTCTTGCTCTAGTGAGTCACGACAGGAGGACGTTGTGCAAGAGTCTATGCATACGGATTTAGAGCATGAGAGCTCTAGTGAGCCACAGCAGATTGAGTGGTCATGTTTGCAGTGGATGATTGCAGAGGAGACTGAGATGTCAGCGATTATGTAGTCATTCCTTTCTATGCTCGACAATGAGCATGCGGATATAGTTGTGCAGGATATGTCTTCCAGCAGACATCTAGAGCAGCTGGTTTGCTCTGAGGTTGCACGACAGGTTGATGCGTCTTTTGTGGACAGTCAGGAGATGCATGTGGCTGACACGCCTTGTCAGTCAGAGATGCCTATTGCCAGGGATATATATGTTGATGCATGCTCCGTAGAGCTAGCAGGGCCCGCTAGCATTGCATCGACATTCGGTGGTCTCATGTATGAGAGGTTTGATGCGTTTTTTGTGGACAGTCAGGAGATGCATGTGGCTAACACGCCTTGTCAGTCAGAGATGCCTATTGCCAGGGATATATATGTTGATGCATGCTCCGTAGAGCTAGCAGGGCCCGCTAGCATTGCATCGGCATTCGGTGGTCTCATGTATGAGATGCTGATCTTGAGACCGGATATCGCAGCTGTAGTGGGAGCATTTGCAGTTGGGGTTGTCAGTCGTTTGTTGACTGATGATGGCATAGTGCACGAGGGAGATATGCAGGTATTGCGTACATACTTGCAGTACGTGTGCGGTACGTCTGGTGGTGTATGGACTTACACGGGAGCAGGACAGCCGGATGCACACGATCACAGCCAGCCAGTGGGCATCGGTTGAGAGTGGTTTTCTCTCGCCTTTTGTAGTCTTTAGACTAGGTTCTCTTGCTTAAAGGCACAATCGCCTTTAAGTGGGAGGTTGTTGGGGTATAGGCGTCTGTGCCTTGCCCGGCCGCCCAGAGTCTGGGCGCCCACTGACTTGTATACCTTATACATAGCATAAGTGTATAGGGGGCTGCTCACTCATTGAGTCTCCCCACCCACATTGTGTGTGTGTCTCCTTCTCTCTCTCTCACTTTCCGTCTGTGGTGCTCCCCGATCCCCTTCAGCTTGTAGCCCCAGCTCATCAATTACAACGTTTATCTGAAAAGTAGGAGTTATAACATTCTCGATTCATCAAAATAATAACTGTTTTTACAATAAAAGCTCCGAAAAATGATATTCAAGTTATCCGAGTTAGCTTGCTGCTAACAAGTACATCATGTACATCTGCATCATAAATAGAATGATCTGTAACATTTTTGAAATCCCCATAGGCTTTACATTTGCCTCCTTGGAATTTACATTCGAACTTCCACCACTGGAAAGAGGAAACAAAGTGTCATAAATGTCCTTTGAGCTTACATTACTGTCTCTAGTACATGACAACAAGGGCTGAACAGAATCTTCCACGAACACTACATCCCGTGAAACCAAAATACACTTTGTTTGCGGATGATACAACCTGTAACCTTTGCTTTCAACACTATAACCAACAAAAATACATTTGACAGCCTTATCATCCAATTTTCTAGCGCTGTGTTTGTGGCACCAAAGCATATGCCAAACAACCAAAAACAGGCATGTGCTCAATAGAAGGCTTTCTATCATGCCATGCTTCATATGGTGTAAATAGACTACAAAGCTTTCGTAGGACACTTGTTAAGTACATAAGTGGCACACATGATGGCCTCAAGCCAAAAAGAATGCGGCAAAGCTTGACTTTTAACCATACATCGTGCCATTTTCGTAAGTGACTTGTTTTTCCTCTTAGCAACACCATTTTGCTAAGGCGTATAAGGCACTGTATATTGGTGTTTTATCCCATGACTAGCCAGAAATGCATTAAATTCATGAGACATATACTCCCCCCCTCGATCGGAAGGGAGGGTGCCCATAGTATATTTTGAGACATTTTCAGCCATAGCCAAAAATTGTTTGAAGCAGATAAAAACATCGTACTTCGCTTCAAGCGAAAATACCTATGCATGCCTGGAGTAATCATCGATGAAAGTCACAAAGTAAAGGTAATTGCCCAAGGACCGAGTTTGCATGGGCCCATAAACATCACTATGCACAAGCTGCAACCTACATGTTGCCCTAACTGAACCATCCTTTGGAAACCTTGAACGTTGCATCTTACCCAAAATACAGCCTTCACAAACATGTTTGCCAGGTGCTTCAAGAGGCGGCAAAGAAGCAACCATATCATATTTCTGCAAACGCAGCAAACTGGCAAAATTCAAATGATCAAAACGTGCATGCCAAAATTTTGCATCTGAAATAGCCCTTGAATCTACAACTGCATTTGCAAAATTTTGTCCACACTTGTCATACAAAGTGAGCTTATATAGCCCACGGCACAAAAGGCAAGATGCAACAATTTCATCACCAAAATTGAGATCATGAACTGTACATCTATCATCCACAAATTTGACTACAAATCCAACTCTAGCAAGTGCAGATACAGACAAAAGATCCTTCTTGATCCCAGGTACATAAAGTACATCAACAAGTGTGAAAGAACTACCATTTGTAGCAATAAGCACAATCTTTCCAACTCCCTGAACCGGATATGAGGCATTGTTGGCACAAGTGACTGAATTCCCATGAGGGACAGACTCGAGAGAGGTGAACAATTCACGATGTGAGGTAATGTGCTTTGTGGCACCACTGTCGAAATACCACACATGTGAATCTGCAGCACTAACATGCATGCATCTTGGACAACAAGATTGTAAGTGCACTCTGCACTAAAAGCCCATTCTACATCAAGATCAGCATCACAGTCTCCTTTCACAAAAGGCTCAACAATGGCTGCATTTGTAGTGGAACCAACATTTGCAATGGAACCACCCTCTTTCTTCTTAGCCTCTTTGGCCTTCAACTTAGGACACTGCTTGATCAAGTGATCATAGCTTTACAATAATGGCAACACATCTTCTTCTTGCCCTTATCATCAGAATTTCCAGACGAATTGCTGCTACCAGAAGCATTAGGAACATGTGATTTTCCACTCGCAAAAGAACCATAAGAAGTGGCTGCATTGTTGTTACCACCCTTTCTTTGAGAAGCAATAAAAGCCTGTTCAACTGCACCCAGTCTAGTCCTGTTTTTATGCAAAGTGACTCTTGCAACAGCATTGTGCATAATGCATCAAACTTGACAACTTCAGGATTTCCTTGGGTCATAAGTCTCCAAATACGAGCAAAAGTCTGGTAAGAATCTGGTAAGGCATCAAGAACACTCTGCACAAGGGAACTGTCTGAAATGACTTCACCTACAAAAATAACTTGCTCATTGATATCCTTGACACTAGTCATGCATAATCTTCGACTCCAACTCTTTACGTAGTAATGCAATTTTTGCCTCATTGTGGCTTGCATAAAGACTAGGCAGAATATCCCAAGCCTGTTTTTCACTTTTTGCTAAACGAATGTGAGGAGTAATGGTGCGCTTCACAGACAACACAATCAATGCATGAGCCTGTGCATCCTTTACATCCCAACGAGCTTGTTCTACCGTAGACAAAACAACTCTAATAGCAGTAATCCTTGCAGCAAGACCTGCGCCATCCTGAACATCGCCGATTATGAGCCCAAATCAGAAATCTGAGCAGATTAAGCTCTACGAGCTTATCCAAAAATTTGTCGACCTGCAAATGCTCGCCAAAGCTCACTGAAATCGGAGATAATGAGCAGGTGTGTGCTGGAGCTGCTGGCGACTAAGCCCAGGAGGACGCAACCTACTTTGATACCAAATGTTGGAATTAGGGTTGCAGGAAAAGACACACAGCTTGGAGAAGATGAAGGAAGCTCAAGGCACACAACAAAGAGTGTATTACTTAGTGTGCAATGAAAAGATTGATAGCCCTAGAGTGATGGCCTTATATACAATGCACGGGGGGGAAAACCTCCTAAAGAGGGAAAAAATGCCCCGACGGTCCTAGTGTGTTCACACTCATCACTACCACATGTATATGGTAAGAATTCCTAGATGAAGGCCAATACTTTGTCAGTAGAACCAAAGGTGTCATCATAGGTGAGAAAAGAGATACTCTTTCCTTCCTCTTTGAACTTCTTGAGCTTTTAGGACCTTCGCCATGCACGGTAATATTTGCGATGTCCTCTCCTCTTGTATTCTCTAGGAGAATAGCTATTGCTTTCATCGAAAGAAGAGGAAGGTGAAGAAGAAGGAGAAGAGGGTGACATCTTTCTTGCCTTTTTCTTGCTTTGTTTCTCCTCTTTCCTTTCAGAGTGACGAGGAGAAGGACTATGGGTTGATTGTTTCCTCTTGGGAGGAGTTGGTTACCATCTAAACCGCCGTTGTCGTGGAGCCACATTTTCAGAGGAACTTAGGGATTCGATTCTTTCTCATTCTTTGGATTAATCCTCTCTTACGGAAGAGATTCTTCTTTTGGGAGTCTCATCAAGAGGCCTCCTAAGCTCTCTCTCCTCTTGGAGAAGAAGGGAAATTCCATAAGCACGAAGTTGTTGGGTAACTTTAGCTTGCAAAGCGGGTCCCATAGCTTGATGCAACCTAGTAACAAGATAATTAACAAACATGGGGGTATCATCATTAGCACCTTCATGTGCAAAATCAAAGTTATCAATTTTCATTCTACTCTCTTGGTATTGTCAGCCATGCTAATTAAACTTATGTAGAGAATTACTTTGTGCTTTGGTACCCGCAAAAACCTTGGTCGCTACTCTTCTTTACCTTTGAAATTTAGTTCTCGAGTAGCCACACCCATGGTTTAGACAATGTTGATTGCAAAGACTAGTGGAGAGGGTCTAACATTGCTCGGTTGATTATGGTTCCTGTTGAGCTTGCTCGTAGCTCAATAATGGTTAAGCCAAAGGCAAGCCCCGAGAGACTTCATTATTAAGACTATAGTTCCCAATGGTGTACCTCAAACTAATTCCTTCTCAACCAAGATAATAGATCCTTGTCCCACTTACCCATTGTAGTGAACATGTCCAACCTTTCATGCACAACTTAAGGACCTCTCTTCTTAAGCAAGAAAAGAGAAACGAACAGCTCCGATACAAATGTAATGGAAATGTCCTATGAACTTTGAGAATAGCGGAATTAAGAGAATTAGAGAGCATTTTTGTGAGACTACGTTGAGAACATAGAGGGTGAACTTAATTAGAGGTAGCAACATAACCATTATACTTAATTAACTTGGCATGAACAATACTTTTGCAAGAGACAGAATTAGAGAACATGACAACAGTTGAGGACCGGATTTATGTGGAGCCGGTCCCTCCTCCAATAGGCTTTTGTATTATTGATTCTCCCATCAAGAGAGACTTGGCACAATACAATCTTTGTGTTCCTTGTGACCTAGGTGATGCAATGAAGATGGAAAGCTTCATGAATCACAAGCATAACATAACCTTTGTAAAAGCATTAACCATCCCCGGCCGTAGTCCCAAGGCTTCAAACACCTTCAAAGGTGGAGAGAGCTAGAGGGGAATGAGGGTAGGGAAGAGGAAGAAGAAACATTCATAGGAGAAAGAAATAGTTCCTCACTTATCTCACTCTTCTTGCTTAGCATAACATAATAGCATAGTAATGAAGATGAAGAAGATGGCGAGCTTAAGCATTGAAGCATGGTTCTTGGTTGGATTTTCAGTCCATACCCAAGAGTGTTGATGTAGGCTCCAACTTCTCAACAAGCTTGGAGAAGGAGATGGAGCTCTTGCACTTTGCACTTCACACAATGAGAGTGTGTATGTGCATGTGTGGGAGAGTATACCCCCCAAGCTAGCCCCCTCCTTGCTTTGGTTGACCCCTCTTCTAGCTCATGGTGGAAGCTTCATTGGACCCCTTCAAGCCTAGCCAATTACATGCAGAGTACATATTAAGCAAGCATGCTAGCCTTGGGACAAGTGTCCCCCTTTCCCCTTTGGGAGAGAGGACTTGATAAATGCATACACAATTAATTAAATAATCTAAATTATCATTGGACCCCTTGAGAGGCCAACCAATAGGCTTTAGACACCTTATGAGGCGATATGGAAAGGAACTTGACATGTGTCCTTGTTGCCTCCTTGGACTAGGCTTGCCTTGTGTGAGGGTGTGTGTGTTCTCTCTCTTGCCCCTACTTGTAGGGCTCGCCCCCTCCTTGTAGGGATCCTTGTTGACTTTTGAAACACCTTAAGCTCTTCATGATTGGAAAAGATTCCCACCTCAAGCTCAATTCTATCAAGCTTGGAGAAGGTTCCCACATCAAGCTCAACCCTAACCCCTCAAGCACGACAAGCACCTCAAGCACCTTAGTCATCAAGCAAACGACAAGCACCTCAAGCACCTTAGTCAGCAAGCACGACAAGCACCTCAAGCTTGGGCCAAGTTCCCACCTCAAGCACATCCCTAGCTTTCCTAAGGTCAAATGACTTTTTAACACTAACCTTTGGAGGTCTTTAATGAAGCTAACCCTAAGGTCTTTAAGCTCCATTAGGTAGCATTTCTCTTTGACAAACCATGTCTCATTTGGACCCTTTTACCTTGGCCCTTGTTAGTAGCGGCTAACACAGTCTACACCGATTATGTATCAAGCGGGAGATATGCTATGGATGTGCACAATATTTCCTATCCACATTTGCATAAGGTTTTGGGCTCATTGTGAGTTCCAAGTTGTATATACTAGCTAGGAGACTCAAACTTAAACCCATAGTAGAAGGGATTGTGATGCAATCCTTTATAAGGAAGCCTTTATAAGGGAGTGTGGTGCAAGCCTTTATAAGGAAGCCTTTATGCAAGGATGCTTGATTCTTGAGTAGTCATTCTTGAGGATCCATTTTTGAGAGACATCTCTCTCTTGAGTGTTCACTTTATGGATGGCCTAGCCATGAGCTTAATGCCCATGCTTAATGTGCCCTATTGTTTGCTTGTGTGTGGATGGGTTTAATGAACTCTAGAACCATTTACCTTGTGTGTGTAGCTTTTGATGAAGTGCCTTGATTGGCATGTGGTGATTGAAGAGGCCAAAATCAATGCAATTAGTGTGTGCTTGTCATGAGTGTGCTTTGGGATTCTATTCTATGGTAAGTTGGACTTTGGTGGGCTTAATGTGTGTAGGTGATGCTTGATTGATGATGTGATTAGAGTTAGTGATTCATGGCTAATTTCTATTGCATTGGATAAGCATTCTCTTGAATCCTCTCATTCGATATATCCGATGCTCATGCTTCCATGCACTAGTCGGGTTGCTGATCCTAGGATTGATAATTTTGTTGGTCTTGGGTTGATTAAGCTATGCTACGATTGCCCCCAACAACCCTATGTTGAGATAGATCCATAAGCACATGTCTATATCCTAACCCTTGTTCTTGTTTTTTCTCCCACATTAAATGATTAGCTTAAGATGAGAAGATCATTTGAGTTGGTTAGATATTAGATTTTATGACATCAATTGTAAAATATCACAATTAGAAGAGTGAACTTGTTGGAGAAGGTCCTTACTAAGGATGAATGCTCACTTGTGCTACATTCATTAGGCAAGGAGAAGTCCCCAGGATGGGACGAATTGATGATTGGGTTCTTCAAGGAGTTATGGTTATGGGGGGGTCCGAAGCCCTTGTTGAAGGAGAGATGAATTCAAGAATAAAAAAGGGTGTCATTAACCTATTCCTAGGTAGGTTTGTTTCTCCCAAACAAAGCATTGGTGACCCATCACATTGATGACGGTAGCATATAAAATTATCACCAAAGCAGTGGCCTTAGGCTCTCTCCCCTCGTTGATAAAGCCATATTCACCCCTCACTAGCATGGATATATCAAGGGAAGGTCAATATATGAAAACATTCTGGTAGCAATGGTTGGCATTGAGTATGCAAACTTCACCAATCAAGAGTGTATCCTTTTGCAACTTCACCTGACAAAGCATATGAACAAGTTTCCTGGTCCATAGAAGATGTCATTGTTTGGTTCAAGCCCTGTACAATTTTCTATCCATCGGAAATGCCTCTTATAGGCATGCACATACACTTTGAGTTTGCATGAAATAACTCTATGTATAGAGTAGACATTTTCAATTAAAAAAAAACAATAGTGTTGCTTTTAATCCCTCTCTCTCTCTCTCTCTCTCTCTCTCTCTCGTCAACTCTTTTTCTGCTCCTTCACGCCATGGCATCTCCTCGATGGCACCTGCCATAGCCGCCATCTCCTAGCACCGGTATCAGAGCCACGGCCATCTCCCTCTTGCTCAGAAAGCTCTTCTTCTTCAGCGAACCCATCCCTTAAGAACCCTCAATTGCAAAATTGCCACACACCCACATGCTACAAAGACCTATCATGAAGCCTTCCCGCCTCCCTCTGCTGCTACGGAAACATGGGTCATTTTTTCCACGTACCGGAGACAATCACATGCAGACACAGAAAAAGGCCATGGATTATGAAGCACTCGTCACCTTGAGTTGGTTGACTACTTGCTATTATGTTTTCTCCATATCGGCTGGTTTTCTCATATGCCAAATCCACATGGTTTCATTGTGCTGATGCAAAACCATGTTCATCCTGCCCCGTCGGTAATTGTGGATACGTACTTCTGGATGAGAATATGGTGACAATGCAACAATCATGGGTGATGCTTCTCTGCCTTGGTACACTTATGTTGATGGCCAAAGAGAGACGCTTTTCACACATATTTCCAAGTGATAGAACATTTTGGTTAGTGGGGAGTGCGGCGTTCTGAAATGGATGTCAAGTGATGTGCATGCTGGGACGTATAGATTGGAGAAGTGAGCCATTGAAGGGGCTTGAGGCAGAGCTACGAGCTGGTGGTGGCCTTGTTTCAGTCCATCTCTGCTCGTACCGATGGAATGAATGATGTTAACCTCTGTAGCTTCTCGACTCCCACTTTGTTTGTTGTTGTTGTTGCCATGTACGTTTCCTCGTATCCAGTTCATATTATCAAGCACCCAACAAGAAAGTGCAAGGGAAATATATTGGTGATAGAAATATGGAAACTCAGAAGACAGGAGTCCTTTTTTATTTGTGGCTACTTTTGCAAACTTGAACTTCATCGATGACAAAGAAAAAATAGTAGTCAAGAATTTTTTCTTTGTTCAATGTAGTCTCCAGCCAAACAGGGTTTCCCTCTTGCCTCGCTATGATTTCTGATCCCCTTATTACCATGTTGAATGCAAGTGCTACAAGAGGAGAGATTCAAGGGTTGTCCTTACTAGGTAACAAACAACTCCTGGCTAAGCTCTTCGCGCATGACTCCTTGCTCTTCTTAAAAGCTATCTCTCAAATGCTCGGAAAGGCTCTAGAGATTGTTCAAACGTTTTCCACAGCCTCCCGTTTGAAATGTAATGTTGAGAAAAATTCGCTTTCAGAATTGACTTGTCCCATCTTAATGGTCTAGTGAGATAGTCTCAAAAGGTAAGGTCTTCCGCCACCTAGGCCCCCCGCTAGGGGTTAATATCACTCACAAGCAAATATTCTTGAGGGTTTTGGACAAAGTGAGGAGCAAGATGCGAAGGTGGGAGCATGTGCTCCTGTCCTTCTTGAGCAGCGTGAAGGTGATTGATTCATTCATGATCCCATAGATGTCTTTCACTGGTCCACCACCCAAACTAGCTAAATGCAATTGAAAGAAATTCTTGAAAAGATTCTTATGGAAAGATAACATCAGAGGTTCGTTGCCTTGACAGTGGGCCAAATGGGAGGTTATTGCTAGACCCAAGGAGCAAGGTTGTATAGGGATCCTCAACCATGCAATTCATGTGGAGGCTCAGTGTGCCAAATTTATGGTCTCAATTGCTAAACAAGACCAGGCATGGGCCATTATGATAGGGGACATGATTGACAAGGTGAAGCTCTTTTCTCTAGGTGGGCCATGAAAGGAGTTGGGAACTCATGACAAACTGTTGGCATCTTGGTGGACAAACCTGAGATTAGGTGGCATCACGGGCAAGTTAGTACGAAAATGTACCAGAGCAGCAAAAACTCTAGAATTGGGGAGACTGATTGGTTTGTCCCCATCAATAAACGATGGAGTAAGCATGGCAAAATTCTAGATGGGAGACGATAGTAAGTAACATATGGGACCCTCCGTGGCCCCACAAGATGAAGATATTCCTATGGAAGGTGCTATGAGGGTCTCTATCGATTGGCGTCAAGATTCTTGCCCGAGGAATTGGCTCAAATAGGTGTTCGGGATGCAAAAGGCTAGTGAAGATCCCCTTGACTTCAAAGAGTGCCCGACTATAAAGGCCTTACTTTAAACAAGTTTAAAGGACCAAAAACTAGCAAGTGTTAAAAAAACGCCCTCTCGACAGACAGCTTCCTAGAGGTTATCTAGGAAAGCAGGGAAGTGATAATATCTATTGGAAAAAGGAAGAGCTTTGAAGAGTAGAATCTAGCAATCCAAGCCATGAAGGTCACAACTTGATAACATCTCAAAAGGAGTACCTCTCCTTAGTCTGGGGATTTATAACTCCTATATATATCTTGTGTCCTATGAAGGTTTGTCCTGTGCTCGAGGGTTATTGTACATTCCTTTATGGTGAATTTAATACACCCTCACAATTTTGAGTTTGGCCCAAAAAAAAGGGGGGGTGGGGGCACGACCAATGCAACTAAATGTTGTTATTAAATTGACACTCAGCTCAAACGTACACCGCAAAAAATGATACACCAATGATTAATTTTTGGTCCTTTTTTTATTAAAGTGTGCGAGGGGAGGCGGCATTCTCCCTTGTTGAAATAAAGACATGTCCTCCTTTTCAGCAAAGACTCCTAGTGTTAAGACCCGAGTTTTGGCTTCTAGTGTTGGAAGTGAGTTTATGATTTGCAAAAAATACTCAGAAGGATTACTTATGTGTGATATTAAAAATTCCGTGAGCCGCAAGCTCTAGGGAGCTTCCCCTCGTCACCTTATTTCTCCATGTCATTGTCATGGCCATGGCTAGAAAAACACATTTTCCCTAACTGGTTAAAATAAGGGCAAACTTGAAATTCTCCTGGTTTTTAGGTCAAAAGTTGAAGCTTTTGCTGGGGTAATTACACTAAAACTTGTGTAAATTTCCCGGTTTTCATAAAGGAAAGCTCAAAATCTAACCGAGATTTTACAATTTCAACCGATCCCAATTTTTTCGGAACGCTGGTCGTGGCATCTGCAACGTGGCTCAATTATGAGGGGAAGTATAAACCTTAGAAAAGATTGAAGGTAAGCAAATATTTAAAGAAATGGACGAACTTTTAAAAAGGTCAGTTATTGTTGACGTATACAAATAGCTAATGTCTTTTTTGGTTGAAATGCCACTTATAAAGAGCAAGGTGAAGGGTCATGTTGATAATATGAGGCTCTTCAAGGAGAAGACTCTTTTGGAAACTATAATATCAAAGAAAGTTTCAATCGGTGAATACTTCAAAGTTCACATCAAATGTATGCCTAACTTTCTTCTTCATTAAGAAAACCAAAAGGCAACATGGCAAAGCAACACTATTATACAATTAGGATATAGAGTGATCATGAGCATACCAAAAGGCACTCACACAACAAGTGGTTGCTTACTTTGGATGGAGCAATGCACATTTGTTACAACACATACAAACCTTGCATTGAAGCCTCGATAAACCTTTAGTGAGTCGCGTTGTAAGGGCCCAATTGCGGTTGGGGTGAGTTGGGTTGGTGTTGCCTAAACATGATATAGATGTTTTCTCCATAAAAGTAGTTGCTTTGAGGTACTCGAAAAATACAAGGGGTTAAGCTATTTTTGTGGTAGAGTAGGCCTCTCCTTTTTTTCAGCCCTCTCATTGCCAATCAAATTACCACTAGGCCTACGTTCTCCTTGAAGAAAGATGGGATGATGGGATCCACTAGCAAAAGTCAACCTGTGCTCTCTTTTCAAAGTAGAGAATCGAAAGGGCTCTCCTCCCGTTTGCAATAAAGTATTTGCAGCTGCAAGCTGGATTCTAAAGAGACGTCCCATCGTTAGTGCATATCCTTTTGGTGGATTCCCATACTGTTCGGAGCTTTGAAGGATTCAACCAAATTCTACTAATCTATGGAAGTTATTAGGTAGTGGTCACGCGATGCACAGTCGCACGCGCACCCCATTTACTTGTCTTATATGGAACTATGCAAGCCTTTTTGTAACTATGGCAATTTTGGCATAGTTGCATCAATAACATCTTACTGCTAATTGAAGCACATACGACCGCATCCTTAATACATATACCCATGTGAGGTTGGATCCCTTGCATTTGAATTGGGTAAATTCTAGTCCCCTCTGGAGTAACAGGTCTTGAGCTCAAAACGTGTTGTGTTGGACAGATCTAACTCTAGCCAGCAAAGTAAAAAGCGAAAAAAAGCATGGCTTGTTTGGCTTGTAAGAATAGCCTTTTTTGAAAACCACTCCATTTAAATGTTGCATGGCTTGTTTGACTTGTAAGAATAGCCTTTTTTGAAAACCACTCCACTCCACCAATCTTGCTTTAAAGAAGAACGGCTACCTGGATTTCAATTTGTCGGTAATTTACCACGATATATAACTACAATGTCCAAGTTTTGGTCTTGAAAAGCAAGGTCTAACAAACTTTCATTTTCAATCAAGAATATGTGCATACATGTGTGCTAATCAGGTCAATAAACAGTGTTAGGCGGAGCGCAAAGCATTTTGTGGTTTGTACAAGAATGGAAGATTTGTAATAGACTACACAAGAATGGAAGATTTGAGATGAGCTACACAAGGAACTAGTTCGCATAACCAAAAAAACTGAGACAACTAGAGCTCCAAGACTTCAAATATAGCCAGAATGAGTTGTGATGTCACACGTTCTTCATAACCTGGAGACTCAAATTAAGGGGCTACAGATCATTGGACCCTCTTGAACTTTGATTCATTGACATTACAGAGCACGCCCGGTGCATAGTAATATGTAAATGAGAGAGAATTGATTTTCAACGTTTCACTATCTCTCAAAATATATCACATCATCTGTACAACGAATATCTATCTACACTTTCTCTGAATCTGCATGGTCTGCGGCCACAAACTTTCCCCAAAACCAATGCGCCTTCCATACGTAAATCATCTCCTCTAGAGGCACATCCTTGGTTTCTGGGAGGAGGAAATATACAAAGATGGTCATGAAGGTTTCCCAAAATGCGAAAAAGAGGAAAATGCCATACTTCAATCCACATAGCATGGATAAGAAGGCTTGTGCTATGGCAAATGTGAACAAAAGATTGACCGACACTACGACACTTTGCCCTGCCGATCGAATCTCGAGCGGAAAAATTTCGCTTGGAACAACCCAACCGAGCCCGCCCCAAGAGGTAGCAAACCCCAGGACAAAAAAGCAAATAAGCAATGTTACGATGATGGACAGTCCCTTTGAAAGAGCTTCATCTCCCGAATAGAATTTCGCCAATAGAATGGCAATGATAACCTGCAGAGGCAATGGCCATGAATCTTTCAAACTACTATGCAAATTGCACCAGAAAAGTAATAGCACGCACACAGCATTATACCCAAAAAAACACCGCACAAAATATTGAAAGTGCCTCAAAAAAGAAAAAGAAAAACCATGCAAAAATGTCCACAGAAGAGACATGAAACTGTAACTCAGTTAAACGTTACACAGATACACAAGTGGGACACATACATAGACAGTACACCCAACTTCAAAGCATACCTGGCAAACACTCATAACCACACCGCCAGTGATTAAGAGTAGCCGTCGACCAAATCTGTCCACAGTGACTATGGTTATAATGGATCCAAGCACCATCACGCCTCCAGTGAACACAGAGGAATATAAAGATGCATTGCTTCCAAATCCCAAGGCTTGAAATATGACAGGAGCATAGAACAGGATTGAGTTAATGCCAGTGAGGATCTGAAAGATTGGGAGACAAAAGGCCATGACTAATTGCGGGCGATTCCGCTTGCGAAGTAAGTTCGCAAATGGATGAGTTACTGTTCGCGCGACTTGGCTAGCTTCCATCAGATCAGTAAACTCTGCTTGCACATTATCAGTACCTCTTATTTTGGTTAGAACCAGCTTGCCTTTCTCGGACTGTCCTCGCTCGATGAGACTGTTGGGTGTCTCATACACGAAAAGGCCGCCCATAAACATTATAAAGGCAGGAACAGCTGCAAGTCCTAATGAAAGGCGCCATCCCCATCCCCGTATGTGCTGCGTACCGTAATTCACCAGGTTTGCAAAGAATATGCCCAATGTGGTAGCCAATTGAAATGTCATATTCAGTCCCCCTCGCCATTGCGGTGGTGCCATTTCAGACAAGTAAAGAGGGACAGCCTGCGTCAGAGTAGACATTAAATCTCAAAGGTAAACATGGGCCAGCAAACAATGAAAATACAAAAGCTCAAATATTTGCCTCTGGTCTAAAAGCTGTGTGTTGGGCACACCCAAAAGGAGAAAACCTTATCCAAGAGATAAATAACACACCTGGTTCCCAAAGCCGACACCCACCCCGAGCATGAGGCGGCCCACGATGAGCATATAGATGTCTGCAGCACCGGCATCAAGACCAGCCCCAATTAGAAAGCTTGCTCCTGCAATAAGTATTGTTATCCGCCGTCCATAAGCTCTGGTAGTGTATGAGGCACCGAAAGTTGATATGAGGCCTGCTATGTACAAAGAGGAGGTGAAAGCAGCAAGCTTTTGGTTGTCATATTTGCAATAATGGCTGTCGTTTGATTCCTCAGCATGCTTTTTGGCATAAACATCGGGGAAAAACTTCACAAGAAAATCATCCATAGATGTCACGCCGCCTGCAGATAAAGTGACCACAATTAAGTTCGGGGCCTGATGCCATGGCAAACCCATCAAAAAACATCAAAAAACACAGGCGATATTTAGAAAATTGCGACTCTCCAAACTCAAACGGTTCAAGGATGACTGCTTCTTTAATACGGGGAGTAGCAGGGTCTCTCTCTCTCTCTCTCTCTCTCTCTCTCTCACACACACACACACACACACACATTGCATATGCCCTCCCTTGCACACGCACAAACGAAAGCATTGCTCTTTCTCTTTCTCTTTCTCTTAATGTATACAGAAGACCAAATCTGCGTTCAATTCTGTGCTTAGGGAAGTTTCAGATCAGTACCAGAGATTCCAATGTCATATCCGAAGAGCGCACCACCAAGGGCGGCAAGGAGGCAAGTGAGGACGACGAACACGGTGGCGCGGCCCTCATACTGCGCGGCACGAGCAGGCCCAATTGCAAAGCTACCGGCCATGGTAGCACGCACGCTTCGCCCCGAAAATTGCAGAAGATCAATATCAACAAGTTTCTCTGAGATTATGTGTGCGTATGCGAGGGTGAGGGTGCGTCAGCATACGATTGTGTTTCTGTGGGTGCGTCAAGAGAAGCTCCTCAGAGCCATGCAGTCGCAGCGGACGAGACATGAAGTGCCTGCCGCTCTCTCCCACGCTGGTCCCCACTAACAGTCCTTAGCGATAGCGTCTATTAATTATAGAACCCACCCTGTGTTTTCTGTTTCTAAAATTAAAAAAAACGGCACTCCGAAGACTACGCAGGTGGCATTCGCTCGAGGGTGATACTAGGGTAAAACACCCAACTTAAAGGCCACCTAAGAAAAGCGATGAATTGCGACCAGTCTGATGCACTCTTTTCAGTTTGGGAAGGTGCAATCAAAAGCTGAGCGCAAGGGCTATTAGCTGTAGAAGCGATGTCGCGAACACTGAAGGCTGCAGGACGCACGAGATGGAACAAAATTCTATGTGTAACAAAAAACGCCATGAATAGGGAGACGCAATGGGGCGTAAGTTGAGCCAATGAGCCACCAAGGCTTGAACTCGAGATCCAACGACATGCATTCAATCGTCGCTTGCCCTAACCAACCCAGCACCCGCTTGATTGTGTCTCAAACTTGGAGCAAAACGGCTTTATTTTAGGCAGTCCACGGGTCCCATCAAAGAGGGCCGGTTTTTTATTGGCCCCTTTACCCTAGTGTGAAACCCGTCTTTTTTCACCATCAGCGCGGGGAAAGAAGTAGGAAAAAACTATATACAAATCATGTATTTACAATTGTACATTGATGCACATTAAATAGGAGAGCAATGTTTATTAAATAATGATTTATGTTGTGCTTTCAAAAGTAGCAAAATTTGATATATATAGCACTACAAAACTAAATTAATTTTGAACAACTTTAGAGTATATGTATCAAGATGAATTGCTTTCATATACAAGTTATACATAATTCCATGCTTTCTACTTGCAAATATAGTTGATTTTTTTTTGAGGCAAATGATTGCTTTATGCTTCTCATCTCAATTCACAATTCCTTGAAATCCGAGTTTGACAATATGTGCTACAACTGGAAGCTTGGCTACCCTACATAATATCCGAAATAGCATACTGCAAACCATAAAACAGGCTAATTGATATACCTGACAGATCTCGCAGCACATAATCGAAGCTGTAAGCGAACAGAGAGAGAGAGAGAGAGAGAGAGACACAGAGAGAGCGCACACGCAAGCGTACCTCTTAGAGCAGAGTGCTACGCCGGCACGGTGAGAGAGAGAAGAGAGGAGAGGAGAGGAGAATAACACAGACACTGAGTGCAATCTCCCCACGTGCAAAAGTGACCATTTCCCTTTTGCACGTATTTCATTTATAGATTTCTTGAATGGTCAAAGTGATTACAAATTGACCGGCCGGTCATAAATGACCAAAGCTCATAAAGAGCACTTGAATAATAAAATGTACAAAGAATATATATATTCATTCGCATAGGCCTAACTCGGTCTAGTCTTTTCCACCTGTCAGCTGCAATAAATAATGCAACATATGGTTGTCCATGGCTAAATACTGGTGTTGATAAATATATTTCTAACTTCAATATACTTTCTCTTTGGGATTTATTTATCGTCATTGCCAAAGCGAGTTGTATAGGAAATTGCCTTCTTCTCATTTCAAATGATAAAGTCATTGAATTTGGAATGAAAACTCTGTCTCCAATGTGAGTTCCTGTAATGATTTCAACTTCAATAACTCTTTTAAAGAAATGTTTACAGATCATGCGTGTTTCATCACATAAACTTTACAGATCATGCGCATTTCATTGCATAAACCTCTTCGGGGATTTATATTTCTCAATAATATTATAGGCGCATTCTTTTACAAATACAGTTTATGAGGTGGATATCCTCCTTCAAGGTTTAAGCTATTGAGATACTTAGTTTATGTTCTTAGTGATTTCAATACAAATTTTTGTATAAGAAAACTATCAAATTTGTATGTAATCTATTTTTTATATGCGCATACATATGTGAAGATTTAGAAGCTACTAGTATGTGACCCGCACGTTGCTGCGGCCAAAGAAACATTACCTCTATTTTTGTAGGGCTATCTTATCTTCTAAGTGGAACACTATCAATACTCTTTTCGTACATGTATAGTCTATTGCATTTCTAAAAGTGATGCATGACACAATCTCTTGATAGATTCTAACAAACATAAATATATGCAAGATGCTGCAAAGCATTCTTTGATACCAAGCTTGTGAGATTCTCAAAGACATTATTTTTCATGAGGTGCTAGCGCCTGTTCAACAAATTCAGAAGTGTTGTAGTTCTATTGGGATAGAGTATTGGGGTAGAGAGAGAGAGAGAGAGAGAGAGAGAGAGAGAGAGAGAGAGAGAGAGAGTCCTTTTGGTCTATTTTGGTCTAGCAATGCTATGAAACTTGATTATACAAATTAGATAAGTGAACATGGTGTAAAGAGACGAAAGCTACTAAAACTTCTTTTGAGAATGGAGTGGGTTCTGGAATTGGTTTCAACAATAGGAATACATTTGATTTCAATTTCTCTGCTCCACTCTCTTACTTGCTTCTATTCTTACATCTTTCTTCTGAGCAAGGCTTGGTAGTAGTGCACATCATAATCTCCTATATATTAAGAAGGATGTCTTTCCCTTGGTCTACCTAGGGTTGAGAAAGTGCTACCAAGTCGAGAAGAACAAACTCAGTAAGCCAACAAGTTTTTGAACATGAAGGAATTGCTACACTGTGTGATTATAAAACTTTTCATGTCTAAGAGTAGAGTTGTGAAAAGATTAGGGCTCATAGTTTCCAATATACCAATGAAGCTTCAAGTTTTAAAGAGATGAGTTGGTTTTCTTTTGTGCACAAGCATGGTAATGGTTTACATCATCACCTAATCACAACAATGCATAAGCAGCTTAGTAGGATAAGGTGCATACTATTTGTTCATGTACACTTTCACGTCATTTGCATCTTAAATTGTGATAGAAATGAAAGAAAAATAACTTCGCGTAGTTGTTTATTTTTGCAGAAGTTTTAGCCATTATGCTAAGCTGTAGGATGTAGTTCAAAATTGAGATTGTGACCTAAAATCATGCATGTCATTAATCTTTATCTCCCTCTTCCCAAATTACAAAAGCATGTTTCTCTTTGAGAGAGCAGATTGTATTCAACCATTTACATGCTTGGGGCTATTCTCTTACGCACAATCTCTACCATACCTACCATTTAGCTTAGCTCCTACTCTCTTAAATGTGAGACCGAACATTGATGCAGTGTAGGAGAGCCTCCTTTTGTATACACATTATGTCCCTTTTAAATTTGAGAGTATATTATACCCTACTTTATTGCTCATCTTTTGATCACATCAAATTTCTTTTCTGACATTTTAGCCTAGACCATTGTCTACACTTCTTTCTCTCCCAGAATCGCCATGGATTATATTTGTCTATTGTGACCATTATATCCATAGTCTTCAAGCATGATACATGTTGAATTTAGTCCCATAGGTCAATCTAATCTTTAAGGAAGCAATGTTGGTCCCCCTCTCTCTCTCTCTCTCTCTCTCTCTCTCTCTCTCTCTTTGAGGTCATTCTCTAAGATATTAAAAATCCCACCCCCTTTCCCTCCTTGAGAAACTATGTGCGCATGTAGGTGATTGCATTCACGAATTAAGACTTGTTGCCTATATTATTTAGGTCTCTTCTCTATTTCTTCTTCTTCTCCTCCTCCTCCTCCTCTCCTCTCCTCTCTCTCTCTCTCTCTCTCTCTCTCTCTCTCTCATAACAGGTCTTGAGTTCAACTCTCCTTGTTGGATAGACCTTTGAGGTCTCTTGGATAGTTTCCTACAACGTTAAAATTCTCTCTTCTCTTCTTCTTCTTCTTCTTCTCTCTCTCTCTCTCTCTCTCTCTCTCTCTCTCTCTCTCTCAACTCATTTGATAGTATGTCTCCCTCAATTATTTATTCTGGTGATGTTGTGTGTGTGTGTGTGTGTGTGCGTGTCGTATTTAAGCTATGGAATAGGATGACTCCTTGTGAGCAATGTTTGGAGAGGATTAACCTAAGCGTAGCCATTAAGATTTTAGATTAATCAATTCCAAATCGGGTTAAAAGGAAGTGAAGTGGGTAAAAATAGTCCAAAATGCTCTAAAAAAATTGCCGATTTTAGAGATTATGAGTACTTTGGTGTGCATCTAATTGAAAGGAGATGGGCATTGTAGATACATCAATAAAATGAAGGCCATTTTGGCTACAAAGGGCACATGCCAAAAGGTTCTTGAGGGCTTGAGAGAGAGAGAGAGAGAGAGAGAGAGAGAGAGAGAGAGAGAGAGAGAGAGAGGGGGGGGGGGGGGGGGGGGGGGGGGGGGGGGGGGCGCGGGAGGGAGAGGCACATCGCTTAGTCAAGGGGACACAGACAAGGCCACTGCTATTTGTTGATACACTGGACTATCAACATCTTCTTTCATCAACACTATCCATAGGTAGAAGGGGAGGGTTAAGTGTGGGAGGTCAAGAGTTTATAAAAATTTTTATTTAATAAAGAAGTTATAGATTGTTATAACGTCATAGAAACAATAACAAATTATTTTAAAGATTTGAAGCATTTAATAAAATTGAGATGATACAAAGATGACATGCATAAGTTGAGAGCTCTCTCTCTCTCTCTCTCTCTCTCTACACACACACACATATATGTGCGTGTGTGTGTGCTGTTGGGGTATAAAGCCCAATGTGGTCGCCCAGGTAAGTGGGCGGGCCGCCAGGTATGTACACATATTCTTTTGTAAAAACCTAATAAGAACTCACTATGCTCTACACATTACAGTAGAGCGAGTTCACCATATCATCGTGCTCTTCTTCTCGCACTCTCTCTCGCGTCGCACTTCCGCTCGTACTCCTTCAACTGGTATCAGAGCTCAGATCGAGGCTCGGGGCAGCACTGCAGGAGGCTAGGGTCACCAGCTCAGATTGGAGTGAAATTCGAGAGGCGAAGACACGGCCCCAAATTCTGTGGGACGCCCGAAGGACTTGGTGTTCTCAGAATTTCATTCTGAGGTCATCTCGGCCACCCTTCGGCTTTGACAAAGGTCTGCGCAGGCCATTTTCGACTACGTGGTCTCGACGGGTGCAGATCCGACTCTGCAAATTTGGGGTTTTCAGCCTACGACTGCAGGTGTTGAGGATATCGACACTCCCAGAGTGTTGATTTGTGGCTGTCTACACATCGAAGGACGGCTCACAGTTCTTGGAGGCGTGTCACATACGACACGGGCGCATCTACACACAAACTGTAGGCGACATCCACTAGTTCATCAGGTAGCTTGTGTTTGCTGCTTGATATTCCAGATTTCATCCTGACATTGCAGGTACTTCCACATGGGATGTATTGTCAGAGATGATGTATGTCTGTTGAGGGTTTGCTGGTTGTGAGTCACGCAGCAAACAACCGCCACAGCGGTTACAGCATATAGTGAGAAATTTGTGGATGTATGACTTTGTGGGAAGTCTATGTACTGTCAGATTTACTGCAGCCTTTGTTGAGGGTCGAGTGAGGTTTTATTGAGCTGGGGGATTCTCGAATGTTGAGATCCTTTCGGTGATACAGGTCTTGGAGCGATCCCTCGAGCACCCTTAGATAGGCAGCTAGGATGTATTGACTGTGAGTTAGACATTTGGGATTGCATCTTTGCTTTACTGCCGTTGAGGCATTGTCGCAGTCTATGCTTACAGGACAGTGACAGGACAGTCAGAGACAGTACAGGTGCAGGACAGGTTTACCCACAGCTTACAGTGTCAGAGAGACAGTGTTTTTGAGCTGTTTTTGGTCTTTTTTTAGTACACCAGAGCCATTTTACAAAGGAGACTCTGCCGAAATTTATGCAGAATCTGAAGCTTTCTTGGTTCATTTGACAGGTTGATATTGGTTCAGAGGTTAGTTTACAGGGGAAACTCTGCCGAATTTTTCCCAGGAAAGTAAACTACTGTGAAGCGTAGCTATGGTTGGATCACAGGACACTGCTCTTTACAATATCAAGAAGCTGGATGGAACAAATTTCCCATTGTGGAAGAAGCAGATTTGGCACGTGTTGGTACAAAAGAAGCAGATAAAACCTATAAAGCTCAAGGGGATAAAACCAGAAGATATGGACGAAGATGAATGGAGCGAAATGGATGAATTGGCACTTTCTACCATTATGCTGACTTTGGCAGAAAGCATTTACTTCAATGTAGCAGACGAGATGTCGGCTTATCAAGCATGGTTAAAGCTGAGTGATCTTTATGAGAAGCAGAGTGCAGCTTCACAGGTATACTGGCTTAAGAAGCTTGTTGACTTGAAGATGAAAGAAGGGACACCTATGTCCAATCATCTGAATGAATTCAACACAATCTATAGTCAGTTGTCAGCTCAAGGTGTCAAGTTTGATGAACCTGTTAGAGCTATGTTCCTGTTGATCACATTGCCGGAAAGTTGGGACACTTTTCACACAGCTTTGAGTAATTCTGCACCTCCAGATGGTTTGAACATAGCAGGTGTAGAAGGAAGTCTGCTTACTGAAGAAACCAATAGAAAGACAATGGACAAAGGCAAAGGAACAGCCTTAGTTGTCAGGGGAAGGACCAAAGAAAAGTACAAAGGTGGAAAGAGGAATCAGTCTCGTAGCAAGTCCCGTAGTGCTAAAGGCAAGAGTGACATAGAATGCTACCATTGTGGCAAGAAGGGTCACATGAAAAGAGACTGCAGAGAATGGAAAGCAAAAAAAGTCAAAGAGAAAGCTGAAGACCATGGTCAGAAGAACAAGTCCTCAGTGAAGATTCAAGAAATAAATGTGACAAACACTGTTGCAGAGGATGACAGTCTAGTGTCATGAGACATCTACTTCTTGAAGAATACAATGGACTCAGCTCTTCTTACAGCATCTGATGGAAATGCACTGAGTGACTGGATTATAGACTCAGGGGTATCACTTCATGTGTCTCCAAACAAGGAGTGGTTTACCTCTTATGTGACCACTAAAGATCATGTTCGGCTAGGCAATGGGCAGACATGTGAGATCTTAGGTGTTGGAGATGTTCAATTGAAGTTTCAGAATGGCTCTTTTTTCACGCTGAAGAATGTGAGACATGTTCCCGCAATTACAAAGAGCTTGATCAACACAGGTTTACTTGATGATGCTGGCTACGTCAACACTTTTGGACAGAACATGTGGAAGATATCCAAGGGTTCTATGACAGTAGCACATGGAGTAAAGTCTGGAGGACTTTACATGATTTATGTATCAAATGTCTCTAAAAATGTAATCAATGTAACCGAGCAGCCGAACGTTTCTTTGTAGCATAGCCGGTTAGGACATATGTCCAAGAAGGGAATGGAAATCTTACCTCGTTCTGGTTATTTTCCTGGATTTTCATTTAATGATTTTGAATTCTGTGAACATTGTCTGTATGGTAAGCAAACACAACAGCCACATAAGCATAGAAGCAGTAGAAGAGATACACAGTTGGCACTTGTTCATAGTGATTTGTGTGGACCTATGCCTAACCTATCTCTAGGGGGAGCTTCTTACTTTATGACATTTATAGATGATTACTCGAGGAAAGTATGGGTTTACTTTCTCAAGCACAAGGATGAAGCGTTTAGTGTTTTCAAAACGTTTGTGACACTTGTGGAGGATCAGAGTGGCAAGAAGCTTAAATGCTTACGCACTGACAATGGTGGAGAGTATGTTTCAAAGGCTTTTCAGGACTTTTGTGAGTCAAAAGGTATAAAACGTGAACTTACTGCTCCTTACAATCCTCCTCAAAATGGTGTTGCTGAGAGGATGAATAGGACCATACAAGAGAAGGTCAGAAGTATGTTGTCTAATGCACAACTGCCAAATGGGTTTTGGGCTGAAGCTGTATCAACAACTGTTCATCTTGTAATTAGATCTCCTAGCAAGGTTTTGCAGAAGGATTCAGTGCCAGAGATGGTATGGTCAGGCAAAATGCCCTCATACAAGCATCTCAGAGTCTTTGGCTATGAGGCATATACTCACGTTCCAAAGAAATTTAGGAACAAACTTGAGCCAAAGAGTAGAAAGTGCATCTTTCTAGGCTATGGTAATTCTGGTGAGATGGGGTACAAACTTTGGGATCCCGAATCCAGAAAGGTTGTCCGCAGCAATGATGTTCACTTTAATGAATCCAAATATCATACTAAACCAGAGAGGGTTGAGGAGATTAGAAGAGTTTTCTTCCAAGAAGATGGACCTGCACATGCAAGACAAAATGTCAGGGCTCAAGAGGAGCAAGGACAGGATAGAGTGGAACCACAGGTTGTGGTTGAGTCTGAGCCACCTATTGTGCGTAGATTTGGACGTGTCACGCGACCTCCTGATAGGTTTGTTCCATCTATGAACTATGTCATGTTGACTGATTGCAATGAGCCTTCATGTTACAAGGAAGCAGTGCAAATGAAGAACTCCGGGAATTGGCAATTGGCCATGCAGTCAGAGATGACAGCTCTGCATAAAAACCATACATGGAAGCTAGTTAAATTACCACGGGGCAAAAAGGGTCTACCCTGTAAATGGGTTTACAGGTATAAGATCACCGCTCATGATAGTCAGCCAAAGTACAAAGCAAGGCTTGTTGCCAAGGGCTTTAAGCAAGAACAAGTCATTGACTTTGATGAAGTCTTCTCTCCGGTGGTCAAGATGACTACATTGAGATGCTTTCTTGCATTGGTTGCCATATTAGATTTGGTGTTGCACCAAATGGATGTCAAGACAGCGTTCTTGCATGGTGATTTAGATGTGGAAATTTACATGCAGCAGCCAGAAGGGTTTGTTGAGAAAGGCAAGGAAGATTGGGTATGCCAGTTGTTAAAGAGTCTTTATGGCTTAAAACAATCACCGAGGGCATGGTACCATAAATACCACAAGTTTATGCTTTCTCAAGGCTACAAACGTAGTGAGTTCGATTACTGTCTATATACAAAGAAGGCTAAGGATGGTAGTTGGCTGATCCTTATTTTGTATGTGGATGACATGTTGATTGCTGGCAAGCACTTGGAAGAAATTTCAGCTTTGAAGTCAAAGATGGCAAAATCGTTTGACATGAAAGACATGGGTGAGGCAAGTCATATACTTGGTATGCGCATTGAGAGAGACAGATCAAAGAAGTTGATTTGGTTATCTCAAACAGAGTATATTGACGAAGTTTTTCAACGTTTCAATATGGAGAAGGGAAAGGCACTGAGTGTTCCATTGCCACCATATGTGAAACTTAGCAAACAAGATTGTCCTGTGTCTGAGGAAGAACAGGCTGAAATGGATAAGATTCCATATGCGTCTGCAGTGGGTAGTTTGATGTATGCAATGATTGCTACTCGCCCAGACATTGCATTTGCAGTGGGAGTAGTAAGTCGATACATGTCAAACCTAGGCAAGAAACATTGGGAGGCAGTGAAAGGAATATTGAGATACCTGAAAGCTACAAAGAGTATGCGTATATGCTATGGGAGTCAGGAGCTAAGTGTAAAGGCTTTTACAGACTCAGATTATGCAGGTGACTTAGACAACCGAAGGTCTACGTCAGGGTATGTCTTTTCATTGGCTGGTGGAGCAGTATCATGGCGTTCTAGATTACAAGATTGTGTTACTTAGTCTACTACAGAGGCTGAATATGTTGCAGCATCAGAGGCATGCACATAATCAATTTGGCTTAATCGACTAGTAACAGATTTGGGAATCAAAGAAGAGATGCCTGTGTTATATTGTGATAGTCAAAGTGCTATACAATTGGCTCGCAATCCAGTTTATCACTCAAAGACAAAGCATGTGGATGTGAAGTATCATTTCATCAGGGAAATGCTCGAGGATAAGCAATTTCAGCTTGTCAAAGTTCACACCACAGAAAATCCTACTGATCTACTTACAAAAGGACTTCCCTCAGAGAGCTTTGCGCAATTTCGCAAGCAGTTAGGTGTAGGGTAGTACATCACTTCTCTACATCTCTTGTATATTAGCTTGTATAGTAGCTTCTCTCACACTTAAAGTACCACATTGGACTTTAAGTGGGAGGTTGTTGGGGTATAAAGCCCAATGTGGTCGCCCAGGTAAGTGGGCGGGCCGCCAGGTATGTACACATATTCTTTTGTAAAAACCTAATAAGAACTCACTATGCTCTACACATTACAGTAGAGCGAGTTCACCATATCGTCGTGCTCTTCTTCTCGCACTCTCTCTCGCGTCGCACTTCCGCTCGTACTCCTTCATGTGTGCACGCATAAGTTGAGATCTCTCTCTCTCTCTCTACACACACACACACATACACACATATATACACACACACACATATGTGTGTGTGTGTGAGGCCTCTTGCTATTGTTCCAAGATAGTAACTATGAGATTCAAAATTTCTATGTTCCCCTCATGCCCCCCCCCCCCCCCCCCCCCAAACCTCTCTCTCTCTCTCTCTCTCTCTCTCCTCCCCATAGGTATATCAATTGTTAGACTTGTCGAGTAACTTTAACATCTCTTTAGATTGTTCCTACACCCTTAAACATTTTTCTCTCTCTTTCTCTCTTCCTTCTTGTCCTTGTCGCATCATTTCTTGGGTACTAAAAAATTGTTGTCTCTCTCTCTCTCTCTCTCTCTCTCTCTCTCTCTCTCGTTGATTTTTTATGAGCACCCTTGCATATCGAAATTTAGAGAATTTATAAGTTTTTAAGCATAACCCATAGTTTAACTCTTGAAAATAAAAAGGATAAAATATCCCAAATTTGATAAAAGCCCCCTCAATTGGGCAATCTCTCTCCCCATTTGGGGTGCCAATGTGAGTATTTGTTTTTGTCGGGCATCTTATCCATTTTCTACGGGTGAAAAACGTTAGCTACTCTTTTGAAAATACAATATAATGCCAAGAAAACCATAACATCTTGGAGATTTGAAGGGTGCCCTTGTTGAGACAGAGTCCCTATGAGCTCGACAATAAAATCTCTCTCTCTCTCTCTCTCTCTCTCTCTCTCTCTCTCAAAAGTTGATTTTGCACCCTTGCTAGCCAAAATTTAAGGAATTTATAGATTTTTAAGCATGGCTCATTTGGGGTGCAAATGTGAGGGTTGGTTTTTATCGGGCATTTAATCCATTTTCTACCGGTGAAAAACTTTAGCTATCCTTTTAAAAATACACTAATGCCAAAAAATAATATCTTGAAAATGTGAAGGGTGCATGAGCTCAACGATAAAATCTTTCTTTCTCTCTCTCCCCCTCATGCATGTGCATGATACACGCACACAGGCAATGTGATTCTCTCTCTCTCTCTCTCTATCTCATGGTCAATAATGTGATAATAACCCCTGCATTTGTATATCATGCATGTCCTAAAAGCGAGACAGCCCCAAGTCGACATTAGGTGAGCTTTTTTCTTTTTCTCAAGCTCTTTAAAGAAATACATACTTCCAAAATTTTCTAAAACATATCAATATTGGTCTTAAAAAAAGCCACTTGAAAAATAAAAGCTAAATATATCTTCAAAAATTACATTTTCATTAAATAAAAAAATCACTAAATTTTTTTCTTTTTGTTATATCTTCAAAAAGTGAATTCGCATTAAGTGACAAAACCTCCACTAAAGTTATCCCTTTTTTGTTATGTGCAATCAAACTTGAACATTTATTTTATGTAGAATTTTTCCTTTTTGTTATATCTTCAAAAAGTAAATTCACATTAAGTAACAAAACATCCAGTAAATTTATCCCTTTTTTGGCTTTCTAAAAGAAACCCTTAGTGCTGTGTTGTGTTACGGAGAGTTTCATTGTTTTGAGTGCATGATGGAGACTTACCTTTCATTTCACATCTAGAAGTCTTTACTTTTCTTGCATTCTATTGTTTTAGAATGCTAAAGTGAAGCTTCTCCTTGCATAATTTTAGTAAATTTTACACACACACACACATATGGTTTTTTTTGCATTCCTAAAGTGAAGCTTCACCTTCCATAATCCTAATAAATTCTATACACACACACATAAACATATATTTATTAGTTCTTTTTGTTTCACCTTTCTTTCATTTCACAAATTTACATGGCTTTACATTTTCTGCATTTTATAGCTTGATTCCAATCAATGTTAACATTGGAGAAAGTCCCTTTGCGGCTGTTGATCGAGTTTCCTCCTCACAAAGAAGAAAGCCGAAAATACTAGTAGAAATTTTGAGAGTTGCAAAATTTTTGGACGACTTTCTCACATATTTCATCGGTTATTCTTCCGTTTACCATGGTTTGCAGCTAGCTAGTCTTGATTTTCAATCGGCTCAAGACTAAGCTGAGGCAATCCTTTCCCAAACACTGATACCAGTTTAATTCAACCTAACAGTTTTATCACTTTCTTATAGTTTTTAAAAGCTGTTGTGACCCTTTCACTTGTTGTTATGTACATGTACAATCAAACTTGAACATTTATTTTAGAATAGAAAGTCTTTTGACTTTACATTTGAAAAGGCTTGTCAGTTCTTACATTATGCAAAGGCTGTCATTTCTTACAATCTTACCCTTCACTTTGCATTTTAGATGAGATGTTTTGTAAGGTGTTTTTTGAAATGAACCAGGGAGTCACACGTGGAGGCCCTCTCTCACACACAGTATATGTCAATACCCCGTGATATTATGCACACACAACCACACACTAACACATGCTTACATAATACCAGTAGAGAAAAAGACACAAGTTTTTGTAACAGGCTTATACTAATTTGCTAAACATGACACAGGCAACAACCTCATTAGCAGAAGAATGATAGAAGGACGGATGCCTCCAAAGTAGGACGCAATGATGGATTTTAAAGCCAAAAAACCCCCCTGTTTTTTCCTTCTTATTTTTATGTTCTGGAATGGAGAAGCCCTTTACTTTTTAATTTATTTGGAATTCTCCAGAAGCATGTACAAAAAAAGATATGGTTGGCAATATCTCTAAATAAAGCAAGCAACTAGTGGCACCAGATGCCAATGCTGGTAGGTGTATGCTACATATGACCTTAACACTAGGTTGGTAACCTAACAGGACATAAAAGTGTCCTTTCAGGGTTTTGAAAAAAACCTCCAAAACCCTAGTAGATCCACTCATTTTGTAAAATCCTTTCATGAGGTTATAGTTCAAGGTCTACTACACATGGAAAAAATAAGAAACTTGTAAAATTTCTCATCTTTTGGTCACACCAAGCCTCCAAAGTTGATGGACCAGTACATTTTCATCAAAACAGTCATTTCTTACGTTTTGTTGCATAAAAATAAGATTATGGATTTTTGTAGGACTTGAGATAAATTCCCTAGTTAACTTCAATGGGTTGGTGATCAGAACATAAGATTGCTTCTCACTCACTATTTTTTATTTTTCCAAAAGAAATAGGTACAAAAAAGTTGAATTTTTACCATTCTGCAAACCTATTATCAAAGTTTCTATAGCCATGCTCAATACAAATAATATATGCATGTTTTCTTAGTTTCCTATTGTCCTTTAGGTTCATAAGGAGCCATGGAGCATGTCAAAAGAATAATACATCTCTTACCAAGGGGAATCTTGGGGACAAAGATGAAGTGCTAAATACAACAAACATGAAAAAACTGGGTTCAACATTATGAGTTGTAGAATCCCATAGAAACTATTCAATATCTAGCCAAATTTGATCCTTATTACTAGATATGGTTAATACCTACAAAATGCATGTAGTTGTCACAAGAAAGTAACTATATTGAAAAAGCTATACTTGATATACTAGAATGTTTCGTTTTCTTCTATAATTGAAAAAATCAACCATCGTTGTCTACTATGAAAAATAGGGTATTAGGTGCCCCAAAACTCAAGGAATATTAGCTTTATGTTACAATAAGCGACATAGAAAATCAAAACTGCATTTGGATATCATGAAAGCCACCAAAAAAATCATAGAAGAGCTAAAATTGGCTAAAAAACAGGATTTGACAATTTTTGTAATTTGGTAATAACTTACAACTTTAACAATTATTTCTCCCTAGAAGCATCAGAACATGTTGAGGACTACTAAAGATAGTTCTCTAGCATTATAGACCTCACAAACATGAATTCTAGAGTGGTATCGTTGCAAAAAGTTAAAAAAAACCAAAAACAGGACCCGGTTTTTCACACAGTTTAGGTTGTGAAATGTTGTGCAAGGACAAGGTTAAAGATGGAATTGATATTCCAAAAAAACGTCGAGGTTTTTTCAGCTCATGAGACAACTTTCTAGATAGATAGCACCTCAAAATCCTTTTTGAAACTCTTGGCATAATTCAAGGAAAATGGTCACTTAAGAGGACATAAAAGTGTCCCAGGACATAAAAGTGTCCCATTACCAACCTAGTGTTAAAGGCACTACAAGCCCATATTGGTAAGTTATGCAACATATAGCCTTAACAGCACCGCGACCTAACACTGCTTATAAAAGTAGGCAGCGCAAAGACAGTCAATCGTAGACGCCATCTCTCATTGACACCATCTCGCAAGCTGTGGCGATAGTGCAAAGCTAACACACACACACACACACACACACACACACACACACACACACACACACACACACACACACACACACACACACACACACACACAAAGGCTGCAGTGCACACACACACACACACACACACACACACACACACACACACACACACACACACACACACACACGGTGCATGAACCATGCACTAGCGAAACCATCATCTATATCTCCTAACAAGGGATAGCGCAAGCAAAGGCAGGAATCCCTGTGTGGCGGGGTACATCCACTGACGAAACACACTCCAAGGCAAAGAGAATCGTTGCAAGCCAGTCGGACTGTCTGATTGTGCAACACAACAAGGTAAAAACAACGTTTTTTTTGGGTATTTTACAAGCTATGTAAAACTAAATGCACATGAGTACATGCACTCAGCGTACCATAATACTAATGAGTAAAGTAGCCGAGCCATAATATCATAGGGTATTGACATATATTGTGTTCCATATATATATTGTGTGTGTGTGTGTGTGTGGCCCTTCCCCATCCCTGAGAAAAGGTGCACTTGGTGGAGGATAGGCCACCAAGTGGACCTATCCTCTACCAGTTCTATGTTTTAGGGTATTGATGGTAAATCTAATGCTATGAAATTTATTTTATTCAATGAAGTTAGTAATACATGTAACAACCTTCTCTTTTTTGAAAGCATTATCTTCAAACATAGAAATAAGCTTATTTAAATCCGTTACCGCATATGACTCTTGGGATGCATTATATAGTATGGGAAGCACCTGTGATATGCGTACATTATATGCCATCCTTTTTGGTCTATTACTAGCTGCATGTATAAATGATACGTTGGGACACGATATTTGTCTTTTTTCCATGCACTGTATGTAACATATTTCCCTTCTATTGGTTCACATAATTGGATATGTGTATTCAAATATGTAACTTGGTTTTCCTTGTGTGTAGCGTTTATCCCAATAATGTCTAAAGGTAAATAGTAAAGGGGTCCTCATGGGAAAATGGTTTTTTGTGGTTTAAACATTGCAAAATAAAGGGATTATTAGCAAATAACAAATCATCCATATATCTCCATGAATATAAGAATTCATTATATCATAACGTGCAAGACGAGATAATTTTTTTTATGTATTCTATTTCAAACCATGCCAAATACAAATTATATCATAACGTGCAAGACGAGATAATTCATTATATCATAACGTGCAAGACGAGATAATTTTTTTTATGTATTCTATTTCAAACCATGCCAAATACAAATTACACCATAGTGGAGAGCAATTGTACCCCATTGGTATACCTTTCTCTTGTCGATAAATATTTTTGTATAATTTGGTAAAGCAATTATCAAGGACAAATTCATTAATATTGTGTAAATATTCAAATGTCCAAACAACTTCATTTTTCTTTTTGGTAAGCACCATCTGCTTGCGATTTTTCTTAAAGCCAAGATATTTCATATTTTTTATGAGTTTAATAATGTTATCTAGTACTTCAAGCAATCCATGTTTGCCTTTATGAGGGATAGCCTCATAGCACGATGTTACGTCAAATGAATGAATGTTTGTGATATGTTTAGGTAAGTTTATCAAAAAATCATATTGATTATTGATCATCCAATGCCCATTGGTTTGTGTCCCAGAAAAAGTTTGTAGGTTTTTATGTATGATTTCAGTGTACTCTATAAATCCCTGTATTACTCCTTCGAGTAATTTAGTGATTATGGTTGTAGCAGGAGTAAATACACATTTATGTGCATTAGTGATCCATCTAAAAACCATTTTGTGAATTTTAAAATTTCCCATAAGATATGGGAGTGAATATTCTAATGGTGTCTCTAACCCGATTTCTTGGGTATAAGAGCCTACGGCTTGACATATTTCATCTTCACTGGAGGAGAGAAGACAGAATTCACGGGTTTCTAATCTTCTTCTTGCTGCCATTTGTATGAGTTTTTTACATATGAATACTAAGGTTTGTGTTGACTTATCTAGTCCACAAATAAATAAGTATTGTAAGATGTATTGAATTTCATCCATTAGGTCTATGTTTTTGTACCGTGGAGTTTGATTTTGCCTATGATAAGGGAATTTATGGGAAAAGGTCTCATTAACCACACTTTGGATATAATTGTAATAAACTTTACTGTTTTCACATCCTAAAATGGTACATAAAGTCTTCCATACTTTGCTAAGTTCGCTTACTATTGACATAGGGTTTACGGGTACTAATGGAATGTGGTTTAAACCTTTCCTGATAAATTCTTGGAAGATTTTATGCTTAGCTATGTTATGGTCTGTGGTGATTACATGTTTTTCGAAGGGTTCTAAGTTAACTAAAAATTTAGAGAATCGTTTATGGTTAAGCACCCACATGGTTGTGTTTCATCAAACTCTTGGGCAAACACCGAATTTGGTTTGTAAAGAGTATGGTTTAGGTTATTGGTATACTTCCAACCGAAACATATCCTCATTTTTGGCCAAGAAGGCCATAGGGAAATGGTAGAGAAACACGTGCAATTCTTTCACCATCAAATGGTCACCCTCACATTAACTTTTCTAGGTGACTTTTCAAGTCATTTCATGCCTTACTATATTCATTTGAATATTTTCATTATGAAAATGAGCATGTCTCTCTCTCTCTCTCTCTCTCTCTCTCTCTCTCCATTAAAGTGTTCAAGAAATATAATTTTTTTCAGACATATAAAACTCATTTTCTTGAATTTGTTAAGAGGAATTTTTAACATTTTGATTTATTTTTCAAGTTTTATATTATTTTCCTCTATTTTGGGGCAAAAATTCTCCTTTTCCCCTTACTCTCAATTGACATTTTTGAAATTGAAAAAGGTACAATATTAAGCTAAGATACATTTTTCATGAACACAAGGTCCATTAACATGTCAAATGTGTTCTAATAATCATTTATTAGAGGAAAAAATGATGCCTTCTTGAGGCCATCGTGAAGTCTTCACCTTGTTTTCTAAATCATTATTGATGTGAAAATCATCAATCATTGTTTGAAAAAATAGTTTAGGGTTGATAAAGTCCATATATTTGTTGCAAAACAATATGTGAACAAATCTTCCATGCATCCGACTATTGCATTCAAGATGTAGTAAACCATTATTTCTAATACTAAGTGAGCATACCTAGTCTTCAGAATTTGAGTATTCAAGTGCCTTGGGAGTATCTCCATAGTCTTCCGATCCTCTGAATTGCCTTGGTTTTTTGCTTGTTGACGCCATACTGCTTGGTGTGTGTGTGATCTTCTTTAATTGTTCCTTACCTTTTGGAGGTTTGAGTAAGGTTTCAATTGTGTTGGACATTGGTGTGTTGTGTAGCTTTTGAAGAAGGGACGTCCCTGATGTGTATAGTACTATCCCTTTAGCTGCTTCTAGCATATACTCATGAAACCGATAATAAATGATTACAGCATGCCTTAATTCTGTTGGGAAGGAGGCTACCCAAGCTATAAAGGCATACACGTGTGCCAATTCTTATGAAAATTGAAAGAATCTTGGTAGATTTTGAAATACGTACCATAGAAATTGGTCAAACCAAATGATTGAAGAGGAAGAATTGGAATTTGGATCATTTTTTTGCATTGACATTTGAGGAAGGGTTGATAAGAATTCCAACAGCTTCTCAGAAACCTTTTTTGATCCTTTGCTCTATCCATAAGAGACAATCCCTTGGTGCGAGCAATGATTGCGGAGTATGGACATTTCTTACCATCCAGATCGCATAATTTGACCTGCTTGAGCTCGAAGAGAACATCTTGTGATAAGAGATGTTTAGCATGTAATGCAAGGGTTTTGCATTGCTCTACAATGTCCGTAGGTATGCTACAAAGCAATCCTAGAGAGGAAATTGTAAAAGGTGCCCGATGGTTCAATATTTCATAGTCCCATAGCTTGTGTTCAAGTCGGATAGCATCCAATTCCACTTGCCTGGGTGGTAATAGTGGGATAGCTTCTGAAAAGAGTTTAGAAACTACTCATTCTGGGGATAAACTGTTTGCATCCGCTAAAAAGCTGAGTGCTTCTTTCTCTTCTTCTTCAAGAAGGTCAAGATCTAGAAGGGGATTGATAACTTTTTCTGAGTGCTTAATTTCAATGGGGACAGCAGGGAGATTATTGATGAAATACAGCTTGTTCACAATAGAGGGTAGAGAGGTGAAATAAAAATCAAGATCTAAGCTATCTTGTGCATCAATAATGGGTAATTTGGCTAGGAAGGAACTAAATGCCTCCAGAAGTTTATCCTTTTCTTTTCTAGAAAGAATTAGTAGAGAGAGCTAGTCATTGACAGAGGCTGTTTTCAAGACAGATATAGAGTGGGTGATTATAGCTTGTTTCTCAAAATCAAGCAATTCTTTGTGGAATTCCACCCCTTTGAAACAAGAAATAATACATTGGGTACCAATTGGTGGGATTGAAATGTCCTCTTCTATACCATATCCCTAACGGGTGAGAGATGGAATCCAAAAAGCCTGCATCAATCACCATATAAATATTATACAAACAATTCAAATTATGCACATACCAGTATGAAGCATACTCATTCCAGTATTAAGTTTTCTCAGTATATGATTGTTAACCCTCACGGCACACGGACACATGATCACCTACGATGGACGCGTATTATGTATTTGGTAGAGTCAGGTACCGGGCTTGTCGGACCAATAGGGAAAGGTAGAGTGATCGCCGATGAGAGGCGCACTTTAACTTGGACATTCAAGGGATTAGTTGGTTAAGCATGGGCGCCCAAGTGTGAATGGGGTGAGCTCCTATAAAAGCCAACTAAACCTAATTTTTACTCATTCTCTCATTTGTGCAATTGAAGAGTGCTCTTGCTCCACCTCCATCTTCTTCTTCTTCACCTCCTTGTGTGTGTGTGTGAGAGAGAGAGAGAGGGAGAGTGTGTGTGCGATCGAGCATTACGAAGGCACGACGGCGGCGAAGCGGTTGAGCGCGGCACGACTGCAGCTTCTTCTTCATCGCGGCGAGGAATCCACCACGAAGGCGAGCGTAGAGCGGTGAGTGACACACCCTTTGTTTTCTTGAGCTTGCTAGTTTAGGCTTGTTGTGTGCTTGGAGCCGTTTGTGGCTCGCATACGGTGTATTGGCAAGTCCCTTGCTTCGACAGTGCGGCAAGGAGCGCACATTTTTGGCGCCGTTGCCGGGGATATGCCCTACACTAAGCTCGGTTAGCACTTTACGCTTCCTTGTGGTGCAATTTCTATCATAGGAAAGGCAGGGAAGGAGTGTGTGGAGATTTCTGTTTTTTGCGTTTTCTGCATTTGCTGTCAAATTTCAATTTCTGCTATTGTTTGCGTTTTTCAATTTCTGCAATTTCAAGTTCGGCGTTTTCAATTTCTGCGTTTTTCTGTCAATTTCTGCTTTTTTTTGCATTTTCTGCGTTTTTCTGCAATTTTTGTCAATTTTCTGCAATTTTTGCGTTTTTCTGTCAATTTTCTGCAATTTCTGCGTTTTTCTGTCAATTTTCTGGTTTTTTGCGTTTTTCTGCATTTTTTTAATTGCTGCGTTTTTCTGCATCAAAAAAAAACAAAACAAAATTAAAAAAATTCGTAAATTAAAAACGCGAGCGAGTGGGTGGCGAAATTTTTCGAAAATAAAAAACACGACTCTTAAAACGTACGGGTTGGTTTGTATAAAAGATAGATCGGGATCGTTTTCCCAAGCCCAAGCCCAAGCCCAAGCCCAAGCCCAAGCCCAAGCCCAGGCCTCAGTCCTCAGTCTTATGATATATACTAGACTCACTCTTATATATATACCCTACTCCCTCAAGAGAGAATGAGAGCATGTGGGACAAGTCCTCCACTCTCCTCCTTTCTCTTCCCACTTGCACCCTTAAACTTTCTAGTTTGGGCCTAGTTCCCTACTGGAAATTGACAGTTTTAGGGATTCCGAGGGCATAGAGTGACCAAACGGAGGGCTGTAAAGCACGGCACGACCCTCTGACCGATACGCTCGTTTTGAGCTATCACACGGCCCATTCCACGACACGCTCAAAAAAAAAATCTAGCAAAAAAAAACAAACAAACAAAAGACACGCTAAAAACTAGTCACAAGGCCTCCTAGAGCAGCTTTTTGACACCTTAGGGTATCAAAAGCACATGCACTTACGCTCTGGGCGGGTGCTAGAACACGAGCATATTGAGGGTGCCTCTGTTCATACGGACACCCATTACCCATCCACGATAAGCTCTAGACCCTCAGCGGGGACACAAGGTAGCACCACCCAAGACCCTAAAATAGCCGCTAGTGATTCCTCCTCCGACTCAGAAATCATGGAAGCATACCCTACCCAAAACACGGAGAGAGAAGGCCATGCACCTCCCGAAGCTCCACAGCCTAATACTAGTATGTTTAGCCGTTTCATGGAAACATTAGGTAGAGCTACTCGCTCGGAACCTGATGCAAATGAAGCACACGAAGGGGGTGGGGAAGTGGAATCTCCTTTCACATCGCACGTGGACCCCACACCCCCAAAGAGTGTCCATGTGGATATCCTACCAACTTCTTACCAAGAAGGCCCTGTTGAGCTGCCTCCTTCAGAAGTTCCCTCTAGAGTACCGTTGGTGACAAGTAAAACCACGGGAAGCAACATTGCTTCTACCTCACAAGAAACCGTTAACACGTCGACTCTAGAAGGATTGTTCATTAATGATCATTGGACATACGACCTCCACACTGAGGTGTTGACGGATCTACACTCTGGCCACGCCTACCATGTAGGATGGATAGAGATTGTACAATCCACCTCTAGTGCCACGAGCATCGAAGATCAACAGAAAATGATCTGTAATGTTATCCATGGCATTATTCAATCAGAAAGGCAAAACCGAGGGGTAAATATACTCTCAACTGGCCCCATGAGATTTCTGGATACGAGCAAGGCTCAACAGCCTACTCTATCTCAAATGGAGACTCCTCTAATGAGCCCCATGGACCCATCTTACATCATTTCACCTGGGGTCTCTATGCAATCTGAGCCTCCGAGCGAAAACTTTAGCTTCCCTAACTTGGCTCAACCCTCTATTAAGGAAAACACAGTGCTCACTCCAGGGATAAGCCTGACAGAGAATGTACCGATGACATCTACGGTTAGCGCAGTGCCACTACCTAGTGTCGTAGTACCTAATATGGGGCCTCGATCATATGTGCCTCTAGCCCCTTATGCACACATGGCCCCCACACCTCCAATTGTACCACTTGCTTATGCTCCTCGAGTGCCGCTCCCTAGCTCTTATCCGAGTGGACCTATGCCCGGTTATGTTCCATATCCTGCATCATCTACACATATGGCAAGACCGGTACCCGTTCCTCTCCCACATATGATTCCAAGAGTACCTCCACCGGCCCTGCCTCCTCACATAGGTGACTTGGCAGCGTTTGCTCAAACCATAGGTCGATCTATCGCGGAAAATATGCGTCATGCTTCTGATAGAGAGCCTAGAAGTAAGGCAGTACAAATTGCCAAACTCACGCAAAAATTCAATGGGGACGAAGATGCTAGGAAACACATTGAAGTGTTTGAACAAGTATGTGATTCCTTAGGGGAACGCAACGAACTACATAAGTGCAATGCCTTAAGCTTGACATTAAGTGGGAAGGCTGGAGATTGGTATAGGACCCTAAGGGTGGACGAGAAAACAATCTACCCTACCCTTCGAAGGTTGTTTCTAAAGGAGTACATACGAGAAGGTGTGCTTTGGGGTGTAGCATCTCAGCTACAGAAGGCCGAACGTAAGGAAGGAGAGTCAGTAAGGGACTTCATTAGTCGTCTAAAGCACTTAAACTCTCGTTGCCCTGTAAATGAGCGCTTCAACAATAACCAACTGCTGGATCGATTCATTCGAGGGTTGAGGAATGAAGGAATCTATAATGGACTAGTGATTAGAGGTATCACAACCTGGGAAGATGTCACTGCCAATGCAATCCAATTAGAGGACAACTTGATGATAGCAGGCATGAGGGTGTCTACTGACACGAGATCCACTAGCTCACAAGCCATTGAGTATGAACCCATGACTGCAAAGCCCATTGCCAATGAGCCAAAGGTATTTGAGACATTCTTGACAGACCTCACCAAGGCAATCCAAGAGTCTCTTAAGGATAATCGACCCCCTCAAAATAGTCACATGTATCCAAGAAGGGAGCAACAATGGTGTTCCATTTGCTTAGGTCCACATAGCACTAGTGAGTGCCCTACGTTTAGAGTAAAATTTAATGGAACTTGCAACGCATGTGGTAGGTATGGTCACCAAGCTAAGGATTGTTTAACGATCAAACGTATGATGGCAAATAGACCACCTGTAGCCTACACGGATGCGCCTCGAGCTCCTGTATTGATGCCTGCTCCACCTGTTGAGCAACTACCGCAACACATGGTCCCTAGATCTCAAAATGTTGTACAAGCTACACCGTTACCACCTCCTGTGCTAGGACCGCAGCCCCCGCATCCAAGAGTCGCCCCTATGAACCAAGTGGGTTGCGAGCCATCAAACGCTTATGCAGATGGTTGTGAGGAGGAAATAGACACTAGTATTGCCTACGGACTTGATACATTGGAAGAATGTCCTATATACTACATGGAAGATTGTTGGGGACAAGTCAAGCCGGTTTATCAAGCTGCTGCTCTCGCATCCAGAGGTCAAAATATCAACACCCAGGCTAGGAGGCCACCTCTTCAATGCTACGAGTGTGGTGGACCACATCGAGTAGCGGAGTGCCCTATTAGGCTGCAAAAGAATGCTGCACAGATGCAAGTGAATCAAGGGAGCACGTCTGCAATGCCAATACTCACATGTAATCGTTGTGGCATAGATCACTTGATTGCCCAATGCCCCTATAACCCAAATGCGCCTAAAATCACACCCCTGAATTTGGTCGAAATTGCTAGTGTGACGTCACCAATACCACCCGTCGCACCTGCTTATGCGATTACACGGTCCATGCTTCAAGGGCCAGGACATATCCTCGAAGAGAGAGATACCGCGTCAATTATCCAAGCAAAGAAAAAGAAGACACGAAGGAAGAAGTCGCAGAATACGGAAAATTCAAAGCCAAGTTCCAAAACAAACATAGGAACAGGAGATGACCCCGTGTATATGAATGACCTCGAGGATGATTCAGATTCAGTCGAGACAATGGAGACTAGAACCAATACCACAAAGGGAAAGACCGACAAAGAAAACCGTAACATGGAACCAAATGAAAACCGAATGAGAGAAAACCATAAAGAGCCTCTGAAAACACCACAAGTGTTTCCAAATCCAATCCAAGACCCCCAAGATAAACCGCAGGGGCAAAAAGGGAAGAATTGTAAAAAGAAGATTGGGACGTACCCAAACCCAGTAGATGAGATTAAGCAGGTGAAACATCTAAGAGGTTTAGTGGAGGAGACTCAAAGGAAACTAGAACCAGAACCCATGCATATCAAAATTCATGACACAGTGTTTCCCACGCAAGTTCATCCACCCCACATGAACCATAGACCGTTAGCCATATCTAGTATCATCCAAGAAGGGAGTGAGGACGGGACATCAGAAAGTGAGCATACACCCTTCTTATTGGAAAGGATGTTTAACGAAGGAATACCTGATCCCATTGAGGAATATGAGATTCCATCCTCACCAGTTCCTAGTCAAGGGCCTACACCCTGCAAAACGCCAATGAATGTTGCCAAACTAGTGGACTTCATGTCTTCTGAGGTCCGAACCACAATCATAGCAAAGCTGTATGGAGATCCTGAGTTATTCCTTGCACTTCGAGCATTCCTTAACGGAGAGCTACGAACGAGATTACCGCAGTTTGCGCAACCAAATAGGCCTGACTCGATTATGATTGATGAGGAAAATCATGTGCAATCACTTGACTTAGATGGACACGAGTCTGTGATCGAGGTACCCATTAACGAATTAGGGCAGTATTTTGAAGGCGACGAGTCTAATGCGACCCTACCCATCACTACCAAGGGATTAACTATAAAGGGAATTCTTGATGGTGGTGCGGGAGTTAGCATCGTTACAAAAGATTGTTGGGAATCCATGGGAAAACCCCGCCTCAGTGTTACTAACATTGTGGTAAAGATGGCAAATGGTACCATAGCCAAACCTATGGGGATGCTCAAGGATCTTAAGATCAAAGTTCTAGGATACAAGGTGCGACATACGTTCATTGTAATGGATTTCTCTAAACACCTTATGTCATATGAAATGATTTTAGGACGACCATTCATGAGGGAAGCACAAATGGTTCACGATTGGTCTAAAAATCATGTCTATTTGCAATTCCAAGACTCTGTCCTTAGAGTGGATTTGGTGACTGGTAAGGTACACCCCATAGGGAGTAAAACCATTATTGATCATCGCTCTGACACCACAGTTCACTCGGCCCCACTACAATATTGTTACACTTGTAAGAAGGATACAGACATTGGCCAAGATTCTCCTTACATGGATGTGTTACCGGGTATGACGGAATCAGACAATGTAGATTGGGTCCACCTAGCATCAACCATAGACACTTGGGGAAATAGGGGGACGACCTGGGTAACACCTGAGGGGGATGAAATGCCTATACCCTTAAATATGCTACAAGCAATGCATATCGCTTCCGACAAGACTCATCCTAAGGTAACGAAGAAAACATACAAGTGGGTCCCTAAAACCTCTGTAGCGACCATAGCTAGTGCTAAAAAACAGAAGCCTTGTAAGAAACGTACCACTCGCTCCAAGAAATGTAAAGACACGCTGCGTTGGATCCCTAAACGACTATTGGAAGCCCAAGGATACTATGAAGGAAATGATCAAATCTGGGTGCCCAAACGTAAAGTATACTCTTACCTGTCACCTGGCCCATGTAAACCCAATCCTGTGGCTCCAAAACGAATCAATAATCGTGGAAAGGAAAAAATCATAGAATGCTACACACCCGCTCCCGAGCTAGTTTGGGTACCAAAGAAAGAACGATTTGTTCCACCTAGCTCAGGAAGGGGGGAGTCCCAGGAAGATTCTACCTCATCATGTAATACATCCATAGAGGTAAAAGCTTCTACACAACCTCCATCTATAGTAGTGGACCTCCATGAAGCTACAAAAGAATCCACACCTCCCAGTGTTCAAGAATCACCTGATGAACCACTTCAAGTTCGATCCTGGGAGAGTACCTTACCACCGTTACAACTTGACGAGGCACCTAGGGTAATAGAAAACTACTGGCAAAAATCCTCACCTATTACCAACTGGAACAATTGGTTTCAAAGGGTGACAAGCTCATTTCAAACGGTATGATCTACCCAAGGAAGGGGGGAGTGTTTGCTGACAGTCATCATTCACTTGCTTCCCTCTCAACCTTTTTCCCTGACCTCTTAATCTCCGATCTTAGGGAATGTATATATATAGCCTTATACTCACAAAAAAACAAAAATAGTAAAGAGCAAGAGCGCCTAGCAATGAGAGAGCACCCTATCAGATCTTACATATAAGTCCAAATTCACCGTGTCAAGTCAAGCAACACACAAAAACAACTCTTATGTTTTAAAGGCCTAACCAAATCTATCTGTCTTGTCAGAAATGGCTACTTCACCAGAGGCATGCACTTCTATTTTTGATGAAAGGTACCCCTTGTCTTTTCAACAAGTGTTCTACGTATGCTACCCTATACTTTCTTGCGAATGGGATTTGATAGAGAGCCTTGCATGTGAGAGAAATTTTGAGGAGTTAGAATGGCTGATACGTCTATGGCTAACTAGTGATCCCTACCCAGTGGCGAATGTGTCTCCAATGGCACATGCTTATTCTTTTGCACAAGATGAGTATCCACGCCTCACGAGGTTCTTGATTAGCATGCTTGCACAAGAGGATGATGAAGAGGAACTAATAGAGACCGAGGAAGACTATGGCCTCACGGACAACGATTTTATTTATCTAGATGATGAGGATAGAGGCCTAGCCTTAGGGTGGCCACCCGGTTTATATAATATCCTCTTTCCTTGATTCTAAAAGGGGTGACAGATAGGTAGGTTAGGGGTCTAGATTGTGTTTTGAGTTTGTTTTTTAGGAGTTTTAATTTTTCCCACTGATGTGCCTCCTAGAGGTATTGTTTGTGTTTCCTAGTGTGTACAGGAGCGTATTGCTATTGATAGGATTTGGATCTTCATGGAACCTTCAAATCAAGCGCGACCATCAACACAAACAGGTGTTTCTTGTCCATTAGCATTGCCCTTATCTTTTTTGCATCCATGTTTGTCTGCTTTGATTGTGATTGGTAGCATACTATTCAGCGCATTGGCTTAGTATCCAACATTTAATTCAATGCAATCTTTTGTCATAATCACTTGTTTAGGTGTAAAAATCAAGCAGTCCGACTAAGCTAGTTTGACCAAGCTAGGTATTAGAAATCTTCTCTTAATACCATGGGGAATGCCTTCCTAATAAGCAATGGTTACTTAGGTTCTTAATCCGATTTAGGCAGCATTGTATGAAATGTACTAGGGCTTTCTAGTGGGCTTGACCCTAGTGACCTTTAGCTTAAGTATTATAAAGGGAGTTTACTAATGTGATGAGCCTGGGGAGTGTAACAGTGTTATATGACCCCCCAAAGTTACAAAATTTAAATGATGAAAATGAACAAACAAAAAATCAAAGTGCCACAATGTAAAATTTTAAGCTGGAAGAGAAATCTCGGCTTGATTTGGTACTTCACTCACATGTATTGCCTATGGTACTAGAGCCCTAGAGGTTCCCAGCGTGGGCGCTTTTCCTTGAAAAGCAAAAAACCCAAGGCATACAAAATAAGCACACACATCATAATTGAATCAATGTGAAAAGACTTTGGGGGGTCAAAGAAAAAGTAATCAGCCAGGCGATGATTTCATGAGAAATTCCTTTTATGGTAGCTTAACTACAAGGTTTTCTAGATATAGCCTCTAGTCAGCCCTTGAACATGAATACTTGGCTCTCGCGATTAAACAACTTAATTGACCACAGAAAATTAAGAAGCTTACCCATGGTATTAATACTTGATCTCTAGTGCTTTTCGACCGTCAAATTAGTGACCCCAGACTTGTTTAATTTTTGCCTTTACATCTGTTTATGCATTTGATTACATTACAATTTAATGTTCATTGCTAACAAATTGTTTGAAATTCTTTTACCAATCAATTTGTCTACCTAAAACTGCATATGCTTTTTAAGAGACTGCAATTACTGTGCCAATGTTGTTTGATTTTGCAGTGACTAAAGAAGGCTAAGGACATTCATCTCAAATGCTCTTCCACCTCGACGAACCAGCTTCAACTCAATAGCTTCCGAGGACGGAATCTACATCAGGAAGGGGGGCATGTTAACCCTCACGGCACACGGACACATGATCACCTACGATGGACGCGTATTATGTATTTGGTAGAGTCAGGTACCGGGCTTGTCGGACCAATAGGGAAAGGTAGAGTGATCGCCGATGAGAGGCGCACTTTAACTTGGACATTCAAGGGATTAGTTGGTTAAGCATGGGCGCCCAAGTGTGAATGGGGTGAGCTCCTATAAAAGCCAACTAAACCTAATTTTTACTCATTCTCTCATTTGTGCAATTGAAGAGTGCTCTTGCTCCACCTCCATCTTCTTCTTCTTCACCTCCTTGTGTGTGTGTGTGAGAGAGAGAGAGAGGGAGAGTGTGTGTGCGATCGAGCATTACGAAGGCACGACGGCGGCGAAGCGGTTGAGCGCGGCACGACTGCAGCTTCTTCTTCATCGCGGCGAGGAATCCACCACGAAGGCGAGCGTAGAGCGGTGAGTGACACACCCTTTGTTTTCTTGAGCTTGCTAGTTTAGGCTTGTTGTGTGCTTGGAGCCGTTTGTGGCTCGCATACGGTGTATTGGCAAGTCCCTTGCTTCGACAGTGCGGCAAGGAGCGCACAATGATGGATACTCGACCAAAGGTATCCTGGGAAATGTTGTGTGTGTTTGAATTTAAAAATCCCATCTTTTAGAACCATATACTGATAAATTTAAATACTGCTTGCAAAAGCACATTGTGTATAGAACAAAATATAGAACAATTTCTTGATACACAGAACCACACACTAACACATGCTTACAAAATACCATTAGAGAAAAAGACGCAAGTTTTTGTAATAGGCTTATACTAATTTTCTAAACATGAGACAATCGACAACCTCATTAGCAGAAGAATGATAGAAGGACGGATGCCTCCAAAGCAGGACGCAATGATGGATTTTGAAGCAAAAAAACCCCCCCTGTTTTTTCCTTCTTATTTTTATGTTATGGCATGGAAAAGCCCTTTATTTTTTAATTTGTTTGGAATCCTCTAGAAGCATGTACAAAACCTTAAATAAATCAAGTTTTCATTGGCATCAAGTATGAAAGTCCTATAAAACAAGAGTTTCTTTTAGCACTTGCTTGAGTGACGGATACACTGGCACAAGAAAAATATACAGGCGTGGGTAGTACACAAACACATTTTTTGAGTTTGTGCGCTCCTTGCCGCACTGTCGAAGCAAGGGACTTGCCAATACACCGTATGCGAGCCACAAACGGCTCCAAGCACACAACAAGCCTAAACTAGCAAGCTCAAGAAAACAAAGGGTGTGTCACTCACCGCTCTACGCTTGCCTTCGTGGTGGATTCCTCGCCGCGATGAAGAAGAAGCTGCAGTCGTGCCGCGCTCAACCGCTTCGCCGCCGTCGTGCCTTCGTAATGCTCGATCGCACACACACTCTCCCTCTCTCTCTCTCTCTCACACACACACACACAAGGAGGTGAAGAAGAAGAAGATGGAGATGGAGCAAGAGCACTCTTCAATTGCACAAATGAGAGAATGAGTAAAAATTAGGTTTAGTTGGCTTTTATAGGAGCTCACCCCATTCACACTTGGGCGCCCATGCTTAACCAACTAATCCCTTGAATTTCCAAGTTAAAGTGCGCCTCTCATCGGCGATCACTCTACCTTTCCCTATTGGTCCGACAAGCCCGGTACCTGACTCTATCGAATACATAATACACGTCCATCGTAGGTGATGGGTGTCCGTGTGCCGTGAGGGTTAACATGCCCCCCTTCCTGATGTAGATTCCGTCCTCGGAAGCTATTGAGTTGAAGCTGGGTCGTCGAGGTGGAAGAGCATTTGAGATGAATGTCCTTAGCCTTCTTCAGTCACTACAAAATCAAACAACATTGGCACAGTAATTGCATTCTCTTAAAAAGCATATGCAGTTTTAGATAGAAAAATTGATTGGTAAAAGAATTTCAAACAATTTGTTAGCAATGAACATTAAATTGCAATGTAATCAAATGCATAAACAGATGTAAAGGCAAAAAATTAAACAAGTCTGGGGTCGCTAATTTGACGATCGAAAAGCACTAGAGATCGAATATTAATACCATGGGTAAGCTTCTTAATTTTCTGTGGTCAATTAAGTTGTTTAATCGCGAGAGCCAAGTATTCATGTTCGAGGGCTGACTAGAGGCTATATCTAGAAAACCTTGTAGTTAAGCTACCATAAAAGGAATTTCTCATGAAATCATCGCCTGACTGATTACTTTTTCTTTGACCCCCCAAGGTCTTTTCACAGTGATTCAATTATGATGTGTGTGCTTATTTTGTATGCCTTGGGTTTTTTGCTTTTCAAGGAAAAGCACCCACACTGGGAACCTCTAGGGCTCTAGTACCATAGGCAATACATGTGAGTGAAGTACCAAATCAAGCTGAGATTTCTCTTCCAGCTTAAAATTTTACATTGTGGCACTTTGATTTTTTGTTTGTTCATTTTCATCATTTTAATTTTGTAACTTTGGGGGGTCATATAACACTGTTACCCTCCCCAGGCTCATCACATTAGTAAACTCCCTTTATAATACTTAAACTAAAGGTCAATAGGGTTAAGCCCACTAGAAAGCCCTAGTACATTTCACACAATGCTGCCTAAATCGGATTAAGAACCTAAGTAACCATTGTTTATTAAGAAGGCATTCCCCATGGTATTAAGAGAAGATTTCTAATACCTAGCTTGGTCAAACTAGCTTAGTCGGACTGCTTGATTTTTACACCTAAACAAGTGATTATGACAAAAGATTGCATTGAATTAAATGTTGGATACTAAGCCAATGCGCTGAATAGTATGCTACCAATCACAATCAAAGCAGACAAACATGGATGCAAAAAAGATAAGGGCAATGCTAATGGACAAGAAACACCTGTTTGTGTTGATGGTCGCGCTTGATTTGAAGTGTGAACGAGAGAAAGGTTCCATGAAGGTCCAAATCCTATCAATAGCAACACGCTCCTGTACACACTAGGAAACAAAAAGAATACCTCCAGGAGGCACATCAGTGGGAAAAATTAAAACTCCTAAAAAACAACTCAAAACACAATCTAGACCCCTAACCTACCTATCTGTCACCCCTTTTAGAATCAAGGAAAGAGGATATTATATAAACCGGGTGGCCACCCTAAGGCTAGGCCTCTATCCTCATCATCTAGATAAATAAAATCGTTGTCCGTGAGGCCATAGTCTTCCTCGGTCTCTATTAGTTCCTCTTCATCATCCTCTTGTGCAAGCATGCTAATCAAGAACCTCGTGATGCGTGGATACTCATCTTGTGCAAAAGAATAAGCATGTGCCATTGGAGACACATTCGCTACTGGGTAGGGATCACTAGTTAGCCATAGACGTATCAACCATTCTAACTCCTCAAAATTTCTCTCACATGCAAGGCTCTCTATCAAATCCCATTCGCAAGAAAGTATAGGGTAGCATACGTAGAACACTTGTTGAAAAGACAAGGGGTACCTTTCATCAAAAATAGAAGTGCATGCCTCTGGTGAAGTAGCCATTTCTGACAAGACAGATAGATTTGGTTAGGCCATTAAAACATAAGAGTTGTTTTTGTGTGTTGCTTGAATTGACACGGTGAATTTGGACTTATATGTAAGATCTGATAGGGTGCTCTCTCATTGCTAGGCGCTCTTGCTCTTTACTATTTTTGTTTTTTTGTGAGTATAAGGCTATATATATACATTCCCTAAGATCGGAGATTGAGAGGTCAGGGAAAAAGGTTGAGAGGGAAACAAATGAATGATGACTATCAGCAAACACTCCCCCCTTCCTTGGGTAGATCATACCGTTTGAAATGAGCTTGCCACCCTTTGAAACCAATTGTTCCAGTTGGTAATAGGTGAGGATTTTTGCCAGTAGTTTTCTATTACCTTAGGTTCCTTGTCAAGTTGCAAGGGTGGTAAGGTACTCTCCCAGGATCGAACTTGAAGTGGTTCATCAAGTGATTCTTGAACACTGGGAGGTGTGGATTCTTTTGTAGCTTCATGGAGGTCCACTACTATAGATGGAGGCTGTGTAGAAGCTTTTACCTCTATGGATGTATTACATGAGGAGCTAGAATCTTCATGGGACTCCCCCCTTCCTGAGCTAGGTGGAACAAATCGTTCTTTCTTTGGTACCCAAACTAGCTCGGGAGCGGGTGTGTAGCATTCTGTGATTTTTTTCTTTCCACGATCATTGATTCGTTTTGGAGCTACGGGATTGGGCTCACTTGGGTCAGGTGTTAGGTAAGAGCACAATCTACGTTTTGGCACCCAGATTTGATCATTTCCTTGATAGTAGCCTTGGGCTTCCAATAGTCGTTTAGGGATCCATCGCAACATTTTCTTACTTTTCTTGGAGCGAGTGGTACGTTTCTTACAAGGCTTCTGTTTTTTAGCACTAGCTATGGTCACTAAAGAAGCTTTAGGGACCCACTTGTATGTTTTTTTCGTGACATTAGGATGAGTCTTGTCGAAAGCGATATGCATTGCTTGTAGCATATTTAAGGGTACAGGAATTTCATCCCCCTCAGGTGTTACCCAGGTCGTCCCTCTATTTCCCCAAGTGTTTATGGTTGATGCTAGGTGGACCCAGTCCACATTGTCTGATTCCGTCATACCCGGTAACACATCCATGTAAGGAGAATCTTGGCCAATGTCTGTATCCTTCTTACAAGTGTAACAATATTGTAGTGGGGCCGAGTGAACCGTGGTGTCAGAGCGATGATCAATAATGGTTTTACTCCCTAAGGGGTGTACCTTACCAGTCACCAAATCCACTCTAAGGACAGAGTCTTGGAATTGCAAATAGACATGATTCTTAGACCAATCGTGAACCATTTGTGCTTCCCTCATGAATGGTCGTCCTAAAATCATTTCATATGACATAAGGTGTTTAGAGAAATCCATTACAATGAACGTATGTCGCACCTTGTATCCTAGAACTTTGATCTTAAGATCCTTGAGCATCCCCATAGGTTTGGCTATGGTACCATTTGCCATCTTTACCACAATGTTAGTAACACTGAGGCGGGGTTTTCCCATGGATTCCCAACAATCTTTTGTAACGATGCTAACTCCCGCACCACCATCAAGAATTCCCTTTATAGTTAATCCCTTGGTAGTGATGGGTAGGGTCGCATTAGACTCGTCGCCTTCAAAATACTGCCCTAATTCGTTAATGGGTACCTCGATCACAGACTCGTGTCCATCTAAGTCAAGTGATTGCACATGATTTTCCTCATCAATCATAATCGAGTCAGGCCTATTTGGTTGTGCAAACTGCGGTAATCCCGTTCGTAGCTCTCCGTTAAGGAATGCTCGAAGTGCAAGGAATAACTCAGGATCTCCATACAGCTTTGCTATGATCGTGGTTCGGACCTCAGAAGACATGAAGTCCACTAGTTTGGCAACATTCATTGGCGTTTTGCAGGGTGTAGGTCCTTGACTAGGAACTGGTGAGGATGGAATCTCATATTCCTCAATGGGATCAGGTATTCCTTCGTTAAACATCCTTTCCAACAAGAAGGGTGTATGCTCACTTTCTGATGTCCCGTCCTCACTCCCTTCTTGGATGATACTAGATATGGCTAACGGTCTATGGTTCATGTGGGGTGGATGAACTTGCGTGGGAAACACTGTGTCATGAATTTTGACATGCATGGGTTCTGGTTCTAGTTTCCTTTGAGTCTCCTCCACTAAACCTCTTAGATGTTTCACCTGCTTAATCTCGTCTACTGGGTTTGGGTACGTCCCAATCTTCTTTTTACGATTCTTCCCTTTTTGCCCCTGCGGTTTATCTTGGGGGTCTTGGATTGGATTTGGAAACACTTGTGGTGTTTTCAGAGGCTCTTTATGATTTTCTCTTATTCGGTTTTCATTTGGTCCCATGTTACGGTTTTCCTTGTCGGTCTTTCCCTTTGTGGTATTGGTTCTAGTCTCCATTGTGTCGACTGAATCTGAATCATCCTCGAGGTCATTCATATACACGGGGTCATCTCCTGTTCCTATGTTTGTTTTGGAACTTGGCTTTGAATTTTCCGTATTCTGCGACTTCTTCCTTCGTGTCTTCTTTTTCTTTGCTTGGATAACTGACGCGGTATCTCTCTCTTCGAGGATATGTCCTGGCACTTGAAGCATGGACCGTGTAATCGCATAAGCGGGTGCGACGGGTGGTATTGGCGATGTCACACTAGCAATTTCGACCAAATTTAGGGGTGTGATTTTAGGCGCATTTGGGTTATAGGGGCATTGGGCAATCAAGTGATCTATGCCACAACGATTACATGTGAGTATTGGCATTGCAGACGTGCTCCCTTGATTCATTTGCATCTGTGCAGCATTCTTTTGCAGCCTAATAGGGCACTCCGCTACTCGATGTGGTCCACCACACTCGTAGCATTGAAGAGGTGGCCTCCTAGCCTGGGTGTTGATATTTTGACCTCTGGATGCGAGAGCAGCAGCTTGATAAACCGGCTTGACTTGTCCCCAACAATCTTCCATGTAGTATATAGGACACTCTTCCAATGTATCAAGTCCGTAGGCAGTACTAGTGTCTATTTCCTCCTCACAGCCATCTGGATAAGCATTTGATGGCTTGCAACCCACTTGGTTCATAGGGGCGACTCTTGGATGCGGGGGCTGCGGTCCTAGCACAGGAGGTGGTAACGGTGTAGCTTGTACAACATTTTGAGATCTAGGGACCATGTGTTGCGGTAGTTGCTCAACAGGTGGAGCAGGCATCAATACAGGAGCTCGAGGTGCATCCGTCCAGGCTACAGGTGGTCTATTTGCCATCATACGTTTGATCATTAAACAATCCTTAGCTTGGTGACCATACCTACCACATGCGTTGCAAGTTCCATTAAATTTTACTCTAAATGTAGGGCACTCACTAGTGCTATGTGGACCTAAGCAAATGGAACACCATTGTTGCTCCCTTCTTGGATACATGTGACTATTTTGAGGGGGTCGATTATCCTTAAGAGACTCTTGGATTGCCTTGGTGAGGTCTGTCAAGAATGTCTCAAATACCTTTGGCTCATTGGAAATGGGCTTTGCAGTCATGGGTTCATACTCAATGGCTTGTGAGCTAGTGGATCTCGTGTCAGTAGACACCCTCATGCCTGCTATCATCAAGTTGTCCTCTAGTTGGATTGCATTGGCAGTGACATCTTCCCAGGTTGTGATACCTCTAATCACTAGTCCATTATAGATTCCTTCATTCCTCAACCCTCGAATGAATCGATCAAGTAGTTGGTTATTGTTGAAGCGCTCATTTACAGGGCAACGAGAGTTTAAGTGCTTTAGACGACTAATGAAGTCCCTTACTGACTCTCCTTCCTTACGTTCGGCCTTCTGTAGCTGAGATGCTACACCCCAAAGCACACCTTCTCGTATGTACTCCTTTAGAAACAACCTTCGAAGGGTAGGGTAGATTGTTTTCTCGTCCACCCTTAGGGTCCTATACCAATCTCCAGCCTTCCCACTTAATGTCAAGCTTAAGGCATTGCACTTATGTAGTTCGTTGCGTTCCCCTAAGGAATCACATACTTGTTCAAACACTTCAATGTGTTTCCTAGCATCTTCGTCCCCATTGAATTTTTGCGTGAGTTTGGCAATTTGTACTGCCTTACTTCTAGGCTCTCTATCAGATGCATGATGCATATTTTCTGCGATAGATCGACCTATGGTTTGAGCAAACGCTGCCAAGTCACCTATGTGAGGAGGTAGGGCCGGTGGAGGTACTCTTGGAATCATATGTGGGAGAGGAACGGGTACCGGTCTTGGCATATGTGTGGATGATGTAGGATATGGAACATAACCGGGCATAGGTCCACTCGGATAAGGGCTAGGGAGCGGCACTCGAGGAGCGTAAGCAAGTGGTACAATTGGAGGTGTGGGGGCCATGTGTGCATAAGGGGCTAGAGGCACATACGGTCGAGGCCCCATATTAAGTACTACGACACTAGGTAGTGGCACTGCGCTAACCGTAGATGTCATCGGTACATTCTCTGTCAGGCTTATCCCTGGAGTGAGCACTGGGTTTTCCTTAATAGAGGGTTGAGCCAAGTTAGGGAAGCTAAAGTTTTCGCTCGGAGGCTCAGATTGCATAGAGACCCCAGGTGAAATGACGTAAGATGGGTCCATGGGGCTCATTAGAGGAGTCTCCATTTGTGATAGAGTAGGCTGTTGAGCCTTGCTCGTATCCAGAAATCTCATGGGGCCAGTTGAGAGTATATTTACCCCTCGGTTTTGCCTTTCTGATTGAATAATGCCATGGATAACATTACAGATCATTTTCTGTTGATCTTCGATGCTCGTGGCACTAGAGGTGGATTGTACAATCTCTATCCATCCTACATGGTAGGCGTGGCCAGAGTGTAGATCCGTCAACACCTCAGTGTGGAGGTCGTATGTCCAATGATCATTAATGAACAATCCTTCTAGAGTCGACGTGTTAACGGTTTCTTGTGAGGTAGAAGCAATGTTGCTCCCCGTGGTTTTACTTGTCACCAACGGTACTCTAGAGGGAACTTCTGAAGGAGGCAGCTCAACAGGGCCTTCTTGGTAAGAAGTTGGTAGGATATCCACATGGACACTCTTTGGGGGTGTGGGGTCCACGTGCGATGTGAAAGGAGATTCCACTTCCCCACCCCCTTCGCGTGCTTCATCTGCATCAGGTTCCGAGTGAGTAGCTCTACCCAATGTTTCCATGAAACGGCTAAACATACTAGTACTAGGCTGTGGAGCTTCGGGAGGTGCATGGCCTTCTCTCTCAGTGTTTTGGGTAGGGTATGCTTCCATGATTTCTGAGTCGGAGGAGGAATCACTAGCGGCTATTTTAGGGTCTTGGGTGGTGCTACCTTGTGTCCCCGCTGAGGGTTTAGAGCTTATCGTGGATGGGTAATGGGTGTCCGTATGAACAGAGGCACCCTCAATATGCTCGTGTTCTAGCACCCGCCCAGAGCGTAAGTGCATGTGCTTTTGATACCCTAAGGTGTCAAAAAGCTGCTCTAGGAGGCCTTGTGACTAGTTTTTAGCGTGTTTTTTGTTTGTTTTTTTGCTAGAATTTTTAGAGCGTGTCGTGGAATGGGCCGTGTGATAGCTCAAAACGAGCGTATCGGTCAGAGGGTCGTGCCGTGCTTTACAGCCCTCCGTTTGGTCACTCTATGCCCTCGGAATCCCTAAAACTGTCAATTTCCAGTAGGGAACTAGGCCCAAACTAGAAAGTCTAAGGGTGCAAGTGGGAAGAGAAAGGAGGAGAGTGGAGGACTTGTCCCACATGCTCTCATTCTCTCTTGAGGGAGTAGGGTATATATATAAGAGTGAGTCTAGTATATATCATAAGACTGAGGACTGAGGCCTGGGCCTGGGCCTGGGCCTGGGCCTGGGCCTGGGCCTGGGCCTGGGCTTGGGCTTGGGCTTGGGCAAATGATCCCAATCTATCTTTTATACAAACCAACCCGTACGTTTTAAGAGTCATGTTTTTTATTTTTGAAAAATATCGCCGCCCACTCACTCGCGTTTTTTTTATTTCCGATTTTTTTTTTCAATTTTTTTTCAATTTTTTATTCCCGATTTTTATTTATTTATTTTTTGTGCAGAAAATACAGAAATTGAAAACGCAGGTATGCAAAAAATGCAAAAATTGTAGGAAAAAACGCAGAAATTGCAGGAAAAAACGCAGAAATTGCAGAAAATGTAGAAATTGCAGAAAATTAAGAAAATGCAGAAATGCAGAAAATTGCAGAATTTGAAAACGCCGAACTTGAAAATGCAGAAATTGCGGAAATTGAAAAACGCAGACAATAGCAGAAATTGAAACTTGACAGCAGTTGCAGAAAACGCAAAAAAACAGAAATCTCCACACACTCCTTCCCTGCCTTTCCTATGATAGAAATTGCACCACAAGGAAGCGTAAAGTGCTAACCGAGCTTAGTGTAAGGCATATCCCCGGCAGCGGCGCCAAAAATGTGCGCTCCTTGCCGCACTGTCGAAGCAAGGGACTTGCCAATACACCGTATGCGAGCCACAAACGGCTCCAAGCACACAACAAGCCTAAACTAGCAAGCTCAAGAAAACAAAGGGTGTGTCACTCACCGCTCTACGCTCGCCTTCGTGGTGGATTCCTCGCCGCGATGAAGAAGAAGCTGCAGTCGTGCCGCGCTCAACCGCTTCGCCGCCGTCGTGCCTTCGTAATGCTCGATCGCACACACACTCTCCCTCTCTCTCTCTCTCTCACACACACACACAAGGAGGTGAAGAAGAAGAAGATGGAGATGGAGCAAGAGCACTCTTCCATTGCACAAATGAGAGAATGAGTAAAAATTAGGTTTAGTTGGCTTTTATAGGAGCTCACCCCATTCACACTTGGGCGCCCATGCTTAACCAACTAATCCCTTGAATTTCCAAGTTAAAGTGCGCCTCTCATCGGCGATCACTCTACCTTTCCCTATTGGTCCGACAAGCCCGGTACCTGACTCTATCGAATACATAATACACGTCCATCGTAGGTGATGGGTGTCCGTGTGCCGTGAGGGTTAACAGAGTTACATGAATTATTCCCAAACTATATCAGTAATTGGTTATATTCGCATCGATGGGTACATAGACCCAAGGGAAACTATCGACGCAGTAGCAATACACAGTGTAATGAGTGCTTTTTACAAATAGTTGGCATGTTTACGTAAAAAAGGTTTTAAAGAAAACTTTGCCGATATCAAATTAAAAACTTGGTAGTGTTTCAACCTCTCTACAATGATAATAAGATTTTAATAAAGCCAAAAGATATGGTTGGCAATATCTTTAAATAAAGCAAGCAACTAGTGGCACCAGATACCAGCGCTAGCAGGTGTATGCTACATATGGCCTTAAAGGCACTGCAAGCCAATATTGGTAAGTTATGCATCATATAGCCTTAACAGCACCGCGAGCTAACACTGCTTATAAAAGCAGGCAGTGCAAAGACAGTCAATCGCAGACGCCATCTCTCATACACACCATCTCGCAAGCTGTGGCGATAGTGCAAAGCGAACACACACACACACACACACACACACACACACACACACACACACACACCAAGGCTGGAGTGCACACACACACACACACACACACACGGTGCATGAACCATGCACTAGCGAAACCATCATCTGTATCTCCTAACAAGGGATAGCGCAAGGAAAGGCAGGAAGCCTTGTGGGGTACGTCCACTCATGAAACACACTCCAAGGCAAAGAGAATCGTTGCAAGCCAGTCGGACTGTCTGATTGTGCAACACAGTAAGGTAAAAACAACGTTTTTTTTTGGATATTTTACGAGCTATGTAAAACTAAATGCACATAAGTACATGCACTCGGCGTACAGTGTATCTCCCATTGTACAAGCCTATCCTTTTGACCAAGATGACTATAGGCGTCTAGTGACCTTCTTAATAAACATTGGTGCCTCTGATGATGAAGAAGATTTACATGATTATACGGATGGCACATATGGTCTCACGGATAATAACTTTGTTTTTTCTCGACGACGAGGATAGGGGTTTAGCCTTAGGATTTCCCCCCAATCTCTACAATATCCTATTCCCTTGACCCTGGGAAGTGCAAATAATTAGGTTAGGGTTCCTTATGTTTTTTAATTGTGTTCAATAAGTGTTGGTACCTTTTTCCACGGATGTGCCTCCTAGAGGTATTATTTGTGTTTCATAGTGTATACAGGAATGTGTTGCTGTTGTTAGGGTTTGGACCTTCAGGGAATCTTTCTTTCGTTCACACTTCAAATCAATCGCGACCATCAACACAAACAGGTGTTTCTTGTCCATTAGCATTGCCCCTTATCTTTTTGCCTCCATGTTTGTCTACTTTCATTGTGATTGGTAGCATAATATCCAGCACATTTTCTTAGTATCAAACATTAAATTCAATGTAATTTTTTGTCATAATCACTTGTTTAGGTTTAAAAATAAACCAGTCCGACTAAGCTAGTTTGACCAAGTTAGGTGTTAGAGATATTCTCTTAATACCATGGGGAATGCCTTCCTAATAATCAATGGTTACTTAGGTTCTTAATCTGATTTAGGCAGCATTGTGTGAAATGTATTAGGTCTTTCTAGTGGGCTTAGTCCCTATTGACCTTTAGCTTAAGTATTATAAAGGGAGTTTACTAGTGTGATGAGCCTGGGGAGGGTAACAATGTTATATGACCCCCCAAAGTCACAAAATTAAAATGCTGAAAATGAACAGACAAAAAAATCAAAGTGCCACAATGTAAAATCTTAAGCTGGAAGAGAACTCTCAGCTTGATTTGGCACTTCACTCACATGTATCGCCTATGGTACTAGAGCCCTAGAGGTTCCTAGTGTGGGCGCTTTTCCTTGAAAAGAAAAAAACCCAAGCATACAAAATAAGCACACACATCAAAATTGAAACAATGTGAAAAGACTTTGGGGGGTCAAAGAAAAGCAAATAAGTCAGGCGATGATTCTATGAGCAATTCCTTTTATCGTAGCTTAACTACAAGGTCTTCTAGGTATAGCCTCTAGTCAGCCCTCGGGTATGAAATACTTGGGTCTCGCGATTAAACGACTTAATTGAACAGAGAAAATTGAGAAGCTTGCCCATGGTATTAATAGTCGATTTTTAGTGCCTTTCGATCGTTAAATTAGCGACTCCAGACTTGTTTAATTTTTTATCTTTAGAACTGTTTATGCGTTTAATTATATTGCAATTTAATGTTTATTACTGACAAATGGTTTAAAATTCTGTTACCAATCAAATTGTCTGCCTACAACTGCATATGCTTTTTAATTGTAAGTGAGAATGCAATTACTGTGCCAATGTTGTTTGATTTTGCAGTGAGATTGTAGAAGGCTAAGTACATTCATCTCAAATGCTCTTCCACCTCAATGAACGAGCTTCAACTCAATAGCTTCCGAGGACGGAATCTACATCAGGAAGGGGGGCATGTTAGCTAGCCCTCACACACATTCCTATCACCTAATACGGACTCTGTATTATTTATTTGGTAGAGTCAGGTACCGGGCTTGTCGGTCCAATAGGAAAAGGGTAAGAGTGATCGCCGATGAGGTGCACTCTAACTAGAACATTCAAGGGATTAGTTGGCTAAGCATGGGCTCCCACGTGTGAATGGGGTGAACTCATATAAAAGTCAACTAAACCTAAAATTCACTCATTCTCTCATTTGTGCAATTGAAGAGTGCTCTTGCTCCATCTCCATCTTCTTCTTCTTCATCTCCTTGTGTGTGTATGCGAGAGAGAGAGAGAGAGAGAGAGAGAGAGAGAGAGAGAGAGAGAGAGAGAGAGAGAGAGAGAGAGAGAGTGCTCTTGCTCCATCTCCATCTTCTTCTTCTTCATCTCCTTGTGTGTGTATGCGAGAGAGAGAGAGAGAGAGAGAGAGAGAGAGAGAGAGAGAGAGAGAGAGAGAGAGAGAGAGAGAGAGAGAGAGAGAGAAGTTGAGCATCGTGATGACGGCCCGGCGGCGGCGAAGCGGTTGAGCGTGGCGCAACGGCGGCTCCTTCTTCTTTGCGGTGAGTAATCCTCCACGATAGCAAGCGTAGAGCAGTGAGTGACACACCATCACCATCTTTGAGCTTAGTAGTTTAGGCTAGTTACATGCTTGGAGCCATTTGTGGCTTGCACACAGTGTATTGGCAAGTTCCTTGCATTGACACGTACGACAAACGCGCACACATGCCTTGAAGATGCAAGCCTAGGTGATTCCATATGAAGAGACACCCTCATTTTGCATTCACTGAAAATGGACCAGGGCTTCTTGGTCCTTCCTCTACTGGTCATTTTTCACAATCAATGCACTTCAAGAGTCAAATACCGAATCGGTCAACATATCGATGAAGGCATTGCCAAGGATGACCTCTTTTTTCAACAACCCATGACTACCAATATCACCATCGTGATTTTTTTTGCCTATATGAGCATCTTGTGAAACACAGATGATTATATCTAGAGAGACCACCTCACTTTGCATCGATGGAAATAGTCAGGCACCTACTGACCATGTTCCTATATACTGCAACCAGTGCATTTGCTAAAAAATGTCTAGAGTTTGTTGGCATTGTCCCTATTGGGAAAATACCGCAATTGGTGTGCATTCCAGGAGAGGAAATCCCGGACAAAAGCACTTCAAGCAATCATGTGGTGCCTTTTGCAGTACACCACATCTCATCATTTGTGTAGTACCATGTACCTTGCAAGTTGATTGAATATGGAGAGAGCCATCACTTCGTATTCACTGAAAAAATCCCATTCCTTGCTGGCCATTCTCATGTCAAAAAAATCTTGCAATCAGTGCATTGCAAGAATGAGTCCCTCAATACAAAGCTGCATCATTCACTTCAAATCAAGATACAACTCCAAATTTTGGTAGATCATGGTTGTCTCAGAAGACCTATGGATCAGAGCAGCTTGGGATTTAAATCAAGTTGTTGAAGATGTAAGAGAGAGCAAGGCAAGGCCGGATTTTGATTTGAATTGCGTACTAGTGTTGCAAGACAGTGATAATGTTGTACTGTCAATTAAGAATAATGGGAATTGGGCCTCCATTTGTTTCTGATGTCTCAAACTCAAGTGCAACAGATAGGCTGCCTTATCACCCTCTTCATTTTGCTACACCCATCATGATGCCTACATGTACCATGACCAATTATGTGTTCTCTTACCCTCTGGGAGCTAGTGCTCCTTGGTCAAATTTGTTTCTTTTTTCCTAGAATGATGTTCTGCCTATTACCACATTCTTTCAAGATGCAATTGTAGATGATTGCATTTGAAGAGTTGTCCTTGCTTCGCAAATCCCAGGGCTTGTTGGCCCTGCCTTTTGGGCAAACTCCATAATGAGTTTGCATTTCAAAAGACAACCTCTTTATCAAGAGCCCTTGACTAACATGTTCTAGACAGGAAGCTCTTGAAGCACCTTTTGTGCTTTTCTGACACGGACCACATTTGGAATAAAAATGGGGCATTTGCCATGAACCTCTTGTGTAGAGCCACATGCCCTCAAGATGCAAGCGTAAATGATTGAATATGAGTTGGTGCTCCTTGATCTAAATCTTTTTTTTTTCCAGATCAAAATTTTGCCTAGTAACATATGAATTCAAGATGCAATTGCATGTGATTGTGTTTGGAGATTTTCCCTTGCTCCACCAATCCCATATCTTCTGGCCCTGCCCTTTTGCACAAACCCCACAATGCTTCTTTATCAAGAGCCCTTGACTAACATGTTTCGACGGACAAGAAGTTCTTGAAGCACATTTTGTGCTTTTTGACATGCACCACATTTGGCATACAAAGGGGGAGTTTTCTATGAACATCTTGTGTAGTGTCACATGCCCTAAAGATGCAAGCATAAATGATTTCATATGGAGAGAGACCCTCAATTTTCATCCGCCAAAAACAACCCAGAGTTTCATGGTTGAGGGCTTCCTGGACCTACCTCCGATGAAAAAGATCCTCAAGCCGACATCAACTAAGCATATATAGCTTGGATAGACATAAAGAGAATCACATAAATCACACAACCATAGCCAACACCAACTAATAATAGCGCACAAAGAACACCACTTACATCATACATGACCATAAGTGCATAAAATGTGAGCATAGAATGCATCTTGTGTGAAAGGCACATTAAAGGCATCAACACATACAAAAGATACCTAAACACTGCATCAAATCTCACTGCCACATGAGCGTTCAATTTCAAGAAAGCTGCTTTTTGACGACATGCACCACATTTGGCATACCAATGGGGCATTCGCCATTTCCAATTCTAAGATCTCTTACACTCTCGGAGCTGTTGCTCCTTGGTCAAAATTGATTTTTTAAAACCAGATCAGCATTTTGCCTAGTGCATTTAGATATTTGTGCTGTTGCCTTTGATTGGAGCAAAAAATCAGACTTGAGTGCTGAATTATACGTGTAAATGGCCCACCTTCCTGATGTTGGCTCAAATGTGTAAATCTGTCTTCCATACGGGATGAAAGAAGAGACATGAATAAGTAGGAATATAGATTCTGAGTTTTGTTTATGTTGATTCTACTGTCGACATGCCAATTCAAGCTCATATCAAGATGCAAAGGTATTTGCACAAACGGAGTAAAAAATTAAGCCTTTAATTTTTCTTGTTTTACTTGCCTACACTGGTCTTTTTTGATGTGTAGGTCCCTTAATTTTGCCTTGTAGTGTTGATTCTAGGACTAATGACATCGCCCCAAACCCATGCTTAAAAAGCACCTTGGGTTCTTCTCTCACTGAAGTTCCATCTGTAGAACCAAAACAACTTGATTTCCTATGCTCCTCTTCTAGTAGTGTCAATTCTGGCACCGAGGACGCCACCTTAAAGCCATGCTTGCAAGACAATTCACTTGCTGTCTCTCGATTTCCATCTCTAGAACAACTTAACTCTCCTGTTAGAATGTATGGATTGATCATCTACTTTCAACCTAAAGAACATTATTTTCCTAAATTAGTACATTGGTTTTTTGGTAAAGGGTTCTTGCTTTGTTCAAAAGGACAGAGTGCATGAACATTGATCGCAGGGGATGGATCAAACTTACCTTCAAGTGGCTTTGATAATGGTGAGTATTGGATATATCTTCCCAGTGGTGGCACTACGGATGAGGTGAGGATTGGAAATCTACTTACTGCGAAGGTGTATACTCATGCGAAATGGATGTTTGGAGCCTTCATAGATAATGGGTGCTGCAAGAGCTAAATTTGAGATTATACACTCGAGCCTTGGCAAAAGAGATGGTATTGCTTGCTACACTCCCAAAATTCTATACGCATAGGTGTTCTCATTTTTGTTGCCAACATTTGAATGCCTTTCCCAAGCTACTGATCTCCGAGTAGTGGAAGGAAAAAAGAAGAAGAGATTTGGACAGATCTTAGAGGTCTCTTTGAGGTCGTTCAACTTTTCCTACCAAGTAGGAAAAGTTCTGTGTGTGTGTGTGTGTGCATGTGTGTGCGTGTGTGCATGCGTGTGTGTGTGTGTGAATGTGTGTGTGTGTGTGTGTGAGAGAGAGAGAGAGAGAGAGAGAGAGAGAGAGAGAGAGAGAGAGAGAGAGAGGGAGAGAGAGAGAATAGTCAAAGAGCAAAAGCGAAAGCTAATTCTCTGTTCCACACAAAGAGATTTGATGTTGGAGAAGCCACATAGTAGTTCACTACTGACCATTCAACAATTGGGTGGGATAGCAAAAACTTTGGAGTCAATATGTCCAATATTGTGACATGTAAAGAGCTTCTCTTGCTAAACCGCGTGCAAGCGGCAGCCAATGCGGGCGCAATTGAGATTAGCAACACATATTTAATAGACAATATGGTCAATATTGTGACCTTTAAAGAGTTTCTCTTGCTAAACCGTGTGCAGCTGGAAACCAATGCGAGAGAAAACCAATAAGAATTAGGACCTACTTCATTTCTATTGGATAATCTACCAAGGGTCCAATGAGAATTGAGCAGACCTTGTGCAAGCTTAATTCCTATTGGCCAGTTGACCTAGAGAGACAATAAGAATTTAACATCAATTATTTATTAAATCAAGCTCTCTCTCAAAGGGGGAAAGAAGGACAAGGAGGGTTGATCTCTCTCTCTCTCTCTCTCTCTCTCTCTCTCGTTAAATAAAGTAGGTCCAAGGAGAAAACCGTCCACGGGTAAAAATTATCTTCGTGTTTTTAATGATGTCAACTTTGAGACTCTTTACGCAAAGGTCATTTGTCATATTTTGTGAGTCTTATATTTTTTTCCTAATTATCATCTTCTATACAACATGATCTCCAAAGGAGGGGTTCAAATGATCCATGAAGAAGACGCTAGATTTATTCAAAAAACACCAAAAAGTGTCCTTTTTGGTACCAAACTAGTGTTAAAAGGACCTAAGGTTAAGCTTCATTAAAGCCTCCAATAGTGAGTGATAAAAAGTCCTTAGACTTAGAACCTTTAGGTAAGACTTTGGCCAACTTGAGGTGCTTGAGGGGCCCAAAAGTCAACAACTAGTCCTACATAGGAAGGGGGCGAGCCCTACAAGTAGGAGCATGCGAGAGAACACACACACACACACACACACACACACACACACACACACACACACACACACCCCCCCAAGAGTCTCCCTTCCATAAGAGGCATAAAGGACACATGTCAGGCCCCTAGCCAAGTTGCCCCCAATTAAGCTTAAATGCTATTTGATGGCTTATGGAAAGGTCCAATGAGAATTGAGCTTAATTAAATTTAGCTTAAACTTTACGGAAAAGCCCCTAACAAGGACCAATAAGAATTATGACCTACTTTATTTCTATTGGATAATCTACCAAGGGGTCCAATGAGAATTGAGCAGACCTTGTGCAAGCTTAATTCCTATTGGCCAGTTGACCTAGAGAGCCAATAAGAATTTAACATCAATTATTTATTAAATCAAGCTCTCTCTCAAAGGGGGAAAGAAGGACACTCAAGGAGGGTTGATCTCTCTCTCTCTCTCTCTCTCTCTCTCTCTCTCTTGCAACCCACGAGCCCACACACACATTCTCCCATTGGGTGTTAAGCAAGACTTGATCTCCTTCTCCAAGCTTGATAAGAAGAGAGCCTACAGCAATGCCTCTTGGCTATTGAATGCAAATTGAAGCAAGATTCAAGCTTCAAAGCATGCTCATAATTTACTCAAATCTCCATTACTATGCTAAGCTATGCTCTAAGAGTGATGATATGTGAGGAAAATACTTCTTTTTCGTACGTTACATCTTCTTCCTCTTCACTTTTGTCACTCCCTGCCAGCTCTCTTCACCTTTGAAGGTGTTTGAGGTCTTGGGATTGAGTCCGGGGACAAGTTTATGCTATTGAAAGTAAGTTTAATTGTTGTTTTGGACATAATTTTGGTGCATGAAACTTTCCATGCTCATGGCATCAACAAGGTCTCAAGGAACACAAAGAATGTATTGTACCATCTCTCTTTATGGGAGAAGATATAATACAAAAGCCTTTTGGAGGGGGGACCGGCTCCAAGTAAATTCAGTCCTCAACTATTGTCAATTTCTCTAATTCTCTCTCTTTTACAAGTATTTTTCATGCCAAGCTAACTTGGTGTGATTTTTATATTGCTATCTTTAATCAAGCACTTCCTTTCTACCTTCATAAGGAATTCTCTTAATGAAATCTCACTACTGTCATTTTAATTCCGCTATAATCAATGTTATTAGCCTAATTCCGTTACATCCATATGTAGTTATCGTACTAATTGGGCTTGGTAATTACCTTTTCAATTGCTAGTCTAAATTCCTATATGGGGGTTATTACCACTGTCTACATTTCCTTTCCCCCTTTCTTTGAATTTTGGAATATTTCCAAAATTTCCAATGTGTGGTTGAAATTTGACAATCTGGAACAAATGTAGAAGTTCCTCTTCATATTTTGAATTGACCTTTGAGACTGGCATTGGTGGAGCTTCATCTTATTCGGTGTAATACAGCTTGATCTTGGCTCAATTGTAGACCTTTGGCAACACTAACCCCGATAAATCCTTCAATATAACTGTGTTGCTTGAGAAAACCCAATTGACTCATAAGGACCTGACAGAGCCAATTTCATATTAGGTTTCTTTGGGCCTAACTTAGACTGATATAGCAATACTAAGACCCGTTTTTGAACTCTTTGACTTTGATCTTGATGTCATGCCAGTGCTTTCTTTGATGCTTAACCACCTCCTGCTCCACCATAGTTAGCTGATCCAATCGTAGAAACTCATCCAGTTGTTGCTTTAGATTTGTATTGGTCCATATCATTCTCAATTGCTAGTCTGAGAGTAGGAATGATGAACTCCATGGTACTGAGGCAAGCTTTTCCATGCATGGGAACCCCCCCATATTTTTTTCTCTTTTACCAAAAATATTTCCTACTATATAAGTTACTTTTGATTTTTCTTCCCTTTTTCACTAACGTTTTAGCCTTTATTAAATAAATAATACTTATGCTAATCAATCACGATGTAGCATAATAAGTAAGCTTTCTTTGTTGATCTCTCTTTTGACCTTAAAAATATTAAATATATATATTCTAGTATTTTCTAATATTTTTTTTCATGTATGTATATTATTCCACTCTACCAAATATTTTATTCACTAGTTTTCATTTTCAAACCTCAACCCCACTTTCAAATTTCAATAATACCTCCATCTAGATGATTGCCAATCTTTTCAACACTCTAGGTCATGTTTTCATACACATGAAGGAGCTTACACTTGAAGGCAAGAGAGAAGTCCACTCAAAGGGGACCACCAAAAGACTTTTGCAGCCACAAATAATACATTATTTGGCTAAATTTTTTAAGTAAAGAAGAACCCCCAATCTGAAGGAGCGTTCAACATGAAAGATGTAGCTCGTGATCTCAACTTTTAGCTCAATTTTTTTTCAGAATTTTTGGAGTTATGAACACGGAGATATGATTTTTGTAGTGGACCCCAGTTTTCTCGTGTAATGGTGACACAGGCCATCCCACTTTTCTTCCTTCTAGAATGGCTATGGTTCTACAAGTCTTCAAGCATGATTACAAGAGACAAGGCTCTTTTAATGAGGTCTTGGCTAGTCTAGAGTAATTCTATCACCATTTTTGGAGGATCCATCCTCATCAACAAATATCCACCTTCGACAACCTCTCTTATAATTTTCTTACCTCTCTCTTCTCTCCCTAATAAGCTTATGTATATCCAAAGCTAGACTATTGTAAATGATTTCCTATCCTCTACATCCTACCCACATTCTCTCTTTTTCTCTCTCTATTGACTCTGGTATTTTAAATAATGAGGAGACAAGATGGGAGCCACAGTCACATGCACCCCATTTTCCTAGTCACCAAAGTGGGACACTCACCTCAAATAGAAATATTGCTAAATCCTTCCCTCATTCCCTATATAAGGAGTCCATGAGAGCTCACTTTGGGGAGAGAACACACACACACACACACCTATCCATACACACTCTTGTGCTACATGCTTGTAGCATGAACCCTAATCACATAATCACAACACCATCATCATCACCATCACCATGCACAAAAGATGAGCACCACACCTCCACACCACTTGTAATTAAGGGTTGAAGGCACAATTTCAAGAAGAAGAAGAAGGGTGGACACACTCATGATATTCCTCGCCATCAACTCCCATCTCTCCATTATGCCTCCTACGATCTTGTTCCCTTCTCATTTTCCTGCCATACGATACCTATTGTATTCATCTTTTGCAAGCAATCAACACACTCCATCTTGGTGCCATACTTTGTGTCGCTTTGGATACATCTCATTGTGAGTATGGTATATGCTTGTTCCTTGCCATTTTTTTTCTGCTTATGTTAAGGTGTGCGGATTCGCCACCACACACACACAGTCTCTCTCCCTCTCATATTCCTATCATCTTGCTACTTCCATCTTAAGGTGTGCGGATTCGCCACCTTTTGTATGAGAAGTGAGCATACTTGCATGTATCCCTGACCTCGTTATCTTCCTTACTACATGCACGCGTAGCGAGCCCATTCTCACTCACTCACCACTCCTCTCACCTTATTCTCCGACCACCCCATTCCACATTTGGGCGTGGATCTTGAAATTGTTTTCCATGCATGCTTCATTGTGTATATGTATGCGTCCTAGCCGCATATCTTGCTAGGTGGTGCCCCTATTGTGTATTCCCCATGATGAGGCCATTGTGCATAGTCTTGGTGTAGAGGCCACTGGGTCTATTTTTTCACTTCCGCCTCTCAGTACCACTACCTCCGTGCCATATACCATCTTGAAAGGTGTCATTCCAATGGTAATGCTACACCCAAAAGGATAGAGGGCCTGCAAAAAAATACATGTACGAGCATGCTACGAGCAATAAGATCAATCAATCTATGGGTCACACGAGCACATAATCAATAATGAGACCAATTTGAGAAAGAGAGAGAGAGAGAGAGAGAGAGAGAGAGAGAGAGAGAGAGAGAGAGAGAGAGAGAGAGAGAGAGAGAGAGAGAGCACAAAATGACGTGTAGGTGCACCTCCTAAAGTGGAGTGCTACACCACATGACGAGAAAGGAGAGAGGATAAGAGAGAAGATATAGACACTGTGTGCAATTTGCCCCACGTGCAAGAGTGAGCATTTTTCTCTTGCACATATTTATTTATAGATGATTATAGACTGTCCCTCTAGACTTATAGCACGACCATACCTCATAAAGAGCATATTAATTTTCAATATGACTCTCGATGACAATTCCCACTGCTTTATGAGATTTGAATGAATGGAACTGCATCCTCCTTGACAAATCTACTACTCTAGCATCTGCCTCTGCCTTCCTTTTCTTTTTGATGAACTTTGTAGCTTCTGGTAAGGTTCTTCAAATATCATCTAACTCAACTGTGAGGTTTTGAATCCTTTCACAGACTTTAACATATATTTCATCTTGTTCATTACCAGAATTGTTGTCCTAGCTGGAAGTCCTTTTATCCAACTGGCTATCTTCACAGTGTCATGGCACTCGCTTCCTTTGTTTGGCTATTGGACGACTCTCCAATGGATCTTCTATTGGCTTTCTAGTCTTCTCCGTCCTAGGTCAAAGTTTCCAACTTTGGTCAAGTCTGATTTGACTTGTCGTATTTCCTTGATCGCACTCTAAACTATAGCTATCATAGACTCTTCCAATCCATGTGTTGGCTTCTCTTTAGCAGATTCCTTCAACCTCTTTTCTAGATTATTCAAAGAATTAGTCCACCTTTGAAGAAAGTCTTCATCAATATTTATCCCCATCCTTTCTTCTTTCTACACTATCTTTGAGCTATTCTCCAAGATATAGTTGACCCACGACACCTATCAGCTCCTACATGTGTCCTTTTGAATTGAATGATATCATATCCATAGTTTGTTTTAGTATTAGGAACTCGGTGCTGAACTTCAGTAAGTCTCTTGGGAGTTGTCCTCCCATGTTGCACTCTGATGCTCGACATGATTGAATCCAACTAACTCCACAACCCAACTAGGAGAGTGATTTATTGTCAAGAGCAACTCAGCTTACCACCATGATTGACAAAGTGGAATGAGTTGGTCTTTCTAACTAGCTATTCTAGGTTGAGCTAGTAGAGTTAGCTAAACTAGTTCATGCACGCAGACTCTAGACAACAAATCATATAAAAACAATGATACTGAAATGGAAATGATAAATGGAAGGCGTATGATAGATAGAATGGAAATGGAATGTGTATTCAGGTCAATACAACTAGAATGGATTACAACAACATGAGCCAAAGGATTGCTCTGGACTTAATAGTAAAAAAGAGTACAAGAGCGAGATGAGCTCTAAGAATGACAATAAACAATGGCACAATACAAGCCATAACACAGAAATATCTTCTCAAATGAAGTAATGGGCCCTACTTATAGTTATCGACAAACTCGGCCTTTGAATTATTGTCCACTGTGCAATTATTGTAGTAATTGGGCTCGACAATTACCAATTCAGCTTCCAGTCTAAATTCTTGTTTTGGGGGCTATTCCCACGGTCTACATATTGCTTTGAGGTAAATGTATAAGTAAACCTTTCACCTATTTTCTAAAAATGGAATAAAGATAACATCTTGTGTCTTCCTCTCTCTTTGCAGCCACACACTTACATAAATTTAAGCTTTGGTCTTTAGGTGTCAATGTAAGCTTTGTGTGCACTCATAATGAACTGCACCATTGAATTGATCCTTTGTCATGTCTAAACTTGCGAGGTGTAGGATGAAATACATATTCAAGATTAGAGGACACTCTATCAGTGAGCATCTTTAACGATGCATTTTTCCCTCACCAATTTATATTTCATGCTTTTCAGATTGCTGTTTTTTGTAGCTCATCCCAGTTTTTTGACAACTCATGTCTCTCTCTCTCTCTCTCTCACACACACACACACACACACACACACACACACACACACACACACACACACACACACACACACACACACACACACACACACACACACACACACACACACACACACCCTTTAAACCTTCCCCTTTTTTCCTCTTTAAACCTCTCCTTTTCCCTCCTTTTCCTACCCCATTAAAGTGATATTTCTTCCCTATTGAAGAGGCCTCCTCCTCTTTAAACTTTGTACTTGCCTCCTTGGAAGCCCCTCCACCCTTTGTTGGATACCTATTTAAACCCTCCTACACCACTTGTATGGGTTGCACCACTGAAGAGCTAATTGCAAAACGTGTTTGGTGTTAACCCCATGTGCAAAGTTTTTCTCCCCCCCCTTTCCCTCATCCCTTCTAGTTTTTGGCGCTCCCCCTCTATCTCACCTCTTACCTCTTCCTTTTTGGCAAAAAGTTACCCCCCCCTTTTTTTGGCTCGCTAAGTTTGTGGATAGCCACTTAGGCTTTCTTATTTAAAATTTATTCATGAGTACCTCACTCTCTATGATTTACAGCGTAGCTTTTTTCTTTTTCCTCTAACTTTCTTTCGATGCTCATCCTTTTGCTCAGCCCGCCTCGCTAAGCCGCTCTTGTGTGTGAGCCTTGTGTACCTTCAATTTTTGAACGTTACTGTTCCTTTGTCCGGCTTATAAGGCGGCATGGCATTGACTTCCCTATAACTGCAATCCCCCCTCGCTCTCACCTCGCGGCACTCTGCACCATTTTTCCTTGCACACTGCCTCGCAACTTTCATCTCCAAACCTCACAACTATCACCTCCATGCGCTCTGTGTACGCTACAGCCGCAAGCGGATGCACGCCTTCGGTTGTTATTGCAAACAACCTTCCTTGCTTTCCTTGCCCTCCTGCCACCTGCCATTACACGCGAGCTGCAACTCGTTACATTCTGCACCCACTAACACTTGCTCCTCTGCACACTACCACCTGCTCTGCTGGAGTTTCCGCTCTCTTAGCGCTTCATCTCAACAACACAGCCGGCTAACCTATTACTCTTCTGAGATTGGGCGGTTTCCTAACGTACTCCTGTTGCCCAGCTAGCACGCTTGTGTTGCTTGCGGTTTCAGTTATAACACGAGAGTCTGCGGCGCCAATCACCTGCTAGCCCTCTACTCCCTGAAGTTCATCCGGGTGGGTGCTTGTAACTCTGCTACCTGCCACTCTCCTGAAAGCTTCCTTGCTGAGGGTCTCAGCGCGCGACAGGGAGACAGTTGCCAGTCGGAACCTCCTTGCCCAAATCCTCAGTGCGCGACAGCGAGTCATTAGCAAGTGGAACCTCCTCACTCGAGTCATCGGTGCTCAACAACGAGACAACAATGCGTAGGTGGCTGCATGAGGATGCTATTCTATGTTGGTTGCACTGGGCTTCTATTCTATGAAGGCCGAGACGTTGTCCCCCGCTAGGTAAAGGTCGGCATGACACAACAGTACATCGACATCTAGCAGTAGTGCGGCTCCATCAGAGACCTTCACAACACGGCTTTGGCAGTGGCGATGGCACTGTAGCAACTGATCTCCTAGCGGGCGGCACCAATACCTTCTTATAAATCGGTCATGACCAATGAAAGTGATATTAGTATTTGTTCAACATAGCTTGAGTAAATTACACCACAACACATCATAAGAAAAGCCACCCCAATCACTGTCTTAAGGCCAGGGGAGTCCTCTCCACCCTGTCGCCCTCTTACAGTATGTGGAATTTATGGCTAAATTGATGACAACACCTAGAGACAAGCTATCAAGAACTTAAAAAAAAAAAACACCAAGACACTTACACATCATTGCTGTCCATTACTTCACGTTGGAAGAGAGACAAAGTGGCCAAGCTTAGTCCAAATCCACCCTCCTTGATTCAACAAATGTTGGGCTTACACTAGTAGGATGATGCATGGTTTTTAGGACCCCTTCTGAAGATGCAATAAAGGCACAGTCAGTTGTTGGGGAGATGAGGATACTCTAGTCCAAGGGATCTCGAAAGAGAAGAAAAATCTACTTCACAAGCACCAAAGAGTAAAAAGTGCCATGGAGAGAAGATATGTGGGAACGAGCTCTTATGCATGCCTACAACCTATATCTTACAGAATAGCCCATTCTAGGTGTGAATTTCTAGTGAAATTTACACGAGGATGTTCGTGTGGACTCACATCACAGCATACTCCGTTTTCACTTTTTTACCGACAGTAAATATTTTTTACCACAGTAAATATTTTTTACCTACATTAAATATTTTCACCTACATGGTAAATACAAATCACTTTTTACCTACAGTAACTTTTTTTACCCATGGTAAATATTTTTTACTGCACCATAAGTATTTGGTAGGTAACAGTTCACTGTTACTAGAAGCAGTGATTGGGCATCAACAATGCAGTTACAGGAGGAGAAAAGGGGAAAATCTTATGGTAAAGGTGAGTCAACAGGGATAAAGACTTTTGAGTTGAAAAGAGACATGCTGATTTTTTCAAAGAACACATGTCAAAAGAAGCCATGGTTGAGGATTTTTTGAGAATTTGATATTCAGGAGGACCCAGCAGGTCCCCCCCTGATATGTGCAGAACCTCTAGTTTCAACAGCCACCTACCTGCTCTTAAATGCTGGTCAAGGCCTTATCCCCATGTGTCACAATCAGAAAAATCAGCATTTACCCTCCCCTCTCACATCACTCTAGAGAATATCTTGATGGTGACATATCAGGTGACCTCAATCTGTTGACCACCCTAAGCAAAAAGTAACCCCAATCAGCGGATTTAAGCACGTTTATCCCTAATCCTAAACCCTCTCAGAAACCTATATAAGGAGGCCTTCTCTCACTCAAAACCAACACTTCACCCACTTCACCAAGCAATGAAGCTATGACGACATTGCTCACAACGAGGAGCCATGGATGGAGCTCTACTCTCTCTCCCTCTCTCTCTCTCTCCCTCTAGTATGCTACATTACTAGCCCTAAAACCTAAATAAGGAGTCTTCTCTCATGCTCCATGGCCACCATCCTCGCCATTATTCTCTAAGGTATTGATGTGTTGCTAGTAGGATCATACCTACTTGCTGGGTTGATTGTTTTTGACAAGGGATTATGCCATCCTTGACTTGCTTCTCTATATCCTTGTTATGTATGATCAGATGCCACTGTATTGTTAAGATGATGTCTTGTGTATATATATGCTACATAAGGTCCCTAAGCTTCGTTTCTATGTGTTTTGCCATATGTTTTGATGCCATCATAATGCCAGAAGTCTCACTTGCCTATGTGCACTATGTGTGAGGTCCCTAAACCTCTTAATTTAGGGTGGTGCCCCTTTGTTTTGTTCTTTGCTTGTTTGCATGAGGCGTGGTTTGTGGAGTGTGCACGAGTACAGAGGCCACCCTATTGCACTGCTCTTTTTCTCGCCATCATTTTGGTGCCCCCACGGAGGAGGGCTACACAGACCTTTAGTCCACAAGCAATGAAGATGTGCAATCTACAACATGGACGAATGGCGTGAGGAGTTTGCAAATTGGAGAACAGAAGAGGAGGAGGCTTTAGAGGCCTTAAAAGCTTTCATCGAGGTCTTGTTACCAGGTTGCAGTGTCATTGAAATTCAAGAAGTAAGTTCTTCTACATGCCTTGTTCGTGATCGTCGCCAACGAAGGAGAGTGAGAAGAAGAGCTTGATATACCTCTCCTCTCAACCTATGAGTGCTCCAGAAACCTCCAACGCATACGAGCTTGAAATATTCTACATCAACATACACGAAGGTACTGTGACACACATTAAGGGAAGAGAAAGCATCACCAGACCTCTCTTTCCTGAGGAGCCGACTAAGAGGAGGAAGATCACCTCTACACCTAAGTGGCCCAAGGCCGCAGCGCGTGCTCAAGCGTAAGGTAACATTTGGCTTAATCTCATTAATAAGGGATTACATGACCACTACAGGCAAGAAAAAGGCTAGTGAGCAACCAACTTCAACCTCCAACTTGCAACCATGACTCTCACCCCTAAATCCTCCTGAAGCAAAGAGGCGAAGGCTTGCCTACAAGATTGCCACCCGTCTGCGAGTGCTCCCAGTGCACTTTGTGAATCCAGACACCACCAATCCCAAGCCAACCTCCTGTCCGCGTGAAGATCACTTTGGATATTGTCCAAAGTGCTTTGGAGACCGGGTGAAAAGCCTCCTTGCCCTACCTTTGCTGCTAATTTTCAAGAAGTTATCTCAATCTAAGGAAACTATCTTAGTTGATGATGTGCTGCACATTAATGATGTCACTTTCATTCGTCATGCTGATTATGGTAATAGCATCCAATTGTTGCTTGCTAAAAGGCTCAGCATTGTACAAAGTGTTGCCATCACGCCTTACGTCTTCACAGATGCATCAGGAAGAGTCGAAGTGATCTGAGGTGCTGACCTTTTGTGGCTGATCAGGCTCATTGGTCCCAAGGTGGTGCAACTAAGCTAGGCTCTTGTGTGTAAGTATGGATGCCAATAATGAGAATGATGATCCCCGCATGTTTCCTTTCCATTTTGTGCGTCATATCCGTGTGAATATTTGTATTGATAGAAAAATCTTTTATCAGCAAAGAATAGCCCTATTGTTTGGAGCCGAGAGACTTGGGGAAATCTTGCGCTCTCCTCATCCTGTCATTCTACCCTTACTAGACTATTACCATTCCTTTGATGTGTCGATCTTCATCCTATTTTGAGCTAAGTTGTGCTAAAGCTCCAAATTGTAATTACCATACTCTATTTTAAAATAAATTGGAGCTGTTTGTGTAATTGTTTACTCTCTCACTTATGGCCTTCCCTAATTTTTATGGTAAGCCTGGGGAGGTTGCTCCTGAATTTTTGGATAATCTTGAAATGGCCTTTCTGGTATCAGGAGGGGATGACGAAGCTACTAAGTTAAGGGCCTTTCCTTTGGTCTTGAGGGAAGGTGCAAAATTATGGTATCAAACTTTGGCACCTGTAGAAAGAAGAGACTGGGAGTCCTTAAAGATGGCCTTCATCGAAGAATTTCGCCGCCATGAGCCTCCAGAGGAGATATGGAGACATCTCTTAGAGCTACGCCAAACATCACCCAATGACTATAGAAGCTATGAAGGAAAGTTTTCCAACCTGTGGGAGAAATGGTGTGCATCACTAGGTGAAGGAGAAAGGGCGCCAGAATGCCTAAAGAAGGACTGTTTCCTGGCAGGGCTTTACCCCATCCTTCGAGAAAAGGTAAAAGGTAAATTCCCAGATACCTTTGATAAAGCTATGACTTATGCAAGGGAGAAGGATAGGAAGTTAAAATTCCAAGCTCAACTACAAGGGGGAATGGAGCCTCCACCACTAGCTCAACCTACGGCAAGGGTAGTAGCAGGGATAGGAGCAACAGACCAAGAGTCCTCTCAACAAGAATTACTTCAACAAATCACCAATCAACTAGAGAGCCTGTCCATCAATCTGGTTCAAGGTGTAAGGGCTCCCCAGCCAGGAAATGAACGAAATAGACAAGAAGGACAAAGGCAAGCACGTGAGTATATTTGCTACAACTGTGGAGAGGGTCACGGCATGTATTATTGCCCCCATCCACGACGCTATCAAGGAAATGGTAATCAAAGATGGCCTCCTCGCCAGCAAGTCACTCCTCCTCGAGCTAGGCCACTAAATGGACAAAATGCACACGTGGCTCCACCAATCCAAATATTGAGACCCCCTCCTCCACCACCACAAGCACCAGTAGAGATCCCTCCACTACCATTGGGAGGGGAGGACAGGGCTGTCTCTGTCATAAGTCTTGACAATGGTAAGGATAAAGGGAAAGAAAAAATGGAGGAAGCTGTTGCCATGCCAATAAAGAGAGTTAGGAGACAAAGAACTGATGAAATGGAAGCTTCAGAGCCGGATAAAGGGAATGAGGGTTCCTCCCAAGTGATAGGAGACAAGAAAAGGAAGAGTAGGTCAAGGAGGCACATAGGAGTAGAAGACTTTCCACTTGGGGTAGGATCCATACCTTACGACTTGGTAGCAGATGTGAGTAAGCAAGGACCAAAGATTTCATGGCAGCAACTCCTCCACCTTTCCCCAAAGATGCGTAGAACCTGGTCTAAGATGGTCAGCACCAGGAGGGCTAAGGCAAAGTCAGTTGGGTCTATTAGTGCAAGAGGCATGAAGGATATCATGCCAGTCATTGATGCAGAGATTAAGAGTCAGCGAGTCTCCAATGTGTACATAGATGGTGGAGCCGAGATTTGTGTTATGACAGAGAAATTAATACACAGGTTGGGTTTGGAAGTAAACGAGCAAACTTCCTTACAAGCTAAGATGGCAAATAATGTAAGGGTGGCTTGTGTGGGAAAGGTTAATGGAGTGAAGGTTTCATCTTTTGGTGTTGCAATCTCAATTGATGCTTATGTGATCCCAACTAAGGGGGAGGGCTATCCGCTAATTCTTGGAAGACCTTGGATTATGGCTATGAAAGCTAGGCAAGATTGGGAGACAGGTTCCCTTGAGTTGCGACCAAATCATAAGGTAGGTGGCAAGCAACAAAAAATTGTGTATGACATGAAGCAGGGTAGACAACAAGACCTAGAGATGGAGACTTCTATGGATGAATGGAGCACAAGCAGCTGCTCTTCATCTGAGGATGAGTCATCTGAGGAGGATGCTAGCTCTTTGGAAGTCATGGGTATAATACTGCGAAACCCAGAAGGAGAAGGTGGTCAAGACTCTCTAAACAAGGAAGAAGCCACAGGCTTAGAGGAGATGCTAGCTAAGGACCTACTAGAAGAAGAGAGAGAACCCTATTTGCAGGTACTAAAGAAGCATGCTGGCCTCTTTATAATTGATTACGAGCACATTAAAGGAGTGACGGTAACCCAACACCATATCCAATTAAAGGAAGGTGCCGTCAACCTTGTTGGTGATGAGGTATTTGCACAGGTTGAAGCTCTAGTAGGTCATGTTTCTGAGTATAAAGAGATGGTTGTGGAGACGTGTACAGAGGGTTTGGATACAGGTTTGAAAAGTGATCAGGTTTGCTTGGCTATGCAGCAAGTGGAGGCAAATGGCAGGGTCTTGCTATGTTATGTGATGCTATGGATACATGTGTTATTGGAGGTTGCTTTACATATATTTTTGTGTCAATTGCGAGTTTTTTTTGAAGTGGACTATACCATGGAGGGTTCTGTAGCAGATGGTAGGATAGCTGCTTATGATTCAGGTTTCTCAAGTGATGGCAAGTATGCTTATAGTGGACACGAAGGATTATGGATGCAGGGTGACGAAGCCCCGTGCTATAAAGAGCTGGAAGGGTGGCCTGTCTATTGGCCTACAAGTGCAAAGGAAGGCTTGGATATACATGTTTTACAGGTTGATGGCAATGAGCAATGCTTTACTTTTGATCCAGGTGGATTCTACACCATGCGTGGGGGAGCTTTGAGCTTTCCATTTGACCCTGGAGGGTGATGCAGTAGCAGATGCTTTTTTCTCTATCTCTATCCTATCTATATAGCCACTATACTATCATTTTTCTTATGCAGTCTATAGCTCTATGTTATATAATTCTCTCTATACAGTCATCTTTTACCTAAATAATACTATGGTTGAGCATGAATGCTCAACGAGGGGTTGGGAAAAAAAAGAAAAAAAAAAGGAAAAAAAGAGAAGAAAAAAAGAAAAAAAGAGAATGCTACCAGTGAAAGCGGATATTGACAATGGATGGGGTATGGCTTTCAAGGGTCTAGGAGACCAGTTGTTAGTCATGGATAGATACAATTATTCATCAGAAAGGACTAAACAGGGTGCATCAGCCAAGAAAGCAGTAACATGGCAAATTCAATTGGTACCAGGTGGGTAAGTATTCAAGAGAACCCTATTGTAGCACAACCTACAGCTAGAGGCATCAAATACCTCTAGCTTAAGGGGGAGGGCTATATGATGCATGGTTTTTAGGACCCCTTCTGAAGATGCAATAAAGGCACAGTCAGTTGTTAGGGAGATGAGGATACTCTAGTCCAAGGGATCTCGAAAGAGAAGAAAAATCTACTTCACAATCACCAAAGAGTAAAAAGTGCCATGGAGAGAAGATACGTGGGAACTAGCTTTTATGCATGCCTACAACCTATATCTTACAGAATAGCCCATTCTAGGTGTGAATTTCTAGTGAAATTTACACGAGGATGTTCGTGTGGACTCACAGCACAGCATACTCCGTTTTCACTTTTTTACCGACAGTAAATATTTTTTACCACAGTAAATGTTTTTTACCTACAGTAAATATTTTTCACCTACATGGTAAATACAAATCACTTTTTACCTACAGTAACTTTTTTTACCCATGGTAAATATTTTTTACTGCACCATAAGTATTTGGTAGGTAACAGTTCACTGTTACTAGAAGCAGTGATTGGGCATCAACAATGCAGTTACATGAGGAGAAAAGGGGAAAATCTTATGGTAAAGGTGAGTCAACAGGGATAAAGACTTTTGAGTTGAAAAGAGACATGCTGATTTTTTCAAAGAACACATGTCAAAAGAAGCCATGGTTGAGGATTTTTTGAGAATTTGATATTCAGGAGGACCCAGCAGGTCCCCCCCTGATATGTGCAGAACCTCTAGTTTCAACAGCCACCTACCTGCTCTTAAATGCTGGTCAAGGCCTTATCCCCATGTGTCACAATCAGAAAAATCAGCATTTACCCTCCCCTCTCACATCACTCTAGAGAATATCTTGATGGTGACATATCAGGTGACCTCAATCTGTTGACCACCCTAAGCAAAAAGTAACCCCAATCAGCGGATTTAAGCATGTTTATCCCTAATCCTAAACCCTCTCAGAAACCTATCTAAGGAGGCCTTCTCTCACTCAAAACCAACACTTCACCCACTTCACCAAGCAATGAAGCTATGACGACATTGCTCACAACGAGGAGCTATGGATGGAGCTCTACTCTCTCTCCCTCTCTCTCTCTCCCTCTAGTATGCTACATTACTAGCCCTAAAACCTAAATAAGGAGTCTTCTCTCATGCTCCATGGCCACCATCCTCGCCATCATTCTCTAAGGTATTGATGTGTTGCTAGTAGGATCATACCTACTTGCTGGGTTGATTGTTTTTGACAAGGGATTATGCCATCCTTGACTAGCTTCTCTATATCCTTGTTATGTATGATCAGATGCCGTTGTATTGTTAAGCTGATGTCTTGTGTATATATATGCTACATACGGTCCCTAAGCTTCGTTTCTATGTGTTTTGCCATATGTTTTGATGCCATCATAATGCCAGAAGTCTCACTTGCCTATGTGCCCTATGTGTGAGGTCCCTAAACCTCTTAATTTAGGGTGGTGTCCCTTTGTTTTGTTCTTTGCTTGTTTGCATGAGGCGTGGTTTGTGGAGTGTGCACGAGTACAGAGGCCACCCGATTGCACTGCTCTTTTTCCCGCCATCATAGGAGAAATGATAGATTTCCTACTCTCAATTGATGATCACTCTCTCTTACAATGTCATAGATCTCCCTTGCTAATCACCCCTATTACAACACATGCACATGCATAGAAAATGAGCTTCCACTCAAGAGCTCCTTCTAGAGAGTTTGAGCTTGGCTTCTCAAGCTATAGCATAGTGCTCTTGCTAATGGTTGTCCCCTTTTTGTGCTAGCTACACCTTCCTTTTATAGCAATTTTGAGGGCTAGGGTTACTCCTCTAACCATGGTTGGGTTAGATTTTCAGCACTTATCTAATTTCTTTTGCTTGGAATTATCAAGAAGTTGGTGGGGATAGATGAAGAAGAGAGAGAGAGAGAGGAGAGAAGTGGAGGTGATATGACTTTTCATACTAAGTTAGTGTTAGTAAATTAGCAGATTTAGTATTTTTATTGATTTACAAATGGAATTGGATATTTACAATGGGAGTATCCATGTAGGATACAAATAAGGAAGAAAAAACTCTTAATAGGTAAGAAACATGGATTTCTTACAATGTCGATGCTCCAAGTGTCTTGAGTAGGGTCAATTTTGACGCTTGTTGACGGTCCACTAGCTTTGACGGTATGTTTTTTCTCCACTCTTGACCTTCCTTGGGAGCCAAGGTAAGTGAACATGAGTAATCAATCACCATGATGCTGTCTTTCAAGAGAAGAGGCTCAATTTTGTGGTTTTTTTGATAAATATGGGTAATATGGAAGAGAAAAAATGAGACTAGGTGGTCAATTTTGGAATGGAAGTGTGTGTAGGAGACATGAATTCACCATGGTTTCTCTTATTCTTCAAGGTTGAGAAGAAGGTGAGTAGGGTGCAGAGAGGAGTGGTGAGAGAGGTGGGGATGATGAGTGGAGAGGTGTGTGTGAAAGAGGAAAATGGTAAAGTGGAAGAGGGAGTGTGGCTGCATAGTATGGGTAAACTGGGGTCCACCAATAAAATCATAGCTCACAGCTCGTAGCTCAAAAACATATGAAAAAATTTGAGGTGAAAGTTCAGCCCACGAGCTACAACTTTTGTTTGTATCATCTTTTCAAATTCGGGGAGCATGTGATCTTTAAAAATTCAACAAAACCGATCGACTGTTTTTTCCACTGCACAAGGTCCTTGTGAGGTCCTTCTTTGGATGATTCTTTTGAATACCTCCAAGAGTGAGCTCCCCATGGTGCATGCATGCATTCCACATACCGTTGACCTTATTTGGTAGGTCTATAATTGAAGATATTGTTGGGATCATGATATAAGTGAATAGTACAACTAAGAAAATCAAATATTGAGGGGTCTAAAAAAATATGTACATGTCAAATATAAATAATATAGGTGGAAAAAATATAAAGGGGTCAAAATAAATCTCTCTCATTATAAGTCTACCATAAAAAGATGAATATTTTTGGTGTTCTAATTTATGAGAGTAAAAGAGAATAGATGTAGGAAGGAAAAATCACAATAGTGAAAAAATATACACATAAATAGAACTAGTTTTTTTGGATTTTTGTTGGGATGGAGTTACACCAAAAATAAGAGAAGCTTGCATGAAATTATTTTTATATGGAATAAAGAGTATGCAAAATGGTAAGAAAAAATATGGTAATGGTGAGTCAATGTACATAGCATAAATAACACACCATAAGTATAAATATTTAAATAAATACGAAAATAATTATGAAAAATAATTTTATTTAGGCTCTATATACAATAAAATATTTACACACAAATGGGCCATAATATACTTATATTTTTTATTTTATTTATTTTTTGGCTCAACTAGCCCCGTGACTAGCTAATTAAGGGTTTTTAAGAAGATATGGGAAAAGTCCCCTAACTCACACACGCCTATGTACAGTGAAATGGTAGGGATAACCAAAATGTTTGAGTGATTTGATAGGGTGAGGTAGCTTACTATGGCAATTATGGAAAGCCGAAAAACGGCTATTATTAGCCCTCCCCCAGGATGATGGTATATTCACGTACCATCATAGAGCATCTTTTCCAAAGAGAGTGCTTCAGAGTCCTTGACGAGGTCTTCATTGTTTGGCCCCTCAGAATTTTTGTTTGAGTTACACTCATGCTTCACAGAACAATACCTACATGAGATAGCTGCCTTTTGATAGATCTTTGGTAGATCCGTTGGTAGAAGGCGACTCAAATAGGGCTTCAAGCGATAACCATTCACCTTCCTAGAGTGCTCTTTCCCATTCAAGTCCATAAGTTGATAGTAACTTGAATTGAAAGCCTTCTTAACTATGTATGGCCCTTGCCATCTAGTTTCAAATTTGGTATCAAAACGATTATCGAGTCGATTGTCATACCTTAGCACAAGATCTCCTTCATTGATGCCTTTGTCCTTTAGTTTCTTGTCAAGCTTCTCCTTCGTCTGTGCGGCTTTCCTCTTGTAGCACTCGTATGCTGCTTCTCTTTTCCACTCAAGCTCAGCTAAGGTAAGAAGTCGATCCATCCATGCTTCTTGATCATATTGTGTTGCTTTGCCATGAAGTCGCATTGTTGGAATGTTGAGCTCAATTGGTTGTAAAGCCTCTTGACCATAGACCAAGTGAAATGGTGTGAACTCCGTGGCTTCCCTATATGTGGTTCGATACGCCCACAAGGCACCATCCAAGAAGTCATCCCACAACTTTGTCTTGTTTTTCACCATCTTTCTAATGATGCCTGCAATGACACCATTAGCTTTTTCTACCAAACCATTTGATCGGGGATAGTAGGGTGTACTATGACGATGTAGAATGTGAAGTTCTTCACAGACTTCTGTGAGCAAGCCCTTTCTAAACCCTGGACCATTATCAGAAACAATCTCCAAAGGTGTGCCAAATCTACAACAAATGTGAGTGTAGACAAATTTGCTCACTGTCCTCTCATTTACCTTTGCCACACTTTGTGCTTCCACCCACCTAGTCATATAGTCTATAGCCACTAGAATGTAGAGTTTACCATTTTTTGTCCTAGGGAGAGGACCCATAGCATTAATGCCCCACTTTTCAAAGGGTCCATTTGCAAGCACGATTTGCCTTGGACCATACACCAATCTTCTATTCCCATTTACCTGACAATTGTGACAACTTTTACACTAATGTTGGACATCCACATGCAGACTTGGCCAAACATACCCCGCAAGCAAAATCTTCTTCACAGTTAACTCTTGGGCAAAATGACCACCACATGCCTCTTCATGCAAACCTTTTAGAATGGCTGGAATCTCCTTGATAGTTGGTACTCTTATGCACACTTGATCCTTCCCTCTTTGATAGAGGGATCCTTCTAGGAAGAGATACATGCTTGCCTTTTTCATGAGTCTCCTCTTTTGAGCCTTCGTGAAGTCTTGTGGAAACTCACCCTCCAAAATGTAGCTAATAATGGGAGTCAATGACTCCAATCCCTGGTATCTCAGTTGCTTGATAGTTTCTGCCACCACGATGACCTGCACTTCTTTCTCAACACATGTAACTGCTTGTTGTGCAAGTAAATCGGCATCTTCATTTTGTTTCCTAGGAATATGATATAGTTGCACTTCTTCAAACTGATTAAACATCCTACGAATGGCATGAACTTTTGTCCTTAAGCTTTCATTCTTGCATGCCTAAATGCCTAAAATCTGTTTAACAATGAGAAGTGCATCTCCCTTTACCATGAGACGTTGTATCCCTTGGCCAATGCACATCTTCAAACCATGAAGTAGTGTGTCGTATTCTGCTTCATTGTTGCTAGTTGAACTTGGTAGTTTGACCTTCTCTTTCATGACCACCTCCCCACTTGGGTTGAGCAACACTAGCCCTACTCGTCGAAAAGCTCCATCAAAGAACAAGGTAAAAGCATTAGGAATATTTTTCGGTGGTGGCAATGGTAGGGTCTTTATTTCAGGCACCTTAATCTCCTTCTCATGTACCCTATAAGTAAGGATCCCTGCCAATTGTGCACGCACACTATCTTCTACTTTGAAAGAGTATTGAAACTCTTGCAACTCCATAATCCACTTTGAGATCCTAGTACTAAGATTCATTTGAGATGACACCCAAGGGAACAAATTTTCTGCAGTGAGAATTACAAAAGGTTTTGGTAGCAGGTAGGATCTAAACTTTCTCACCGCAAACATGAGAGAAAGCATCATGAGTTCTGCCTCTGTGTATCCTCTCTCTAAATCATTCATGACCCTACTAGCAAAGTAGATGGGTCGCATCCGGGTACTATGGGGATCTTGTTGTAGCAAAACCGCTCCAATTGTTTCCCTTCCAACACTAGAGCTAACAAAGAATGTGTACTCCCAACAAGGAGGCATGAGTGTTGGTAGCTCTGACAAAATGACTTTAATGTTACAAAAGTACTCTTCAAGCTCATCAGACCATGAAAATTCTACTTGTTGTGTCAACTTTTGCAAAGGATGAAGCAACTCCGAAGCTAGGTGAATAAAGAGTGACATATACTTCACCTTTTGAATAAATGAAATGACCTCTTTGAGATTCTTGGATGATGGGAGCTCAATAAGAGCCTTTGCCTTTGAAGGATCCACCTCAATGCCTTTATAGGAAACCTTGTGACCAAGAAAGATCCCTTCATCCTCACCTATGTGACACTTTTCGGGGTTGAGTTGACCTCCCATGTCGTAGAGCTTCTTTAGACCTTCTTCTACCCTTTGTAGATGCAATGATTTTGAGCTATAAATGCAAAAATCATCAATAAAGACCCTAATGGACTTTCCAAAGAATGCTTGAAACACCATGTTCATGAAGCATTGGAAAGTTGCAGGAGCATTTGTCAGTCCAAATGGCATGACTCTAAAAGCATAACAACCCCAAGGAGTGATGAAGGTTGTTTTCAACTGATCTTCGTAGCTTTCGTAGCTTCTGAGCCTTAGGTGTGGCCTTTGGCTTCAACTCAATTTTGTGTTGAACAACATCTTCTAACATTCCTTCATCTTGCACATTTTGGTTCTCTTGGGAACCTACCTCTTCCAAACCTGGGCAAGAGGTCTCTTGGTTGTTTGGATTAAACCTTACCCCCATGACTTCGATGGAAGACTCCTCTTCAGTAATGCTGCCGCTACTTTCTCCTTCTGAAGTGCTATCGGTCCAGCCTTCCTCCGTCTCACTTTGAGATGATTCTTCATGGAGCTCCTCTTGGCGTTGCTCCTTCATTTCAAAGACAACCTTCTTATGATTGTCATTCCTGCAAATTAGCTTTCCACTCTCCCAATCCTGCAAAGCTCGCATTTTCATTAGCCATGGTCTCCCTAGGATAAATGGGTAACCATTTCCTTTGGTAGACATGACATAGAAATCCACTGCCTTCTTAATGCCAAAGGCCTCCACAGAGACATTTTTACAAATGCCTACGCACCTAGCCTTGCTATTGTTTGCCATCTTGACTTTAATTTCAGGTGTCTCATGGATGTGCATGCCTAGTTTTTGCATGAGTCCCTCTATCATGATGCAAATTTGTGCACCCCCATCCACTAGACTTTTCCTAACCAATCTTCCTTTGATGTAACAATCTAGCACAGGTGTAATATCCTCATTCATTTCAGCATGTGCAATTTTTACAAAAGGCACGCTCTATTTTACCTTTCTCCTAGTGCTAACTGCCTTTGTTAAATCCCTCCTAACTTGTGGGCATAATGCAAGAAACTGAGGCCATGTGATATCAGGACCCTTACCTCTCATGTCTTCCAACAAGTTGTATGGAGCCATACCATGTCCAAGAGGGAAGTCTTGGAGATTGAGACGACGTCGAGTCCTCTTAGATTCCTTGGTCTCCTTTGCCTTCTTACCTCATCCATGGTCACTCTGTGATGTGACACCTTCTTTCTCCTTCCCTTTTCCATGGCCACGCTTAATGCCATTTGCTTCCATGTCAACCTCTTTTGAATTTGTCACCTCTACCACATGCACATTTGGGTCTGGCAAAGGTGGAGCTCCTTCCACTCCTTGTGGAGGTGGTCTAGCTCCATTTGGCCTTTGTAGAAGCCGTGGTTGCTGACTAGTTCCTTCACCTGCATTCATCACTGGGTAATTCAAGTTAGGTCTCCCTGGCTCCCCACGGGGCCAAGGACAATTATACATCCCATGTCCAGACTCTACGCAATTCCAACATTGTAAGACTCTCCTAGGTCGTGGATCTCGCTCTTCAGACTTCCTTGCTTGTCCTTTTGGACCTACAGCTTGTGCAAGGTGAATTGACAAGCTGCTTAAAGATTCATTTAACTTCTCAATCACTTCCGCTGTTACCTCAGGAAGCTCCCTAGATGTTGATGCTTGTGACTTACCTTTGGGTCTAAGACCTTCTATTGGAACCTCTCTCCTTAGGCACTTGAGTTTCCTATACTTCTTGGAAGCTCTAATTTCAGCTGCATCATAGGTGGCAGGTGCATCCGCCTCCACCTTTACCTTAAGATCAGGAAAGAGTCCAGCTATGAATCTCTCCTTCTTTAGAAATTCTGCACCATCACCAGGGTTAGCAACATTTCGTATCCATAGAGCCCAAAGACGTAGAAACTCTTGCTTGTACAAGTAGTAGTCATCAAAGTCTTTTTGCTTATGAGAAACAATGTCTTGCCATAGCTTTTGCGTGTTTTGGGGATCAAAGAAGTATCTCTTGAAATGATTCACAACTTCCGTGTAATTCCCTTTAACTTCCTCAGGCAAAGAGTCAAACCAAGTGCTAGCATCTTTCCTAAGGGCCACCTCAAACATCTCTACACGTTCTTGATCAGTTATTATCCTCTTGATACGACAAGACATCTTGAAATTTGCTAAAAATAATTCTGCATCCTCTCCAAGCTCTCCAAAGAAAAGAGGATATCCGGACATTTGGCGTTGGGCCTCCATTGAATCAGTTTCAAAGTGACAACACGTTTTTGTTTTTCTTTCTTTAAAAATTTACACAATAATGTTTTCTAAATTGCAATCTATTCTACAACAAAATAGAAATATTCACATCAAATGACCTATAATAATCAATAAGAGGCAGGATGATAGGGTTTGGTGATGCGATAATTTCTCCTACTCTTTGGGCACCAAACACGAACACCATACGTTGTTGAAAATGGATTTTTCTACTAATTGGAATGTTTATTCTAATGTGTGGAGTGAAATGAAAGAGGAAAACCTCTATTCTTGGGCCATTACCCATGGTCTATGCATGAACTAATTCTTAAAACAAAACAAAAATATAGACGTCCAAACTAAGGTCGTACCTAATGAGAGGCAAAATAAAAGGATTTACTGATGCGTTTATCTCTGCCAACCTAAGAGGACCTAAAAGTCTACGAATTACACGTTGAAATTGCAACTCAGTACTAACAATTATGTGTACCTTTTGCCTTGCAATGGGAATGAAGGGATCATACAAATTCTCATGATTCATGCAAGCTACTTGATTATGCTAAAGGTTGAGCCTTCACAAAAATACACAAGCCGTCCTCCGTGGGGGCACCAATTTGAGGCGGTCCGGGGCGGGCAACAAGAAGAGTGGCCTCTAAGCACCCTTCTATGCTCCTGTGCTGTTCAATTGGGTTGGGGTTGGAAAAAACAACAAACACACACACAAACCCGCAACCTAAACCTACACAAATTTGGGGCACCACCTAGTTTTGGATGCGAACTAGGACGCGTAGAGAGAGAGAGAGAGAGAGAGAGAGAGAGAGAGAGAGAGAGAGAGAGAGAGAGAGAGAGAGAGAGATAGTGCTCAGGCTGCTTTGAAATGTTCAACAGTGATCAAGCAAACACAATTATATATGTAAAAAAAAGAGGGAAGGGGGAGGGGGTGATTGTTGCACTAATACCTTCTTACAAATCTGTCATGACCAATGAAAGTGAGATTAGTATTTGTTCAACATAGCTTGAGTAAATTACACCACAACACATCATAAGAAAAGCCACCCCAATCACTGTCTTAAGGCCAAGGGAGTCCTCTCCACCCTGTCTCCCTCTTACAATATGTGGAATTTATGGCTAAATTGATGACAACACCCAGAGACAAGCTATCAAGAACTTAAAAAAAAAACACCAAGACACTTACACATCATTGTTGTCCATTACTTCACGTTGGAAGAGAGACAAAGTGGCCAAGCTTAGTCCAAATCCACCCTCCTTGATTCAACAAATGTTGGGCTTACACTAGTAGGAGAAATGATAGATTTCCTACTCTCAATTGATGATCACTCTCTCTTACAATGTCATAGAGCTCCCTTGCTAATCACCCCTATTACAACACATGCACATGCATAGACAATGAGCTTCCACTCAAGAGCTCCTTCTAGAGAGTTTGAGCTTGGCTTCTCAAGCTATAGCATAGTGCTCTTGCTTATGGCTCTCCCCTTTTTGTGCTAGCTACACCTTCCTTTTATAGCAATTTTGAGGGCTAGGGTTACTCCTCTAACCATGGTTGGGTTAGATTTTCAGCACTTATCTAATTTCTTTTGCTTGGAATTATCAAGAAGTTGGTGGGGATAGATGAAGAAGAGAGAGAGAGAGGAGAGAAGTGGAGGTGATAGGACTTTTCATACTAAGTTAGTGTTAGTAAATTAGCAGAGTTAGTATTTTTATTGATTTACAAATGGAATTGGATATTTACAATGGGAGTATCCATGTAGGATACAAATAAGGAAGAAAAAACTCTTAATAGGTAAGAAACATGGATTTCTTACAATGTCGATGCTCCAAGTGTCTTGAGTAGGGTCAATTTTGACGCTTGTTGACGGTTTACTAGCTTTGACGGTATGTTTTTTATCCACTCTTGACCTTCCTTGGGAGCCAAGGTAAGTGAACATGAGTAATCAATCACCATGATGCTGTCTTTCAAGAGAAGAGGCTCAATTTTGTGGTTTTTTTGTGGTCAATTTTGGAATGGAAGTGTGTGTAGGAGACATGAATTCACCATGGTTTCTCTTATTCTTCAAGGTTGAGAAGAAGGTGAGTAGGGTGCAGAGAGGAGTGGTGAGAGAGGTGGGGATGATGAGTGGAGAGGTGTGTGTGAAAGAGGAAAATGGTAAAGTGGAAGAGGGAGTGTGACTGCATAGCATGGGCAAACTGGGGTCCACCAATAAAATCATAGCTCACAGCTTGTAGCTCAAAAACATATGAAAAAATTTGAGGTGAAAGTTCAGCCGACGAGCTACAACTTTTGTTTGTATCACCTTTTCAAATTCGGGGAGCATGTGATCTTTGAAAATTCAACAAAACCGATCGACTGTTTTTTCCACTGCACAAGGTCCTTGTGAGGTCCTTCTTTGGATGATTCTTTTGAATACCTCCAAGAGTGAGCTGCCCATGGTGCATGCATGCATTCCACATACCCATGACCTTATTTGCTAGGTCTATAATTGAAGATATTGTTGAGATCATGATATAAGTGAATAGTACAACTAAGAAAATCAAATATTGAGGGGTCTAAAAAAATATGTACATGTCAAATATAAATAATATAGGTGGAAAAAATATAAAGGGATCAAAATAAATCTCTCTCATTATAAGTCTACCATAAAAAGATGAATATTTTTGGTGTTCTAATTTATGAGAGTAAAAGAGAATAGATGTAGAAAGGAAAAATCACAATAGTGAAAAAATATACACATAAATAGAACTAGTTTTTTTGGATTTTTGTTGGGATGGAGTTTCACCAAAAATAAGAGAAGCTTGCATGAAATTATTTTTATATGGAATAAAGAGTATGCAAAATGGTAAGAAAAAATATGGTAATGGTGAAGCAATGTACATAGCATAAATAAATACCAAAATAATTATGAAAAATCATTTTATTTAGGCCCTATATACAATAAATTATTTACACACAAATGGGCCATAATATACTTATATTTTTTATTTTATTTATTTTTTGGCTCAACTAGCCCAGTGACTAGCTAATTAAGGGTTTTTAAGAAGATATGGGAAAAGTCCCCTAACTCACACACGCCTTTGTGTAGTGAAATGGTAGGGATAACCATAATGTTTGAGTGATATGATAGGGTGAGGTAGCTTACTATGGCAATTATGGAAAGCCGAAAAACGGCTATCACTACCAACAAACGCAACTACCCCTTCAGCAACCCTTACATCCGCAAGCTCCCAGACTTCCATTTGCCCTCCCAACGCTACCCTCTCTCTCTCCCCGGTTTCACCTCGGCGGCAGCCCTCCTCAACCTGCCCTCGGGGATGCTACACACCCTGGGACTACCCACCTCCGCCTTCCTAACCTCTTCAAAGAAGACTCTTTTCGGCCCAAAAGAAATACGAGGTCTCATGGCCAACTTACCCCTTGAAGATCTTGAGCAACTCTCCCTCCCCTCTTTCCAAGCCTTTGGCGTCGCAAGTGTGGCATTTGTATCGCATAAGGGTGCTTTTCTCAAGTCAAACCAAGGCGGAATCCTCTCGAGCCCCCCCCTCACTTTCCCGACCAATTTTGGCTCTCTCTGCTAGCTCCTCTTCCTTGGCCTTTACCCCACCTCTTGCCACTAATCCACTTTTGGATACTATACCCATTCTTCTCGCCATTAACAAACCCTTGGAATTTGACAAAATTGTATCACTCTCGTTAGTAGAGTTTAAAACCCTCAACCATAAGCGACACAAAGCTACTTCTCATCTCACTCATTTGCAAAACCTTTTCGCCAATCAAAAGGCTCCACTTAGTCTTTATATGAAGCCTCCCTGCCTCTCCTTTGAGGACTCTCAAGCACAAGCACTCTTGAGTGCCAAGTTAGAATCCCTTAATATCCAATTTCAATTGGATTTCACCCAAGCCTACATCCATGCCCAAAGTGTTATTATCCACAACCTTCAAAAAAGCTTTGATTCGTACCGCGACCTTGTAGAAGAAAGGCTCTTAGACCTCACTAAGAAGCTTGCTACCGTCTCATTTCCAAGAGTCCAACCTTTTACTTGGGCCAATCAACTCCTCTCTTGGAAGCTTTCCTCACTTCATGAATTTGATGCTCTACTTCAAAATGCTATCCTCCAAACCCATTTGGCCTCATCCTTGAACTCGGCGGCACATAATGCCAGAAAGAGAGCACAAGATATCATTTTGGAAGAAGCGAAGTCTCTACCCACGGTGGGTGAATTGGTACATCATGAGGTCCCCGCTCAAATGAAGAACCTTCTCTCACCTCCCCTAAAGAGACCGCCGTACCAAAAAGCATCCCATCGGGTGATCCACAATAAAAAACCCCTCCCTTTGGCAAAAACCTCACATGAGGAGGTCTTGCATCAACCCTTCAAGAAGCCCAAATCCTCTCCCCCAGGGTTCCTATTTTCCTCCCCCACCCCTTGTAAACCTCCCCATACTTCCTCTCCCAAGAACCCCCTCCTTCCTCTTCCCTCTCCCAATCGCACCTTCGTTCCTCCCCTTTTAAAAACACCTAACTACCCTTTAAGCCCTTGTACTTCTTCCACCCCTTTCCCCCACCCTCAACATCCCCATCCCAAGCATAGCCTCCCCAAAAATCATAATAAAAAAATTTGCAATGGAGGAGGAAGAAACAGGTTTTGAGCACCCTTCCACTTGCTCTTCTCCCATACCCCTCTCTTTCCTAACCTTTGGACCCCTCCTCCATGTAACTCCTCTTTTCCTCCTCTCTCTTACCACAACTATAGAAAAAGGTCTAAATATTGGCTTCCCCTCACCAATCCATATCTCTACAAAATAGTAGCCTTGGGTAAGCAAACAATTTTCACTCTTGAGCATAAAATAACCAACCTCTCCTTTCACAACTTCGCTAAGCGCTCTCTCTCCTCTGTGGAGCGTAAAATTTTAGGCCTTGGACTCAACTACATTCCCCCCTCCCCTCCTCCACCTTCCTCTTCTATCCTCGAGCCATATTTCAGTCTCGAGACGAGCCTACAACTCAAAATCTTTTTTAATAAAAACTCACCCCCTCTCTCTCCTTCCTTTTCTATCCCTAATTCCTTTTCTATCCCTAATTCCTTTTCTATCCGGGAACCCTCCTTCTCACTCCACCACCCTTAGGCTTACCTTTGATGATACTTTCTCCCGCCTTAAACCCCTCCTTAATCCTTCTCTGCCCTTTTTAGCTAAACCTTTCTTGTTAGATGCTATTTCCTCTCTAAAAAATGATCATAAGATTATAATCAAATAGGCCGACAAAAATCTTGGCCCCATCATACTCTCCCAATCATGGTACGATAAGGAAGCTCTACGCCACCTCTTGGACCCTCTCACCTACTCTCCTATCTCATCACCACCTTTGCCGTTTGTCCAATCCACTCTGCTTTCCATTGTTACGCACTTTCATCTCCTCCCTTCCAAAGAAAGATCTTTCATCCTCTTTTCCTCTCAATCTTTTCCCAAACCTTGTCCCTTATTCCTTTTACCAAAAATCCATAAACCTACCCTTGTAGGCCACCCCATTTTTTCGTACAAGGGGTATATCTTGGAGAATGCCTCGAAATGGCTGCATGTTCAACTCTTCCCCATACTCCTAGCCAAAAAACCACACCTCAAAGACTCTCATTCTCTCATCCTTGAATTAACCTCCATCACCTTCTCCCCCCATGTTACTCTCTTTACCTTTGATGTTGAGTCACTCTACACTAGCATTCCTATCCGTGAAGGACTCTGTGCTCTTAAAAACTCTATCCAAGATCTCTTTCCCTTCCCTAAAGTCAATTTCATCCTCTCCCTTGCCTCTCTCATTCTCAACAACCACTACATCTCTTTCCAAGGTAAGTTTTGGCATCAAGTGAAAGGCACCGCTATGGGGTTGAATTTTGCGGTGGTTTATGCCTGCCTTTTTCTGTGTTCCTTTGAGGAAGGAGGGAACCTTGTCTTTTCCCCTTCTCTCGTTTACTTTAAAAGGTTCATAGATGACGCTTTTGGAGTTTGGGATGGCCTCCCCTCTAGCCTTAAAAAGCTCCTCCTTGATTATGGGCATCCTCTCCAAGAGCACATAAAGATCACTCCCTTCATCTCCTCACACAAAGCTTTTATCTTGGACATACACTTCTTCAAAGGGCCGTCTTTCCGCTCTAAAGGGATCTTTGACACACATTTCCACCAAAAGCCACTCAACTCCTACAACTACATCCCGTGGCAATCCTGGCACCCTACCCACCAGAAAATTTCCTTTATCTTATCAGAACTCAAGAGGTATATCATCACGGAAAACTCGCTTGAGGGCTTTATCTCCATTCACAACCTCTTCTTCTCCAGGCTTAGGGCTAAAGGCTACCCTTCACCGTTCTTGAGGGCATGTTTTCTCTATGTAACCTATGCTTACATGCCCTCTCTCCTTGTAAAGGGTAACCACAAGAGTGCCCCACCCTCCATTGTCAAGATCCCCTTTTCACCCTTTGCCCGCCAACTCAATCTAACCCGTTCCATCAACAAACCTCTTCCTAAGATTTTAAAAAGTAACTCCAAGCTCCCTTCTTTTGCCAACCCTATCATTTGTTGGCTTAATGCACCCAACCTTGGCAAGATTATCTCGAGTAAAATCCCTTCTCCCCCTTCTTTCTTCTCCCCTATCTTAGCATTGGTCCCTTACCCCTATTCTAGGGGTACAACCGTATGAATTCCCTCTTCCTCTTTCCCACCCCCCCTCTCCCTTTTGTCCATTTATTTTTGGTCAAAGTCTCCACCTCTTGGTACACCTTGTACACTGCACCCTTTAAACCTCCCCCTTTTTTCCTCTTGAAACCTATCCTTTTCCCTCCTTTTACTACCCTATTAAAGGGATAATTATTCCCTATTGAAGAGGCCTCCTCTTCTTTACACTTTGTACTTGCCTCCTTGGAAACCCCTCCACCTTTTGTTGGATACCTATTTAAACCCTCCTACACCACTTGTATGGGTTGCACCGCTGAAGAGCTAATTGCGAAACGCGTTTGGTGTTAACCCCATGTGCAAAGTCCCCCCCCCCCCCCCCCCCCCCCCCTCTTTTCCCTCCTCCCTTCCAGTTTTTGGCGCTCCCCCTCTATCTCACCTCTTACCTCTTCCTTTTTGGCAAAAAGTTACCCCGCCTTTTTTTTGGTCGCTAAGTTTGTGGATAGCCACTTAGGCTTTCTTATTTAAAATATCTTCTCAAATGAAGTAGTGGGCCCTACTTATAGCTATCGGCAAACTGGGCCTTTGACTTATTGTCCATTGTGCAATTATTGTAGTAATTGGGCTCGGCAATTACCAATTCAGCTGCCAGTCTAAATTCTTATTTGGGGGCTGTTCCCACTGTCTACATATTGCTTTGAGGTAAATGTATAAGTAAACCTTTCACCTATTTTCTAAAAATGGAATAAAGATAACATCTTGTGTCTTCCTCTCTCTTTGCAGCCACACACTTACATAAATTTAAGCTTTGGTCTTTAAGTGTCGATGTCAGCTTAGTGTGCACTCATAATCAATTGCACCACTGAATTGATTCTTTGTCATGTCTAAACTTGCGAGGTGTAGGATGAAATCCATATTCAAGATTTAGAGGACACTCTATCAGTGAGCATATTTAACGATACATTTTTCCCCTCACCAATTTATATTTCATGCTTTTTGGATTGCTGTTTTTTGTAGCTCATCCCAGTTTTTTGACAACTCATGTCTCTCTCTCTCTCTCTCTCTCTCACACACACACACACACACACACACACACACACACACACACACACACACACACACACACACACACACACACACACACAAATGTCTGTATAGGAGAATTTTTAGGCTTATATTATCATATAGCGAAGTCATGGGCTTACTTAGCTCACTTTTAGTGTAGCTTGTTTTTATTGATGTTTTGGCCGGCCCTAGACCTTTTTTCATGGCCACATGTGTATGGGTCCTAATTTGGGTATACATAATGTTGACCTTAATGGTTATTAACTTTTGACTCCTTCTAGAAATGGAGTATGGTTGTCGAACCTGTTGGTTTTACTTGCCTGCATAATCCCGCGCGATGTGCTGTATCTGCAAGTAGTTTGATTCCACCATATTCTAGAGTGCTTTTACTGGCATCACACATGGCCCCATTCAATGCAATACACCATCTGACTGTTGATTGGCCGTAAAGGTGTGGTGGAGCTTCACTCACACGGACGAGTTGGGGTTTACTTTCAACCTTGATCATTCAATCCTATTTAAAGGTGAGGGTCCCCTCACTTAGCAGGCTTATGTACTTTTTGTCAGTAGTTGATGTGGTGAGGTAGCCTTGTTTGAGTGAGTGTACTCTACGTGGGTTATGCTATGGCTAAAGGGAAAGATAAGAAACAAGCTTTGGAGGTTCATTCTCTAGCTTCTTCTTCTCAGGTGGAGTTCTCTGGCTTGATGGGTTATCTTTGTAGTTAATACATGTTTGCATGGTAAGTGAGAGCTTAAGGACATTTCTAAATGTTTTGTTGTGATGTGCTTATGGCAAGGGTTTACTGTGTTGTTGGGCGACTTTGGTCTACTTATGTTTTTTCACGATAAAATGAATATGGATGTGAGTATCCACTTTAAGGGGCTGGAGATTATATTTGTTGCAGACAATTTATTGATAACTGGACACGTGATTGCTTGGTATGGTAAAACTTCTCACTGGTTTGTATGATTACATGCATGGAGGATTATGTTGGTGCTCAAGATTATTGCAGAACCTGTCATGGTTTTTGTGTATACAGGAGTGTATATATGACGAATTCGATGCTAATAAAGCTAGAAATGAATTTTCTATTGTTATCAGGTTATACCAAGGTATAAGATGACTGCTCAGATGAGTACTATAGTCGATCCTATCAAGAGGGCATATATCTTGACAAATCTTAAAGCGGCTAGGGAAGATTATGTGGCCTCTTTTGCAGCTAAGAACATGGCATTTACTAGGAATGTGGCCTCTTTTGCGGCTAAGAACATGGCATGTACTAGGAAGAGAGGCTTTCTTAATAGAACTTGCAAGAATAAGGAGATAAATTATAAAGACCTTTAGAAAAGTTTTCTTCTAATGCTATTTAGTGGCAGTTTGTAGGTAACTATGCTTCAATAGGTTGTTGAAGTTATGTTTCTAATGATGTAATTGGCTACCAAAGTCTCTTGAAATTTATTTTTCAATGATAGTTCACTTTCACAAAAAAGTTGTACCTTTGTGACATAGATAGCAACTAGGATGCCCGTGCATCACCTATATACAGATCCAATGCTAACATAATATTGTGTTGTTTCTATGCGTGCAGGTGAGGGCTTCTCTCTTTGGTTCATCTTTTTAGTTGCTTTACTGTTTGGAAGATTGGCTGCTGGTTCGAAGTTAATGAAGGATTTTCTACCTTTTGAGGATGGTGATTTGTACCAACCTGATGTTATTCATTTGTACAAAATCATGCTATCTAAGTTTGTTTTGTACAATAACCTTGTTTTTATCTGGGTACCTTGGTCTTTGAACATGTATATGTTCATCTGTGGGTAATATAAGTAAATAACTAAAACACTACCAAATTGCACTTAGATCCAGTCTTACCACTGGATCAAGACCACGCTCCCAGTATTGGGCTAGGTCAGGTTGCTTTGGTGGTACATTCTGTCTGAGCTAGAAGGGGCTAGCTTCAGATGGTCCTTATGAATGTTTTCTGACCAGTTGAAAGGTTGAGGCTGCTACCAAAATATTACACTACACGTTATCTTTACAGTTTGCCCTACTTGAAAAAAATTTCCTAGATTCTGGATTTTATAATATTTCATTTCAGGTAGTTAAATTTTTGGGACTTGTCTAACTATGCCTCCTTCAGGCAGTTTCCTTGTATCAATGACTGACTTTACCAATGGAGCCGCTTTCACGGGCTTCACTTTTGGTTCTTAGATGCATACACGATGCAAAATCATCTATTCTCATTATGGCCTCATCTAATAATCCTATTACCTCTCTAATTCACACAGTCTCCATTGAAAAATGGGTCAAAACTTTGGCTATTTTGGTTAAAACCAGTAAGGAGGGCGTCTCAGTTATTACAAAAATCATTGCTAATATCCGGACTATCTCTAAAGCTCATAAAGAGGACTTGGCTAAGTTCTTTTTGGATGGTGCTGAACTAGCTAATTTTCTCAACAAGCAATGTGGGCTCAGCCCGAGCTTTGTCACGGCCCCGACTATTCCAATTCTCCCACCTACCAGCAGTCTTTTATGTAGGGATGTTGCTGCGGCTGAAGCTGTTAAAGAGTTTTAGAAAGATTTATGTTCTCTTAGTGAGACTTTGCTTTTGGAATTGGTACCTAAGATTTTTAGAATTCTCCCCTTTCTACCTATACGCCAAGTGGAGGTTGAATCTTTAGGGTGGAACACAAACTTTGGTTACTCCCAAATAAAGGTTTTTTGGCTCCTATCTCAATAAAGACATGGGTCTTTTTGGAAAATCTACCAGCTGCTACAATGGAGGATTCTTGGCTAAAAGTACTTAAAGGAGTGCAATGTTTGAACAAAGGAGAGATGATTAAATCTCCGTTCAACATGACTTTTTGGGATTCTAAGACGTGTAGCTCTAATGCAGGTCTTTATGTGAGAACCAAAGGTCTCATGGAATTCAGTAAGAACAATGCGGATTATTATGTGGAATCAGTTTGGAATATTTACATACCATATCTCAAGTGGGCTTACAGATTTCTTGACCCTAAAGCATCTTGTGAGTCCAGCACTATATGGTTCCACCATGTTGTTTGGTTTGCAATCTACAATCTAGAATCAATATTTCCAAAAAAGCCTACATCCTTTCATCTTACTCTCATCTGCTCTTGGCTAGGTGGGCAAGCCAAGGAGTTGGTTTTGGCACAAATTGCCTTCATACAACTTCGCACGTTTATGGTCGACATGCTCAAAGAGCTCGGGAAAAATGATCCGGGGATGCTCCTTACTACTTATGGTTCATACAAGGGATTAAAACTATTTTGGGTCTTGTGAAGCCTAACTTTGAAGATGATGAGTCCCCTTCTAAAAAATAACCCAACACACTTCTAACTCGGAACTCCTCATTTACTTCCTTTCTTACCCCATAGTCTTTTGCTGACTCGAGTTTTGGAAGAGGAAAGTCTAGAAGCTTTACAAGAGGAAGGGGTTGTGGGTTGCCTATTAGACATCTTTTGGAAATGTGACTGTGCAAGTAGCGGTCAATTAGATCGGGAGGCACTTTCTTCCAAGCAAAAATGGGGATTGTAGTGAAATTTTCATTCATTGTCATTTCACCAATAAAATTTTGGATTTCTTTTCACCTAGATTAATTTTTGTTGAATGCTTTGATTTGATATATGGTAATCATTATGTGATTGAAAATGTGGTGCTTGGTTGGAAATATTCTAACCCTATAAAGGGTTTCAAGTCTACTCAAATGAATTTTTGAGACATGAACCTAATTTAGGATGTAAATGCAAAAATTTTACTGCATATTGCAAGGATTTTCGTATACTTGGTGCACATGTCTGTACGACAAACCTAACTATTATAAAGTTTTCTTCTCTTTGAGATTTACTTGGAATGGATTTGAATCACATACCTATGGAGCCTCTAAATCCTAGAATGGCATTGTCTGCACTACTAGGCTGTCTGGCTGACTTGAAAGCTCCAACTGGAGCAACAAATCCTAGAGGATCTTGTTGAAAAGCTTAAGACAATCTTATTTCAAAAGGCCAGTCTTTTGCCTAATAGATGGCTTAGCTTGGATACTACTTGGGTCACTCCAAAAATTATGTAAGACGACTACCATGAGCTGACTCGTGATTGGTTTATAGTTGGCCTCGATAAAGCTTCCAACTCGGTATTTGTTATCTGTAAGAATCTTGTTTATGATGCTGCCCTGGTAAGGTTGGGTGGAAATGAATTTGAAAAGGCGAATGAAATGCTAAAGGACGTGGCATTAGCTTTGCTGAGGGATTTGAACAATATGAGACACTACGAGGAAACATCGTAAGATTCCTGTGTTGTTCCCTACTTTTAAAAAACAAAAAAAAAAGTTTTGGGGGATTTTTGATGCTTCAAACGGTATCTTTTCTTGTGTCACAAAAGATGTTACTTCCTACCTAACTCTAGTTATGATAGAGCTTTACAATCTTTGTGCTAAACAAAGAACATACCTTGAAAGATTCAGTGGTATAGAGTGCTATTCTTTTTGGCTTGCTAAGAATTCATCGGAGGTGTTTATCAACTTACCTACGTATATCTATAGTATCTTCACCGCTGATATTACACAATGTTATGAAAACATTCCTCTCCCCGATAATGACAGCCTTCTGGGAGTGCTCGAGGATTTAAACAAGCTGGATTTGCTAACAAAAAAACACAAGGGTTTGAAAATATCTCACAGGTAAGAACACCTTGTTGGGTTAAAAGTTTAGTCAAAAAGCCATTGCTATGCTTCGACAAAGTCAATCTAATTATCCTTATTAAATGGATATTACAGAATTGCTTGGTTCAATTAGGGCAAAACTCTAATCTACAAAAGATGGGAATACTTATGGGATTTTAATGCGCACCTAGTAGGGGGTACCCAATTGGAGAAAATCGAAAAAGCAAGGAATAAATGGGAGATACCCTTCGTGGAAGGTAAAAGGCAGCAAGTTCATGCTCGTGAGTGGCGGGCGGTAGAAGCAATGGTGGGGCGATGATGACTGAGAGGTACAGCGCTAGACATGCGAGGAGGGGAAACGGTGGTTCTTGTTTTGTGTGAGCAGAGACATGAAGGTGTTTTTTTATACGCATGGCTTGCGTTCCACAGCAACTGAGCGGGGTTGGTCGCGTGGTTAGAGGAGCCAATTGCGGATTCATCTTTCAGTGGTGCGTGTTCGAGTCCTAGCCTCCCTTTTGAAGTTGCAACAAATCCCTCTCCTAAGGGCAAGAAAGAGATTCTTGGGGAATCTCAGCATGAATCGAATAAACTGTAAGACCTGCCAGTAGGGGATTTTCATGCGCACCTATAATGTGCAATCTATACTTATTATTTCGTAAATAGAAATGGTTGTGTTCCAAAATGAAAAATTATGAGGAGGCCAAATAACTTTTAGTCTTCAATAACACGTTTAGATTCATAGATGATTTATTGAGTATTAACAATTAGACCTTCAAAGACTACCTGGCTGAGACTTTTACCCACCTTGCCTCATGATAGGGCCAACCTCTCTAGAAGAGTTGGTGATTGATGATAAAACTATAGTTAAAAAAACTTGCTTTTTGAACATGGAAATTTTGCTTCACTCTCCCTTTATTGGACAATACACTACATGCTTGTTTTGGAAGCGAGATAATTCGTCACTCAATCCTGTTGAATTCGTTAAGAGGAAAAGTAACCAACATATAAAAAGTACACGTAATACCTGCTTGGGTATTCTGTCACTTATTATATGCTCGTCTACGGATAACTTTTTTGCCTTTGAAGAAATTAACAAGCTAATATGAAAATTTAATAATGGTTTCCTACGGAAAGAACTGGTTACTAATATAATAAAAGTTATTAGCTTAAATAGCTGGCCAAGTACCAGAATTGATCCTGTTTTACTTTGCAATCTAATAAGGAAGTAGGCCCATACCTAATGGGTCTAACGACCTCATTAGGTATGTGCCTAGGTATGGGTGGGCATGCACACACACACACACACACACGCACACACACACACACACACACACACACACACACACACACACACACACACACACACACACACACAAATGTCTGTATAGGAGATTTTTTAGGCTTATATTATCATATAGCCAAGTCATGGGCTTTCTTAGCTCACTTTTAGTTCAGCTTGTTTTTACATTGATGTTTTGGCCGGCCCTAGACCTTTTCTCATGGCCACATGTGTATGGGTCCTAATTTGGGTATACATAATGTTGACGTTAATGGTTATTAACTTTTGACTCCTTGTAGAAATAGAGTATGGTTGTCAAACCTGGTGGTTTTACTTGCCTGCATAATCACACACGATGTGCTGGATCTGCAAGTGGTTTGATTCCACCCTATTCTGGAGTGCTTTTGCTGCCATTGCACATGGCCCCATTCAATGCAATACACCATCTGATTGTTGATTGGCAGTAAAGGTGCAGTGGAGCTTCATTCACACGGACGAGTTTTCAGCCTTGATCATTCAATCCTATTTAAAGGTGAGGGTTCCCCTCACTTAGCAGGCTTATGTACTTTTTGTCAGTAGTTGATGTGGTGAGGTAGCCTTGTTTGAGTGGGTGTACTCTGCGTGGGTTATGCTATGGCTAAAGGGAAAGGTAAGCAACAAGCTTTGGAGGTTCATTCTCTGGATTCTTCTTCTCAGGTGGAGTTCTTTGGCTTGATGGGTTATCTTTGTAGTTAATACCTATTTGTTTGGTAAGTGAGAGCTTAAGGACATTTCTAAATGTGTTGTGATGTGCTTATAGCAAGGGTTTGCTGTGTTGTTGGGCGACTCTGTTCTAGTTATGTTTTTTCATGGTAAAATGAATATGGATGTGAGTATCCACTTTAAGGGGCTGGAGATTATATCGATTGTAGACAATCTATTCAGAACTGGACAAGTGATTTCTTGGTATGTGACAACTCAATTTGGCTTCCTCCTGGGCTGGCATGAGTTCTACACTAAACTCTTTTGCTCCAGTTGGGTGTTGACCTAAGGCTCTCTTAACCTGATATAAAGGAACAAATACCAGTTATGCTACTGATATGGGGCTGCTTTAGGTTTGTACTAACTACCTGGTGCTTAGTCGTCTAGTTTAGCAATTATAGCTCAACTTTTGGTTCTCTTGGCTGATGCTATATACCTTTGCATATATGGTTATGTATGTTCTTGTTACAGATTTCTATTGAGGTTATGCTAACTAATAACTCCTTGATACAGTGGTATACATAGCTGGGTTGATAGGGTTATGTTTTCTTTGCAGGACTCTATAGGAATACCTATTTTTTGAATATTACATCCTATTTCCAAATGTAAAACGCCTGGTTTATTACATAATCTGGTTATTTTGGACATGAACAGTATGTTTGGGAACATTGAAAAGATCTGGGTGTTTGAAGGTTTTCTTTGTCTCCTGGTTTCCTTGGCAACAAGAAGTAAGAGGGTGTCACTTTGGTAGGACTAGATTAAGGGTTTTTGTTCTTTCAAACTGGATTAGTTGGTTCACTACTATCTCTGCATGTTATATCTTACCTTAGCTTGTGTGATTACTATGTATAGCTTCTGATTAGTGAGAATCTTGGGTTCCTTGGATGAGTGTTTAAATCTGGGCATTTTTTGGCTGGTGATGCTCAAGATTATGGCATAACCTGTCATGGTTTTCTTGTATACAGAAGTGTATATATGACGGATTCGATGCTAATAAAGATAGAAATGATTTTTCTATTGTTATTAGGTTATATCAAGGTATAAGATGACTGCTCGGATGAGTACTATAGTCGATCCTATCAAGAGGGCGCAAATCTTGGCAAAGCTTAAAGCGGCTATGGCAGATTATGTGGCCTCTTTTGCGGCTAAGAACCCATGACATTTACTAGGAATGTGGCCTCTTTTGCGACTAAGAACATGGCGTGTACTAAAAAGAGAGACTTTCTTAATAGAACTTTCAAGAATAAGGAGATAAATTATAAAGACCTTTAGCAAAGTTTTCTTCTAATGCTATTCAGTGGGAGTTTGTAGGTAACTATGCTTCAATAAGATGTTGAAGTTATGTTTCTAATGATGTAATTGGCTACCAAAGTCTCTTGAAAGTTCTTTTTCAATGATAGTTTACTTGCACAAAAAAGTTGTACCTTTGTGACATGGATAACAACTAGGATGCCCATGCATCACCTCCATACAGAGCCAATGCTAACAGAATGTTGCGTTGTTTCTATGAGTGTAGGTGAGGGCTTCTCTGATCTTTGGTTCAACTTTTTGGTTGCTTTACTATTTGGAAGATTGGATGCTGGTTCAAAGTTTATGAGGATTTTCCACCTTTTAGGATGCTGACTTGTACCAACCTAATGTTATTCATTTGTACAAAATCATGCTATCTAAGTTTGTTTTGTACAATAGCCTTGTGTTTATCTGGGTACCTTAGTCTTTGAATATGTATATGTTCATTTGTGGGTAAAATAGGTAAATAACTAAAACACACACAAATTGCACTTAGATCCAGTCTTACCACTGGATCAGGACGAGGCCCGCAGTATTGTGCTAGGTTAGGTTGCTCTGGTGGTATAGTCTGTCTGAGCTAGAAGGGGCTAGCCTCACACGGTCCTTATGAATGTTTTCCGACCGGTTGAAAGGTTGAGGCTGCTACCAAAATATTGCACTACACGTTATCTTTATAGTTTGCCCTACTTGAAAAAATGTCCCAGATTTTGCGTTTTATAATATTTCATTTCAAGTAGTTAAATTTTTGGGACTTGTCTAGCTATTTTTCCTTTAGGCAATTTCCTTGTATCAGGGACTGGATTTACCAATGGAGCCGTTTTCACGGGCTTCACTTTTGGTTCTTAGATGCATACAAGATGTGGAAGCATTTGCTTTCATTGTGGCCTCGTCGAGTAATCCTATTACCTCTCTAATTCGCACAGTCTCCTTTGACAAATGGGTCAAAACTTTGGCTATTTTGGTTAAAAATAGTAAGGAGGGTGTCTCAGTTATTAAAACATCATTGCTAATATCCCGACTATCTCTAAAGCTCATAAAGAGGACTTGGCTAAGTTTTCTTCTGATGGTGTACGCTTTGCCGTACGTGTCGAAGGTCGGGAACTTGCCTGTGCACTGTGTGCGAGCCTTGAAAGGCTACAAACACACAGCTAGAGAATCCTAGCAAGCTCAAAGAACAATGGTGTGTCACTCACCTCTCAATGCTGTCGTCGTGAAGGATCCTGTGCTGCGAAGAAGAAGGATCTGCCGCCGATGCCGCGCTCTACCACCTTGCCGCCACCGATGTCGCTGCAAATCTTGATCTCACACTCTCTCTCTCTCTCTCTCTCTCTCTCTCTCTCTCTCTCTCTCTCTCTAGCATACATACACACATAGAAGGAGAAGGAGACAGAGATGGAGCAAGAGCGCTTCTTAGCTTACACCTCAGAGAATGAGGATTTTTAGGTCAAATGGACCTTTTATAAGAGTTTGGCCTGTGCATACATGGGCGCCCATAGTGGCCGATCGTTGCACAACTGCTGTAAAAATAAGATAAGTGGTGCGCCTCTCATCGGCGATCACCTACATACCTATTGGATCGACAAGCCCGGTCCCTGACTCTACCAAATAAATAATACGGCGTCCATCGTAGGTGATAGGGTGTCCGTAAGGATTAACATGCCCCCCTTCCTGATGTAGATTTTGTCCTATGAAGCTATTGAGTTGAAGCTCGTTCATGGAGGTGGAAGAGCATTTGAAATGAATGTCCTTAACCTTCTTCAGTCATCATCACAAAATCAAACAAATTTGGCACAGTAATCACATTCTCATATACAATTAAAAAAGCATATGCAGTTGTAGACAGACAAATTGATAACAAAATTTTAAACAATTTGTCAGCAATAAACATTAAACTGTAATATAATCAAACGCATAAACAGTTGTAAGGTCAAAAACTAAACAAGTATGGGGTCGCTAATTTAACGATCAAAAGGCACTAGAGGTCAACTATTAATACCATGGGTAAGCTTCTTAATTTTCTTTGGTCAATTAAGTTGTTTAATCATGAGAGCCAAGTATTCTATGTCCGAGGGTTGCTGACTAGAGGCTATAACTAAAAGACCTTGTAGTTAAGCTACGATAAAAGGAATTGCTCATGAAATCATCGGCTGACTGATTTCCTTTTCTTTGAACCCCCAAAGTCTTTTCACAGTGATTCAATTTTGATGTGTGCTCATTTTGTATGCCTTGGGTTTTTTGCTTTTCAAGGAAAAGTGTCCACACTAGGAACCTCTAGGGATCTAATACCATAGGTGATACATGTGAGTGAAGTACCAAATCAAGCTGAGATTTCTCTTCTACCTTAAGATTTTACATTGTGGCACTTTGTTTTTTTTTGTCTAATTATTTTCAGCATTTTAATTTTGTAACTTTGGGGGGTCATATAACACTATTACCCTCCCCAAGCTCATCACACTAGTAAACTCCCTTTACAATACTTAAGCTAAAGGTCAATAGGGACTAAGCCCACTAGAAAGCCCTAGTACATTCCACACAATGCTGTGTAAATCGGATTAAGAACCTAAAGTAACCATTGATTATTAGGAAGGCATTCCCCATGGCATTAAGAGAAAATCTCTAACTCCTAACTTGGTCAAACTAGCTTAGTCAGACTGCTTGATTCTGAAACCTAAACAAGGAGAGACGAAGCGGCTTTCATCATGCCGTTGGATCATCCAATGTACTAGGGGTGAACTAGGTGCGGGTAAACTAGGGTTTGATCATGTGCCATGCCGACATGGACAACAACGTGCCCTAGCGATGATAGGGGTTTCGTGTGGCAAGCAAGAGGTCTTGGGTTCGACCCACATCCCATGAGACAGGTAATCCCATGAACTAGGGGTGAGGTCACAGTGCTATTTTTGTCCCTAGTTCACCCCGCATTCACCAATAGATCACCCCAATTTGGGCCCTCGATCCCCCCTGGCTCATCTCGTGGGAGATAGTGACAAGGCTCGTCCATCAACACTTACATAATGTAGTTTATAGTGTAAATTTATCAAATAGAATAGGAAAATCCAAGGTCAAAATCAGGGACTCAAAGTTGTTTATCCATTTAATTGCATAACAATTATCAACTTAGGGATAGGTCGCATAGACCTATGCTCCTATTTCTTGCCAAATTATCTTCCAGTAGACCTCTCTATGTGAACATAAAAAAGCGATCTATTTTGGCCAGCTTTACGAACTTTTTAGCGCAAGACCCTTACCATTTACGATGTATTCCAAAAAGTTCCTTGTTTTAATAGCAAGAGAAGTGCTTTTCAAAAGTCAATTCTCATCAAATCATGCATTTATAACAATTGCTGATTATTGGATTCAATGCATTGAAAAATGTAAGAGGGCAACCTGCATGCGACCTAGCCCTTCGTTTAAACATGGGTTGGCTCATAACCCTAGTTGTCACGCACATATCATTTATGTGGTGCGAATGTATTGAATTAAAGGATGCTTGGAAAGGAACTATAAGAGTCATGCTTGCGTGGTGGGTTCTTCCTTAACACTCTATGAGCATTGAGAACCAATCGGTCCATTAGAACTAAATTAGGCACACAATCAAGCAAGCATCCCACCACACGTCTAAAGCATTCCACAAAGTTGCTGCTCATGAAAATGGGTGTACTTAGGTTTCTTCACCAAACCACTTGTCAAGTTTGAATCGAGCTCGGATTGAGCATGGTTCTATTGTAGACTTTTTCTATTATATTTTCTCTCACATAATGTGAGTTTTGCAAAAAGGAAAAAGGTTTCTCATCAAAATTCGCATGATAGTTTCCGCACTTTTGCATCTTTAGGCACACACGTTTAACGTGTTGTGTTTCGAGGCATCCAAGTGTTAAAAGTATTTGGGTCATCACAAAATTACCTAGCCTACCTTTTTCATCACATGGGAAGTGCTTTCACTCATTATCCCAACTTGCAACATGTAGTTGTAAAGTGAACATGAGAATGTTGCGGTTGAACGTAATAAGTACCACAGGCCTTTCGGAGGTTAATGTGAGCATGCTTTGATTGACTATCAAGGAGTAACGAGAAGGCATAGGGAAAGGACGTCGACTGTCCTTTCCCAATAAACATACTGACCGCATGGTGATCGGCGGAGGCCATGAGCCATGGCAAGAGCTATGATTACGGGAAAGGATTGTCAGCGCCCTTTCCTTGACCTTGACTATAAATGAATTTAACATTCAATCATGTTATTGAGAAGATTTGGGAGTGTTCTTTGCTCCTTATCGTCAAGAAGGTTTTGACGATGTTAGCAAGGATTTGTTGACTTTGAGACACTATATAATATAATCTGTAAAGTGGTCCTTTCTGCCAAACTCACGATTGTGAGTGGAAGTATGTATCAAAAATTTCCAAAGAGAAATATACTAAGTACCCTCAAGCTTATGCCTAACCTTGAAGAATCCCTGAAGTCGTCTTATAAAGCATAAAGTATTTTCCTTTTCAAAAATGATCGTCTCTTGTCCACATTGGCAATGCCAATATAACATAATAACACACTTCTCTTGCCCACATTGGCTGCCTGTTGTCAACATGTCATAAGTAAAAGCCTAGATCTATAGTTCAAATACTTTGTGAAGCGAGTTATAATTAGCCTCGGTGAGAGGCGGTAGACATCCCATTTGCAATCTTTTATACCTCAAGGCTCGGTGTGAGCTTGAGGTTGTTTTGTAATGTTTACACTGTGCTTAATATACTTTATTGACAAATTGTGAGTTTTGCAAAACATAAAATAAAATAAAATAATAAACACTTCTTTGTTGGCGTTGAAGATTGTGCCAAAAATATTGATGGGTAGAACTATTCCACAAATCATATTGCAGTGTGACACACTTCACCATCACCAAGCTATTTTTTTGGTGTTGTCATCCAAATTCTTGTTCTCTGGCTACTTTTAGAGAACACTAGCTCGCATGACTCGCCTACAATGGATCTCGCTCGCTCTTACCCATAGAACAACGGTAGGGATTTCGACAATGGCACCACCTTCAGTGGTGCTTAAGCATGCCAACAATACTTACATAAGCCCTACATTGAGAGAGAGAGAGAGAGAGAGAGAGAGAGATAGATAGATAGATAGATTTTATTATCGTCCTCGGAGGTCAAATATGACCTATGGGACCAAGGTTACATGTGATGTAGTATGTGTATGGCTGATGAGTGACTCTCGATGCTCCAAAATTGTAGTGATGAGAGTCGCAATGGAGAGCCCACACTTTGGCTGGGAGAGGAAAGTGTGTAGGTCTAAGTTATGGCTGAAAATGTGAGAGAAGCAAGTTCGGATGTGATCAAAAGCTGAGCACTCTAGTAGTGTCTGGTACTCAGACTCTCGAACTTGCAGTGAGCATAATGTGCACAATCGATTTGACTCTTCTCCATTGCCCCAACGCCCTATCTCGCATCGAAGGAAATGGGAGCTAAGCCGAATTGCTGCGATAGTGCGTATCGCGGACAAGGGAATAGGCTCAAGCATGTAAGTGTGAGTACGGTTTCCTCTCTCAACGAAGAACATGGTTTTGTAGTTGGGGGCAATATAGGTGGTGTAATGTATGAAGCGTGACCCACCGGATTTCTCCCAAGCCGTAATACATTGGCGTTGTAGAAAAGCTTCATTCACTTGAGAGTCAATTGAAGCATCATGTAGCATGTGTAATGCATCCCATCTCCCAAACCACTTCTTTATGTCTTGCATCCATCCCGTGCTCAAGATCTTGCTTTTATGCGTCTTTTGAACTTTTTTGCTTGCTTCCCATGCAATTGTAGGAAGTCGATGTGAGGGGTTTTGACGCATCTTTATCATGTACTCCACAACCCTTTCCATGCCCATAACCTCAATTGGAAGAGATCCCGACTCAAGAAGTAGGAGCATATATGGTGTTTGTGTCTTAACTTGGAGAAAGCTTGTAAGAAAACGCTTTTGGACATTCTCAAACTCTTTCCAAGTAGACTTTGAGATGCTCCCGCCCCACACTTCAACTCCATAAAGAAGAACCGGTGTCACCAATGCATCAAAAAGATACTTCTTGAGAACCCAACACTTGATGTTTCCCGCATTACACATGTTCTCAGATGCATAATATGCTCTCTTTCCCGCTTCCAAACGACGCATAGCACATTCATGCCACTTGTGATTGGATGGAACCTCAAGGCCAAGGTACTTAAAGCTCTCAACAACTTCAAGTGTCTCGTTGTTGTACACAATGCATGGCTTCTCCTTATGGTTGGTTTTCACAAGAATAACCTTTGTTTTGGATTCCTTTACAATCAGCCCACTATGCAAGAAAAAGTTCTCAAGGACAACCATAAGCTTTTGTGCATCTTCTAAAGTGTGTGCTAGAAGCACTACATCATCCGCATACAACAAAAGCATGATTACCGCATTGCAAATAGTGACCTGTTCAATGCCTTCTTCTTGTATAAAGTCAAGTACCATTTGTTCCAATTGATCGATGCATAGACCAAAGAGAGTTGGTGACAATGGACATCCTTGTTTAACCCCAATAGTGCTTACAAAAATTTCTGAAATTTCTCTTCCCATGCGCAATTGACAAATCACCTTCTCATAGATTCGAGAAACCGTAAGCATAAACTCACTTGGCACTTAGAGTTCTTCCATCCTTCTCCACAAATTGTTACGTGGAATCATATCAAAGGCTTTCTTAAAGTCCACAAAACAACAATACAATTGCTTGCCTTTCAACCGACTTTCCTCCATGAGAACACGAAGAGTGACAAGATGATCAATGGTGCTATGGCATCGACGAAAACCCGCTTGTCCCTTTGCACGCTTGTCATTCTCTTCAGCCCAATCACTCAATTTCATCTCCATTATGCACCCAAACAACTTTGCCATAAGAGACCCAATCATTATAGTCCGGTAGTTGCTTACATTCTTTACATCCCCTCCTTTATGCAAAGGCTTAACCCAATTAGTACTCCAATCATAAGGCATACCATGTTGAAGTGCAAGGTTGAACATATCACACATCCACTCATGGGTAAAATCTCCCGTCCATTTGATCATCTCCGGCTTGATACCTTGAAGATCTCCCGCTTTGCGAGTGGCCAACTTTTCAAGCCCACCGCATACATCCTCAATAGTAAAAAAAGACGGCATACATGGGAGTGAACCATAAAATGGCATTTTTTTCAGTATTTGCTTGCTCATATAATTGCCTACAATGTGTGTACATATCCACTAGACTCAAGTTACCAAAATTCTCAACCCGCTTGCCTCTCAAGTTTCTCCAAAATCTTCCACATGCATGTGCCTTTTCTTGGACTTGAAATTCTTGTTGCTTTACTTCCCATCTTCTTCTCTTCTTTTGAATCAATGCCTTGTATGTATGCAAATGACTTTGATAGTTGTCTTTGTCCATAGTTGCATCAAGCTTTATCAAGGACTTTTGAGCATCTTGACATTCTTTATCAAACCACCTTTTGCGTGATCTATCTTTGTTGATACCATGGAGATGCTTTATGGCAAAGCATTCTTCCGCACAAGAACAAATAGCTTTCTTGAAAGCTTCCCATTTAGTTTCCAATGGTGTATCACATTGAAGCTTTGTCATCCATAATTTTTGCTCAACCATTTCAATGTACATTGGTGCCCGTTTGAAATCCATACATAGTGATAACTTCTCTTTCCTTTGGCTGAGATTATCATGCTTAGTTGCTTCGCCACATGAAAGGTCAATACATAAGGTGCGATGGTCGGATTCCGGGGTCCATTGACCAAACATAAAACTCTTTATGCGATACATGATGGCTTCAGAGAGTAGCATATAGTCAATCACACTATCCCCATTATGTCTCCTACATGTAAATCCATTGGTTCCACTCCATAAAGATACACCATTGGCAATAAGCATACTCGTGCTATTACACATGTGTAAAAGTAACTTTCCATAGTGATCCGGCTCTTTCTCATCCATTGAAGTACGATCATACAAGTGAACTTCCTCCAACTCCCTTGAAATGTATGGTATATCAAATTGTTGAGTATCATGTTGCAATGTTTTTGTGCGAGCATTCATATCCCCAAATACAATAACATCACCTTCACCTTTGAAATAAGCAATGTCCTCTTCCAAATCAAAAAATGGTTGATCTCTATCCATGCAAGCATAAAAGGGAGAATCATGATGAGGAATGTAGCAACCGGCTACAAAAATGGGTGCTCTTTTTGGTGTCATAATTTTCAGCCATACATAACGTTTGTACTTGTCATCTTTCACAATTGATACAAAATCTTCTAATCCTTTCTTAACCATACATGCTAACCCTCCTTGTCCTCTTCGTTGCTTGAGATTCTTTGACCACATCAATGAATGTACATTGTAATCCTCCAAGCCGTTAATCTTTTGTGTATCATGCTCCCAAGTTTCAACAAGAAGTACAACATCGGCTTTGCTTGTTAGTTCATCAATGCCAACCCCCGCATTCCATGGGTATCCATTACAATTCCAAAAGCATATTTTCAATTGTAACTCGGTCTCATAGGTCACGTATCCCTATTTTCTTGAGAGACTTGCCTCCTCCTTGGGCACATTTTCTTCATGAGAGATCTCCTTGTTTTTATTATTCTTTTCCTCATATGCCTTGCGACGCATATTTTGTTGCTTAATAGTGCGATCTTCACATACAAAACATTTTGTATCCCTCAAATAGATCCAACTATTATCAAGGATAATCTTTCGCTTGGTCTCATCCGGCATGGTGCATACAATTGGCCGTTCTCCCGAGCAAGGAGATCCTTGCTTCCTCACTCTATGTGCTCCATAGACCATAACTCCGGACATGCCAAAGTGGATTTTGAAGAAATCTTCAATAACAATGGCAAGAGAAGGAGGTGTCTTTAACTTCTCTTCGGGAATTCCACGAATAACAATGTTCTTGGAACGTCGCTCCCGTTCCTTCAACTCCTCCACATCCACATTCTCAATATCCTCTCCCTCTACTTAATTTGTAGCCCATTTCAACATGAAAAATTCTATTCCTCTATAATTTTCTCTTTTTTCATGGATAATAATTCTCTCTCTCTCTCTCTCTCTCTCTCTCTCTCTCTCTCTCTCTCTCTCTCTAATATAACCTTGTTTATGTCTTGAACCCAAGTTTTTTTTAATTCTTAAGCATGTGTAGGCGCGTTTGTCTACTCTACTGTACCTACTCTCTTAGTTTAAGAACACTAATTTCAATTTTATGCGTGCACCACATGTTTTTTTTTTTGGGGGGGGTGGGGGGGAGAGAGAGAGAGAGAGAGAGAGAGAGAGAGAGAGAGAGAGAGAGAGAGAAAAGAGAGCACTAAGATTGAAACACTAATAATCTCTCCATTAATATTAAAAAACAATCTTCACATACCAAAAGTCTTGAAGCTCCCTTTCATATCTCACTCCCCTCTCCTAAAAAAGAAAAACCCAAATTTCCCACTATTGTTCACATAGTAAAGCGGTGCCACATCTAGAGTGGCATGGAGTGACTTAGGCAAACAACTCACACTAACTTCACATGAACATAAATATTAGGTGATATTTCTTTTATGTCCATCAAACATAACAATGTCCAAAGGTGTGGAGACTCCACGTTTCTACCCTCTAAATCGTAGCTTGTGACGTGCCCTACCACGATATTGAACCACCCATGGTCCAACGATATAAGACACATCGACCAATCCTTGGAGGAAGAGACCCTAAAAAAAAACACGTAGAGACCAAGCACCATGGCTCTAAGACTTTGAGCAAACACAACATTGATTGGACGGGTTTTGCCTAGCTCTGCAACGGTGATACGTGCGCGCTCACTCCTCTTTCTATAGAAAATTGGATGTAACAGAGCAAGCTCGGATCATATGAGGAATGAAATATACCCACCAACAAGAACCGTGGACAATCCTTTATTGTTTCCTAGGTATTGTTAATTATATGTAGCTTTTGTCCCTCGAGGCTTGGCTTGAGCTTGAGGCTCATTTGTATATTTCTTGGTGACATTATAATACAATCACTCAGAATTATGAGTTTTGTAAAAAAATGAACCGTGGATAATATAGTAACCTACAACAACCAAACAAAAAGCTATTGGTATTCTTGCGAGGGCTTAGCCCTGCTTTGAAGTAGATGTATTATCTCCAACCACATAAGCCCCTTATTGGGCCAATATGTTGTTATTAATGCATTTAACTTCATAAGGTCAATTGCAACACTTCCTTGTAGACAATGTTAGGAGTGTACAAATGATCGATGAAGTCATTTATAAGAGCTCAAAAAATTGGTTGTTTACTTTAATAATGCATGTTGACTCAGGAGTTATATCAATACGGATCTTGGATCTAGAGTGTGCTATCCTTCCATTGTGGAGAGGTTGTGTTGCAATACTAGAAGATGTGCGTGCCAAAGCAACTCTAGACTCTCCACATATTCTAGAGAGCAAGGCATTATAAGGATATGTCTTTCCCATTCCATGTGGCCCATCCAAGAAGAACATTGTCCCAATGTTCATGCCAATTGTAAGCTTCCCTCTGTCCAACATTCAAAGATTCCATATGAGTAGACAATCCTCTATGTTATACATCAACTCTTCAGCAAGCACTCCATGCTCACTCATGATTTGCAGTGTGCGATCCACTTGGGGTATTTTAGAATAATCTGAGAGTCTCTTTCCATAGTGTTGAAGCATTGTATAGATTCGACAAAGCTTGGTTTTGTGCCATGTGTTCATAGATATGACCATTAGTTGTGCCAATCCATATATGATATACATGGTCCTCAAAAATATTCTTACAAAAGCGATTCCACAATTCACCAGGACACTTAAGCTCACAGAAAACCAAAATGATTACAAACAGTAGGCGTAATTGTTGTCCTATTTGTTGAAAAGAAGCTTCTTTCAAACAAAGAAACCATTCATCGTCAACTTGAAATAATGCTTGTTCTTTTTTAAACGTGTCATATACTCATCCATTGAAGGTACAAATATCCTCAAAAGTCCTACATCCTTTGCACTTGTGGAGTAAAATACTAAAATAGTATAAATCTCCGATGGTGGGAACTACGTGGAACATTCTTCCAATCATGTCACCCTCTTGTCTTTGAGTCCATGTTCTACTCATTGAATTCCAGACCCACTTTTTTGGGAAGTGTTAACTTTGCGTGTCATACTTATTATTATTATTTGTATTCAATTTTGGGCCGGGCTTGTCGGTCACGTAGGTCTATAGTCTAGGGCTAGTGATCGCCGATCAGAGGTGCACTAGACTTCACACCAAACTCGTTTAGTGCCAATTGTGTGAATGTGGATGCCCGTATGTGAAAGGAATAGACTCAACCCATAGATAAGGTTGTACAACTAGTTTTTGATTCATTCTTAGCATATGAAGTTTGCTCTTGCCTTATTTTCTTCCTTTGTGTGTGTGTGTGTGTGTGTGTGTGTGTGTGTGTGTGTGTGAGAGAGAGAGAGAGAGAGAGAGAGAGAGAGAGAGAGAGAGAGAGAGAGAGAGAGAGAGAAGGCAATTGAACAGTGGGAGTACAGAGGCAACAAGGAGGGCGATCAACAGTGCGACGACTTCTTCTTCTTGACGCGCACACGGATTCCCTCAGCGGAAGCAACGCAGGAGGTGAGTGACACACCAATGTGCAATCATAGAGCTTGCTTGTATGTGCAGGTTGTGTGCTTGTAGCCCTATAGCTTGCACACGTTGTTTAGCAGGTCCCCAACAATTGATATTTTTGGCGTCGTTTTTGGGGAGCCACTCTATGCCAAGCTCCAACCGCAGCCTGTATGCTGTGTTGAGGTCATTTTTTTTTACATGTTAGAAAGGTTGGGAAGTGAGTGTGTGTTATTTGTGTGTGCAGATCTGGATACAGTAATATCAGACAGTTTGCTGTTTTTTGTCAATTATTGCTGTACTTCATTTCTGTTCACTATTTTGTTGCATTTTTGTTCAGTGTTTATTTGTATTTCAATGATTGGCTATTTTTAAGGCATCGTAATTTCAAATTTTCAACAAAGGTATTTCAATTTTTTTGTACATATATGTTCTTGTTGAGATTAACTTAAAAAAAAGAAAACAAAAACGCCTTGCAATTGACTCCAACTAGGCATAGGCGAGAAAAAGAAAGAGCCCCATTGGCCTCGGCCTTGATTTCGATCTTTATTTATATATTATACACTAAGTAGGGTTCTCCATAGCTTCCTTCCACGTGAAAGAATAGTGGGTTCCATGTTATATATATACCCCACTTCTCAAGGGCAAAAGAAAGCATGTAGGATCTAAGCTTCACCTTTTGCCTCCACTAGCTTCCTTAAACTCTCCCTCTTGTGCCTACACGCCCAAGTAGAAATTGACTATTTTGGGGGTCATAAGAGTTTTTGATAGACAAATTGTGTTCTGTAAAGCACATCACACCCCTCCAATTGATACGCTCATTTCGAGCTATCACATGACCCATTACACATCATGCACATAAAAAAGGGTAAAAAAAAGAGAAAAATCAAGTAAAAAAGATCAAAATAGCTAGTGGCAAGTCCTCTTAGAGTACTTGTCAACACTTTTAGGATACAAACACTACATGTATTTATCTCTAGATGAGTGCTAGAGTCTGAGCAATTAGAGAGCGCCTCAAATTACAAAGGAACCCATTATCCACTCACATTAGATTCTGAGCCTTCAGCTGGACCCAATGTAGTGCAACCCAAGACCCACACATTGCGGTGGCTAGTGACTCTTCCTATGATTTTGACATGATGGAGGGACACCCTACCCCATACCCAAAAAATACAAACCAAAATGTACTCGTCTCGGCCCCACAACCAAGTGCTAGTGTGTTTAGTCACCTAATGGAAACCATTAGTCGAGCCACTCATTTGGAGCCTACAACTAGTGAAGTAAACCAAAATGATGGGGAGATAGATTCACTTTTCACTTCTCATGTAGACCCTATACTCCCCAAGAGTGTCCATGCTGATATCCTACCCCCTGCATTCACTGAAGACCCTACCAAGCCATCACCCTCTGAAGTTCTACTACTCGATGGTAGGAGTCTTTCCGAAGTACAAGAGGTCATGCGATATATGCAAACAGCTAGGGAAAGGGAAATTGAGAGCCTATATATAATAGAGCAACACCAAGTCATGAAAGCAAAGACCCCTATGACAACAATTATGTCAGATGAGCAACCAAGTGCTTTCAAATTAGCAACCACTGAGGGTCAGACCATAGGGAACCATAATGCCTCCACTTCAAGCGGAAACTCCAACACTCTAGGCTTAGACGGGGTATTTCTCACTGAAAATTGGGAGTATGACCTATAAACCAAGATTTTGACCAACCTGTACACGGGCTACACATACCATGTGGTTGGTTAGAGATTGTACAATCCACATTGAGTGCCACAAGCCTAGAGGAGCAACAAAGGATAGTGTGTGATTTCATCCATGGGGTTATCCAATTGGAGAGTCAAAATAAGGGAATTAACATTCCTTTGATGGGTCCTAACTCCTATGAAATTATTGGATATGGGAAAGGCAAAACAACCAACCCTATCACAAATGCAGACTCCCTCAGAAAGTCCCATGGATCTTTCATATGTTGTTTCGCTTGGAGTCTCGATAAAGTATGAGCCCACAAACAATAGTTTTACCCTTCCAAATTTAGCTCATCTTTCCCTCAAAGACACTATGAATACTATGCCTATCCCAATAATGAGCATGGAAAAATTTAAACCCTGGACCTCATTCATTAATAAAGCACCACTACCTAGTAGCACAGTGCCTACATCAATACCTACAGGTGTATATCAATCATATATACATGTTGACCCTCATGCCCATGTAGCTTCTACACCCCCAATTATGCCGACAGCTTATGCTCCATGACCACCCTATCCAAGCCCCTATTCTATTGGAGCCATACTAGCTAGCATTAACATGTCACATCCTGTGTTTGCTATGCCTATGCCACACATATGAACTTTGGGCCACCACATGGTGCAACAATGTACCAAGCTTGGAACCCAGGAATCGTCCATATGCCAAACCCAAACCCAATGCCAACCCCAATTCCACATGCAGTCTTGAGAGTGCCTCTACCCACTATGCCTGCTCACTTGGGTGACCTGGCAACATTTGCTCAAGCAATTGATTGATCTATTGCTAAAAATGCGTATAGCACACATGATAGAGAGCCTAGAATTAAGGTAGTACAAGTGGCCAAGCTCACACAAAAATTCAATGGAGACGGAGATCTTAGAAAGCATATTGAGGTATTTGAACACGTAGGTGATTCCCTGGAAGAGCACAATGAATAAGTGCAAGGTTTTAAGCTTGAATCTAAGTGGGAAGGAGAGGGATTGGTATAGAACCCTAAGGAATGAAGAGCACACACACTATCCTACTCTTAGGAGATTGTTCTTGAAAGAGTACATACGAGAGGGAGTGCTTTGAGGTGTAGCCTCTCAGCTCCAGAAAGCCCAAAGGGAGGAAGGTGAGTCAGTGAGAGACCTTATTAGTCACTTGAAACATTTGAATTCTCACTGTAATCCAAATGAACATTTCAACAATAACCAACTTTTAGATAGATTTATTAAGGGACTGCGACATGAAGATATCTATAATGGCCTAGTCATTAAAGGTATCACTAATTGGGAAGCAGTCACCACCAATGCAATCCAATTGGAAGAAAATTTAATAATTCAAGGTGAAAGAGTGTCTATTGAGACAAAATCCACCAACTTGCAAGCAAATGGTCATAATTAGATGACCCTAAAGCCAATGGTGAAAGAGCCAAAGATGTCTGAGATGACTTTGGCCAATCTCACCAAGGCTATCCAAGAAAGCCTTAGGGGTAATTGTACTCCTCAAAATAATCATATGTATCCAAGAAAGGAGCAACAATGGTGATCTGTTTGCTTGGGACCACATAGCACTAGTGAATGTCCTACCTTTAGAGAGTAAAGTTTAACGAAACTTGCAATGCGTATGGTAGTGATAGCCAAGATGATCAAGAGGTATGGATGGATCGACTTCTTACGTTAGTGGAGCTTGAGTGGAAAAGAGAAGCAGCATACGAGTGCTACAAGAGGAAAGCCACACAAGCGAAAGAAACGCACGATAAGAAACTGAAGGACAAAGGCATCAAGGAAGGAGAGCTTGTGCTAAGGTATGACAATCGACTTGACAATCGTTTTGATGCCAAGTTTGAAACTAGATGGCAAGGGCCATACATAGTCAAGAAGGCTTTCAATTCTAGTTACTATCAGCTTATGGACTTGAATGGTAAAGAGCACTCCAGGAAGGTAAACGGGTATCGCTTGAAGCCCTATTTGAGTCGCCTTCTACCAAAGGATCTACCAAAGATCTGTCCAAAGGCCGCTGTCTCATGTAAGTATTGTTACATGAAGCATGAGTGTAACTCCAGCCAAAATTCTGAGGGGCCAAACAATGAAGATCTCGTCAAGGACTCTGAAGCACTCTCTTTGGAAAAGATGGTCTATGATGGTACATGAATATACCATCATCCTGGGGGAGGGCTAATGATAGCCGTTTTTCGGCTCTCCATAATTGCTATACTAAGTTACTCCACCCTACCAAAATCACCCAAACACTATGGCTATCCCTACCATTTCACTGCAAATAGGCGTGTGTGAGTTAGGGGGCTTTTCCTATATTTTCTTAAAAAAACCCTCAGCTAGCTAGTCACTGGGTTAGGTGAGCCAAAAAAAATAAAAAAAATAAAAAATAAAAGTATATTATGGCCTCTTTGTGTGTAAATATTTCATTGTATATATGGCCTAAATATAGGGATTTTTTATAATTATTTTGGTATTTTATTTAAATATTTCTACTTAGGTGTGTGTTTTATTAAACCTATGTACACCTTCTTTCATCCTCTTACACCATAATTATATTTTTTGCCAATATGTACATACTCTAACCTCATATTTTTCCTTTATACAAATCACTCCCACATTTTCACCCTCACCCTCGTGAAAACAAAAAATTGATTTCTACTCATTGGTTACTTTTATTATATTATTTACTTGCATACCTTTTCCTCTTTCACCCAAAATAATTCAAGGAGGAATCATATCATATGATTCCAATATCTTTCCATATCCATAACTCCTCCATATTTTTATTATTATTTTTACTCATTATTCTAACACCATGTGCTCATTGAGCTAAAGTCCATGAATAGTCCATACACTAGTCCCACCATGTATATATTTCTTTATTCACCAATAATCCTCCTCCATGCATGTGTCAAGGGCAACTTGGATGCTTTGTATTATGATATGACAAAGGAGGGGCTCACTCTTGGATGCATTGTACAAATTCAACAAAGGAGGGGTCCACTAAAAGACTTTTGCAGGCATAAAAAACAGGCTTTTTGGTGAGAATTTTGGCACCTATCTCCACTCCGAATTTGGAGCGGTGGTCAAAAGAGAAAATGTAGCCCACACTCTGAATAATCACCTCAAAGTTTTTCATGAATTTTGGAGCTACCAGCGGTGAGCTATGATTTTTTGAGTGGACCCCAGTCTGCCCACTTTTCTCACAAGTAGCCCTTAGTCTTCTCTCACCCTTCCACACACCTACTTACTCTTACACATCCCTCCCTCTCCTTCCCTCACTCAAACCTGCAATTTCCATGGCTTCTCCCACCCTCTTCACCATTACCCTTCTCTCTCATCCCTATAGTTCTTTTATGAACCTCTACATACATACACCCTCTCCATGTCTCTCTCTATTGCTTCTATGTTACAATTTCATTTACCTCTCCTAAAATATCTAAAATTCAGCATCTTAACCATGATAACTTCTGAAAATTGAGGATTTTTCATCAACAAATCCTCTTTTCATCGTGGTGGTCAACCGTGGCGGCGGCGTAAAGAAGCGAAGAAGAAGAAGAAGACCAGCGATCATTTTTTCCACAATCTACACAAGGGTGAGTTCAAGCTTCTTCAAAGCTTCACCATCTCAATGATTCTCTTTTAATTCACCCCTCTTCCTTCATCAAATCAACTCACTCTACCCATTGTAAATGTAACATTAACTTTCTAGTGATTACTAACGACTAACATACTAACACAAAATCGAATTGACCTAACCATAAAAGACACCTCACCTCAAGACATGTATAGTAACTCTCTCTCTCTCTCTCTCTCTCTCTCTCTCTCTCTCTCCCCTTCCTTAAAACTTACTTTCACCTTATCTACCATCAATAATGCTCTCTTTTGAGCCCACACCCATGACTCAAGCAGACAAAGAAGGCCCGCAATGTTTTGATATTCAAAAAAATCATAATCCTGATTTGTTAGCTTGTAAATTAGGATTTCCAATAATCTTAATATGGGGTCTCCAACCTATAAATAGGCCCCTCTCCTTCTTGTAAAACAACCTCCAATATCTCACATAGCACCCCAACACTCTATGCGTGAGGAGAGACTTAGGTGTAGCAACCACTTGTGAGCTTCACTCTTGGTGTGAGAGAAGCCTTCAAGCTACACATTGCAAGTGAAAGAGCGTTGAGTTCCACAAATCTCAAAACCACTATTGTATATGCTCCTTCATCATCAATAAATTGAGGTTTGGTGCATCAAAGGCGTGATTCGACGTTCAAATCTTCGTCCTTCTATTTGTGCAATACGGTTTGGTGAATTCAAGGTGACTTGTGTATTTTGAGTTTTTATCGGTTGATCTTGATTTTAGGAAGTGTTTTAGTGTGTTTTTCATTGCCAATTTTGTGTCCATTGTAAGAGGGTATTGTGGTGAGAGGTCTCCCACACCCTAAGACAGTGTGTGTGTGTGTTTTGGCAATGATTAGCAATCACTAAGCATTGAGTGATTTTTGTACAAGTTCTACGATAGCATCATAACGAACCATCTCCATTTGCAAGTCACAAATAAGGTATTACGCAAGATCCTTTCCTCTCTCTCTTCCCTTTGCTCTAGCTCTCTCTGGTCCATTTCATGTGTGTCTTGGTGTGAGGTTGCTTGTGTTTGTTGTGTGGTGCATCTTCTTGGTTGTGCCAAAATCTCTCTTGCGTCCTAGTTCGCATACCATAACTAGGTGGTGCCCCTATCTTGTTTGTGTTTGGCTGTGGGTTTGTTGTTGCGATGTGCTTGTGGTTGCCCCAGCCGCAATTGAGCAGCACGGGAGCCTTGAGGGGTGTTTAGAGGTCGCCTCTCTTGTTGCCCGCCCCGGACCGCCTCAATTTTGGTGCCCCCACTGAGGACAGACTTGTGTATGTTTTGTGTAGGCTCAACCTTTAGCATAATCAAGTAGCTTGCATGAATCACGAGAATTTGTATGATCCCTTCATTCCCATTGCAAGGCAAAAGGTACACATAATTGTTAGTACTAAGTTGCAATTTCAACGTGTAATTCGTAGAATTTTAGGTCCTCTTAGGTTGGCAGAGATAAACGCATCAGTAAATCCTTTTATTTTGCCTCTCATTAGGTACGACCTTAGTTTGGACGTCTATATTTTTGTTTTGTTTTAAGCATAAGGTCATGCATAGACAATGGATAATGGCCCAAGAATAGAGGTTTTCCCCTTTCATTTCACTCCACACATTAGAATAAACATTGCAATTAGTAGAAAAATCCATTTTCAACAACGTATGGTGTTCATGTTTGGTGCCCAAAGAGTAGGAGAAATTCTCGCGTCACCAAACCCTGTCATCCTACCTCTCATTGATTATCATAGGTCATTTGATGTGAATATTTTTATTTTGTTGTAGAATAGATTGCAATTTAGAGAATATTATTGTGTAGATCTTTTAAAGAAAGAAAAAACAAAACGCGTCACTTTGAAATCAATTCAATGGAGAACCAACGCCAAATGTCTGGATATCCTCTTTTCTTTGGAGAGCCTGGAGAGGATGCAGAATTATTTTTGGCAAATTTCAAGATGTCTTGTCGTATCAAGAGGATAGTAACTGATCAAGAACGTGTAGAAATGTTTGAGGTAGTACTTAGGAAAGATGCTAGCACTTGGTTTGACTCTTTGCCTGAGGAAGTTAAAGAAAATTACATGGAAGTTGTCAATCATTTCAAGAGATACTTCTTTGATCCCCAAAACACTCAAAAGCTATGGCAAGACATTGTTTCTCATAAGCAAAAAGACTTAGATGACTACTACTTGTACAAGCAAGAGTTCCTACGTCTTTGGGCTCTATGGATGCGAAATGTTGCTAACCCTGGTGATGGTGCAGAATTTCTAAAGAAGGAGAGGTTCATAGCCGGACTCTTTCCTGACCTTAAGGTAAAAGTTGAGGCGGGTGCACCTGCTACCTTTGATGCAGCTGAAACTAGGGCTGCTGAGAAATATAGGAAACTCAAGTGCTTAAGGGGGGAGGTTCCAATAGAAGGTCTTAGACCCAAAGGTAAGTCACAAGCATCAACATCTAAGGAGCTTCCTGAGGTAACGGTTGAAGTGATTGAGAAGTTAAATGAATCCTTAAGCAGCCTGTCAATTCACCTTGCACAAGCCGTAGGTCCAAAGGGACAAGCAAAGAAGTCTGAAGAGCGAGACCCACGACCTAGGAGAGTCTTGCAATGTTGGAATTGCGGAGAGTCTGGACATGGGATGTATAATTGTCCTTGGCCCCGTGGAGAGCCAGGGAGACCTAACTTGAATTACCCAGTGATGAATGCAGGAGAAGGAGCTGGTCAACAACCAAGGCTTCTACAAAGGCCAAATGGACCAAGACCACCTCCACAAGGGGTAGAAGGAGTTCCACCTTTGCCAGATCCAAATGTGCATGTGGTAGAGGTGACAAATTCAAATGAGGTTGACATGGAAGCCAATGGCATTAAGCGTGGCCGACGAAAAGGTAAAGAGAAAGAAGGAGTCACATCACAGAGTGACCATGGACAAGGCAAGAAGGCAAAGGAAACCAAGGAAACCAAGAGGACTCGACGTCGTATCAACCTCCAAGACTTCCCTCTTGGACATGGTATGGCTCCGTACAACTTGTTGGAAGACATGAGAGGTAAGGGTCCTGATATTTCATGGCCTCAATTTCTTGCATTATGTCCACAAGTTAGGAGGGATTTAACAAGGGCAGTTAGCACTAGGAGAAAGGTAAAAGAGAGTGTGCCTGTTGTAAAAATTGCACAAGCTGAAATGAATGAGGACATTACACCGGTGCTAGACTGTTACATCAAAGGGAGATTGGTTAGGAAAGGTCTAGTGGATGGGGGTGCACAAATTTGCATCATGACAGAGGGACTCATGCAAAGACTAGGCATGCACATCCATGAGACACCTGAAATCAAAGTGAAAATGGCAAACAATAGCAAGGCTAGGTGTGTAGGCATTTGTAAAAATGTCTTTGTAGAGGCCTTTGGCATTAAGAAAGCGGTGGATTTTTATGTTATGTCGACCAAGGGAAGTGGTTATCCATTTATCCTAGGAAGACCATGGCTAATGAAAATGCGAGCTTTGCAGGATTGGGAGAGTGGGAAATTAATTTGCAGGAATGACAATCATAAGAAGGTTGTCTTTGACATGAAGGAGCAACGCCAAGAGGAGCTCCATGAAGAATCATCTCAAAGTGAGACGGAAGAAGGTTGGACCGATAGCACTTCAGAAGAAGAAAGTAGCGGCAGCATTACTGAAGAGGAGTCTTCCATCGAGGTCATGGGGGTAAGGTTTAAGCCAAGCAACCAAGAGACCTCTTGTCAAGGCTTGGAGGAGGTAGGTCCTCAAGAGAACCAAAAGGTGGAAGATGAAGGAATGTTAGAAGGTATGTTGTCTACAACACTTACAAAGGATGAAAGAGAGGAGTTCAAATGTGTGCTAAGGAAATTTCCGAGGCTTTTTGCTAAAGACTACACCGATGTGCGTGGAGTAGATGTTGTTCAACACAAGATTGAGTTGAAGCCAGAGGCCACACCTAAGGCTCAGAAGCTACGAAGGCTAGGAGTCATCAAGGAGCAGGCTTTACTCAAGGAGGTAAGAAAGCTTCTAGCAGCAGGGTTCATTTATCCAGTGGAGAATTCAGAGTGGGTCTCTCCTGTTGTTGTCACTCCTAAGAAGAACGGAAAGTGGAGGGTGTGTGTGGATTACCGTCCACTCAATGAGGCAACAAAAAGAGATCACTTTCCCCTCCCATTTCAGGATGAGATACTAAATGAAGTAGCTGGTCATGAGAAGTACACTGTGTGTGATGGCTACTCAGGCTACTTTCAAATAGGTATCGCATTGGAAGATCAATTGAAAACAACCTTTATCACTCCTTGGGGTTGTTATGCTTTTAGAGTCATGCCATTTGGCCTGACAAATGCTCCTGCAACTTTCCAACGCTTCATGAACATGGTGTTTCAAGCATTCTTTGGAAAGTCCATTAGGGTTTTTATTGATGATTTTTGCATTTATAGCTCAAAATCATTGCATCTACAAAGGGTAGAAGAAGGTTTAAAGAAGCTCTATGACATGGGAGGTCAACTCAACCCCGACAAGTGTCACATAGCTGAGGATGAAGTGATCTTGCTTGGTCACAAGGTTTCCTATAAAGGCATTGAGGTGGATCCTTCAAAGGCAAAGGCTCTTATTGAGCTCCCATCACCGAAGAGTCTTAAGGAGGTCATCTCTTTCATTCAGAAGGTGAAGTATATGTCACGCTTCATTCACTTAGCCTCGGAAGTGCTTCATCCTTTGCAAAAGTTGACACAACAAGTAGAATTTGCATGGTCTGATGAGCTTGAAGAGTATTTTTGTAACATTAAAGTCATTTTGTCAGAGCTACCAACACTCATGCCTCCTTGTTGGGAGTACACATTCTTTGTTAGCTCTAGTGTTGGAAGGGAAACAATTGGTGCTGTGTTGCTACAACAAGATCCCCACAGTACAAGGATGCGACCCATCTACTTTGCTAGTAGGGTCATGAATGCTTTGGAGAGAGACTACACAGAAGCAGAACTCATGATGCTTTCTCTCATGTTTGCGGTGAGAAAGTTTAGATCCTACTTACTACCAAAACCTTTTGTAATTCTCACTGCAGAAAATTTGTTCCCTTGGGTGTCATCTCAAATGAATCTTAGTACTAGGATCTCAAAGTGGATTATGGAGTTGCAAGAGTTCCAATACTCTTTCAAGGTAGAAGATAGTGTGCGTGCACAATTGGCAGGGATTCTCACTTATAGGGTACATGAGAAGGAAATTAAGGTGCCTCAAGTAAAGACCCTACCATTGCCACCACCAAAAAGTATTCCCAATGCTTTTACCTTGTTCTTTGATGGAGCTTTTCGACGAGCCACAGGAAAAGCAGGGGGAGGGCTAGTGTTGCTCAACCCAAGTGGAGAGGTGGTCATGAAAGAGAAGGTCAATCTACCAGGTTCAACTAGCAACAATGAAGCAGAATACGACACACTACTTCATGGTTTGAAGATGTGCATTGGCCAAGGGATAAAACGTCTCATGGTAAAGGGAGATGCACTTCTCATTGTTAAACAGATTTTAGGCATTTGGGCATGCAAGAATGAAAGCTTAAGGACAAAAGTTCATGCCATTCATAAGATGTTTAATCAGTTTGAAGAAGTGCAACTATATCATATTCCGAGGAAACAAAATGAAGATGCCGATTTACTTGCACAACAAGCAGTTACATGTGTTGAGAGAGAAGTGCAGGTCATCATGGTGGCAGCAGCTGTCAAGCAACCGAGATACCAGGGATTGGAGTCATTGGCTCCCATTATCGGCTACATTTTGAAGGGTGAGTTTCCACAAGACTTCACGAAGGCTCAGAAGAGGAGACTCATGAAGAAGGCAAGTTTCTATCTCTTCCTAGAAGGCTCCCTCTATCAAAAAGGGAAGGATCAAGTGTGCAGAAGAGTACCAACTATCGAGGAAATTCCAGCCATTCTAAAAGGTTTGCATGAAGAGGCATGTGGTGGTCATTTTGCCCAAGAATCAACTGTGAAGAAGATTTTGCTTGCGGGGTATGTTTGGCCAAGCTTGCATGTGGATGTTCAACTTTGGTGTAAAAGCTGTCACAATTGTCAGATAAATGGAAATAGAAGGTTGGTGCATGGCCCGAGGCAAATAGTGCTTGCAAATGGATCCTTTGAAAAGTGGGGCATTGATGCTATGGGTCCTCTGCCTAGGACAAAAAATGGTAAACTCTACATTCTAGTGGCTGTAGACTATATGACTAGGTGGGTGGAAGCTCAAAGTGTGGCAAGAGTGAATGAGAGGACAGTTAGCAAGTTTGTGTACACTCACATTTGTTGCAGATTTGGCACACCTTTGGAGATTGTTTCTGATAATGGTCCAGGGTTTAGGAAGGGCTTGCTCACAGAAGTTTGTGAAGAGCTTCACATTCTACATCGTCATAGCACACCATACTACCCACAGTCAAATGGTTTGGTGGAGAAGGCTAATGGTGTCATTGCAGGAATCATTAGAAAGATGGTGCAAAACAAGACAAAATTTTGGGATGACTTCTTGGATGGTGCCTTGTGGGCATATCGAACCACATATAGGGAAGCCACGGAGTTCACACCATTTCACTTGGTCTATGGTCAAGAGGCTTTGCAGCCTATCGAGCTCAACATTCCAACAATGCGACTTCATGGCAAAGGAGCACAAGATGATCAAGAGGTATGGATGGATCGACTTCTTACGTTAGTGGAGCTTGAGTGGAAAAGAGAAGCAGCATACGAGTGCTACAAGAGGAAAGCCACACAAGCGAAAGAAACGCACGACAAGAAACTGAAGGACAAAGGCATCAAGGAAGGAGAGCTTGTGCTAAGGTATGACAATCGACTTGACAATCGTTTTGATGCCAAGTTTGAAACTAGATGGCAAGGGCCATACATAGTCAAGAAGGCTTTCAATTCTAGTTACTATCAGCTTATGGACTTGAATGGTAAAGAGCACTCCAGGAAGGTAAACGGGTATCGCTTGAAGCCCTATTTGAGTCGCCTTCTACCAAAGGATCTACCAAAGATCTGTCCAAAGGCCGCTGTCTCATGTAAGTATTGTTACATGAAGCATGAGTGTAACTCCAGCCAAAATTCTGAGGGGCCAAACAATGAAGATCTCGTCAAGGACTCTGAAGCACTCTCTTTGGAAAAGATGGTCTATGATGGTACATGAATATACCATCATCCTGGGGGAGGGCTAATGATAGCCGTTTTTCGGCTCTCCATAATTGCTATACTAAGTTACTCCACCCTACCAAAATCACCCAAACACTATGGCTATCCCTACCATTTCACTGCAAATAGGCGTGTGTGAGTTAGGGGGCTTTTCCTATATTTTCTTAAAAAAACCCTCAGCTAGCTAGTCACTGGGTTAGGTGAGCCAAAAAAAATAAAAAAAATAAAAAATAAAAGTATATTATGGCCTCTTTGTGTGTAAATATTTCATTGTATATATGGCCTAAATATAGGGATTTTTTATAATTATTTTGGTATTTTATTTAAATATTTCTACTTAGGTGTGTGTTTTATTAAACCTATGTACACCTTCTTTCATCCTCTTACACCATAATTATATTTTTTGCCAATATGTACATACTCTAACCTCATATTTTTCCTTTATACAAATCACTCCCACATTTTCACCCTCACCCTCGTGAAAACAAAAAATTGATTTCTACTCATTGGTTACTTTTATTATATTATTTACTTGCATACCTTTTCCTCTTTCACCCAAAATAATTCAAGGAGGAATCATATCATATGATTCCAATATCTTTCCATATCCATAACTCCTCCATATTTTTATTATTATTTTTACTCATTATTCTAACACCATGTGCTCATTGAGCTAAAGTCCATGAATAGTCCATACACTAGTCCCACCATGTATATATTTCTTTATTCACCAATAATCCTCCTCCATGCATGTGTCAAGGGCAACTTGGATGCTTTGTATTATGATATGACAAAGGAGGGGCTCACTCTTGGATGCATTGTACAAATTCAACAAAGGAGGGGTCCACTAAAAGACTTTTGCAGGCATAAAAAACAGGCTTTTTGGTGAGAATTTTGGCACCTATCTCCACTCCGAATTTGGAGCGGTGGTCAAAAGAGAAAATGTAGCCCACACTCTGAATAATCACCTCAAAGTTTTTCATGAATTTTGGAGCTACCAGCGGTGAGCTATGATTTTTTGAGTGGACCCCAGTCTGCCCACTTTTCTCACAAGTAGCCCTTAGTCTTCTCTCACCCTTCCACACACCTACTCACTCTTACACATCCCTCCCTCTCCTTCCCTCACTCAAACCTGCAATTTCCATGGCTTCTCCCACCCTCTTCACCATTACCCTTCTCTCATCCCTATAGTTCTTTTATGAACCTCTACATACATACACCCTCTCCATGTCTCTCTCTATTGCTTCTATGTTACAATTTCATTTACCTCTCCTAAAATATCTAAAATTCAGCATCTTAACCATGATAACTTCTGAAAATTGAGGATTTTTCATCAACAAATCCTCTTTTCATCGTGGTGGTCAACCGTGGCGGCGGCGTAAAGAAGCGAAGAAGAAGAAGAAGACCAGCGATCATTTTTTCCACAATCTACACAAGGGTGAGTTCAAGCTTCTTCAAAGCTTCACCATCTCAATGATTCTCTTTTAATTCACCCCTCTTCCTTCATCAAATCAACTCACTCTACCCATTGTAAATGTAACATTAACTTTCTAGTGATTACTAACGACTAACATACTAACACAAAATCGAATTGACCTAACCATAAAAGACACCTCACCTCAAGACATGTATAGTAACTCTCTCTCTCTCTCTCTCTCTCTCTCTCTCTCTCTCTCCCCTTCCTTAAAACTTACTTTCACCTTATCTACCATCAATAATGCTCTCTTTTGAGCCCACACCCATGACTCAAGCAGACAAAGAAGGCCCGCAATGTTTTGATATTCAAAAAAATCATAATCCTGATTTGTTAGCTTGTAAATTAGGATTTCCAATAATCTTAATATGGGGTCTCCAACCTATAAATAGGCCCCTCTCCTTCTTGTAAAACAACCTCCAATATCTCACATAGCACCCCAACACTCTATGCGTGAGGAGAGACTTAGGTGTAGCAACCACTTGTGAGCTTCACTCTTGGTGTGAGAGAAGCCTTCAAGCTACACATTGCAAGTGAAAGAGCGTTGAGTTCCACAAATCTCAAAACCACTATTGTATATGCTCCTTCATCATCAATAAATTGAGGTTTGGTGCATCAAAGGCGTGATTCGACGTTCAAATCTTCGTCCTTCTATTTGTGCAATACGGTTTGGTGAATTCAAGGTGACTTGTGTATTTTGAGTTTTTATCGGTTGATCTTGATTTTAGGAAGTGTTTTAGTGTGTTTTTCATTGCCAATTTTGTGTCCATTGTAAGAGGGTATTGTGGTGAGAGGTCTCCCACACCCTAAGACAGTGTGTGTGTGTGTTTTGGCAATGATTAGCAATCACTAAGCATTGAGTGATTTTTGTACAAGTTCTACGATAGCATCATAACGAACCATCTCCATTTGCAAGTCACAAATAAGGTATTACGCAAGATCCTTTCCTCTCTCTCTTCCCTTTGCTCTAGCTCTCTCTGGTCCATTTCATGTGTGTCTTGGTGTGAGGTTGCTTGTGTTTGTTGTGTGGTGCATCTTCTTGGTTGTGCCAAAATCTCTCTTGCGTCCTAGTTCGCATACCATAACTAGGTGGTGCCCCTATCTTGTTTGTGTTTGACTGTGGGTTTGTTGTTGCGATGTGCTTGTGGTTGCCCCAGCCGCAATTGAGCAGCACGGGAGCCTTGAGGGGTGTTTAGAGGTCGCCTCTCTTGTTGCCCGCCCCGGACCGCCTCAATTTTGGTGCCCCCACTGAGGACAGACTTGTGTATGTTTTGTGTAGGCTCAACCTTTAGCATAATCAAGTAGCTTGCATGAATCACGAGAATTTGTATGATCCCTTCATTCCCATTGCAAGGCAAAAGGTACACATAATTGTTAGTACTAAGTTGCAATTTCAACGTGTAATTCGTAGAATTTTAGGTCCTCTTAGGTTGGCAGAGATAAACGCATCAGTAAATCCTTTTATTTTGCCTCTCATTAGGTACGACCTTAGTTTGGACGTCTATATTTTTGTTTTGTTTTAAGCATAAGGTCATGCATAGACAATGGATAATGGCCCAAGAATAGAGGTTTTCCCCTTTCATTTCACTCCACACATTAGAATAAACATTGCAATTAGTAGAAAAATCCATTTTCAACAACGTATGGTGTTCATGTTTGGTGCCCAAAGAGTAGGAGAAATTCTCGCGTCACCAAACCCTGTCATCCTACCTCTCATTGATTATCATAGGTCATTTGATGTGAATATTTTTATTTTGTTGTAGAATAGATTGCAATTTAGAGAATATTATTGTGTAGATCTTTTAAAGAAAGAAAAAACAAAACGCGTCACTTTGAAATCAATTCAATGGAGAACCAACGCCAAATGTCTGGATATCCTCTTTTCTTTGGAGAGCCTGGAGAGGATGCAGAATTATTTTTGGCAAATTTCAAGATGTCTTGTCGTATCAAGAGGATAGTAACTGATCAAGAACGTGTAGAAATGTTTGAGGTAGTACTTAGGAAAGATGCTAGCACTTGGTTTGACTCTTTGCCTGAGGAAGTTAAAGAAAATTACATGGAAGTTGTCAATCATTTCAAGAGATACTTCTTTGATCCCCAAAACACTCAAAAGCTATGGCAAGACATTGTTTCTCATAAGCAAAAAGACTTAGATGACTACTACTTGTACAAGCAAGAGTTCCTACGTCTTTGGGCTCTATGGATGCGAAATGTTGCTAACCCTGGTGATGGTGCAGAATTTCTAAAGAAGGAGAGGTTCATAGCCGGACTCTTTCCTGACCTTAAGGTAAAAGTTGAGGCGGGTGCACCTGCTACCTTTGATGCAGCTGAAACTAGGGCTGCTGAGAAATATAGGAAACTCAAGTGCTTAAGGGGGGAGGTTCCAATAGAAGGTCTTAGACCCAAAGGTAAGTCACAAGCATCAACATCTAAGGAGCTTCCTGAGGTAACGGTTGAAGTGATTGAGAAGTTAAATGAATCCTTAAGCAGCCTGTCAATTCACCTTGCACAAGCCGTAGGTCCAAAGGGACAAGCAAAGAAGTCTGAAGAGCGAGACCCACGACCTAGGAGAGTCTTGCAATGTTGGAATTGCGGAGAGTCTGGACATGGGATGTATAATTGTCCTTGGCCCCGTGGAGAGCCAGGGAGACCTAACTTGAATTACCCAGTGATGAATGCAGGAGAAGGAGCTGGTCAACAACCAAGGCTTCTACAAAGGCCAAATGGACCAAGACCACCTCCACAAGGGGTAGAAGGAGTTCCACCTTTGCCAGATCCAAATGTGCATGTGGTAGAGGTGACAAATTCAAATGAGGTTGACATGGAAGCCAATGGCATTAAGCGTGGCCGACGAAAAGGTAAAGAGAAAGAAGGAGTCACATCACAGAGTGACCATGGACAAGGCAAGAAGGCAAAGGAAACCAAGGAAACCAAGAGGACTCGACGTCGTATCAACCTCCAAGACTTCCCTCTTGGACATGGTATGGCTCCGTACAACTTGTTGGAAGACATGAGAGGTAAGGGTCCTGATATTTCATGGCCTCAATTTCTTGCATTATGTCCACAAGTTAGGAGGGATTTAACAAGGGCAGTCAGGTACCGGGCTTGACGGTCCAATAGGAAAAGGGTAAGAGTGATCGCCGATGAGAGGTGCACTCTAACTGGAACATTCAAGGGATTAGTTGGCTAAGCATGGGTGCCCAAGTGTGAATGGGGCGAGCTCATATAAAAGTCAACTAAACCTAAAAATCACTCATTCTCTGATTTGTGCAATTGAAGAGTGCTCTTGCTCTATCTCCATCTTCTTCTTCTTCATCTCCTTGTGTGTGTGTGTGTGTGTGTAGGTGTGTGTGTGTGAGAGAGAGAGATAGATAGATAGAGAGAGAGAGAGAGAGAGAGAGAGAGAGAGAGAGAGAGAGAGAGAGAGAGAGAGAGAGAGAGTGCAATCGAGCATTGCGGCGGCACGACAGCGGCGAGACGGTTGAGCGCGGCGTAGCGGCGTCTCTCTCTTCTTCGCGGCGAGGAATACTCCACGACAGCAAGCGTAGAGCGGTGAGTGATACACCATCGCCATCTTTGAGCTTACTACTTTAAGCTTGTTGTGTGCTTGGAGCCATTTGTGGCTCGCACACAGTGTATCGGCAAGTTCCTTGCATTGACATGTACGACATATGCACACATTTTTGGCGCCCTTGCCGAGGAATGCCATACACTAAGCTTGAATGGTACTCTGTGCTTCTTTTGTGGTGCAATTTCAAGTGTAGGAAAGGTAGGGAAGGAAGGTGTGTGTGTTGAGAAGAAGGATTTTGTGTTGCTACTGTGTATTTCTTTGTTAATGAAGTTTTGAAAGGTTACTGTGTTTTCTCTGTGTAAGGTGTTAGTATTAAGGTTGTTAGTTCTGTGTAATGCAAAGTACAGTAAGTAGAAAGTAGATCTATGAGAGCTAATGAAGTGTGTTAGTGTGTAACAGTAGGTGTATTAGTTGTAAGTAGGTAGGTAGAGTGTGCGTGTGCTCGCGTGCACACCGCGGCGACCTTATCCAAAAAAAAGACAAAAAAAAAATAAAAAAAAATAAAGGTAGGACCGGGATCGGGAATATCTCCCAGACCCAAGCCCAAGCTCACGCTCACGCTCAGGCCTTAGTCGCCCTTTAAAATTACGTATTTTAGCTTCACACGTAGCTAGAAAGTGACTTTTTTGAGGACCAACGGAGCTTCAGGTGACCGAACATTGTGCTGTAAAGCACACCACGACCCTCTGAATGATATGCTTGTTTCGAGTTATGACACACTTTAATCAAAAACTCGATCATTAAAAAACAAAAAAAACGAGTGAAAACGGATGCCTAAAAAAGTAAGCGGTTAACCTTCGAGGTTATGCGTCGACGCTTGTATGGTGCCAAAGGCACATGCATCTACGCTCTGGTCGTGTGCTAGAGACGGAGCAACTAGAGAGAATTTGAACTTACGCAAGTTCTTATTATCCATCTACCTTAGGTTCCGGGCCCTCAACGGGGACCCAAGGTAGTACAAACCAAGACCCGAACATAGCGGCTAGTGACTCTTCCTCTGACTATGACATCATGGAGGGTTTCCCAATGCCTAATCCCGATAGCTCAAGCCAAGACATGCATGCCATGGGCCCGCAGCCCGGGCCGAGCGTGCTTAGCCGCTTGAAGGAAACCTTTAGTAGAGCCACTCGCTTCGAACATGGAGCTAATGATGTAAATGAGGGGGGTGGGGAAGTAAATTCTCCATTCATCACCAACGTAGACCCTATGCCCTTAGATAATGTGCATGTGAATACTTCATTCACTGCACCTCCTAACTCTTCAGAGTTATTTCCCTCCGAGGTCATATTACCCGATGGTAGAAGCCTTGCTGAAGTGCAAGAGGTTGAACGATATATCATTGCGGCTAGGGTAAAGAAATTCGAGAGCTTACGCAAGGCGAAGCAACGAAGAGAGAGTTGAAAACTAAAGCCCCTATGTCAATATCCTTGCTAAGAGAGCCTTCAAGTGCTCCTGACTTAGCAACCGCTAAGGGCAAACCCCTAGAAAGAAACATTGCATATAGCTCAAAGGACACCCCTAGCACCTCAATCCTAGATGGAGCGTTCTTAAATGAGAACTGGGAGTACGAACTACATACAAAAACTTTAACCGACCTATACACAGGTCACACCTATCACGTGGGTTGGTTAGATGTCCTACAATCCACAATGGGTGCTACTAGTGTGGAGGATCAACAACAAAAATTTTGTGAGGTCATCCATAGGGTCATTGAGTTAGAGAGACAGAATAAGGGGATCAACATGCCTTCAACGGGTCTCATGAGATTCTTGGATACAGGAAAGGCTAAGCAATCGACCTTATCGCAAATGGAGACTCCCTCGGTAAGTCCGATGGATCCCCCATATGTTGTTTTTCCAGGGGTATCTGAACCCACAAGTGATAGCTTTACCTTTCCAAGTCTAGCTCATCTTTCCCTTGATGACACCACGGCTACCATGCCTTACAGGTCTTGGAGCGATCCCTCGAGCACCCTTAGATAGGCAGCTAGGATGTATTGACTGTGAGTTAGACAGTTGGGATTGCATCTTTGGTTTACTGCCGTTGAGGCATTGTCGCAGTCTATGCTTATAGGAAAGTGACAGGACAGTCAGAGACAGTACATGTGCAGGACAGGTTTACTCGCAGCTTACAGTGTTAGAGAGACAGTGTTTTTTGAGCTGTTTTTTGGTCTGTTTTTAGTACACCAGAGCCATTTTACAAAGGAGACTCTGCCAAAATTTTTGCAGAATCTGAAGCTTTCTTGGTTCATTTGACAGGTTGATATTGGTTCAGAGGTCAGTTTACAGGGGAAACTCTGCCGAATTTTTCCCAGAAAAGTAAACTACTATGAAGCGTGGCTATGGCTGGATCACAGGACACTGCTCTTTACAATATCAAGAAGCTGGATGGAACCAATTTCCCATTGTGGAAGAAGCAGATTTGGTACGTGTTGGTACAAAAGAAGCAGATAAAACCTATAAAGACAAAGGGGATAAAACCAGAAGATATGGACGAAGATGAATGGAGCGAAATGGATGAATTGGCACTTTCTACCATTATGCTGACTTTGGCAGAAAGAGTTTACTTCAATGTAGCAGACGAGATGTCGGCTTATCAAGCATGGTTAAAGCTAAGTGATCTTTATGAGAAGCAGAGTGCAGCTTCACAGGTATACTCGCTTAAGAAGCTTGTTGACTTGAAGATGAAAGAAGGGACACCTATGTCCAATCATCTGAATGAATTCAACACAATCTATAGTCAGTTGTCAGCTCAAGGTGTCAAGTTTGATGAACCTGTTAGAGCTATGTTCCTGTTGATCACATTGCCGAAAAGTTGGGACACTTTTCGCACAGCTTTGAGTAATTCTGCACCTCCAGATGGTTTGAACATAGCAGGTGTAGAAGGAAGTCTGCTTACTGAAGAAACCAATAGAAAGACAATGGACAAAGGCAAAGGAAAAGCCTTAGTTGTCAGGGGAAGGACCAAAGAAAAGTAGAAAGGTGGAAAGAGGAATCAGTCTCGTAGCAAGTCTCGCAGTGCTAAAGGCAAGAGTGACATAGAATTCTACCATTGTGGCAAGAAGGGTCACATGAAAAGAGACTGTAGAGAATGGAAAGCAGAAAAAGGCAAAGAGAAAGCTGAAGACCATGGTGAGAAGAACAAGTCCTCAGTGAAGATTCAAGAAATAAATGTGACAAACACTATTGCAGAGGATGACAGTCTAGTGTCAGGAGACATCTACTTCTTGAAGAATACAATGGACTTAGCTCTTCTTATAGCATCTGATGCAAATGCACTGAGTGACTGGATTATAGACTCAGGGGCATCACTTCATGTGTCTCCGAACAAGGAGTGGTTTACCTCTTATGTGACCACTAAAGATCATGTTCGGCTAGGCAATGGGTAGACATGTGAGATCTTTGGTGTTGAAGATGTTCAATTGAAGTTTCAGAATGGCTCTTCTTTGACGCTGAAGAATGTGAGACATGTTCCCGCAATTACAAAGAGCTTGATCAGCACAGGTTTACTTGATGATGCTGGCTACGTCACCACTTTTGGACAGAACATGTGGAAGATATCCAAGGGTTCTATGACAGTAGCACATGGAGTAAAGTCTGGAGGACTTTACATGATTTATGTATCAAATGTCTCTAAAAATGTAATCAATGTAACCGAGCAGCCGAACGTTTCTTTGTGGCATAGCCGGTTAGGAAATATGTCCAAGAAGGGAATGGAAATCTTGTCTCGTTCTGGTTATTTGCCTGGCTTTTCATTTAATGATTTTGAATTCTGTGAACATTGTCTGTATGGTAAGAAAACACAGCAGCCACATAAGCATAGAAGCAGTAGAAGAGATACACAGTTGGCACTTGTTCATAGTGATTTGTGTGGACCTATGCCTAACCTATCTCTAGGGGGAGCTTCTTACTTTATGACATTTATAGATGATTACTCGAGGAAAGTATGGGTTTACTTTCTCAAGCACAAGGATGAAGCGTTTAGTGTTTTCAAAACGTTTGTGACACTTGTGGAGAATCAGAGTGGCAAGAAGCTTAAATGCTTACGCATTGACAATAGTGGAGAGTATGTTTCAAAGGCCTTTCAGGACTTTTGTGAGTCAAAAGGTATAAAACGTGAACTTACTGCTCCTTACAATCCTCCTCAAAATGGTGTTGCTGAGAGGATGAATAGGACCATACAAGAGAAGGTCAGAAGTATGTTGTCTAATGCACAGCTGCCAAATGGGTTTTGGGTTGAAGCTCTATCAACAGTTGTTCATCTTGTAAATAGATCTCCTAGCAAGGTTTTGCAGAAGGATTCAGTGCCAGAGATGGTATGGTCAGGCAAAATGCCCTCATACAAGCATCTCAGAGTCTTTGGCTGTGAGGCATATACTCACGTTCCAAAGGAATTTAGGAACAAACTTGAGCCAAAGAGTAGAAAGTGCATCTTTCTAGGCTATGGTAATTCTGGTGAGATGGGGTACAGACTTTGGGATCCCGAATCTAGAAAGGTTGTCCGCAACAATGATGTTCACTTTAATGAATCCAAATATCATTCTAAACCAGAGAGGGTTGAGGAGATTAGAAGAGTTGTCTTCCAAGAAGATGGACCTGCACGTGCAAGACAAAATGTCAGGGCTCAAGAGGAGCAAGGACAGGATAGAGTGGAACCACAGGTTGTGGCTGAGCCTGAGCCACCTATTGTGCGTAGAGCTGGACGTGTCACGCGACCTCCTGATAGGTTTGTTCCAGCTATGAACTATGTCATGTTGACTGATTGCAATGAGCCTTCATGTTACAAGGAAGCAGTGCAAATGAAGGACTCCGGGAATTGGCAATTGGCCATGCAGCCAGAGATGACAGCTCTGCATAAATACCAGACATGGAAGCTAGTTAAATTACCACGGGGCAAAAAGGCTGTACCCTGTAAATGGGTTTACAGGTATAAGATCACCTCTCATGATAGTCAGCCAAAGTACAAAGCAAGGCTTGTTGCCAAGGGCTTTAAGCAAGAACAAGGCATTGACTTTGATGAAGTCTTCTCTCCGGTGGTCAAAATGACTACATTGAGATGCTTTCTTGCATTGGTTGCCATATTAGATTTGGTGTTGCACCAAATGGATGTCAAGATAGCGTTCTTGCATGGTGATTTAGATGTGTAAATTTACATGCAGCAGCTAGAAGGGTTTGTTGAGAAAGGCAAGGAAGATTGGGTATGCCAGCTGTTAAAGAGTCTTTATGGCTTAAAACAATCACCGAGGGCATGGTACCATAAATTCCACAAGTTTATGCTTTCTCAAGGCTACAAACGTAGTGAGTTCGATCACTGTTTATATACAAAGAAGGCTAAGGATGGCAATTGGCTGATCCTTATTTTGTATGTGGATGACATGTTGATTGCTGGCAAGCACTTGGAAGAAATTTCAGCTTTGAAGTCAAAGATGGCAAAATCGTTTGACATGAAAGACATGGGTGAGGCAAGTCATATACTTGGTATGCGCATTGAGAGAGACAGATCAAAGAAGTTGATTTGGTTATCTCAAACAGAGTATATTGACAAGGTGTTGCAACGTTTCAATATGGAGAAGGGAAAGGCATTGAGTGTTCCATTGCCACCATATGTGAAACTTAGCAAACAAGATTGTCCTGTGTCTGAGGAAGAACAGGCTGAAATGGATAAGATTCCATATGCGTCTGCAGTGGGTAGTTTGATGTATGCAATGATTGCTACTCGCGCAGACATTGTATTTGCAGTGGGAGTAGTAAGTCGATACATGTCAAACCTAGGCAAGAAACATTGGGAGGCAGTGAAAGGAATATTGAGATACCTGAAAGCTACAAAGAGTATGCGTATATGCTATGGGAGTCAGGAGCTAAGTGTAAAGGGTTTTACAGACTCAGATTATGCAGGTGACTTAGACAACCGAAGGTCTACGTCAGGGTATGTCTTTACATTGGCTGGTGGAGCAGTATCATGGCGTTCTAGATTACAAGATTGTGTTACTCAGTCTACTACAGAGGCTGAATATGTTGCAGCATCAGAGGCATGCAAAGAATCAATTTGGCTTAATCGACTAGTAACAGATTTGGGAATCAAAGAAGAGATGCCTGTGTTATATTGTGATAGTCAAAGTGCTATACAATTGGCTCGCAATCCAGTTTATCACTCAAAGACAAAGCATGTGGATGTGAAGTATCATTTCATCAGGGAAATGCTCGAGGATAAGCAACTTCAGCTTGTCAAAGTTCACACCACAGAAAATCCTGCTGATCAACTTACAAAAAGACTTCCCTCAGAGAGCTTTGCGCATTTTCGCAAGCAGTTAGGTGTAGGGTAGTACATCACTTGTCTACATCTCTTGTATATTAGCTTGTATAGTAGCTTCTCTCACACTTAAGGTACCACATTGGACTTTAAGTGGGAGGTTGTTGGGGTATAAAGCCCAATGTGGTCGCCCAGGTAAGTGGGCGGGCCGCCAGGTATGTACACATGTTCTTTTGTTAAAACCTAATAAGAACTCACTATGCTCTACACATTACAGTAGAGCGAGTTCACCATATCGTCGTGCTCTTCTTCTCGCACTCTCTCTCGCATCGCACTTCCGCTCGTACTCCTTCACAACTTACCTCTTTATCATGGCCGGGAAAGTTTGGCTCAAGAAGAAGAGTTTTTGCTAACAGGAATCATTCCAAAGGAGATTTAGAAGTCTAAGAAGTATGGTTTGGTGCGTAGAGCATACAGGTACAAATTGATTGGTGATGTCTTGTACATGAAAGGGGCTGATCTTGTGTGTTGAGACATGTACCTTGGCGAGATGAGCTTTACAGAGTGTTGGAAGAGAATCATGAAGGCGCATGTGGAGGCCATTTCGCTCTAAAGATCACCTTGCATAAGATCTTGCAAGAGGGGTATGTATGGCCCAGTTTGCACAAGGATGTTCACCATTGGTGTAGGTCTTGCAATAGGTATCAAGCATTTGGGAAGAGAGTGTTGAAGCCAGAGCTACGAACAACCATTATGGCATTTGATGTGTTTGAAAAGTGGACGATTGATGCAGTAGGCCCGTTACCTATCACAAGCAGGGGCAAAAGCTATATTTTGACTGCAGTGGACTATCTCTCTAGATGGGCAGAGGCTATAGCAGTAAAACAAATCACTGCAAAGGATGTGGAAAAATTTGTGTACGATGAAATATGTTGCAAGTTTGGGGTGCCTTTGGAGCTACTTTCGGATAAGGGGCCAGGATTTAGAGCTAAACTACTAGACTTTTTATGTGCGAAGATGAAGATTAGGCACCAACATACCACTCCTTATTACATGAATGATGAAAGATTCAATGGTGAGTTGGTTCAAATTCTTTCGAAAGTGACATAGCACCAAGGAAAGAATTGGGATTTGGAATTTCCTAGTGCATTATGGGCTTATCGTATCTCGGTGAAGACAGGTACATGGTTTACTCCATTTCATTTGGTGTATGGAAAGGAAGCACTATTGCCTGTGGAAGTAGAGTTGCCTGCTGTCAAGATGTTAGAGAAGTTGCTTGGGCCGCCTAGTGATGCGTTCAAAGAGAGGCTCTTACAGTTACAAGAGGTTCAGCTGGATAGGATGAGTGCATTAGAACATTGTGGGCAAATGCAGGATAAGGCTTTGGCAAAGATAAATGAAAAGGTCAAAAGTAAGGGTATCAAGAAGCATGACTTGGTTTTGCGGTACAACAGTAAGCTGGACAACACCTTCCAAAAGAAGTTTCAGATTAAGTGGGAAGGCCCTTTCAAGGTAGTGGAGTGTTTTCCAAATGGTACTTATCAGTTAGCTAACCTGGATGGGATTTTACATAAGTCAAGGGTAAATGGATTGCGTCTTAAATTATATCATGCTAGGTTAATGATGGTGGAGCAAGATGAGCTTTCTGCAGAACAAGTAATGGATGTGAAGGATGAGGAGACTTGTGACGTTGCAAGTCTCATATCGCCTTTTACTGTCTCTAGAGCATACTAGAGCTCACTCGCGAATGAGACTCGCCTAGTCTCTCGCTCATCACACGTCAGTGTAGTAACTGAGACTCTACCGTCTCGTACATCACAAACATGGAGTGGGTAAACCACAAAAGACCTAGCTCCTCAAGCAATGACTAGGCAACCCAACTGCAACTGGAATGACCGCTCACGAAGCAGTACCTGACAGCCACGCTGTCTTAAACATGTCACTGAGATCAAACTCTGTGCAATCCCAGGAACATAATGCACATGTGTAAGCGTATAGGATGCACCTATGGGTAGTAATAGACATATATCTCTTGCACCCTCTATGCCATACACTGAACCATCAGCCAAATGGACACGACCATAACTCCCACTAGCAAATGTGCTGAACTAGTCACGGCATGGTGTGACATGAAATGCTGCAGACTCATCTAGCAGCAATTGGGAGAAAGTGTCATCTCTATCAAACATGTATCATGGGTGGAGACTAGAGGTAAATGTGGCATCACCATCACTGGCATAAGTAGCCATCTCTCTAGTCTATGTCGTAACCATTTGTGCATCACGCATCTGTCTCCATTGCTGTCTCATACGTCTAAAATAATAGCACCTAATGTGCCCTGTGTGACCACAATACCAACATCACATATGTCGGGAAGATCGAGACCTCCGTCTCTCATGAGCCATCACAAAAGGTGGAGATCACTCGACCACCACACTAATCAAGCATAAACAAACCAATAGCTCAATAGTGAACACCTGTAACCTGCATGCTGTAGTCTCACACTCGGAATATGCATTGATGTGAGAACATGAGGCAAAATCAAAGAAAACCTGTAATCACTACGAGCATACCATAAACCTCATTCCTCCAAGAGCGGATACAAGAACACGGAAGTGTGTTCAAAACTGACAAAAACTTGTCAAAGTGAGAGTAGAACTCGATCACTGTCAAAATAATGGCCAGAACCTGGAGACAATCCGACAGAGCTTCCCCTGTAAAATGAGCAAAATCTCAAGTCAAATCTCAGCCATAAACGGCAACACAAAAGTAAACCAACTCAAGTGAAGCCAAGCAAGGCTATACGCATAATCAGACTGCAAGTCTGTCACTGCATAGCTGTCAAAAATCAAGTCAATTGACCAAAACGCTCTCTATACACGATAGAGGCAAGACAACATATCTATGATAACAAAGCATATAAATCTGTGAACAACTGATCCACATAAGGCAAATATAGGCCAAAACCATGGCAAAGTGCTCACTTCTAAACGAGTGGCTCCTAGACAATCTGTACCTGTCCGTGTAACCTGCACACCTGTGATGTTTGAGCTATCTAAGGTAGCTCACCTGCACAAAATGTGTGCCCAAGTGAGAGTAAACACTCAATTACTGTCTAAGTGGGAATAAATTGACCACTATGTGGGAGTCACACTTGACCACTAAAGCATCAAAGAATAACACTGCAGATACGCATGTAATTCCATGGCAAGAACCTGGGAAAAATCCACTAGAGTTTCCCCACAAAGTGATCAAAATCACATCAAAACTCATCCATAGAATACAATCCACATCATGCATGCATCACCTACCAAACATATGGCAATTGAGCTCACTCTTGCATGAGTAGCTCTTTGGACAAAGTGCCCAACACCTGTATGCACGTGAATCTGTCACCTGTGAGCTCTAACTAGCTCAAATGTATCCGCACATGTCATACATAGCAAAGCCTCTATGAATCTTTGACCACACAATCTTCATGTGCACAAAAGCTGTACCACATAATCCGCATGATGGGGCAAAACCTATGAGTAAAATAGATCCACAACCTGCTCAAAACGTAGAGCACCTGGCTGCCAGGAAATCACCTGAAGAGTAAACCACCTGCACTCTACCTTGGTGACACGGCTCGAGTCTCACCAAATCAGCCCCACAATTTCACATATGCATTCATTCAATATAAATGGGCTGAAGATTCAGCTCTTCAAAGCTTTCCATCACCCTGATCTGAAGCCCTGATTTAAACTTCGAAACATGTACCCGTGAAAAATCCAAAATACACACAACTGCTGCAAAAATTTTTGTGATCAAAATTAGGTCAAATGGACATCACCATTGCGTGTGGAACGTGCCAAAACCCCAGAAAAGAGTCTTGGGTTGTGCAGATATGAGTCTGTATGAGGGATTTATGCCCAAAAAAGTGAATATCGGGCCCAAAAATGCACCTGCGCGAATTTGTTTCTACAAACCTGTCTGCTGTGTGGTGTGTATGACTGGTTTGTTGACAAAAGGAGCTCAAAATACACTCCTCCAAATTGGGTCGCAAGCTCTTCGATCTGTGCTCCAATTTATGATCTCCCCGCCATGGTCGAGCTCCTGCAAAGCTTCTGCTATGCATATGTGTGCTCTCCCTCTCCGTGCCTGTGCTTTGATACCAGTTGTAGAGTGCACGTGCGGTGCGTGAAGCGTGCGTGCGTGCGAGCTGAGTGCAAGCGTGAGAGGGTGAGGTGCAAGGGAGACAATATGTGGTGGAGCTCTAAGAGGCAATACCCCCTAGCTCCTTATTCTCTATATGTATATAGGAATAAGATGAGGGTTAGTGTGAGTGGTGAGTGTCAATGGGCGGCTGGGCACTGGGTGCCCAACCTGGGCTGAGGCACATTGCCTTTAACCCCAACACTATGGAGGGTAACATAAACCTAGGGTGCACGTGGATGTCTGCAACTAAATGTAGTATTGATTGGGGAACCGAGAGTATCACGACACAAAAGCCAACTCTCAACCTTACCCCTGAAGTAGCAGTCCTTGAGTTATTGCCTCCCAAGGGATCACTGAACAAAACATTACAGTTCCAAGAGGTTAAAGAATCCATACATGTAGCACAAATCTCTAAAACTTCAACTTCCATGCCTAAAATAGAGAATGTGGCACCCATGGATCAACATGTTTTGACAAGGGGAACATACAAATGGGTCCCTAAAGCTTCATTAATGACCCCTTTAGATGCTCAATCTCATTTAAAATAGAAGACCCATAAGAGACTCCCCACTCACCCAAAGAAATGTAAGAAAACGTTGAGCAACACCAGCCCTCCCTCTTCTTTACCTGTGGCTCATCAAAAAGCTCCATCAAAGAATAAGGTGAATGCAGAGGGATACTTTTAGGTGGTGGCAATGGTAAGGTCTTTACTTCAGGAACTTTAATCTCCTTCTCATGGACCCTATAAGTGAGAATTTTTGCCAGTTTTTCACGCACAGTGTCTTCTACCTTGAAAGAGTATTAGAACTCTTGCAATTCCATAATCCACTTTGAAATCCTAGTACTAAGATTCATTTGACATGACACCCAAGGGAACAAATTTTCCATAGTGAGTATTACAAAGGGTTTTGGCAACAAGTAGGATCTAAATTTTCTCATTGCAAACATGAGAGCAAGCATCATGAGTTCTGCTTCTGTGTAGCCTCTCTCCAAGGCATTCATGACCCTACTAGCAAAGTAGATGAGTATTACAAAGGGTTTTGGCAACAAGTAGGATCTAAATTTTCTCATTGCAAACATGAGAGCAAGCATCATGAGTTCTGCTTCTGTGTAGCCTCTCTCCAAGGCATTCATGACCCTACTAGCAAAGTAGATGGGTCGCATCCTGGTACTGTGGGGATCTTTTTGTAACAAAACAACACCAGTTGTTTCCTTCCCTACACTAGAGCTAACAAAGAATGTGTACTCCCAACAAGGAGGCATGAGTGTTTGTAGCTTTGACAAAATGACTTCAATGTTACAAAAGTACTCCTCAAGCTCATTCGACCATGCAAATTTTACTTGTTGTGTCAACTTGTAAAGGGTGAAGTAACTCCGAGTCTAAGTGAATGAAGCGGGACATATACTTCACCTTTTGAATGAATGAGATGACCTCTTTGAGATTCTTGGGTGATGGTAACTCAATAAGAGCCTTTGCCTTTGAAGGATCCACCTCAATACCTCGATAGGAAAGCTTGTGACCAAGCAAGATCACCTCGTCCTCACCTATATGAAATTTTTTAGAATTGATTTGAACTCCCATGTTGTGCAATTTCTTCAAACCTTCTTCTACCCTCTATAGGTGCAATGATTTTGAACTATAAATGCAGAAGTCATCAATGAAAACCCTAATGGACTTTCCATGCTTGAAACATCATGTTCATGAAGCATTGGAAAGTTGCAAGAGAATTTGTCAGATCAAATGACATGACTTTGAAAGCATAACAACCCCAAGGAGTGATGAAGTTTTTTTTTAATTGATCCCCTAATGTGATACCTATTTGGAAGTAGACTGAGTAGCCATCACACACAGTGTACTTCTCATGACAGGCATCCTAATTTAGTATCTCATCCTGAAATGGGAGGGAAAAGTGATTTCTTTTTGTCGCCTCATTGAGTGGACGATAGTCCACACAGACCCTCCAATTTCCGTTCTTCTTAGGAGTGAAATTGATGGGAGAGACCCACTCTAAATTCTCCACTGGATAAATGAAACCTGTTGTTAGAAGCTTTCTTACCTCCTTGAGTAGAGCCTGCTTCTTGATGACTCCTAGCCTTTGTAGCTTTTGCCTTAGGTGTGGCCTTAGGATTTAACTCAATCTTGTGTTGAATAGAATCTACTCCATGCACATCCGTGTAGTCTTTAGAAAAAGCCTAGGAAATGTCCTTAGCACACATTTGAACTCTTCTCTTTCTTCCTTTGTAAGTGTTGTTGACAACATATATTCTAGCATACCTTCATCTTGCACACCTTTGTTCTCTTGAGGACCTACCTCTTCCAAGCCTGGGAAAGAGTTCTTTTGGTTGCTTAGCTTAAACCTTACCCCCATGACTTTGATGGAAGACTCCTTTTTAGTAATGCTGCTGCTACTTTGTTCTTTTGAAGTACTATCGGTCCAGTCTTTCTCCATCTCACTCTAAGATGATTCTTCATGGAGATCCTCTTGATGTTGCTCCTTCATGTTAAAGACAACCTTCTTATGATTGTCATTCCTACAAATCAACTTTCCATTATCCCAATCCTACAAAGCTCACATTTTCATTAGCCATGGTCTTCCCAGGATAAATGGATAACCATTCCCCTTGGTAGACATAACATATAAATCAACTGCCTTCTTAATACCAAATGCCTCCACAAAAACATTTTTACAAACTCCTACACACCTAGCCTTGCTATTGTTTTCCATCTTGACTTTGATTTCAAGTGTCTCATGGATGTGCAGGCCTAGTCTTTGCATTCAGTCCCTCTGGTCATGATGAAAATTTGTGCACCCCCATCTACTAGAACTTTCCTAATCAATCTTCCTTTGATGTAACAATCTAGCATTGGTGTAATATCCTCATTCATTTCAGCTTGTATAAATTTTACAACAAGCACAATCTCTTTTTACCTTTCTCCTAGTGCTAACTGCCTTTGTTAATTTCCTCCTAGCTTGTGGACACAATGCATGAAACTGAGTTCATGAGCTATCACGACCCTTACCTCTCATGTCTTCCAACAGGTTGTATGGAGCCATACCATGTCCAAGAGGGAAGTCTTGGAGGTTGATATGGCGTTGAGTCCTCTTGGCTTCCTTGGTTTCCTTCATCTTCTTACCTCGTTCATGTTCACTTTGCAATGTGACTCCTTTCTCCTTACCTTTTCCATGGCCATGCTTGATGCCATTTTCTTCCATGTCCACATCATTTGAATTTTTCACCTCTACCACATGCACATTTGGATCTGGAAAAGGTGAAACTCCTTCCACTCCTTGTGGAGGTGGTCTTGCCCCATTTGGTCTCTGTAGAAGCATTGGATGTTGACTAGTTCCTTCACCTGCATTCATCACTATGTAATTCAATTTAGATCTCCTTGTCTCCCCACGGGGCCAAGGACAATTATACATACCATGCCCAGATTCCCCGCAATTCCAACACTATAATACTCTCTTCGATCATGGCTCTCATTTCTTAGCTTTATTTGCTTGTCCCTTGGGACCTACAACTTGTGCAAGATGAATTGACAAGTTTCTCAAGGACTCATTCAATTTCTCAATCACCTCGGTTGTTACCTCGGGCATTTTTTTAAAAGTTGATTTTCTTGTTGTCTCCTTAGGTTAGGACCCTCTACTGGAAGCTCTTCCTGAATGCACTTCAATTTCCTATACTTCAAGGCTGCCCTAGTTTTGGCAGTATCAAAGGTAGCAGGTGCACCTGCTGCCTCAAATTTTACCTTGAGTGTGGGATATATTCCTGCTATGAATCTGTCATTCTTTAGAAATTTTTCACCATCCCTGGGGTTAGCAATGTTTCTTACCCATATAGCCCAAAGGCGTAGAAACTCCTGCTTGTAGGTATAGTAGTTATCTAGGTCTTTTTGCTTGTGGGCAACAATGTCCTTCCATAGTTTTTGTGTGTTTTGGGGTTTAAAAAATTATCTCTTGAAATGATCCAAAACCTCCCTATAGCTTCATGTAACTTCCTCAGATAGAGATAGAAACCAAGTACTAGCATCTTTCCTTAGAACTACTTCAAACATTTCTAAGCATTCCTCATCTCTTATTACTCTTTTTATAGAGCAAGCCATTTTGAAATTTGCTAAAAATAACTCAGTATCCTCACTCGGCTCTCCAAAAAAGAGAGGATATCCCGACATTTGGCATTGGGCCTCCATTATTATGAAATATTGCAACACGAGTTATAACAAGGGATACAATAAGAGATTCAAAACCACTCGTCTGCAAATGAAGAAGTAAGAAAGTACCACTCCAGGTTTTGTTCTTCCTTTTGTCTTAACTGCACCACCCTCTTATTATGAGGGAGATGCCTCACTACTTGCTCCTGCAACTCAATCAGTAGTAGGGCTAGATCTCTAAGAATTGAACTTTCACTGCACTCACATTTCTTGTTAGATCGTTTTTTGTTTTTGTAACAAACTTGGACAAAGAAACAACAAACACACACACTATTTTGTTGGGCTACACTTCATTTTAAAATAAAATGAAAACATGTACGTCAAAAGAAGTGTAGTAGTTGATGAGAGGTAGAATGACATGTTGTCGAGGCACAAGAATTTCTCATATTCTTTCATCCGCAAACATGAACACCATACGTTGCTGAAAATGTATCTTTCTACTGAGTGCAATATTTATCCCAATATGTGGTGTGAAGTGAAAAGGAAAAATGTTTATTCTTGGATCATTATCCATGGTCTGTGCATGATTTAATTTTTAAAATAGAGCAAAGATATATATGTCCAAAATAAGATCGTACCTAATGAGGGGAAAAATAAAAGGATTTACCGAAGCATTTATTTTGTTATTTTAGTATAACAATGATATGTATCCTTTGCCTTGCAATGGGAACAAATGGAACATATAACTTTTTGTGATTCATGCAGCCTACTTGATTATGCCAAGTATCCATGCAACTTTGAAACAACAACAGATACCAAGTCCTCTTTCGTGGGGGCACCAAAATTGATGCGGTCTAGAGCGGGCACAAGGAGAGTGGCCTCTAAGCACCCTAAAATATGTACCCCGCATAACTGGCCCGCATGCATAGAGACATTTGCGTATACATACATGAGAGAGTGAGAGAGAGAGAGAGAGAGGGAGAGAGGGAGTGCTTGTTGCAGTAATACCTGCTCACGACGTAGCCATGACCAAACAAAGTGAGATCAATATTTTGTTCAACATAGTTTGAGTAAAATACACCACAATACATCACAAAACAAGCCACCCCAATCATTGTCTTAAGGCCAAGGAAGTCCCCTCCACCCTGTCACCTCAATAACAACACACCACAAACAAGCTATCAAGAACTTATGTAAAAAAGACACCGAGAGGCTTACACATCATTGTTCTCCACAACTTCATGTTGAAAGAGAGACAAGGTAGCCATGCTTAGTTCATATCCACCTCCTTGATTCAAAAAAATGTTGTGCTTACAATTGGTAGGAGAAATGAAGGCTTACTATTCTCTATTGAATGATCACTCTCTCTTACAACGGCATAAAACTCCCTGGCTAATCACACCCCTACGTGCAACACATGCATGAGAATAGGCTAATGAGATTTCACTCAAGAGATCCTTCTCAAGGGATTGAGCTTGGCTTCTAAAGCTATAGCATGGTGCTCTTGCTTATGGATTGTCTCCCTTTGTGCTAGATACACCCTCCTTTTATAGCATTTTTGAGGACTAGGGTTACTCCTCTAACTACGGTTGGGTAAGATTTTTAGTATTTTATCCATTTTCTTGCTTAGAATTATCAAGAAGGTGGTGAGGATAGAGAGATAAAAGAGAGAGGAGAGAAATGGAGGTGATAGGACTTTATATAGTGGTTAGTGTTAGTATATTAGTAGATTTAGAATACTTTTTATTTATTTATAAATGGATTTGGGTATTTACAATGAGAGTATCCATATAGGATACAAATAAGAAGATAAATGCTTGAGAGGTAAGAAAAGATAAATGCTTGAGAGGTAAGAAAAGATAGATTTCTTACAATGTTGATGCTCCAAGAGTCTTGAGTAGGCCAATTTTGACGCTTGTTGATGGTCCACTAACTTTGACGGCATGGTTGCTCTCCATTCTTGACCTTTCTTGGGAGCCAAGGTGATTGAAGATGAGTAAGCCATCATGATGATGCTGTTCTTTAGAGAGGAGGCTGAACTTTGTGGATTTTTTGATAGAAATTGATAATTTGGAGGAGGAAAAATTAGACTAGGAGGTCAAATTTGAAATAGAAGTGTGTGTAATAGGCATGAGTTCACCATGGTTTCTCTTATTCTTCAAGGTTGAGAAGAAGGTGAGTATGGTGCAGAGAGGAGAGGTGAGAGATATAGGGATGATGAGTGGAGAAGTGTGTGTGAAGGAGGAAAAATGATAAAGTGGAAGAGGGAGTGTGACTGTATGGTATGGGCAGACTGAGATCCACCAATTAAATCATATCTCATAGCTCGTAGCTCCAAAAAATATGAAAATAATTGAGACAAAAGTTGAACTTACGAGCTACAATTCTTGTCTTTATCACCCTCTTGGATGATTCTTTAGAATGCCTCCAAGAGAGTGAGCCCTCCATAATACATGCATGCATGCACATATCCTTGACCTTATTTTGTGGATCTATAAGTGAAGATGATGAGCTCATGATATAAGTGAATAATACAACTTAGAAATCAAATATTGAGGGGTCTAAAATATGTACATATAAATTTAAAATAAAAAATAATATAGGTAAAGAAAATATAAAGAGGTCAACTTAAAAAGATATCTCTCTCATTATGAGGCTACCGTTAAAAGATGAATATTTTTGGTGTTTTAATTTATGAGAGTGAAAAGGAGAATATTTGTAGAAAGGAAAAAATCACAATAGTGAAAATATACTTACATAAATAAAACTAGTTTTTATGATTTGTGCTGGGGTAGAGTTTCACCAAGGCTAAGTTATAGACATTTTGGTATTATTATTTGCAGTCTTTCCATACAAGTATACACATATATGTACAAAAAAAAGCAAATTATTATGTAGAGTAAAATGGTAAAAATTGACGTACGTAGGCTCGATAAAAACCCACACTTCATAAGAGGTATATACACAAATTTGTAAAATACTTACATAAACACACACTATATTTAGACCAAAATTAGGGTGAAATATTATGTAGCGTTAATGTGATTTTTCTTGGGTGAGGTGGCTCACTATGGAAAATACGAAGAGCCAAAAAATGGCTATCGATAGCCTTGTGGTTTTGTCAAAGGACGACATAAAAGTGTGCAAATGCAAGAAATGTTTGTATGGGTTGAAGTAGTCTCCTCGTGCTTGGTATGAGAAATCTAACACCCATTTGGTCAAACAAGGCTTTTGTAACATCCCAATTGAAAGCACTTTCTATGTCAAACATGAGGGTGAGGGTGATGTATATCTCATGGTTGTATTGTATGCAGATGATTTTTTTATTGATCCAAATGAGATGCACATGGTTGAATTCAAGGTTAAATTGAATACTACTTTCAAGATGACAAGATTGGGGTTATTTTTGCATCATTACTTGGGTATATAGCTTAAGAAGTGTGATGGAGGTATTGTTTTTGTGTCACGCAAGAAACATAGAGATTACTATGTAAGTTTGGACTTGAGGACTACAACCTATTGCTACTCCAATGAAAGCATGTTTTAAATTAAGTTTTCATGATGCTGAAGATCTTATTGATGTCACTCTTTATTAGACTATTGTTGGATTCCTTTTTTATGTATGCAACACAAGGCCTTATATTGAGTTTGTAGTCTCACAGGTCAACAAATTTAAGGTCTAAGCATTGGTAGGATGTTAAATGGATCTTTTGCTACTTGAGTAAAACATTACATATTGGGCTGTTTTATCCCAAGGGGGGATCATTGCCACCAAATTTTCATGCTTTTTTGGATTCATATTGGATTGGTTGTTATGACCTTGGAGGTACACTATGTATAAAATGTCTATCTTACATTCATGCAACGACTATTTCTAAAACTCTTTATTTTGAGGATTTTAAAAAAATAAAATACACACCTTTCCTATTCAATGTATAAATGTTTTTTCCAATTCCCATTTTTGATATTCTTTTATATGTAGCATAGCTATCTTGCAGTAACATATGTTAATACTCAGGGAAACTACTCGGATGGGGCACATAGACTCTTTTAAGGTGTGAACCTCAAGAAGTGAACCTATGAAACGAAAATATCTCTAGCACTAGCAAATCTATCACTCTTGGATCTTGCAACTTGCCTATGTCCTATGTCACCACAATCAGTCATTGCACCAACTCCACACTTGAATGAATTACAAATGTTACAAAATTTTGGGGGGAGGTCTAAGACACTTAGGGGCACTAACCTACCAAGTTTGGTTCAATCCGATGAGGTACCAAAATCATAATCCATCATGATCAAGGTCCTAGAAATTGGAATATAAACATACCCAAAAGTTTTCCCTATGGTCTAGGAGCACTCTCCTATGGTCGGAATGCCAAAAAAAACATTAATGCACTCAAAACAATAGATTTAGCTTACTAATGCATAGTCATAAACCACAACAGAATTGACAATGATTACACTTGAATGAAAGAGTAATAGACAAGGAACACATTGCAAGTTTCAGAATCAAAATGTGATTACCAGAGCTCAAGATATGTTGAATATTATAGAGCGCATGAGGGTAACCACTCTCCGGTGTATACTCCAAAACTCAAAACTTGTGATAATGATAAGTGTCCCTTTTCTCACTTAACAAAATAAACTTTTTACTTAGGGCTTCTTGGCCAATGGCCAGCTTTACAAGGCTTAGACCAAATGATAGACTTTATGACTCATCTTTTCATATAGAGACTCATCAAATATCTGATTGAGATCAGGCTTTCTCATGATTACAACGCTTCTCGAAAAAATAATGATGGTGTCGATTAGGAGGGGGCCTGCCTGGTTTTAATGCCAACATTCCCCCTATCCTATTCTTTGCACACCCTCATGAAAACTCTGTCTTGGTCTGTATTTTGATTGCCTTCATGCTATCCTTGCTTTTGGCTTTGGAAGCTGCTCTTTGTCATTGTGAATGTGGGAATTCTTGGTAATCTAGGGTACGCTTCTCCAATGTTCGGGTCAGGAGCTTGAAATTTTCACTCCTTGCTTTGATTTCCACCTTGGTTGCTACTTCTCTGAAAGAATTTTTCATTAATGTGCTTTGATAGGCTACATGGCGGGCATACATATTTTTGGTTCATGGGATTGAAAATTGTAGAGTTGATCTTGAAGAGTCCTGTCATGAATGCCTCCTTGAGTGCATGCATGTATTGAGAGGGCAGAAACATGACTCAAGCATACATCCCCATGATCATGTTGCGGCTTGGAATCTTTGTATCCAGGTTCCAGCACAAGCCTCTGGAGCCTTCTAGGAACACTTGCCATAGGTGTTTCACTGATTTGATGTTTTCAAACGTTGTGATGCAGGTTGTGAGCATTCTTGAAATCTTCATGAGCACCTGACATGTCAAATTTGGGACCTCTCTCATCTGGGTGATGACCCCTTGTAAGGTGTTCAACATGTAATTTTTTGAGGGTGGGAAGTTGTTTGCCAACTTTGTGAGGACAGGATAATTCAACACTATAGGTCGTTTCCTTTGCCATGTGTAGAAGCTATCCCAGGATCACCATCTATTGATTGGTGGCGGACAAAAATTAGGATCGATCCTGAGATGATGTGGGACATTTTTTTAATAATTCTAATTATGCGATCGCTTTTCAAACCACGTCCTTTGCCAAAGGGATGGTTTTCAAGAATAGCTAGTACATGATCACTTGTGATAGGTACTTCTCTGTAATCTTCTTTATGATTTTGCTTGAGTGAGGATAACAACTTTTTCTTCCACAGTAGAAGAGCTTATTGCTTCATCAATGGAAGAGAAATCATTTCATGGCCATAAGTTTTGACTATTTCAATTGGTGTAATCATCAGAAGTTCTATTGATTTCAACACTTTAAGCTCATATTGCATGTATCTCGATGTAACGGGTCTTGCACTTATAAAATCCATCTGTGTATCTCATCCCATGCATCAATCTTGTCTTATGGGGATTCAAATTCATGTAACCCGCCCTCTGTACAAGTGCTTGGTAGATTTACCAGAGAAAGGTCCATGCTTGTGTGCTCTTTCTCTATTGTAGGTGGTGGAATAGTCGCTACTATTGTCTGAGCTTGGATGGCACTGATGACCATATCCTTCTTTTACAGTTCTATGGAATGTGCTACTATCTAGGTGGAAAAATCTTCTCGTGCTTTGGCTAATTTCTCCTCTTGAAGCTGCCTTGATTTCTTTGTCTTTTTGGCTTTCAATGGACCAATGTCTTGCAGTCAAGATTTGACGATCATACCTTTGTTGGACCAGTTCTTCTCTGAGTGTTTTCATCTTTTGCAAGGTTGATGCCGAAGCTGATGAAGTAGAAACGGGGTTGGTGTGTCTTGCATTGACAAAAGTGTAGGTGTGAGATTTGTCTTAGAATCCTAGAGTATGAGTCAAGGAGAGAAAATGTGGAATTATCCCACATGCAGTGGTGCAAGGCTGTAGAGCTATTTCATGCACTACAAGATGTCGCGCAGAAATCGGCGTAGGTACAGACAAAATAAAGTTACTTTTTAAACTAAAAAGCGTTGAAATAGGTCTCGGAAGGGATGCCGATATCATAGTGTCGGTATGACCATCGGTACAGCTTATGTCAGAATAAACCTTTAAATACGTGTCGAAAAAGACTACAAAAATATAAACACCGATATTTTTGTAGTATATTCCGATGCTCATACCGTTGCTTCTACCGACGCTTATACCGTTGCCTGTACCGATGACCAAACCTGCAAATTTTTTTTGGGCAGAGAGGGTTGGGAACTAATGCTGCATGTACTGCAGCAAAAGAAAACAACCCTCTCCACCCAAAGGAAGAGTGCACAAGCAACCGCACTCCACCTACAAGCTGACGCTAAAGAGCGAGTGTATGGCAACTAGCAAAATTGTAAGAATAACATAACCTGTTAACATAATTAAAACATGAGTCGAAAACTATAAAACCATAAACATAACCTGTTTGCCATACCATAACCATTACCATAACTTGCTTGTCATACCATAACGATAACAACCATACCATAACCATAACCATAACCATAACCATAACCATAACCATAACCATAACCATAACCATAACCATAACCATAACCATAACCATAACCATCACATGATTGCTATACCATCATAGCAAAACCATAACCATCACCTGATTGCCATACCATCATTGCACAACCATAACCATAACCATAACCATAACCATAACCATAACCATAACGATCAAATGATTGTCATACCATCATAGCAAAGCCATAATCTTAAGTTGACTATCAAACCTTAACCATAACATCTGTGCCATACCATAAACATAAGCACTACAAAATTGTACATATGCAAACAATCACTAAGTGAGAAGATCCTCATGGTAATGCCTCCCAATCAACGTCCTCTTCCTCCTCCTGCAGCTAGGTCAAAAGGGCCACAAGTCCATGATTGTACCCATACTTCTCCTCTTGGCGTGTCGGAAGGCGCTTCACGACAACTTCCTACTTATGGTTTAATCATTAGATAAATCTTTAAATAAAAATATATATTATCAATAATTTAAAGCATACGTATAATAATTACAAACTCATGTTGAAGCGTATCGTAGCCTCCACTCCCAAGATGTGACGCTCTAGCAGACTCCAAACGTGCTTTGGCTGCATCTCTCTACTGCTGCTGAAATCTATCAGGATTGTCTTGTCTCTCGTGAAATACCCGTCCACTCTTCTGCGTCCAACCATGCCGGCTTGGGACTGCCGTCATTGTACCTGTCTCTCGCCTTTGACTGACAGTGTGACATTGTGGACTTTGCCACACTCAAAATCCTGTTGTTCGAGACTTGATCGTACCCCTCTGTCGGCCTGTACTCTCTCTGAATGACATTGATGATGTAATTCTTTCTCTCAAGATCGAGGTTATCCCAAATCTCCATCATAGAGTTACCAAAATAAATCGTACAAAGCTGTTGAATCCTCTGTCGCATGGCCTTTCCAACCCTATCTGCCACAACAGCCCCATCCCTGCTCTTGTACACCGTGCTAGGATCATGCTCGTGTGATTCCCAAGGTGTACGTGGTGTGCCCATTGATAAAATATCTACTGAAGAGAGTGGTGGACGCTCTCTCGATGGTGTGGACGCATCGATAGATCCACTACCATAGCAACCACTACCTCCAGAACGACGCCTACCTCGTCTCGAGGATGAACCACCCGTCGGTGTAGGGGGCACACAAGTCCTAGGCATAGGGGGCACACTAGACTAAGGTGTGGGGCCGCTCGGTGTAGGGACCACACTAGTCTTGGGCGTAGGGTCGGCCGTAGTAGGTCTAGAGGGACCTGCACCCCAAAGGTGTTGTGCCATCGCGATCTGCTCTAGCGTGAACTGAGACAAAAACGAGCCCATCTGCTCGAGTGGCATGTCGAGTGACAATCATACACAAACAACACCCACAAAATACGTTAGTTTCCATAAGAAATGCTTAATCAATACAAATAACAAATCAACAAAACTGCTACACAAATGACGACATCTAAAGTGTATTGTAGACTAATAAAAAGAGCTTTACAAAAGGTTTCCTAGAAAAAGTCATTAGTTAATCTCTCATCCTCTATGAGATTTGATGCACCAAAGATGTCTATCTCAATCTGTACTTCTGCATCTTTGTCATCGAACTCTACTTCTTTGTCGCTCTCCGCATCAGCTTCACTATTTGACACCTCATCTCTAGGTTCAGACAATTGCTCAATGCTGACATCCACCTCAAAATCTAAGCTTAAAGTTGGAGTCGGTCCTACGCTTTGTTCATGAATCACCTCTTTGAACTCAAAATCCAATCCTTCACACACTTGCTTGCTACATGGAGCAACTTGAATGACATAGAGCCAACAGGGTTTAGACAGATCATTCTCATCATTTCTGTCCATAGTGGATCGTGTATGAACACAACTTGTTCACAATGTTGCGAAGTACGAATGTATCCTGCACCCGCCTAGAGTTCACTTGAATCAATCCACTCTTGTTTTTACGCACATAGGGCCGCTAGTAATAACTTTGAACCACTTGACATCAAAGATAAACATATCAAACTTTCTAAAGCTAATCTTCAAGATGTCTTGGATGATGTAGCCAAAGTATTCAAGCTGGCTAGTCTCTGTATTCTCATCCCTGGCACTACTCCTACTTTCTTGGACGAAGCTTGCCCTAACACCAATGTTGAAAGTGACCCTTTGTTCGTCGATCCATTTCACTCTGAAGTGCTTCCCATGAGACCACAAAGCTCCATATTTGTGATACTGCAACCACAAAATTGAAATAGACTAAAAGTTATCAAAGAAAACTAATCCTCATGTCGAGCTCAAAAAGGAAGTTTTGAAATAACATGCCAATCGCAACCCCTTGACATCTCCTCTTCCTCTTCAGTAATCAACACTCCATTCCTCTTTGCCTCTGAGAGTGTCGCATCTAACCACCACCCAATTGGAAAGTCAGGCAATTTTTGAAGATGATTTGGAAAAGGAAGGTTTCTAGTTGCACGGTTGCACTTGAACTGAATGCGATCTGTCAAACGTTGTTGCTTTTCCCCTTCGTACCTCTCTAGCCACTTTTGCATGATGTCTTAGTTGAGAATGCAAAATCTCATAACCTTTTCTCGCATTGTGATGTCCATCTTCCTAACGATGCCTTGTCCCTGTGGCTCGTCCCTTGTCACCTTGACATTGACCTCAGTAGTCCACATTCAGGGCATCTCTGGATCAATTGAGACCAAAAATTCACTGATGAGGACAAGAGACTCTTGTACAAGCCATCCTTCGGCCATGCTACCCTTGGGGCGAGCCCTTTGACGAACAAACCCCTTTAAAGTCTTCATAAATATCTCCAAGAAGAACATCCACCTGATACGGACCACCCCAGCAACAACTGCAACTTCATCGACCACATGCACAAGTACATGCATTTGGATGGTAAGAGTTTTTGTTGGAGAGTACTTCTCCACCATGCACACTGCTTCAATAGCATTTAAGCGTGCTGCATCGATGTTGTCTTCTCTTATCTCTTTTGAACTGATCCGGCGTACCAACTCACTGATTTTGTAGATTGTTCTTCTAATTTCATCTGTCAAACAACCCTTTATGGCAATTGGTAATATGAACTGTAAAAATTTGTGCCAATCGTGGGACTTAAGACCACTGAGATTGTCATCTCTTGTAAAAGTCATTTTCAAACATCGCATGCAACCTATGGGAGTCTTGAATGAAGATATAATCTTCTTCACTTGTTGCTCTTCTGTGCGACTCAGAACCCATGGAACTTTTGGTGTAGACCACTTTCCATTGGGTTTAAGTCGAGGCCACATCTTTAGCATTCGACCCACAACCTGAAGGTCATCTCTCTCGGCCTTGCTCTCCCTTTTTCCAATGATGGTCTTCCAGATGATCTCCCCCACATTCTTGAAGATGTGTGTTGGGTCGAGCAAATGATTAATCAGCAGGTTACTCCAGTACGGGAGATCATGTTTTCATTCCAGGTAGCATCCAATCTCCCCTCTCCAACCACATGTTTTTCCAATCGCTCGCTTTCAGTGGATGCATGTCATGTTTGCATATGTTTGGTCCATGTAGCTCATGTCCTTTAGGCAAAAATCTACCATGCTCCTCGTAAACTGTATTGCTCAAATGCTCCAAGCGGCGGAAGCCAAGTCGAGGACCACATTTTGGACATGCATGATTTCTCGAGTAACTCAAGCCTGAAATATCACAAAATTAAAATATAAAAGCATTGACATAGCCATGATTCACATGTGTGAGTGGGTTTTAAAGGCACTTACCTGAGCACTCACCGAAGCCTGGCCAATCGTGCATGGTCCACATGAGAATGCCTTGCACATGTACATTTCATCATCCGATTGGTTGGGACATATCAACCACATCGATTCCTGTCCACAAGATTTGGAGCTCTTCTATAAGTGGTGCCAGATAGACGTCCATGTTCTTTGCTTTGTACTTTCCTGGGATGATCAATCACAACAACATATGGCCCTTCTTGATAGCGAGCCATGGTGGAAGATTATAATTAACCAGACAAATAGGCCATGTGCTCCATGACGAACTCAGTAATCCGAATCGGTTTACTCCGTCCATTGCCAGACCAAAGCGGATACATCGAGGCTCGTTCTTAAATGCTGGCCAACTTTCCTCTATGTGCTTCCATGCATGAGAGTCAGCAGGTACCCGCAGAACATTATCTGTCGATCTAGTATTTGTGTGCCATGTCATCAAAGTGCACCTGAACATGCTCTTTATTCTTGGAATGATAGGAAAGTGTCGAAGGACCTTTGCAGGATAAATTTCCCTTGTGTGTCCTCCCTATACCTATTTGATCCACAATTGGGACACTGTTCCAGGTTTGCATACTCATTGCAAAAACATATACAATCATTAGGACATGCATGTATTTTCTATTAATCCAAGCCCAAATTAGTAAGAAGCTTTTTAGCGGCTGGACGGGTAGGGGGCATGTGATTCCCTTTTGGCAAGATTTGCTCATTCAGCAACCTGACGTTACATGAACAAGTCAGCCCTTTGATCACTTTATATGAACTGTAATTTTCAATTTACCATGCTTAGGATAAAATACGTTTACCTGAAAATGTCTGTGAGATTGAGGTGTCAGACCAACCGTAGACAGACTGCAAATTAAGCATATCCAACACGGTATGGAGAACTAAGATTTTTGCACTAGTGTAGAGCGGCATGCGTGCAAGACTTTGCATCATCTCATCCTCTTCATTGTTGCTATCATGTCATCGATATGAACGGGATGGCTGAGGTTGGTCCACAGTACTATGTTCAATGTTGTCACCTTCTATGTTGGAATCCATGTCAAAGAACGTGTCCAACATCTGCTCCATCTCTACTTCTTGAAATGCCACTTCAGGTATTAGTTGGGAGGACTCAGTCGTCGATGGCTGCTCATTTGAAAATCATCTTTTTTGGGATGAAGTTGGAGCAATATCTACTTGTGAACTTTGACCTTCAATCTCTAGACCATGAGATTGATAACGTAGGTCTTGTACTTGCTCTATCGGAAAGAGACCATGATTGCGTATTTGTTGGTCACATATTTTTCATTTTTGAAAGATCTGATGCTTGGAATGCGCACAAGGACACGCCATCCTATCATCCATATTTTATCTACCAATGATGCAACAAACAATTAAAACACTCTAGTTGTTATAACTACACACTACTAAGTACATGACAATCTTTAACAACCTCACATTTTCTAGCCAGGCCCGATCCCCACACACCTCGGTCTAGAGGTGCACGGAGATTAGGACCATAGGGTAATAATCTCGCCTTTATTGGTCAATGACTATATATTAAAGTTCTTGAAGTCTGTGTGCACTTTTGAAGTCTGATTGCGTTTTTTCAACTATTTTTGGCTAGCTCTAACAACCTCACATTCTCTAGCCAGGCCCGATCCCTGCACACCTCGGTCTAGAGGTGCATGGAGATTAGGACCATAGGATAATAATCTCGTCTTTATTGGTGAATGAATATATATTAAGATTCTTGAAGTCTGTGTGCACTTTTGAAGTCCGATTGCGTTTTTTCTACTATTAATTTGACACTAACTCTAACCTAACCTATAATCTAACCTAACCTATAACATAAACCTAACCTAAATTAATGTAACTTAACTTATAACCTAAACCTAACCTAACCAAAGTCTGTTTGCATTTTTAGAAGTACATGAGTCATCTTCGAAGTCCGATTACGTTTTTTCTACTATTAATTTGATGCTAGCTCTAACCTAACCTAACCTAAAATCTATACCTAACCTAACTTAATGTAATCTAACTTATAACCTAAACCTAACCTATAACCTAACCTAACCAAAGTTCGTTTGTGCTTTTAGAAGTACACAAGTCATCTTCAAAGTCCGTTTGTATTTTTTTGACTATTATGCTGTTGAGAGATCTAACCTAACCTATAATCTCACCTAACCTATAACCTAAACCTAACCTAACATAAAAACAACACAATGGTGAAGCGTTTAGCAACACAACAAGCCATACAACTTTCCCACAATGCATATGCAATGTGGGCAAGCTCTATGGCTTGCCAATTTGGCAAATGGCTCACCATTGTGTTGTTTTTAGAATTGCGAAGGGATTTTATGGTTTGAAAATCGCTCGCAGACATATAGACAACACAATGGCGAGACGTTGGAAATATGGCAAGCCATAGAGCTTGCCCACAATGCATATGCCTTGTGGGAAAGCTTTATGGCTTGCCGTATTGCAAAACAGATCGCCATTGTGTTGTTTTTAGGGGCACGAGGCAATTTTAGAGCTTGAAAATCGCTCACAAATATATAGACAACACAATGGCCAGCCGTTGTCAATACGGCAAGCCATAGAGCTTGCCCACAATGCATATGCATTGTGGACAATCTCTATGGCTTTCCGTTTTGCCAAACCGATCTCCATTGTGTTGTTTTTAGGGCTGCTTAGCTATTTTAGGGCTTGAAAATCGCTTGCGGTCTTAAAAACAACACAATGGCAAGCCTTTTAGCAATACGGAAAGCCATAGAGATTTCCCTCAATGCATATGCCTTGTGGGTAAGCTTTATGGCTTGCCGTATTGCCAAACGGATCGCCATTGTGTTGTTTTTCATGGCAAGCCGTTTGGCAATATGGCAAGCCATAAAGCTTGCCCACAATGCATATGCATTGTAAGCAAGATCTATGGCTTGCTATATTGCCAAAAGGCTTGCCATTGTGTTGTTTTTAGCTATTTGACAATTTGAAAACCGCTTGCAGACATATAGAAAACACAATGGCGAGCCATTTGACAATACGTCAATCCATAGAGCTTGTCCACGATGCATATGCATTGTGGGCAAGCTCTATGGATTTATGTATTGCCAAACGGCTCGCCATGGTGTTATTTTAAGGTCCGCTTAGCTATTTTAGGACTTGAAAACTGCTCGTGGACATATAAACAACACAATGACGAGCCGTTGGCAATATGCAAAGCCATAGAGCTTGCCCACAATGCATATGTGTTGCGGGTAAGCTTTATGGCTTTCCGTATTGACGAACGGATCGCCATTGTGTGTTTTCAATATGCGTTGTGGGTAAGCTCTATGGCTTGCCGTATTGTCGAACGTAGCTTAACCTAATGTGCGCATATGTAGCACATGTCAATGCAAGAAACTTTCCGATACACTGTGTGCGAGCCAGAAATGGCTCCAAGCACACAACAAGCCTAAACTAGTAAGCTCAAAGATGGCGATGGTGTGTCACTCATCGCTCTACGCTTGCTGTGTGGAGGATTCCTCACCACGAAGAAGAGGGAGACGCCACTATGCCACACTCAACCACTTCGTCGCCATCGTGCCACCGCAATGCTCGATCGCACACACACTGTCTCTCTCTCTCATGCATACACACCCACACACAAGGAGATGAAGAAGAAGAAGATGGAGATGGAGCAAGAGCACTCTTCAATTGCACAAATAAGAGAATGAATGAATTTTAGGTTTAGTTGACTTTATATGAGCTTGCTCCATTCACACTTGGGTACCCATGCTTAGCCAAATAATCCCTTGAATGTTCCAGTTAGAGTGCGCCTCTCATCGGCGATCACTCTTACCCTCTTCCTATTTGACTGCCAAGCCCGATACCTGACTCTACCAAATAAATAATTCAGCGTCCATCGTAGGTGATAGGAATGTGTGTGAGGGTTAACATGTCCCCCTTCCTGATGTAGATTCCGTCCTCGGAAGCTATTGAGTTGAAGCTCGTTCGTCGAGGTGGAAGAGCATTTGCGATGAATGTCCTTAGCCTTCTTCAGTCACTGCAAAATCAAACAACATTGGCACAATAATTGCATTTTCATATACAATTAAAAGGCATATGCAGTTGTAGGAAAACAATTTGATAGGTAACAGAATTTTAAACCATTTGTCAGCAAAATAAACATTAAATTGCAATATAATCAAATGCATAAACATATGTAAAGGTAAAAATTAAACAAGTCTAGGATTGCTAATTTAGCGGTCAAAAGGCACTAGAGATCGACTATTAATACCATGGGTAAGCTTCTTAATTTTCTCTGGTCAATTAAGTTGTTTAATCGCGAGAGACAAGTATTTCATGTTCGAGGGCTGACTAGAGGCTATACCTAGAAGACCTTGTAGTTAAGCTACGATAAAAGAAATTTCTCATGAAATCATCGCCTGACTGATTATCTTTTCTTTGACCCCCCAAAGTATTTTCACATTGATTCAATTTTGATGTGTGTGCTCATTTTGTATGCATTGGTTTTTTGATTTTCAGGGAAAAGCGTCCACATTGGGACCTCTAGGGCTCTAGTACCATAGGCAATACATGTGAGTGGAGTACCAAATCAAGCTGAGGTTTCTCTTCCAGCTTAAGATTTTACATTGTGGCACTTTTATTTTTTGCTTTTTTGTTTTCAGCATTTTAATTTTGTAACTTTGGGGGTCATATAACACTATTACCCTCCCCAGGCTCATCACACTAGTAAACTCCCTTTACAATACTTAAGCTAAAGTTCAATAGGAACTAAGCCCACTAGAAAGCCCTAGTACATTTCACACAATGCTACCTAAATCGGATTAAGAACCTAAGTAACCATTGATTATTAGGAAGGCATTCCCCATGGTATTAAGAGAAGATCATTAACACCTAGCTTAGTCGAAATGCTTGATTTTTAAACATAGACAAGTGATTATGACAAAAAAATTACATTGAATTTAATGTTTGGTACTAAGAAAATGTGTTGAATATTATGCTACCAATCACAATTAAAGTAGACAAACATGGATGCAAAAAGATAAGGGGCAATGCTAATGGACAAGAAACACCTGTTTGCATTGATAATCACACTTGATTTGAAAAGTGGATGAGAGAAATATCCCATGAAGGTCCAAATCCTAACAACAGCAACATGTTCCTGTACACACTAAGAAACACAAAGAATACTTCTAGGAGGCACATCAGTGGAAAAAGGTACCAACACTTATTGAACACAACAAAAAAACATAAGGAACCCTAACCTAATTATTTGCACTCCCCCTAGAGAGTCAAGGGAATAGGATATTGTAGAGATTTGGGGGAAAACCTAAGGCTAAACCCCTATCCTCGTCGTCGAGATAAACAAATTCATCGTCCATGAGACCATATATCCCATCCATGTAGTCATGTAAATCTTCTTCTTCATCATAGGTACCCATGTTTACTAAGAAGGTCACTAGATGCCTATAGTCATCTTGGTCAAAAGGGTAGGCTTGTGCAATGGGAGAAATGATCTCTAATAAGTATGGGTCACTCGTGGTCAAGACACATATCAGCCATTCTAACTCCTCAAAATTCCTCTCACATGCTAGCGTACCTACCAAATCCCATTCACATGCAAGCACCGGAAAGACCATGTGAAACATTTGTGAAAAGTAACGAGGGTACCTCTCACCCAAGGCAGGAGTGGATGACTATATCGTACTAGCCATATCTGTATACGCAAATTGATGATGGTTAGAGTGCAAATATTACAAGGGTCATGTTCTTGTGCATAATGTGTTTTTATGATTTTGTATTATGGCTCTTACTCTTTTACTTTTTTATCTTGTTTTTGTGAGTATAAGGCTTTATATATACATTCCCTAAGATTGGAGATTAACAGGTCAGGGAGGAAGGTTGAGAGGGAAGCAAGTGAATGATGGATGTCAGCAAACACTCCCCCCTTCCTTGGGTAGATCATACCTTTTGGAATGATGTCGTCACCTTTTGAAACCAATTGTTCCAAGTTGTTATGGGTGAAGGCTTTAACCAATAGTTTTCGATCGCCCTATGCATTTCATCTAGTTGCAAGGGTGGTAAGGTACTCTCCCATGATTTTATTTGCAACATTGTTGTAGAAGGTAGTAGTGAATTTTCTTCACTGCATAATCATACCTAAACCTTCTCGCTCTCTAGTGGTGTAGTTTCTCTTGGCATCATTCAATTGACGACTTGCAAAGCTAATGGGGTAGTCCAGTTTATGTTCTCCTGGTTGAGCTAGAACACACCCAATAGCAAAGTTTAATGCATCATTATGCACATGAAAAATTACATTCCAATTGGGCACTCGTAGAATAGGAGCGCTAGTCAAGGTCTTTTTCAATGAGTCACACTCCGTAGTCCATTGGAACTCAATAAGAAGTTTGTACAAAGGATGAGCTATCTCGGCAAAGTTTAAAATAAACCGTTTGTAACATGGCCCATGAACCTTTGAACTCCTTTATAGTTTGTAGGTGGTGGCAATTCAGCAATGGATTTAATTTTTCTCTCATCTGTGGAAATCCCATTTTTGGACACTATATGCCCTAAAATGACTCTATGTTTAACCCAAAATTGGCATGTGAAAGGGTTTAAGGAGATGTGATACAATCTACACTTCTTGAACACTTTTTGTAAGCATGATAGATGTTCTTTCCAAGAGGAATAAACACAAAGGTCATCTAAGAAAGCTTCACAAAACTCCCTCAAATATTCTCTAAAAGTAGTGTTTATTAATCTTTGAAAGGTAGCAGGGACATTGGTTAAGCCAAAAGCCATAACACAAAATGCGAACACTCCAAATTTGGTTATAAAGGCTGTTTTAGCTTGGTCTTCCAGTGCAATTGTGATTTGATTGTAGCCAGAGTACCCATCTAAAAAGCTATAAGCTTCCTTCCTTGCAACTCTTTCAAGCACATGTTCTAAATATGGCAAGGGGTAATGGTCCCTCCTAGTGGCGGCATTGACCTTCTTGAGATCCACGCACACTCTGAGTTTTCCATTCTTTTTTGGCACAATCACTATTGGAGACACCCATTTTGAGTGCTCAATAGGGTATATGAATCCGCATTCCACAAGCTTTTCAATCTCTTCTTGAACGATTTTTGCATATTTAGGATTCATTGGGTAGGGTCGTTGCTGAACTGGTTTAGCCATTCTATTCATGGGGATTGTGTGTTGCACCATGGAAGGTGGAATAAATTTCATATCATGATATGTCCATGCAAATATATCCCTAAATTCCTTGAGGAATTCTTTAAGTACACACTCCTCAGTCTCTGTTAAATCTTGGGCAATGAGACTCTTCCCCTGGGTCTGCTACCTCTATTTCCTTAACTATCACTGGACCGTCATAGACTCCATTGCTCCCATCGATAGGTTTTCTTTGAGCCTTTGTATACACAACCTTACATTCCTTTGTGGTATAGGATTTGGAATGTTCAGGTGCAGGTTGTAAGTTTGTGGGGTCTTGTTGTTCTGTGGACTGTGATTTCACTTTCGATTCCTTTTGTTGTTGAGCTAACTCTCAATTTTGTTGTCTCCTTATGGTACGGCTCAACTTTGGCTTCTCTGTAGCCTCTAATTGTGTGATGTCAATGGCTTGTGGACTACACCACATAACGCTTTGAAGGTATTCACCCCAGTTATCTACCAACTTCCGATGAGCATCACATGCCCCTATATAATTAAGCCATTCTGCAATAGATTTCTTTTCATTTATTCTAGCACGCATGTTTTCTCGATATCGTCACCTGTTATATCTCTTACTCTTCTTGTTTAATTCTCGATTATGGCCGATCTCTAGTGAAGAGTCACCAGATGAATCACTACTTGTGTCTTCTGCTCCCTTGGATAGATTATCATCTAGGTTACCACTGGGTCCTGAATGGTTTGTCCCCACATTTGCACTAAGATTTAACTCAGATTCTTCATCCTCAGAGTCAATTTCAATTAATGATTGTAACCCCAAATCATGTGGGCTATAGTCTTGTGAGACGCTACTGGTTCCAATGCCAGTCAAACCTTCATCTTGTAGGTTATCAGAAGCCATATGCATTGCTTCTAACATATTTAAGGGTACGAGTGGTGGCATTTCATCCCCCTCAGGTGTTACCCAGGTCATCCCCCTATTCCCCCAAGTGTCTATGGTTGCTTCTAGGTGGACCCAATCCACATTGTCCGACTCAGTCATCCCAGGTAGTACATCCATATAAGGAGAATCTTCCCCAACATCAGTGTCCGCTTTACACGTGTAACAATACTACAATGGGGCTAAGTGAATTGTGTTAGATCTATGATCAATTATAAACCTGTTTCCTAGGGGATGTGCTCGACCCGTCACAAGATCCACTCGAATGACAGAATCTTGGAACTGCAAGTAGACATGGTTTTTAGACCAGTCATGTACCATTTTTTCTTCCCTCATGAAAGGACGTCCTAAGATCATCTCCGATGCCATAGTGTGTTTGGAGAAATCCACAACAATAAAGGTAATCCCTATTTTATGTCCAAAGACCTTGATCTTGAGACCTTCTAGCATCCCAATAGGTTTAACAATACACCCATTGGCCATCTTCACTACTATGGTTGTGGTCGCAAGGTGAGGTCTTCCCATAGTTTCCCAGCAATTTTTAGTCACAATGCTAACCCCAGCGCCACCATCAAGGATTCTTTTCACAATTAATTCCTTAGTAGTGATTGGTATGGTCGCATTGGATTCATCACCCTCAAAGTATTGTCCCAACTTGTTAACATGTATTTCTATAACAAGGTTCTCATCTAGGTTGGGTTGTGGATCTAAGTGTTCCTCCTCTATTGGCATCTCCCCAGCTCCATTCATCTGTGCAAATTGTGGTAGCCCAAACTTTAGTTCTCAATTGAGGAAGTCTCGAAGAGCTGAGACTAGCTCAGGGTCTTTATATAGTTTGGACATGATGGTGGTTCTAACTTCTGAAGACATGAAATCCATCAATTTGGCAATGTTTAACGGTGCCTTTTGGACTTCAGTCCCTTGACGTGCGGAAGATGGGATCTCCATTTCTTTGATAGGATCAGGTAGTCCCTCTGTAAACATTCTTTTCATCAAGAAGTGAGTACGCCCACTTTCCCATGACTGTAATTCACTTTCTTCTTGGATGACACTAGGTATGGCTAAGGGTCTATGGACTTGGTGAGGTTGTTGTTGCGTAGGGAACACTCTATCTGTAATATGGATCTTCCTAGGTGCTGGTTCTAGATCCCTTTGCGTATCTTCTATCAAACTCCTTAATTGCTTGACTCGCTCAATCTCCTCTGTAGGGTTTGGATAAGTTCTTATCTCCTCTGTAGGCTCATGAAGATATTCCTTGTTGGTTTCTATCTTAGTGGTCGTTTTGGCCTCCATGGTTTCACCTGAATCAGAATCCTCTTCAGCGTCATTCATATATACGGGATCGCCACCAGTCCCTAAGTTGGTCTTTGAACTGGTGTCTGAATTCGTTGCTTTTTGTGATCTCTTTCTTTGTGTTTTCTTCTTTTTCGGAGATTGAGCAATTGATGCCGTGTCTCTTTCCTCAAGAATATAATTTTGTTTTTGGAGCATCGATCGTGTGAGTATGTTTACTGGTACCATAGGTGTACTTTGTGATGGCTCCTCGGTAACTTCAATCAAGTTTAATGGCGTGATCTTCGGTGCATTTGGATTATTTGGACATTGGGCAATCAAATGATCTATGCCACATCGATTACACATGAGTATCGGCATTGTAGACGTGCTCACTTGATTGGTTTGCATTAGTGTGGCATTCTTTTGTAGCCTAATAGGACACTCGGATACACGATGTGGACCTCCACACTCATAGCATTGAAGAGGTGGTCTCTAGCAGTGTAATTGATATTTTGGCCTCTTGTAGCAAGAGCAGCTACTTGATAGAGAGGTTTGACTTGTCCCCAATAGTACTCCATGTAGTTATGTGGACTTTCTTCAAGCACATTCATCCCATAGGCAATATTAGGATCTATATCTTCCTCACATCCTTCCAAACAAGCAATAAATGACTCACAACCCACTTGATTCACAGAAGTGATTCTCGGATGTGGTGGTTGCGATCCTAGCACTGGAGGTGATAAGGGTGTTGTTTGAAAGACATTTTGGGCCCTAGCGACCATGTGTTGTGTTGTTTGTTCAAGAGGTGGGGCCGGCATCAATGCAGGCACTCGAGGTGTGTCTGTCCATGCTAAGGTTGGTCTATTGGCCATTGTGCGCTTAAATACTATGCAATCCTTAGCTTGATGACCATACCTCCCAGATGCATTGTAGTTCCCATTGGATTTTACTCTAAAAGTAGGGCATTCACTGGTACTATGCGGTCCATAGCATACTGAGTACCATTGTTGCTCCCTTCTTGGATACATATGATTGTTTTGTAGAGCACGATTGTCTCTAAGACTCTCTTGAATAGCCTTGGTGAGATATGCTAAAGTCATCTCAGATATCTTTGGCTCCTTAGCAATAGGCTTTCGGGTCATTGGATGATGCCCTGATGCTTGTGAGCTAATAGATTTAGGCTCAAAAGACACTCTTTCTCCTTGAATCATTAAATTATCCTCCAATTGGATCGCATTGGTGGTGACTGCTTCCCAAGTGGTGATACCTCTAATGACTAGGCCATTGTAGATATCCTCATGTCGTAATCCCCTAATGAATCTATCAAGAAATTGATTATTATTGAAGCGCTTATTTGGATTACAACGAGAATTCAAATGCTTCAAGCGACTAATAAAGTCTCTCACCGACTCTCCTTCCTCTCGTTGGGCTTTCTGGAGCTGAGAGGCTACACCCCAAAGCACTCCCTCTCGTATGTATTCTTTCAAGAATAGACTCCTAAGAGTAGGGTAAATCGTTTTTTATTCCACCCTTAGGGTTCTATACCAATCCCCAGCCTTTCCTCTTAAGGTTAGGCTTAAAGCATTGCTCTTATGTAGGTAATTGTGTTCTCCTAGAGAATCACATATTTGTTCGATCACTTCGATATGCTTTCTCACATCCCCGTCTCCACTAAATTTTTGTGTGAGCTTGGCTATTTGTACTGCCTTACTTCTAGGCTCTCTATCAGGCGTGTTACACATATTCTCAGCAATAGATCGACCAATAGCTTGAGCAAATGTTGCCAAGTCACCTAAGTGAGCAGGCACCATGGGTGAAGGCGCTCTAGAGACTACATGTGGAGTAGGTATTGGCATTGGTATTGGCGTATGGGAAGCCCTTGGGTTTGTTGTGCCATGTGGTGGCCCAAAGTTCATATGTGTGGCCCTAGGCATAGCAGACGTCGGATGTGACATGCTAATGCTAGCCGGTATAGTCCCATGGAAATAAGAACTTGGGTGTTGTAGTTGTGGTGCATAGGTTGTTGAAAAAATGGGAGGGGTAGGGACTACATGAGTGCGATGATCCATAGGTGCATACAATTGGTACACACTTTTAGGTACTGTTGTAGGCATTGAGCTACCATGTAGTGGTGCTTTACTAACAAATGAGGTCCATGGCGTGTTTCTCGGCATGCCCATCATGGGGGTAGGCATGGTAGCCATGGTATCATCAAGGGAAAGATGAGCTAGACTTGGAAAGGTAAAGCTATCACTTGTGGGCTTAAATTGCACTGAGACCCCTGGAGAAACAACATATGGGGGATCCATCGGACTTACCGAGGGAGTATCCATTTGCGATAAGATCGGTTGTTTAGCCTTTCCTGTATCCAAGAATCTCATGAGACCCGTTGAAGGCATGTTGATCCCCTTGTTCTGTCTCTCTAACTCAATGACCCTATGGATGACCTCACAAACTCTTTTTTGTTGATCCTCCACGCTAGTAGCACCCATTGTGGATTGTAGGACATCTAACCAACCCACGTGATAGGTGTGACCTGTGTATAGATCGGTTAGAGTTTCCGTTTGTAGTTCGTACTCCCAGTTCTCATTTAAGAACGCTCCATCTAGGATTGAGGTGCTAGGGGTGTCCTTTGAACTAGATGCAATGTTGCTTTCTCGGGGTTGGCCCTTAGCGGTTGCTAAGTCGGGAGCACTCGATTGCTCTCCTAGCAAAGATATTGACAAAGGAGCTTTTGATTTTAACTCTCTTCGTTGCTCCGCCTTGCGTGAGCTCTCAATTTCCTTTTCCCTCGCTGCAAGGATATATTGCTCAACCTCTTGCACTTTGGCAAGGCTTCTACCGTCAGGTAATATAACCTCAAAGGGAAATAGTTCTGAAGAGTTAGGAGGTACATTGAATGAAGTATTCACGTGCAAATTCTCTAAGGGCATAGGGTCTACGTTGGTCATGAATGGAGAATTTACTTTCCCACCCCCTTCATTTACATCATTAACTCCATGTTCGGAGCGAGTGGCTCTACTAAAGGTTTCGCTCAAGCGGCTAAGCACGCTCGGCCCGGACCGTGGGCCCATGGCATGCATGTCTTGGCTTGAGCTATCGAGATTAGACATTGGGAAACCCTCCATGACATCGTAGTCAAAGGAAGAGTCACTAGCCGCTATGTTCGAGTCTTGGTTTGTACTACCTTGGGTCCCCGCCGAGGGCCGGGCGAATAACCTCGAAGGTTAACCGCTTACTTTTTTAGGCATCCATTTTCACTCATTTTTTTAATGGTTTTGAATGTTTTTTAATGATCGATTTTTTTTATTAACGTGTGTGATAGCTCAAAACAAGCGTATCACTTAGAGGGTTGTTGTGTGCTTTACAACACAATTTCTTGTCATCTGAAGTTCCGTTGGTCCTCAAAAAATTGATTTTTAGCTACGTGTGAGGCTAAAATACGTAGTTTCAAAGGGTGATTGATGCCTGAGCTTGAGCGTGACTTGGGCTTGGGTCTAGGCTTGGGTTTGGGAGATATTCTCGATCCCGGTCCGACCTTTAAATTTTTTTTTTATTTTTTTTTTTGGGGGGATAAGGTCGCCGCGGCCTGCACGAGAGCACACACACATTCTACCTACCTACTTACAACTAATACACCTACTGCTACACACTAACACACTTCATTAGCTCTCATAGATCTACTTCCTACTTACTGTACATTACATTACACAGAACTAACAACCTTAATACTAACACCTTACACAGAGAAAAGACAGTAACCTTTCAAAACTTCATTAACAAAAAAATACACATTAGTAACACAAAATCCTTCTTCTCAACACACACACCTTCCTTCCTTACCATTCCTACGATTGAAATTGCACCACAAAAGAAGCACAGAGTGCCATTCAAGCTTAGTGTATGGCATTCCCCAGCAACGGCGCCAAAAATTTGCGTGTATGTCGCACGTGTCAATGCAAGGAACTTGCCGATGCACTATGTGCGAGCCACAAATGGCTCCAAGCACACAACAAGCCTAAACTAGTAAGCTCAAAGATGACGATGGTGTGTCACTCACCGCTCTACGCTTGCTGTCGTGGAGGATTCCTCGCCGTGAAGAAGAGGGAGACGCCGCTACGCCGCGCTCAACTGCTTCGCCGCTGTCGTGCCGCCGCAATGCTTGATCGCACTCTCTCTCTCTCTCTCACGCATATACACACACGCAAGGAGATGAAGAAGAAGAAGGTGGAGATGGAGAAAGAGCACTCTTCAATTGCACAAATGAGAGAATGAGTGAATTTTAGGTTTAGTTGACTTTTATATGAGCTCGCCCCATTCACACTTGGACACCCATGCTTAGCCAACTAATCCCTTGAATGTTCCAGTTAGAGTACGCCTCTCATCGGTGATCACTCTTACCCTTTTCCTATTGGGCCAACAAGCCCGGTACCCGACTCTACCAATTAAATAATACAACGTCTGTCCCGCAGGTGAGAGGAATGTGCGTGAGGGTTAACACCTAACTTAACCTAATGTAACTTAGCCTAACCTAACCTAACCTAACCTAACATAGCTAAACCTAACGTAGATTAACTTAACCTAACCTAACCTAATATAACTTAACATAATGTAGCTTAACTTAATTTAACTTAACGTATAAGATAACCTAACCTAACCTAACGTATAACCTAACTTAACAACGTAGCTTAACTTAACGTAACCTAATGTATAAGATAACCTAACCTAACCTAATCTAACTTAACTTATAACCTAAACTTAACCTAAAACATAAAGCCCATCAATTGCATAATTTCAAAAGCGACATATGTCAATACAAAATTTCTTCAAAACAAGATTTTTTCATAAACCAAAACAATTTTTTTTCATAATGTAAAATGAAATTTCACATCACAAACCATATTTTCTTTTAAAGCATTCAAAGTTTAAAGCATGAAATTTTCTTTTCTTAATATACAAAGTAATTTAAATAAATTTAATATACATTTAAAGGTTCGAGCACTCAAATTCGTCTTATTTGAGCAATGAAAGTTGTTGTAAAAGTCCTGGAACCTATAAAAATGCACACACAAACACAAAGTTAAACCCTAAACCCTAAATCTACAAGTAAACATGAAAACAATCTCACCTTAGTGTTATGCGCTAACCCACAAGCAAGATTAGCACTTCCGACGGCTTGTTTTGCACTAGATCTCTGAGAGATGGGGAAGAAGAGAGCTTGAGAAAACGTGCAAGAACAAGAGAAATGCACAGAGAAAGCCCGCGGTTTTAATTTTTGTAGGTGCCATCGGTACAGATGTCAGCTTAGGCGTTGGAATAGGCATCGGAATGTCAATTCGCGCTATCGTTGGAATAGATGCCGGAATTAACGTCGAAAATTTGAAAATCAAATTTAAAAAAAAAAACTTAGCTCCCTCCATACATACACACACATATACCGATGCCAGCCAGTGACACCGATAATGTGGCACTGGAATTCAAGTGACCTCTTGTAGTGATGAATGAATAAACACAAGTCTATTTTGCATTACATCTCTCTTGCTTATGGTGAGCTTGTGATGGCTTAGAAAATACTCAAGATCGTGTTTATGAGTCTAAATTAATTGATCTTGGAACCTAATTCGCTTGAGTGATAATCTAACCAACACACACTCATTTGTGTGCACGATGTTTCTATTTCATCCACCCTAGCTAGCACGATCCCATTCCCATGAAGTGGCATCAAAGCTTTACGTTATTCTAGCAAGGTTTGTCGTTATGCATTAGTGTGTTATTGATTAGCATCTCCGTTAAATTGATTAGCATTTCTTAATTATCATTACGATCCATTGGTATTTACATAACTAGTTGCACGTCTCACTAATTAAATTATAATCAAGCTATGTGTAGGCATGTCCTTGGCACACCCAAGAGGCCACTACCTTTCATGGCTAGGTTGGCTTGATTAGGGAGAAGATTAGTATCCATTTTTGCATTTAATTTTTATGATGTTTGTGCTCATTTTCCGCCTACTTCATTGTAAAATTTCTCTAATTGGATCCACCATTGGCTATTGGAATATATGTGTGTGCAAAGCGCGTGGCGGGAGCAATCCGAGGATTGTCTACTCGCTTTAATCGGGTTCCGTATGAACATCTTATTGTTTGATTAAAGTTTGCAAAAATTAATGCATCTTTGTGCTTTGTAGAACAACAGCTCAAGGAAATTAAGTGCTTGTGTGTGTGTGCGTTACGTGGTGGGAGCCACATCTTGCACAAAACAAAGAAGTTCATTTTTCTTTTGGTCCAATCAATGCGCTTAATGTGCATGTGAGCAACTGACCCTCTCCTTGCTCTTGCATTGAAGGTTCCAGCACTACTTGGGCCATGCTATGTATGCTTTATCAAAACGCTTGCACTGCCCGTCAGTAGCTCATAATCCACTTTTGCGTCATTTGATGAAGACCTTAACCAAGCCCATGCCATTACGATAGGCTACAAATTGCAACTCACTAGATTTAGCAATCCATCTGTAGATATCGGGCATGCCCACCACTCCCCCTTCTTGCGTCACTGTACCTTTTTGCCAAGAACTGTTGACGAGCCTTGCATAGTGCTATTGGCCTCCACTGCCAACAGCCTAGATTGTGTGGATATTTTACTACCTACTGCCTCGCCCATGCCGACATATGCACACCTAGTTTGCTGTAGCAACCATGGCCTACTCGCCATTGAAGCCCGGATCCACTGCGCTTGTGCTACTCTGCTGAGGAGTATGATGTCCTAGAGCCTTGCACACACATTTCAAAAGCTAGCATGCACTCAATCGCCTGCCACGTCATCCATCACCTGCCCCAGAAGCGGCTTCATCATCATAGTGCATTCCCAAGATCACCATCCTGTCCCCCTCGACAGTAGATCTGCAAGTTGGCAGCCCCTTTTTTTTTGGCATTCAAAGATAAAATATCGAAACAATAACATCCTTTTTTACTAAAGCACTGTTCCCACTAATATTTGGGGGGGGGAGGGGGGCATGCTGCCATTGTCCCTGAATCAATTGTTGATCTTTCTCATAGGAGCCTTGCTGAGCTCAACTCACCAAAGCTCCAAGCTATATATATGGGTAAATTCCCACTAGCCAAAAAGAATCTTGGCTAAGCATTAAAGCAAAACACCACATCAAGCTTTGAGCTCTTATTCTTGTATGATTTCAAAGGGTCCTTTTTCACTGCACTTCAAGGATTTAGTGAAGAGGTGCTTCTTAGGAGAGAAGAGTGGCTTCACATTCGGCCAAAGAATTCTCTTTTGTAATATCCCTTGAAGTTTCAGTTGAATGAAGCACACTTTTGATATGTATGTCCAAAAGCACAATGAGCACGGGTTTAGACACTCCCTACACATTTTGTATATGGTAAGACCTACCTCTCACTCACTTGCATCAAACACATCCATGGAGCCCATAAACATGAAGTTTGAAGATCATGAAGACAAAGTATTAAAGGACAAAGACAAAGACCATGAAGCAGTTGAAGACAAAGCATTGAGGAAGATGAAGGTGCTCTTGGATTAGAGCGAAGCAGACATTTTTCAAGATTTTTCTCTTGGATAGAGAGTTGTTTTTTCTCTTGGATTGGAGTGCGACTCTTGGATTGGAGTGTTATATTGTTTGTCTCCTTGATTAGGGATGTATGTTTTCTGTGCTCCTAAATTGGAGTGTTGTTGTTCTTCATCAAGTTGTAGCCCAAAGGATGTTGTCTGTGCTCCTAAATTGGAGTGGTTTTTTTCTTCATCTGTGCTCTTAAATTGGAGTGTTGTTGTTCTTCATCAAGTTGTAGCCCAAAGTTCAAGGGGAGGATTCCTCTTGTATTGATATCCTTAGTGGATACCTTGTGTCATCCTTAGTGGATAAAGGACCTTCATTGTATTGTCCTAGTCTAAACCTCAAGGGGAGGATTGTAAGGTGCGAGCTTTGTCCAAAAAAACCTAGAGTATGAGTCAAGGAGAGAAAAGGTGAAATTATCCCACATCCAGTGGTGCAAGTACTTAAAGCTCATTTCATGAATGAATAAACACAAGTCTATTTTGCATTACATCTCCCTTGTTTATGGTGAGCTTGTGATGGCTTAGCAAATACTCAAGATCGTGTCAGTGATTCCAAGTTAATTGATCTTGGAACCTAATTCGCTTGAGTGATAATCTAGCCAACACACACTCACTTATGTGCACAATGTTTCTATTTCATCCACCCTAGCTAGCAAGATCCCATTCCCATGAAAAAATTGTGTGAGGGTGTTTTTGACCACGCCGTAAGATTCCACAAGATTTACATTCTTCTAGCATTCTCTTTCAAGTTCCTCTTCCAGCCGTTGTTGATCCATTTGTAGTTGGCTATTCACCTCGTTGAAATTTTGAGCTTCTTTGTAATAGTAGTCAAAATTTTGTTTTTCCTTGTCTAGCGTAGTCTAGTTGGCTTCGATTATATTTTCAAGTGTGTAAGCTCCCAGGTCATAAAAAATCACTCATTTTTTTGAAAGCCCTAGGGAAATTACTACTACAATGTGCAGCTTTGGCTCAATGTACCTTGGCGGTTTTTGGACCTTGAGATGTTGGGATATTAGTCATAGTGGAAACGCCGTCTCTGAGTATACCAAGTCCTTGTAAGTGAACTTGTGCCCTTGCTGCTTGCCGAATGCTTTGTCATTATCTATGGCTTTGGTCTTGAGCAACATGTTATGATTTCTAGGTGGTAAATGCAGTGCTTGGTTGATCATGTCGGAGGTGATCCAAACTTCACTGCTTCTCCATCTTTGTTTGTCAAAGTAGCCTTTCCATGTATTGAATTGAGGACATGAGCTCATGTGCTCTCTAAAAATTGGCCCCCCATGGCTGTAGTCTAAAGAAAGTTTCCATTTGTAGGTACCTACAATGAATTCATGTTGTTGATGCAACGTCCAAAGTTCCTTGGGAAATATGGTCGTCTTTACTTTTGTTCCATCCACGACTTTGAATCTCCCAATAAAGATATTGGCTGGTATCTTAGCTAGCTCCTCCTCTGATATGTGTGCTTTCTCATATGAAATCTCCATCACCTGGTAGGAGGGAGCTTCCATTGCTTCCTTGGCCATCTGCAAGGCATTTTGTGATCATACACTCTTGTAGTTAGATCCAAAATTTGGTAAAATGCAAGCTTGACCATAAAATGAAAAATGAGCATAACTTGATCAAAACAAGTCCAAACTTGACCAAACTTCACTAGTGCATCTAGGATGACTACAGGCACTAGGTCAGGTGGTTGCAGGTCAATTTTGACTCAGAGATCCATGGATTATTGGCTTGAAATTTACGCCAGTTTTTGGAAAAAAATTGGAAATTTTATGTGGCACTTTGACAAGGATTTTGAAGTTCAAACAATTTGAAACTCTAAGATTAGGTCTTCTTCGACATTTGGAGCATGAGAGTAGGGGTTTTGCTTGGAAAGCTTGCAGGGATCATGGATCGCAATCCATGTTCAACAACCATTTGAGGTGAAACTTGTGGAACCTACTCCTATAGCATATCATAACACACTGGTGAAGTTATTTTCCAGTTTGGATAGGTTTCTCACCCAGTTTCCCAAGTTATGAACCAGTTTGGTTTGACTTTGCCATATTTGGTTTTTGCTGGTAATTTTGATCTTTGATTATGATCAATTTGTTTGACATTTGGCTCTTCTGATGATTTGGAGTTGAAGAAGAACCCCAATCCCAGTTGTCTGCTGAATTCCATACCATTTGGAGTCTGTTTGAAACCTCCATGCTCTCTGGCAAGTTTGACTCATGTCTCATGAACTTTATGGCATTTCTTGGGTTACAACAAGTTCAAAAAATTCTTTTGATGCCAAAAATTTGCCCAAGACCACAAGTTCTGCATTTGAAACTTTGACTTTGCTAAACTTGACAATTGAAGCACTTGAAATGATCAAACACAAAAAAATTGACACATTTTTCAATTATCGACCACTGCACATAATCTGCATCCATTTCTTGACCAATCTACTTCAGGGGCACATGGATTGCAATCCATGTTTTCACACCATTTTGCACAAAACTTATGGGGTAGCTACCACGCATGTTCCCTAAGCTATTGGTGCAATGTTTTCTTGGATTTGGATCAAATTTTTCCATTGTGGGTCAAAATGGATAGTTGGAGACCGAAACTCCAATTTCACATAGTTTTTGGTGATTTCCCCATCCATTTTACTCCAAATTTGTAGGGAACATTCCCCAAGGCTAAGTCAAACTGTGTGTGCATTTTTCATTGTATCTTGGCATGTTGTGGGACATCGATCACGATCCATCAACATATCTTGAATATGATTGTTGGATCTTGTAGATGCTTTCAAAGGAAACATTTTACACCACCTATTTGACATGCTTGAAGCTCTTACTTTGTAAATTCGATGTTTGTTTTCAAAACTCGAATCCGACTTTCTTGGCTTTTTTAATTATTTTTTAAATCTTTATTAGGTTAAAAAAGGAAGAAAGTTACTGAAAAATCTTATTACTTGGCCAAAATTTTACCAAAATTATTCTTGACACTTGTATATACATACTCTCACTCTAGGCATCTTACTGGTCAAAATTTGTCAATATGGCTCAATTATATGCGTGATAAGAGAAAAATTCTACTAAAACTCTACAAAAAAAGCAAAACTTTAAGCAACAAAATAGGGGGTGTTAAAAAAGGGAGCTTTTCACTTAGAGCGTTTCAAAAAATTATAGAGCTTTTTGAAAATTTTATAGATCTTTTTGCACAGTCACTTGGTTCTAGCCAATTATAGTAAACCCCAACACATACAAAACCCATCAAGGATCTAAACATTTTAGAGAGAGAACATGAGAAATCATGAGAGAGAAATGCACATTCTATGATAAAGACATGATGAATTGATGAGAGAGAAAAAAATTCTAATAAAAACCTCAAAATCTCTCTACAAAATTGACTCCTAAAACATTCTTTAAAAGATAGGTTGGTGTCAAAATAACAACACTTGAAATGTTATGTGAGACACTTCCAAAATCCAAAGTCTGCTTTGGAAAAAAAGAAAACTGGAAGACATTTCTCTATCAATGGAGTGCACATTCCATTGTGAAATGTCCTATGCATTGATTCCATTTAAAGGCTGCATTAAGTGTGGCCGATTTAAAATAAAGGGGTGGTTTTTTAATCAATTGTGTATATATATACATAATATATATTGTGTGTTTACTGCGTGCAGGGAAACGGACGAGTGAGAGGAGAAGGTGCTAAGGAAGATGGAGGGGAGAGTGTGTGTGTGTGTATTGTGTGTGTGTGTAGGGTGTGTGTGAGAGAGAGATGGCTTCGGTTATGCAAACTGTGCCTACGGGCTACGAGCGCAGAGAGCAAGAGAGTGAGAGAGCGGGGGTGAGGTGGCGAGGGAGGGAGTGGGTGTGTGGGTTGTGGGAGAGAGAGAGGGACGGTCTCATGCGCCCTCGCGGGCTGGTCCAGGGGACGCGCAAGGGGAAGAGAGATAGGGGGGGGGTGGTAGGGTTGCTTTCGGCCGACACTAAGTGAGGAAGGGTGGGGGAGTTTAATGGAGTCAAGGATGGGATATGAGGGAAAGAAAGAGTTACATTATTATCATGCCCTTATGGGTTGTTCACACGTAGTGAGAGATAGAAGAGAGAGAAGGAAGGGGACAGAGGTAGTGAGAGAGGGGAAGAGATTGAGGGGGGTAGGCCGTGGCCTGCTGGTGGGAAGAAAACAAGGGGGAGGAGAGAGAGGCGTGTGTGAGGCAAAGAAAGGGGGGGAAATAAGAGAGAGAGTGTGTGGATCATAATGGAAGAGAGATATTTTGAAGAAAAAAATTGGCATCTGCCATTGTTTCCTTGGACCTCAGTTCTCTGGCCGGGCTAGAGAGCGGTGCGGATAACCCGACGTCATTAGACCTCTCCCTAAGGTTAGGGGCATTCACGCCTCTAACTCATCTTATTGATCATTGTCGTCGGAGGTGGCGATTGATTGTGTATCCTCATCAAGAGTGTCGATAGGTGGAGCCTGATCAAATCGAAGAAAATAAGGTTTGAGCTGCCAACCATTTACCCTGGTTTTATGAATTTTTCCATCAGCTTCCATAAGCTGGTAACTTCCATTGGCATACTTTTTCCTGATGATGAAAGGGACTTCCCATCGGAGTAGGAGCTTCTTATCTTTGCGTGTGTTGAAGCGATTGTCGTAGCGGAGCACCAACATACCTTTCTTTAATTATTTTTACCGAAGATGCTGGTTAAAGCTAAGCCGTTTGTGCTCTGCTTGTGCTGCATAATACTTTATTGCTTCTTCTCTGTCTAGCTATAGTCTTTCCAAGTCGATGATGTGATCTCTCAAATGCATGTTGGGCCATTGAAGTTGGCTTGCCATTACTCTGAGACTTTGCAGTTGCACTTCAATGGGCAAGATTGCTTTCTTACCAAATACCAAATGATACCCCATGGATGTACGGAATGAGGTTCTGTAGGCCCACAAAGCTGGTAGTAGGTACTTATCTCAGTCTCCAAGATGATTGTTTACCTGCTTGGTAATAATTTTAAAAACCATTCCATTCACCTTTTCAACTAGGCCATTACATTGAGGGTAATATGGTGAAGAGTGCCTCCTTGTAATGCCAAGTTTTTGCATTAATTCTCCTACCAAGTCTGTTGTGAAACCTGGCTCTCTATTAGAGATAATCTCTAATGGTGTGCCAAACCTACAACATATGTGCTCGTAGATAAACTTAGCTAACTCTACCGTTGTGATTCTAGTAGTGCCTGTAGCTTCCGCCCATCTAGTCATATAGTCGACTCTCATGATGATGTAGAATTTCCCTGAGTTGGCTCTAGGCAATGGTCCTATGGCATCGATACCCCATTTTTCAAATGGTCCATATGAAAGGATAGGTGTCTGTGGTTCAGGCATGTGTGACCTAGTGCCGGCCTTTTGACACAACTTACACGTCTTGCACCAGAGGTGTACATCACGGTTGAGGCTAGACCATACAAAGACAGCCTGCAAGATTTTCCTACTTGTTATGTCTAGGGCAAACAAACCACCACAAACCCCAGCATGACAACTGGCAATTACTCTCGTGATTTCATTAGAGAGAGGGACCTTCCTAAGTATTTGTTCCTTACCCTTATAGTACAAACCGTCATTGATGAGCCGATACCTTGTGGCCTTCTATGTCAGCCATTGCTTCCGTCCCTTCGTTAAATCCAATGGGCATTCCCCTGTTTCCAAAAAATACATGATGTTAGGTAAGGCATCACTACCTTGAAATAGAGGGAGCTTTAGCTTTATAGCCCCAACCACCACTTCCTACAGTCTTTCACTTGCTAGGGCATTTGCTTCATGGTTTTGAGTCCTTGGGATATGGTGTATTTGAACTTCTTCAAACTTACCCAACAAGGTTTTTACACAGCTTAAGTGAGTCCTCAAGCTAGGATTCTTGCATGTCCATACTCCATTTACTTGCCTTACCAAAAGTAGAGCATCCCCAAATACATTAAGGTGCTTTACCCCTTGCGAGACACACCATTGTAAACCCTTGGTTAGTGCTGCATACTCAGCTTCATTGCTAGAATGTTAATCTAACAAATGGCCAAGTAAAAATACCTTGATACCTTTGTCATCAAAGACCACTATGCCTGAAACTGCTCCATCAAAGTAGAGAGACTGTGCTCCTTCTACCATCGGTGGTACTGGAAGTAATCAAATTTCTTCCCCTTTAGATTGATTTACCTTTCTCTCAAAGCCTTTGTAGGTCATGAGTCCCCCCAAGCTTTCCCTTGTCGTGCTTTCTACCTGTATCGTGTAGTCAAATTCTTGCAGACGAACTAGCCATTTAGTAATCCTAGCAAAAACATCCATGTGTTGTACAACATAGGGAAACATCTCATCCATGGTTGGAATCACAAATTGCTTAGGCAGCAAATATGACCTAAACTTTGTAGTTGCAAATCTAAGAGCTAGGACTAGGTGTTCCACATGGATGAAACCTTTCTCTACTACTGTCATCATTCGACTAGAGAAGTAAATTGGCCTCATGAAAGATGTTGTTGTATCCTTTTGGAGTAGCACAGCCCCCAATGAGTCATCACCCACACTTGAGGTGACATAGAATTTTTCATCCCACTTAGGTGGTGAGATAGTTGGCAGGGTGGCTAAGACCTCCTTTACCTTGTTGTAGTGATGTTCTCTTTCCTCGTCCCAGGTGAAAGTTGATTTTTGAGTGAGTTGTTATAGTGGGAGAACCAATTGTGATAGTAGATGTATGAATCTACTCAAGTACCTCACCTATTGTAAAAAGGAGACCAGTTGACGTGCAGTTGTTGGTGAAGGTAGGGCTATGAGTGCGGACACCTTACTTGGATCGGCGTTGATACCTTTTGCTGAAATTTCATGTCCTAATAGAATGACTTTACTTTCCCCAATGTGGCATTTGTCCACATTTAATTGCCCACCTAGGCTTTACAACCTTGCCAACTCACAGTTACCTTTTCTAAGTGTGAAATGCAAGAGCTATATATATACAAAAATCATCAATGAATATTCTTATGGATATTCCAAACAATGGTTGAAAGACATATGTGACATATCTTTGGAATGTGGCAGGTGCATTTGTTAGACCAAATGGCATAACTCTATATGCAAAACAACCCCATGGAGTGATGAAAGTTTTTTTTAGCTAATCTTCCAACGCTATGCATATTTGAAAATATCCAGAATAACCATCACACACGGTGTAGCATTCAAAACCCTCCACTTCATTCAAAATTTCATCCAAGAAGGGAGAGGATAGTGGTCTCGCTTTGTAGTGCATTTAGTGGTTTGTAGTCAACACAAACCCTCCACTTACCATTTTTTTTAGGCATCACTAGTACTGGTGACGCCCACTCTGAGTTTTCTAAGGATAGATGAACCCTACTTCCAGCAGCTTCCTTGCCTCGTCCAGGAGTGCCTTTTCTTGTATGACCCCCAGTCGTCGTAGCTTTCGCACAACTGGTTTTACCCCTTCCTTCAGCTTAATATGGTGTTCCACTACTGTAATACCTGTGATTCTTTCATAGTTGTCAATGAAAGGCTAGAAAATCCCATCAACATTTGCAAAAAACTATCTTTCTCCTCAAATGTTAATTCCGTGGATAACATACCCTTCAACCTACTTTCTCCTAGGCCAGGTGGTTTTCTCCCCTTTTCATTGCGTTGCCCTTCTAGTGACGGATCACCACTTGTGCTTACCCTCTGTGGATCCTTTATGATGATACCCATCACATTGATGGAACTGTCACTTTCGTCGGTGGATGTGGTCTCCTCCTCAGAAGTGGAAGACTCACTAGTGGTTTCATCTGCTGATGTTTCTAGATCCATTTGCTTCTGCTTGCCAGTCTTCATGTTGTAGTAGATTGTCTCCCCTTTCTTATGAGTCATGCGTAGTAGGCCAGTGCCCCAGTCCTGTTTTTCCTTCATGGCCATCAACCATGGGCTTCCCAAGATTAATGGATAGCCCTCCCCCTTAGTAGGCATTACAAAAACATCTACTTCTACCTCAGTGTTGAAAGCTTTTATCTTCACAGCACTTACCACACCTACACACTTTACTTTTGCGTTGTTTGCCATCTTTGCCTTGCATGGAGAAGGCCTGTCAACCTCGAGCCCAAAACTGAAGCATCATAGCTTCACTCATCACACAGATTTGTGCACCTCCATCAATGTAGGTGTTTCCAACCCTCTTTCCTTTTATGTTGACGCCGACAAGTGGAAGGATGTCATCCATGCTGCAACCCAAAATTGCTCCAGCTACATTTGCTTTGGAGTGTCTTGAACTTACCATTTTGGACCATTGCCGCCGTACCTTTGATGCGGGATGTAGCAGCCGTGGCCATGTAATCTTTGATCCTTGCTCTACCACATCCAATGTTAAATTATAGGGCTTAGAACTTTCCCCTAACTGGAAGTTGGTGATGCCTAATTTCCATCGTGGCCTGGATGGCCTCTTGCTAGTCTCTCCTTTTATGCTTCTCTCATCATCTGATTGTGTAGCTTTCTCTCTCCTAGCTCTTTTCACAGTCATGGCTTCAAATGGTTCTACAAAGGTTACCTTCTCCTTACCCTTGTCCCTCTCCTTTGCTCTGGGTGGATCCATTACTACGGTCTTTCCTTTCTCTTCTAGCCTTATGATGTTTACAGGGCCATCAAGTGGTGGTGCCGGTGGAAGAGGTGGAATGGATGCTTGTGGTGGTGCTTGGGGTGGACGTAGAATTTGTGTTGGTGGGGCTGGTGCTCGGGGTGGGGGTGTTCTTTCTCTAGGGGGTGACAGTTGGTTCCTCCTTCCTCCTCTATTATAGTTTTGTCGTGGTTTGGGACAGTAGTACATACCGTGACCATCTTCTCCGTAGTTGTAGCAGTGATATTCCCAGTTTTGTCATCATGCTCTCCCCGGGTCTTGATCTCTTTCTTGATTCCTTCCTTGATGTATCAAGTGGATAGACAAACTCTACAGCTGGTCAGTAATATGGGTAAAAAATATCTTGTTGCTCATCTCTTACCCCATGAGTCGGTGGTGGGGGAGGGATGGTGGTTTTCATGGTTGCTGGTCAGCGCGATCTTCCTACTTCTGTTGAATCGGTTTCTTTGACTTTCATTCGCAGCTTCTTGTCCTTAAGGCGAGCAATCTCGACGGCTAACTCATACATAGCCGGGAATTTACCCTTCACCTTCTCCTTGAGAAGTGGCCATAAGCCATGCGTGAACCGGTCCTTCTTTAGGAAATCGGGTGCAGCTTCCCCCCTTGCCAGTGACTCAACCCACCGTTCCCACAAATCCACAAATTTGGACTCATAGGTGGCATATTCTAAAAGACCCTCTTGCTTCAAGTCTCTCAACTTGTCCCACAACTTCTCTGAAGTGGTACCTCACCCAAAGCGCCTCTTAAAAGCGGTTTTTAAGGGCTCCCAGTCATCCTTAGTTGCTTGTGGAAGTGCATTATACCATGTAGCTTCTAGCTTCATGAGATGCTTAAAGATTCTAACTCGGGATTCATTTGTATCTTTGTTGCTCACTACACATGCTACTTCAAAATCATCTAGGAAATCTATTACCAAATCCTCCCCCTTCTTTCCTTTAAATGTTGGAAATGCTACACTTTCCATGATTACTGAGAGAGAGATAGAAAGACACAGTGCTTAGCTTGCAAAAAAAGTTTTTTTTCTTTACAAGGAGGCGTGTATACCCTTTTATACTAGGACATCGATTAAAATCTCAAACGGTACATTGCCTTGTACCAAAGGTAAGACTAATGGCTGATCTGATGCCAGAACCTCCAAAAACCGCTCCCCACCCAGCATGGTGTTGATGACATGCTGGTAGTGAGCCTTCAAGTCCAGTATTACCTTGATTGAGCGTACTCGTGTTGGTATGTGTGATCTGTCTTGAGGTAGGTTGTACTAATTCATGTGAAGCTTAGAGGTGCTTAGCCACTGTCCAAGCTTGTGGGAGAGGGTGGTGTTCTTTCCTGAAACAAACTCAGTAGATCCCTAGTCTCTCTAGTGAGAGCGTGAGCATGTGCTTCCTTTATCTGTGCTGCAGCATCAGGTGCGACTTCAAAACTGACTGTGATAATTACCTCGGTGACTTGAGTTACCCGATTCTCGAAGTAGAATAGTGTTGATTCTCTATTGTGCAGAGCTCCCTCCATCTTGTTGTTGCGGATTGGTTGTAGGTTGAGAACATGGTTTCGACCTTCTCCTCCTTCTTGGCACCCGGCCTATGTATAGCCACTGAGTTTGGCGTGTTGGTTGACTCTCCCACTGCAAATCGATTATCGTTACGCCTGGTAGTCATGCTTCGATGGAGATGCAGAGTTCGTCTAGTTGTGCTTGTAGTTCTTCTTCTTCTATTGTCCAGTTAGCGAACCCTGCTAGCCATCCATCCATCCACAAAAGTTTAGGGGTTTCAGTTTTGTAAACTGGAGGGTTTCATGAAAGGATCCTCGGTGGGGGCGCCAAGAAAATGATGGCCGGAAATGACATGCCATATGGGGTGGCCTCTACACCACACATAGCCTGAACATCCCCAAGCATCATCTCAAGGTAGGAGTAATCCTATAGGTAGAGAGGGGCACCGCCTAGCATAAGTGCGGCTAGGACGCAAACATACATGACCTAGGGTAGCAAAAGTGGAATGCCCTCTAGGTAATCAATCTGAAATTGTAAGGTCCCTCCCTAAACCCTAGAACCATTCAGAAAATTTTTGGCCTAGAAAATAATTTAGAAAAAGTAAGACCAACAAAGAAGTTATACGGACAACGAGACTCTACTCCAGAATGAAAAGACAAGGATATTTCAGATAAGAAATTACGTCATCCCTATATTTTTCTTTAAGATTAAGATTATTTTATACTTCTTTGTCAAAAGTTGCGTGGGAACTGATCTAGATCGAGAACTAGGAGAAAAAGGGACTAACTTAATTGAAAGGTAAAGTTAAGAGATAAGAACTAAGAAGAAAATTGGGGTCCAATAGCATTTGAGAAGAGAAATGGGGTCCAATAGCATTTGAGAAGAGAATTTGGGGTCCAATAGCATTTGAGAAGAGAAATTGGGGTCCAAATAGGAATTGAGAAGAGAATTCCACCCACCATTTCCTATATAAGCACCCCCTCTCCTTTGTATTTTTACACACATATATTGCTAAGCTACTTGCATACTTGCCATGCTCAAGACTATGCTTAAGTAACTCAAGGTTTCCATTAAACCTTGCTCTTGCTCTCTCCCTCTCTTGAAAGCCAAATCCTCAACTCTCTTCCTCTCTTGAAGGCCAAACCCTTGAGGGTTTTGTGAAGAAGCTCCTCTCTCCTCCCTCTTCACCATAAATCCCTTTCCTTCCTCCTTGAGCTTCACATCTCTTCAAGAAGGACTTCAACCCCACTTCCCTCTTGCTTAGAGGAGGTAATGTTCATTTCTAGTAAGATTATTAATCCATTTTTTAATATAGGAAGGTTTATGTGCATCATTTTAGGTTTAAGCTTTAATGGAAACCTTGCAATTAGGGCTAACTGATAAGAGTATCTACCCATCATAAAGTTAAGCTTCAAAAGTAGATTTGCACTCGTAAGCTAAGCTTTAATGGTAACTTTGCACTTAGATGTAAGCTTTAGTGATTACCTTGCATTTTTAGGTTTTAAGCTTTAATGGAAACCTTGCAATTAGGGTTAAGAATAAGAGTATCTACGCGTCATAAAGTTAAGCTTCAAAGGTAGATTTGCTCTCGTAAGCTAATCTTTGATGGTAACTTTGCACTTAGATGTAAGATTTAGTGATTACCTTGCATTTTTAGGTTTTAAGCTTTAATGGAAACCTTGCAATTAGGGTCAAGTGATAAGAGTATCTATGCATCATAAAGTTAAGCTTCAAAGGTAGATTTGCACTCGTAAGCTAAGCTTTAATGGTAACTTTGCACTTAGATGTAAGCTTTAGTGATTATCTTGCATTTTTAGGTTTAAGCTTTAATAGAAACCTCGCAATTAGGTTAAGTTTTAAGAGTATCTATACATCATTAAGTTAAGTTTCAAAGGTAGATTTGCACTCTTAAGCTAAGCATTAATGGTAACTTTGCACTTAGGTGTAAGCTTTAGTGACTACCTTGTATTTTAGGTTTAAGCTTTAATGGAAAGCTTGAAAACTCATAAATTATAGGATGACCTTCTAGCTTCCTAAAATGAAAATCTAGGCACCATAAGCAAAGAGTAGTTGTCTAATCTCGATAGACGTAGTTCAATTTTTGGTATTAAAGAGTATTTCTAAAGTTTTGCAAATACGGGATGGAGGAGATAGGGGATAACTTCGCGGAATTGATCTCCGTGTTGTTTGAACCGAAAACTCTACAAGCTTCCATGGAGATGTCCCATGGATGGCAAAGGATTGCAAAAAAACCTGGGAATCGACAAAAACGGGGATTGAACTTAAAAAGTTGGCATTTCCGAAGAGACGTTAACCATCAAATGCCTATGGCAAAAACTCGCTTGTATTTTCTAAATAAACTTGGCTAGTAGATAATTAATGAAAGTAAGAATTAAGGTTGATAAATGAATGAACCTAGAAATTACCAACTAGGAGTTAAAAGGAATCTCGAGAGGTGATAGGGATAGCCCATTGCAAAACATAGATTTAACTAGGAGTTTTGAAGATTGTCTGGAAATGACCGGGAACCAAGATGGATCTTCTTGGGGTCAATTTGATTGAAAGGCCGGACCATTGAGAGGATTCTCTTGGGGAACTTGTCGGAGATTGGCCCTTTTCGGCTAGGGCAGTGTAACCGGCAAGTTGTTATACCTAGGTCATTCATGCCCGAGGGATAAGGGATGAATGGGTTTGTTTTATTTTTTTCCCGGTCGGGTGAAGTACCCGCGGTATCTTATTGGAAATCGGCCATAATCCGGGTATGGCCTGATGCCAATAGTTGTATGAGAAGGTTATACTCAAGGAGGATGATGTGAATTTAATTAAGGAAATTTGCTCGACTTGGTTGCTTAAAAAGGAACTGGAAAGGCTAGGAATATAGGGGCTATCATGTGCATCTGTCACCAGATGGTGCTATACCTCTCGAAATAAAATGCTTAGGAAGGAATGATTAAATTACTTGATGAGCCTTTCCCAAACACTTAATTCTGGGAAATATTGTGAAGGTGATGCTATTTTGATGGCTTGTAACCGATTATCTTGGCATGAATGGGGAGGTAAGATGAATTAGTTGAAACTAAATGTGTTGCATGATTAGTTAAAAAACTAGTTACAAGCTAATTATAGCAGATAAAGGAAAGCAAATGAATTAAAAGTTTCTAAATAAAGATCTGGTGGGAACAACCAGATGAATTTCCCTGAACAAGGGTATGCAACAGATTGCATGCTGCTTGTTGTTTGATAATGTCTAATAGACTGTTGTCTTCCTGATTTTGTAGTAGTTAAGTACTACCTCGGGAAGCTATTTTCATGAAATGGTTCGGTGGGTGGGCGGATCCAGAGGGTCAGATGGCCGGATGTTGATTTAAAACTTTTATGTTAAACGCTAGGACTTACGTGGGATAAAAATGGGTAATCGGGGATGAGCGAGACCAGGTAGGATTGCAAGATCCCGCTTCTTAGGGGAAAGTGATAACTGTCGTGCGAGCTTGTCAAGAAAAAGGGATTATCGCCATGAACCAAGGGAGAACAAGAAAGAAAGAGCAGATCCTCAAGTTAGAAGATCAAGAGAATCAAGACTAAGGACCACGATTTTGGGTGCGGAAAGCTGTGAAGGACAGATTGATTATGAGAAGCAGATAGAATCATTGAATGAAGGGAAGTACCCCCTTGGGTTGGCATTCGAGATAGACCGGAGTCATGTCTGAGTGTCGGTCCCAAGTGGGAGGGATACTTGCAGATAGATCTACGTCATTTCCTGGAACGGTCTAGAGGACTGAGGGAGGTGAGTAGGGTCGAGTCAGGGTATGGCCCTCACAAAAATGGTGGTATAGTAGACGTCCATATGTAAGAAAATGCCTAATCACTAGTCATTAGTGTGTGCACGAGAGAGGTATGTGAAAAGCTCGAAACAGGGCACATTGACTAGTATGAGAGATTGCACGTGATGGAGCACAAGCAAGGTGATATACAACAGACAAAACATCCCGCGATTAGGGAAAATCAAAATAGAGACTGGACCCCAAAGATCAAAACACATTTGCACCCTTTATTGGCGATGATGATACTTACAAGTGGTGGTCTTGATAACTACAAACCTGGTTCTTGGCATTAGGGATGCATCATGGAATGTGGGCGCCATATGGTGCATGGCGAGGTTGGAGTTAGCGGGAAGGCTAGTTGAGGGAAAACATCGAGATGATACAGCCACCGACGACATCAATCACCAACATTGAGAGCGGGCCAAGGTAGCATGGCGTTGATGCCTTCAATCCAAGCGTGCTCATGTTGCTTGGCGAGAGAGTAGTGACTACTTCATGTGCATACAGTGGTCATGATTAGTAACTCAACCGTGATGTGGTGAATCATGGGGAGAATGGTGATTTTTCCAATGCTAAAATGCCAAAGATTGCAACCAAACATGATGCTATTAGCTCTCAAGCATGGGGTGCACTACGTGCTTAGTGATGCTTACAATGTAGAGTGCATGGAGCTAGTGTGCTCCTCCTTCACTTGTGTGTTGTGTCTATGTGTTCCCCTTGTGCTAGGTGGAGGCCTCTTTATATAGGTTTGAGAGGTGGTCCTTATCTAATGGTCATTGAAAATATCCATTGGTCGTTGTAGAAGGTCTAGATGCCTATCTAGTAAGAGAGATAGAGAGAAAGAAGGTAGAGATAGAGAGAGAGGAAAGAGTGGGGTGGGGAGAGTGTTTTACAAGCCACTAGCCATGGCTAGCTTATTTGGGAAGAGTGGGGTTTAGGGCATTTTAAAGGGTTTTGTCGATGGTTCGGGTTGTTGGTGTTAGATTTTAGCGCTGCTGGAGTCAGTTTTTGTTGTGAGAAGCCGAGATGTTTAGTGCTTCAGTGCCACTTCTTGTTTTGGTGTTGGCGACGTGCGAGTTAGCCGTCTTCTTTCCTTTGGTATTGATGTCGTATTCCCCTTTTCTTTTTTTATTGTGAGTGCGTATATGTGTGCGTGCGATGCATGTGTGTATGTATGAGTATATGTGTTGTGTGTAGTGTGTATCATATATGGTTAGTATGTGTGTAGTGCTGTGTGTGGGAATGAGAGAAGGAGAGGGGGTGGTTTTTTATCAATTATGTATATATATATACATAATATATATTGTGTGTTTACTGTGTGCAGGGAAACGGACGAGTGAGAGGAGAAGGCGCTGGGGAAGATGGAGGGGAGAGTGCGTGCGTGTGTGTGTGTGTGTGTGTGTGTGTGTAGGGTGAGAGAGAGAGAGAGAGAGAGAGAGAGAGAGAGAGAGAGAGAGAGAGAGAGAGAGATAGAGAGATGGATTTGGTTCTGCAAACTGCTCCTACGGGCTACGAACGCAGAGAGCAAGAGAGTGAGAGGGCGGGGGTGAGGTGGCGAGGGAGGGAGTGGGTGTGTGGGTTGTGGGAGAGAGAGAGGGACGGTCTCATGCGCCCTCGTGGGCTGTTCTAGGGGACGCACAAGGGGAAGAGAGATGGGGGGGTGGTAGGGTTGCTTTTGGCTGACACTGAGCAAGGAAGGGGACGGAGGTAGTGAGAGAGGGGAAGAGATTAGGGGGGGGGGGAGGCCGTGGCCTGCCAGTGGGAAGAAAACAAGGGGGAGGAGAGAGAGACGTGTGCGAGGCAAAGAAAGGAGGGGGGGGGGATAAGAGAGAGAGTGTGTAGATCATAATGAAAGAGAGAGATTTTGAAGAAAAAAAAATGACGTCCGCCATTGTTTCCTTGGAACTCAGTTCTTTGGCCGGGCTAGAGAGGGGTGCGGATAACCCGGCATCAAACCCGGCATCAACAGCTTCTGTAGTTTTTGTCCTCAATGCACGCCCTTCCACTTGGTTTGTCAAGTCTTCTCGTGCAAGCACCAAGTATCTCATTTGCCAAAGTCCTAAAGGCATTGTGACTAGATCAACAACCCATTTATAGTGCATGGCTAATGGGTATGTAGAATGCAATCCATCACAATGACGTACATTGGAATACATTTGGCATGTGACACAAGACTCCACAAAATCCACTACATCCTTATACATGCCTTTCCACCAATATCTCTCTTTCACTTTGAAAAAAGTAGCCCATACACCTCGATGTCCAGCATATAGGCTTTCATGAAGCTCTTTGATAACTTTGAGCTAAGTAGGCTTATCACATACTACTCGTGACTCACTCCAATCATCTTGCTTTTGTAAAGTACTCAGGTAGCAACCTATGAGCAACCATTCATCCTCATAGAACTCCTCTAAAAAGGATTCAAGTGAAGATACAATGCATATATTATCACACTTTGCATGAGAAATTGTGTAGAATTTTGTGCCCACATCTTCTTCCTCATCAATCATATCATCCTCATCTTCATACCTTGCCCTTGAAAGCATATCTTCCATTGCATTATCTTTTCCTTCAATGTGATTCAATTCTGGGTTCAAAGAAATCCACCTAAGCATAGCAATATCAGCAATAGGGCAGCTTGCAATCATCCCCAGAAGTGGTAAGCAATCAGTCTGCACAACTACAGATGCTCCAATGAAGTATTCTTTGTCACACTTTAATGCTGTAACCACCCCCCATAACTCCCTTTTTACCTGTGGATATGCTCTTTGGCGAGAGCTTAGAACCTTGGCCCCAAACCTCACCACCTACCTGTGTTTCTCTTCATCGTCTTGTCCTACTGCCCATCCAATTCCCGTTGGACTAGTGTCTACTGTCACAATCACCGATCTTCCACACCCATAGTACTCAATCTTCCTCAAAGTTGGTGAAGACAACAACAATTGCTTCAACTTCCTCGTAGCTTTTACATGTACATCATTCCATTGAAACCTTTGATTCTTCCTTAGCAATTGATAAAGAGGATCTTCAACATGTGCATAATATAGAATCCATATGAGATAGAAGACACATGCACATAGAAACCTTCTCACCTCCTTGATATTTACGCATACTTCCTTCATCCTCTGTATTGCATCCACTTTAGTTGGACAAGGTTGGTAGCCATGAGGATTACAAAGATGTCCCACTATCAATATTTCTTCAACCCCAAACACTGACTTTTGCCCAGATGATGTAAGGTTCAATTCTTCCAACCTTGTTAAAATTCTATCACAATCATTGATGTGGTTTGATACATATTTACGGCAGCCACTTGAATCTAGAGCCTCATCTTTTTTAGCTAAGTTGCATCTTTTGATTGGAACGTCATCAAGAAAAGGCGTTGTAATTTGAGGTATGAAGTCACGAAGGACTTTGTTGATACCATTCATCATGTACGCAACCAAGTTGGTTGCTTCCTACGGTAAGGTGCACATCCTTACCAAACCCAAGGGTGTTCTCATGGTAGTCAAGTCCCTGCTTTCCATTGCTAGTTGGAACTGATCATACCCTGAGTACAAATCCCCCATAGAGTATATTTCCCTTCCTACAAATGCTTTTGCAAACTCGTCTACAATTGGCCATGTACCCATATTCCTGATTGTGACTTTGTTGACAGGCTGCATGTCTTGAATGGAACGTAGAGCTCCATTTTTCTTTGGTATTGTGAACCATCTTCTTGAGTAGGGGGCACATGAAGGCTCCAAAATCCCCATCTTTATCTTTTCATTGAGTAAATCTATAATCTTTGGCAAGAGTGCTTTTGGCAATGGAATTGGTCGTAGATTTCAAGGCACATGAGATACAGTGAATATTACCATTGGTTCGAATCCACACACCCTATCTCATGCAGCTCAAATGCAAAAGCTTTTTTATGTTTGGAGAGTGTCTATTCAAATAATTTTCTTTCAATCTATGTCAAGGAGTCATTGCCTCCAACTTTTAACATCTGCAATGGCTCTTGCGTAAACTTGTGTCCAATTCTTTTTGGATCTCAGAGACTAGGTTGCAAAGAAGCCTGATCCATCGTTTTCTTGCAATCTGTAGGCAAAGGCAATGCCGCTAGTTTCACCTTCTTTTCTATAGTTTTGTACTTCGTCTCCACTCACACTTCTAGATCTTTTTGCACCTTGAAGAACCCCTCATCTTTGAAAGACTCAATGATTCTATACATGTCCATAGAAGCTACTTTTACGAGGTCATTTCCTTGCTGGAAACTAGAACTTTTTATAGCATTGAGATCACCCATAGTATCTACAAAACAAACCTCCTCAAAAACACCTTAAATGTACTCATCTTCATCTAGCAAATTATGGTTTTTGTATTTTCTCTATGCACTATTTACATATTGTTTTTGTCCTTTCTTTAAATCTCCAAGCTTTGTGAAAGATACTGATCCATCCTTTGCTACTAAGGCACCTGTAGAAAAATCTTCGTCTCCCTTTGGATTAGGCGAGAACCTTTTTCTTTCTGTACCACTGCACTCCCGCTTTACAATGGTACTCGGCCAAAACCCCTCATCTCCCTTTGATCTCAAAACTCCTTGCTTGGTTTTGGTAGAGAATGGTCCCTTAAGTTGTCACGATTTTGCTCATGGTCAACGAAAACTGTCCAGCTCGTTTTCCATCTTTGCTTTTGACCCTGGCATAGGCAGATCCATCATCCAATACTTTTGTCTCCCTTCGCACTGCGGTGATGTATGGTTGTCCAAGGATTATAGGATAGCTTGACATCTCTTGAACAAAGAATTTTTTCTCACCTTTCACATCCCCTATGGTTACATTAACATTTGGACAAGCACCATAGAGATCCCCGGATGAGTTGTTTGCAGCCCTAATCATCCACCCATGGTCAGTATCAAGTGGCCACTTTCCCTTCATATAGATACTCTTGGACATGAGGTTAATCTCTGAACCATGGTCTATCAAGGCCACATAAGGCTCCTCAAGATCTCCCACCTTAACCAAGGTTTCTGTTGTAGCCCTTGCCCAATGGTTTCTAGAATAGTGGCTCTTATGAGTGGCTTCATCTTCATCTTCATCTTCAAATTTAACATGCCTATTTCTGCCACTCAAAGACTGGTAGCAGCTTAAAAATTCTCATCTTTATCTATTTGTTGTACTTGTATCACATGTGTCTTTGAAGCACTCTCTTCAGCCTCTGATTGGATAGACTCCGTTAAAGCTTGTTGCTTCCTTCTTATGATATCAATGATTTCCTCATGGAACTCTATTTTTGCAATGCCAAGGACTTCTCCCAATGTAAACTCCACCTTGCTATTTAAGATCCTTTCCTCTAAAACTTTCTTTAAATATGTGGCAGCTTCAATATCTGGTTGTAGCTTATATGATGGGCTTTTTCCCTTGCTCTTTTCTTTATCTTGCTTCTCCTTTGATGCAGTATCTCTCATTGGTACTTCTTGTGATGGAGGCTCCCTTGCCATGGGATCTTGAGAGGGATTCGGATCCTTTCTCCCTCCACCTCTAGTAGCCCTCTTTGAGCAGTCTTCATCCCCATTTTCTCTCTTGCGTTTTTCTTCAACAAGTGGCTTGTTTCCTCGACACTTTGCAATGTAGGCATGCACTGACGAAGCATCTACAGGTTCATTCCACCTAGTCTCAAGACGGAAACAATCTCCTGCTTCATGTAGCACTTCTTTAGTCAACTTTCCCTTCATATCTAACTCCATCGCCGATGGCCAGACATCACCATCCTCACTCACGTCTTCAATATATTTTGACCCTTTGAGCATGACTTGACCAGCCTTTAAGCCAAATGCTATTTCTTTAACCATTGAGATAGCATGACTGGTTTCCATGTCCTCAACTAGCTTTCTCATCCCTCCTTTGCCAAAGTTGGTCGCCAATGGCTTCCTTGTTTCACTAAGATGTATCTTCCCTTCTTTGAAGAAGACAAGATCTTTACCCAAGGCATCTTTGAAGCTTTCACAGTCCCTTCTTGGATGGTCTGGGTTGTCACACGAGATGCACCTATTTACAAATTCCGCTCTTTTTTGAGGTCTTTGACTTGATGACTGTCCAAATGTTTACCCCTTTTCTTCAAGCCTTGCTAGCTTTAATTTCAGCTCGCGTATGCCCTTCACAAGTTCTTCAAGCATAGACCTGTTGGGGTATAAAGCCCAATGTGGTCGCCCAGGTAAGTGGGCGGGCCACCAGGTATGTACACATATTCTTTTGTTAAAACCTAATAAGAACTCACTATGCTCTACACATTACAGTAGAGCGTGTTCACCATATCGTCGTGCTCTTCTTCTCTCACTCTCTCTCGCGTCGCACTTCTGCTCGTACTCCTTCAACTGGTATCAGAGCTCAGATCGAGGCTCGGGGCAGCACTGCACGAGGCTAGAGTCACTAGCTCAGATTGGAGTGAAATTCGACAGGCGAAGACACGGCCCCAAATCCTATGGGACAACCCGAAGGGCTTGGTGTTCTCAGAATTTCATTCTGAGGTCATCTCGGCCACCGTTCGGCTTCGACAAAGGTCTACGCAGGCCATTTTCGACTACGTGGTCTCGGCGGGTGCAGATCTGACTCTGCAAATTTGGGGTTTTCAGCCTACAACTGCAGGTGCTGAGGATATTGACACTCCCAAAGTGTTGATTTGTGGCTGTCTACACATCGAAGGACGGCTCACAGTTCTTGGAGGCGTGTCACATACGACACGGGTGCATCTACACACAGACTGTAGGCGACATCCACTAGTTCATCAGGTAGCTTGTGTTTGCTGCTTGATATTCCAGATTTCATCCTGACATTGCAGGTACTTCCACATGGGATGTATTATCAGAGATGATGTATGTTTGTTCAGGGTTTGCTAGCTGTGAGTCACGCAGCAAACAACCGCCGCAGTGGTTACAGTATACAGTGGGAAATTTGTGGATGTATGACTTTGTGGGAAGTCTATGTACTGTCAAATTTACTGCAGCCTTTGTTGAGGGTCGAGTGAGGTTTTATTGAGCTGGGGGATTCTCGAATGTTGAGATCCTTTCGGTGATACAGGTCTTGGAGCGATCCCTCGAGCACCCTTAGATAGACAGCTAGGATGTTTTGACTGTGAGTTAGACAGTTGGGATTGCATCTTTGCTTTACTGCCGTTGAGGCATTGTCACAGTCTATGCTTACAGGACAGTGATAGGACAGTGAGAGACAGTACAGATGCATGACAGGTTTACCCGCAGCTTACAGTGTCAGAGAGATAGTGTTTTTTGAGTTGTTTTTTGGTCTGTTTTTAGTATACCAGAGCCATTTTACAAAGGAGACTCTGCCAAAATTTCTGCAGAATCTGAAGCTTTCTTGGTTCATTTGACAGGTTGATATTGGTTCAGGGGTCAGTTTACAGGGGAAACTCTGCCGAATTTTTCCCAGGAAAGTAAACTACTGTGAAGCATAGCTATGGCTGGATCACGGGACACTGCTCTTTACAATATCAAGAAGCTGGATGGAACCAATTTCCCATTGTGGAAGAAGCAGATTTGGCACGTGTTGGTACAAAAGAAGCAGATAAACCCTATAAAGCTCAAGGGGATAAAACCAGAAGATATGGACGAAGATGAATGGAGCGAAATGGATGAATTGGCACTTTCTACCATTATGATGACTTTGGCAGAAAGCGTTTACTTCAATGTAGCAGACGAGATGTCGGCTTATCAAGCATGGTTAAAGCTGAGTGATCTTTATGAGAAGCAGAGTGTAGCTTCACAGGTATACTGGCTTAAGAAGCTTGTTGACTTGAAGATGAAAGAAGGGACACCTATGTCCAATCATCTGAATGAATTCAACACAATCTATAGTCAGTTGTCAGCTCAAGGTGTCAAGTTTGATGAACCTGTTAGAGCTATGTTCCTGTTGATCACATTGCCGGAAAGTTGGGACACTTTTCGCACAGCTTTGAGTAATTCTGCACCTCCAGATGGTTTGAACATAGCAAGTGTAGAAGGAAGTCTTCTTACTGAAGAAACCAATAGAAAGACAATGGAAAAAGGCAAAGGAACAGCCTTAGTTGTCAGGGGAAGGACCAAAGAAAAGTACAAAGGTGGAAAGAGGAATCAGTCTCGTAGCAAGTCCCACAGTGCTAAAGGCAAGAGTGACATAGAATGCTACCATTGTGGCAAGAAGGGTCACATGAAAAGAGACTGCAGAGAATGGAAAGCAGAAAAAGACAAAGAGAAAGCTGAAGACCATCGTGAGAAGAACAAGTCCTCAGTGAAGATTCAAGAAATAAATGTGACAAACACTGTTGCAGAGGATGACAGTCTAGTGTCAGGAGACATCTACTTCTTGAATAATGCAATGGACTCAGCTCTTCTTACAGTATCTGATGGAAATGCAATGAGTGACTGGATTATAGACTCAGGGGCATCACTTCATGTGTCTCCAAACAAGGAGTGGTTTACCTCTTATGTGACCACTAAAGATCATGTTCGGCTAGGCAATGGGCAGACATGTGAGATCTTAGGTGTTGGAGATGTACAATTGAAGTTTCAGAATGGCTCTTCTTTCACGCTGAAGAATGTGAGACATGTTCCGGCAATTACAAAGAGCTTGATCAGCACATGTTTACTTGATGATGCTGGCTACGTCACCACTTTTGGACAGAACATGTGGAAGATATCCAAGGGTTCTATGACAGTAGCACATGGAGTAAAGTCTGGAGGACTTTACATGATTTATGTATCAAATGTCTCTAAAAATGTAATCAATGTAACCGAGCAGCCGAACGTTTCTTTGTGGCATAGCCGGTTAGGACATATTTCCAAGAAGGGAATGGAAATCTTGTCTTGTTCTGGTTATTTGCCTGGCTTTTCATTTAATGATTTTGAATTCTGTGAACATTGTTTGTATGGTAAGCAAACACAGCAGCCACATAAGCATAGAAGCAGTAGAAGAGATACACAGTTGGCACTTGTTCATAGTGATTTGTGTGGACCTATGCCTAACCTATCTCTAGGGGGAGCTTCTTACTTTATGACATTTATAGATGATTACTCGAGGAAAGTATGGGTTTACTTTCTCAAGCACAAGGATGAAGCGTTTAGTGTTTTCAAAACGTTTGTGACACTTGTGGAGAATTAGAGTGGCAAGAATCTTAAATGCTTACGCACTGACAATGGTGGAGAGTATGTTTCAAAGGCCTTTCAGAACTTTTGTGAGTCAAAAGGTATAAAACGTGAACTTACTGCTCCTTACAATCCTCCTCAAAATGGTGTTGTTGAGAGGATGAATAGGACCATACAAGAGAAGGTCAGAAGTATGTTGTCTAATGCACAGCTGCCAAATGGGTTTTGGGCTGAAGCTGTATCAACAGCTGTTCATCTTGTAAATAGATCTCCTAGCAAGGTTTTGCAGAAGGATTCAGTGCCAGAGATGGTATGGTCAGGCAAAATTCCCTCATACAAGCATCTCAGAGTCTTTGGCTGTGAGGCATATACTCACGTTCCAAAGGAATTTAGGAACAAACTTGAGCCAAAGAGTAGAAAGTGCATCTTTCTAGGCTATGGTAATTCTGGTGAGATGGGGTACAGACTTTGGGATCCCGAATCCAGAAAGGTTGTCCGCAGCAATGATTTTCACTTTAATGAATCCAAACATCATTCTAAACCCGAGAGGGTTGAGGAGATTAGAAGAGTTTTCTTCCAAGAAGATGGACCTGCACGTGCAAGAAAAAATGTCAGGGCTCAAGAGGAGCAAGGACAGGATAGAGTGGAACCACAGGTTGTGGCTGAGCCTGAGCCACCTATTGTGCGTAGATCTGGACGTGTCACGCGACCTTCTGATAGGTTTGTTCCATCTATGAACTATGTCATGTTGACTGATTGCAATGAGCCTTCATGTTACAAGGAAGCAGTGCAAATGAAGGACTCGGGAATTGGCAATTGGCCATGCAGTCATAGATGACAGCTCTGCATAAAAACAAGACATGGAAGCTAGTTAAATTACCACAGGGAAACAAGGCTCTACCTTGTAAATGGGTTTACAGGTATAAGATCACTGTTCATGATAGTCAGCCAAAGTACAAAGCAAGGCTTGTTGCCAAGGGATTTAAGCAAGAACAAGGCATTGACTTTGATGAAGTTTTCTCTCCGGTGGTCAAGATGACTACATTGAGATGCTTTCTTGCATTGGTTGCCATATTAGATTTGGTGTTGCACCAAATGGATGTCAAGACAGCGTTCTTACATGGTGATTTAGATGTGGAAATTTACATGCAGCAGCCAGAAGGGTTTGTTGAGAAAGGCAAGGAAGATTGGGTATGCCAGTTGTTAAAGAGTCTTTATGGATTAAAGTGACAATCACCGAGGGCATGGTACCATAAATTTCACAAGTTTATGCTTTCTCAAGGCTACAAACGTAGTGAGTTCGATCACTGTCTATATACAAAGAAGGCTAAGGATGGTAGTTGACTGATCCTTATTTTGTATGTGGATGACATGTTGATTGCTGGCAAGCACTTGGAAGAAATTTCAGCTTGGAAGTCAAAGATGGAAAAATCGTTTGACATGAAAGACATGGGTGAGGCAAGTCATATCCTTGGTATGCGCATTGAGAGAGACAGATCAAAGAAGTTGATTTGGTTATCTCAAACAGTGTATATTGACAAGGTTTTGCAACGTTTCAATATGGAGAAGGGAAAGGCATTGGGTGTTCCATTGCCACCATATGTGAAACTTAGCAAACAAGATTGTCCTCTGTCTGAGGAAGAACAAGCTGAAATGGATAAGATTCCATATGCGTCTGCAGTGGGTAGTTTGATGTATGCAATGATTGCTACTCGCCCAGACATTGCATTTGCAGTGGGAGTAGTAAGTCGATACATGTCAAACCGAGGCAAGAAACATTGGGAGGCAGTGAAAGGAATATTGAGATACCTGAAAGGTACAAAGAGTATGCGTATATGCTATGGGAGTCAGGACCTAAGTGTAAAGGGTTTTACAGACTCAGATTATGCAGGTGACTTAGACAACCGAAGGTCTACGTCAGGGTATGTCTTTACATTGGCTGGTGGAGCAGTATCATGGCGTTCTAGATTACAAGATTGTGTTACTCAGTCTACTACTGAGGCTGAATATGTTGCAGCATCAGAGGCATTCAAAGAATCAATTTTGCTTAATCGACTAGTAACAGATTTGGGAATCAAAGAAGAGATGCCTGTGTTATATTGTGATAGTCAAAGTGCTATACAATTGGCTCGCAATCCAGTTTATCACTCAAAGACAAAGCATGTGGATGTGAAGTATCATTTCATCAGGGAAATGCTCGAGGATAAGCAACTTCAGCTTGTCAAAGTTCACACCACAGAAAATGCTGCTGATCTACTTACAAAAGGACTTCCCTCAGAGAGCTTTGCGCATTTTCGCAAGCAGTTAGGTGTAGGGTAGTACATCACTTCTCTACATCTCTTGTATATTAGCTTGTATAGTAGCTTCTCTCACACTTAAAGTACCACATTGGACTTTAAGTGGGAGGTTGTTGGGGTATAAAGCCCAATGTGGTCGCCCAGGTAAGTGGGCAGGCCGCCAGGTATGTATACATATTCTTTTGTTAAAACCTAATAAGAACTCACTATGCTCTACACATTACAGTAGAGCGAGTTCACCATATCGTCGTGCTCTTCTTCTCGCACTCTCTCTCGCGTCTCACTTCCACTCGTACTCCTTCAAGACCCATCATCCTTAGAAGCTACAATAGCAGGTTTTGGCTGCTTCTCAGTAATAGCACAAACTGGAGCACCATTGTTCACCACCATCTTGTCTCTTCTGCATTGTCTTTTCACCAACAGGGAGATTGCATCTTGTACATCATTCCACCTTGTCTTCAAACCTTGCTCTGCATCTTTGTCTTCCAAGAGAAGCTCTAACTTTTCTTCAATTTCTTTTTCCGCTGCTTGTAGGAAAAGTTCTACCTTCTCCCTATCCAAGGATGCTTGTTCAGTTTGTGATAGTTGAGCATAGCGTCGCTCAAACTCTCTGAGAAGATCTGTAGCAGAAATACCTTCTTTAGGCTTTGCAACCCAATCTAAGAAAGTTATTTTGGTCACCCTCTCAGAGTCCTCCATAAAGTAGTCTTCTTTTAGAGCAAGCTTGAATTCCTCCCAATTTCTTCCAAGAGCATTTTGAATCGCCCTAATACGGTCTCTGATCTCTGGGACACAAACTAGCTCAAAACTTCGAACCATGTCATCCTCACACACTCGGTTCAACTCCATTTCCTTCATATAATCTCGTAGATACTCTGTGATGTCCTTGCCACCAAACTGGTCAATTCTCTTCACAATGGACTATAGTGCTTTTGTGGTTGAAATTATCTGGCTTCTTTCTGCTGCTTGTTGTTGTTGCATGTACATGGCCAATGCTTGAAACATCTACATGACTGCAGGATCAAAGTGCATCCCACGTGTCTCTTGATTTTCATCCATGGCTAACAAAGTGTCTAGATCAATTCACAAACTCCCACCCCAGCAACTTCGCGCCGGGTTCACCAGAAATGTCGGAATGTGTACGGTCTAGCTGGGAAGGTGCAAAACCTCTGACTGTGAGAGTTCGTGTGATGAGAGTCACAAAAAATTTGTGAAAAATATTTTGTGGAGAATCACCAACCGTCTTTCTAAGGGTGACAAAAAATCTAAGAGCGTTCGTAACAGCAAAGTCACAAATCCTCTTTCCTATCGTGCTTGGAATCTGCTTGTTTTCGTAGTCGAGATTATGATGAGAGGATCACCAAATCACATTCAATTTCACTTTAAAAGACCATTTGAAAACACTAAAGTTTCATTCATGAAAACTCAATGCTCATACAAGTACAATTCTCAATCAAAACCCAAACCTCTTTCATGGTATCATGAGCCTCGCCCCCAATTACATAGTCGTGGCATCAAACAGTTGAAAGGAATGCTCGAGCTTCCACCTTCACGAAGACAATTTTTTGATTTTTCAGAGATTTATGAGCTTCTAAAGTGAAGCCCACACACCATTTTGATAAGGGGAAACCCTGATTCACTCCCTCACAAGCTCAGATACAAGATTGGGAAGAGGCGGGATTGCCCTACACATAGATTGAGCAACCATGGAAGCCATTACACAGTAGTGATAAATTTCAGTTTTTTTCTGTAAAAAGCCCCCTTCTCTCTCTTCCCCATGGAAATATGAGCTGATGTGTCATTTTTTGGGCCATTTTGCGACTGTACACCAAAACTAGGCCATTTTCAGCTCATTTTTGACCCAAAAATGTCATTTTTGATGCGAAAAATCCCAAACGAAGTAAGGAAAATCCCTAGATTTTTGGGATCACTCACATAAGCATAAAAAGAATAGATAAGCATCATTTTTCATCAATATACCATTTTGGGTCACTTTCCATGCACTTCTGCAACGGTGCCTGTTAGCTGCTATTTTTGGCAGTTTTTGCCCGCATCAGTCTTTGTAGGCGAGGTGAGTGTGCCACCATGAAACACTCAAACTATGTACATTGTAAAACCAAATTAAGCATCTTATCAAGTGAAAAAACACGCAAATGAGCCACATCTAGGGCCACGACTCCCCGGATAGGTATGTACATGATAGCGACCGTAGTAGCCGCTTTAGCATATATCACGATATGTACATTATTGCTTTTCTTTCCATGCATCAAGAAGTGTCAAAAATGAGGTGAATGTTTTTATTTCACACTATGTACGTGCCACGTCACGACAACGCAGAAATCAAGCACATGACATTCGGGAACATGCACAATAGGAAGCCAAAATCAGAATATTAAAGTGCAAGGAGTAAGCAAACCTTTAGAGAAATGCACAACAAAACAATTGTATCGATACTATTTCGATAGCATCCATACAAATGGTGGCTACATGGTTAGGTGGCATGGATCTATGCATTAGTTTACAGCTTGCTGTTGGCATCACCGAGCGAGCATTAATGGACACTGGGGCAAGAGCTCATGTTGTTAACTACTCCACTTTCAAAAAACTCACAAGGGAACCTCTAATGCCAAACACAATGGGGTTCAAAGTGGCAAACAAAGGCACAATGGACAGTCTAGGACATGTAGAATTACCAATGAACGTTGATGGAACAATTTATCCCCATCAATTTCATGTGGTCGAGGATCAGGATCTTAACAATGCGGTTATTCTGGGAGTGCTATAGATGCGCACTTACCAAGCCACACCAAACTAGCAGGCTAATACCTTGTATCTTAGACTAGAGGACCAATCGTTTGCCACACCCTTTGTACAATCAGACCATGTATGGGAACCTCTACGATCACCACCTGCTCCAATTCAATGATATTCGCCAATGGTGGTCATGAAAATCTGGGTTAGAAAGTCCATCATGCAAACCAATCCAAAGAAATTGTGGATATCAAAAAACGACAAAGCAATGCAAGCCAGCCTACATTGCATCAACATAAATCCGACCTCGACAAACCGCCCAAGGCTTTTGTTAGGCAACCTAGGCCAATCCAACTTCAACATCGACAACCAAAAGACGTCAAGTGGGTATGGAAAGCAAAACAAACTCACTCACGAGATGCCTCTTCAAGGAAATCCACACCAAAGCAATTTCAATGGCAAACAAAACAAAGCCCTCAATCAAAACAACAAGCAGGGTCACAACTTCTGCAGGTCACCGTTGAACATAGGGCGCGTCTTCTACAATTACTACTATTCGGACCACGCAACTTCAACATAACCTCGCCATCAACAACCACTGAACCATACTGACACCATCTAATACCGGGTTAAGAATATGTATGTATGAGATATTACACTAATTTTGGCTAATTTTTTGCCAACTAATAATAATTGTAAATAAATTTCTTTTACTAAAAAGCTAAAAACGACAGATAATCAACAAAAAATGATAAGTCGAGCCAGGAAAGTCAAAATTGACTTTTGAAAAGAAAACACTGGAACTTCAAAGCAAGGGCTTCTAACATGGCAAATATGGAAAGATTCAACACAAGATGGATTTTGACCCAACTTATAAAGGATCAAAACTGAAGATTGAATGGCATTTGTTGATCGAATATTAGAATGAAGAATGGTTTGAACTGCAGGTGACATGAACAACAAGATATGATCAATGGGTAAGTATGAATGGGGCGTTCTCGGATAGACTAGGAACATATAGTCAAATGGGGCAACATAAGCTCATTTGCATTGAGAGAGAGAGAGAGAGAGAGAGAGAGAGAGAGAGAGAGAGAGAGAGAGAGAGAGAGAGAGAGTCAAAAGCATCGGGTTTTCGGCTTTGTTTTTTCCCGCTACAACTATGTCAGTAGCTCTTAGTATACTGGATTCCACAAGTATGATCATTAAGTCTACAAGAGCATGCATGTATGCCCCATAATACATCAACATTGCCAAAACAACAGATCAGAGCAAACCAAAGTCACAAAATCTGCAAACTATCATGGCCATTGGGGGACTTCAACACTCACCCAAAACCCAAAACCTTTCAATAGTAGACCCCTAGTAGCTGGCAGAATCAAGAAAAGCAAAAACAGTTGCAAAAGGTGGTGGAACATGGATCGTAATCCATGTTCCTCAAACCCTAAATTCAAAAAAAATTGTATAGTAGCATCCACAGGTGGCTAGGAACAACCTCCCCTAGCTGGAATTGCAAAATGCTTCCCAACATGGATCGCGATCCATGTACCTTTTTGTCAAAATCACTGTAGGAGTGGTTCACTAGATGGGGCATGAAAAAATATGAATGATGCTGAAGAAACAATCATGAAAATTGCTCCTAAAATCATCAAATCCTCTTGGTTTGCTACCTCTAGTCTGCAAATGGTATTTTGGCCATTTTCAAAGGAAAAAGGGTATGATTCCAGCAAAAACTCATGGAGTAGGGCTAGGAGCATAGTTCTTAAGGAGTTTCCATTTGCTGCTTTAGCCAGTGGGGAAGCTTCACACTCTGATCAAAGCCTATCATCAAGGAGATGTAACTTAAAGGTGTTTTTAGGATCAAAACCAAGAAAAAGGTTACCTGCAAAGTGGTGCAATTTGCCTGGATTAAATTTTCCCCTCAGATGGATTCAGATTCTGGTGGAACTTGACAGGGAGCTAGGCAAAGCTATGAATTACAGGCACAAAACATCGGAAATCAAGGCAATAACAGATATCAGGCAAAGGATGGGTGCCCAAAAGTGGTTCCAAAAAACAAATATGGTCAAGACGGAAAAAACATGTAAATTGGGAAATGGGGTAAACTAAGAAAAAACATGTCCAAATTTGAAAATAATTCACCAGTGTGTTGAGATGTCGAGCTCTACACCTTGAGCTGGCATCCACTACGGGTCTTGGCCGCTTACGGCATTTACTCACTGGCGCGTTAGGTGACCGACACGGAGGATCTCTGCCAGTGATTCTACAGCTGGACTACACTTATAGTGCCAGCCTAGTACGCTTCTAGCGAGTTCACACTTAGTGACCGCATGTACATATGTGCTACTTTTCAGCTTTAGCACTTAGTCATTTTGTACTCTCTTTTCTGTGAAGAAGAAGAAGAAGCTTTCCATCTCTGTGTGCTTTGTGCTTGTCTTGTGTAGCTCTCTTGCATCCTCATTCTTTACATGTTTCTGAACAGGTCTCCAAAGTGCAGTATACAGAGATTTACTGTACAAGTACAGTGGTTGTATGTACTCTTGATTGTGGACACTCGTTTAGTGTAGAAAGGGTTACAAGAACCACGATAGCAGGTTCAACAGATTTGCAGGTTTTTGCAGATTGCAGCTATTTTGTCTTAGTGCTTCAAGATGTCTGACGGTTTCAGTCATATTGTTACTGAGAAGCTTGAGAAAAATAACTACCCTGCATGGAAGTTCAGAATAACAAATTTCCTAAAAGGAAAAGGTTATTAGGACTATGTAGAAGGAGACAATGAAAAGGAACCAGAGATTCCCGAGGCAAATGCTACAGCAGAACAAAGGAAAGCTTTGAGGGACTGGCAACAAGGCCAGAGCAAAGTGATGTATTGGCTTTCTATGAGCATCACAGATGGCATGATGGGCTATCTACAGGATGCTGAAACCCCCGCCATTGCATGGAAAAACTTAGGCAGAGTGTTCGAGGTGAACACCAAGGCCAGGAAGCTTCAACTAAAGTCGGAGCTAAATCAGGTTAAGAGGAACAACCTCTCCATCAATGATTATTCTTTGAAGATCAAGAGTATCATTGAGGCTCTTGGATCTATTAAAGTCTCAGTGGAAGACGATGACATTGTCCGTGCATGCTTGGATGGTCTAGGAGATGAGTATGTACATTTTAGGTCTTCCATGAATACAAGAGATGACATCCCCGTGTTCCAAGATTTGATTTCTATGCTTATTCTTGAGGAGAAGAACCTTGACACATCTTCTTCTCATGGTAGAAATAATTCTGAACAGGCCTTCTATTCTAACTCCAACAGAGGTAGAGGTAGAGGTCGTGGTCGAGGCCCAAGGGGTTGCAGGGGCCAATTTCTGGAAGGTCAATCAAATCAAAACAATACAGGTGGCAGGGGAAACCAGTCTCAAGGCAGGGGGAGTCAAAGAGGTCGTGGTGCAGGATCAAGCAGGCAGCAACATACTCCAGATAGTAGAGAATGTTGGACTTGTGGTGAAAGAGGTCACATGTCACGTGACTGTCCAAAGGGAAAAGCAAGTAGAAAGAGAGAACAGGGCAACTATGCATCTACTAGCAGAGATGCAGATGACAGCAAAAACGAGCGCATGTTTGTTATGCAACATGTAATGAATACAATGACTGCAGAGAATTCCACCCAAGATGATGTTTTGTATGTGGATTCAGGTGCCTCTAATCACATGACGTCTCGTGGAGAGTGGTTTAGAGATATGCGCAAACCAGATGTGTCAGGCTATGTGCAGATAGGAGATGACACAGCTCACCCCATTGCTCATGTAGGGGACATACCTCTAAATACGAAGAGTGGGAAATCAAAGTACTTAGCAGATGTACTTCATGTCCCAAACATTACAAAGAATCTTGTTTCTGTTGGACAAATGGTTGAGCAGGGTTTGCAGGTTCGCTTCAATCCAAATGGCTATTATGTAGAAGATTTCCAGAATGGCTGTAAGCTGATCACAGAGGGCAAATGTGTGGGCAGAATGTTTACGCTCAATGTAGACATGCCTGAGGTAAAAGCTGCATTATTTGCACAGGGCACAGGTGTTGTGGCTGATGTTGGCATTTGGCACAAACGCATTGGCCATGTCAATGAGCAGAGATTGCGCAGTATGCAATCAAAACAGATTGTAAAAGGTTTGCCCAAATTCAAGGTGGATGGTATGCATAAAGTGTGTGCAGCATGCCAGTTTGGAAAACAGTCACAGGGCTCATTTCCACATGAGCGCAATGTATGTAAAAAGCCACTTGAGGTGGTGCACACAGATGTTTGGGGTCCAACCGATACTGCAAGTATACATGGTTGTAGGTATTATGTCTCTTTCATTGATGACCATACAAGGAAAGTATGGGTCTACTTCATGCGTAACAAAAGTGAAGTGTTTGGTCACTTTCAAGACTTCAAAGTCATGATTGAGAAGGAGACAGATATGCAAATCAAGACATTGAGGTCAGATGGAGGGGGAGAGTACTTCTCCAATGATTTTTCAGATTTTCTGCGAATGCATGGTATACACAGGCAGTTTACATGCAGATATACTCCACAGTAGAATGGGGTCGCAGAAAGGAAAAATAGGCACATTGCAGAGGTTGCACGTGCATTGATGAATGAGAAGAACATGCCTCATCATTTCTGGGCTGAAGCTGTAAATACAGCTGTGTACATTATGAACTGGACACCTACAGCTGCGGTGCATGATGTAACACCTGAGGAAAAGTTTATAGGTACAAAGCCTGATTTGGCACACTTGAAAGTGTTTGGCTGCATAGCTTACGTGCATGTACCAGATGAGTTGCGTAGGAAATTGGATCCTAAAGTAGAGAAATGTATTCTTGTGGGATATTCCCTTGAACAAAAGGGGTACAGGTGCTACAATCCTACTACACGAGAATTACGAGTGAGCAGAGATGTAGTCTTTGATGAGATGAGCAGCTGGTACAGTAATGCACATGGCACTATTGGGGCTGATGTAAAAGATGATGTGGTTGTACAAAATGTGAGGCCACAGTCACAGGTTTTGAGTGGACCACAAGAGTCCTCTTCTCGTGGCTCTGTTGAGAAACCATGGAATGGTAGACTACGTACGCAGGCTACTCCACCAACAGGTACAGGGAATGTATCACGAAAAGGAAAGGAAAAGGTTGATGAACCTCCCTTTATGGTTGATGCATCATCAGGTTTTTCACATGTAGACATGGATTCAGATGGTTCTGAACAAAGTCTTGATGAGGAATTTGGAATTCCGGCTGTCAGGACACCTGGTGTAAGGAAAGTACAAGAAGATGCTAGAGGGCAAAGGAGTGACCCAGGACCGCGCAGACCTAATAGAGTCAGAAATCCAGTTCAGAAATTGACTTATGATGGGTATCTAGCGCATCACCAAGCCTACATGGCTAAGGTGATACAGGATGTGGAGCCCACATGTTTTGAGGATGCAGTTGGAAATGTGCATTGGGATGATGCAATGAATGAAGAGATGGCTGCATTGGAAGCAAATGACACATGGGAGTTGGTGCCATTGCCAAGTGGCAAGAAAGCTATTGGCTGTAAATGGGTGTATAAAACCAAGCATAAGGCTGATGGTAACATTGAGCGTCACAAGGCAAGGCTGGTCGCAAAGGGTTATGCACAGACGTATGGCATAGACTATGAGGAGACCTTTGCTCCAGTGGCAAAGATGACGACAGTGAGAGCTGTCATAGCAGTGGCTGCATCTAGAGGATGGATTATGCATCAAATGGATGTAAAGAATGCCTTCTTGAATGGTGAGTTGCAAGAGGAAGTGTATATGGATCAGCCACCTGGTTATGTCGATCCAGGTTACCCAAATTATGTATGCAGACTTCTCAAAGCTTTGTATGGTTTGAAGCAGGGCTCTAGAGCATGGTATGACAGGATTGCCAAGTATCTTGTCAGTATTGGTTTTAGGAGAGCTCATGCTGATCATTCACTCTATGTACGTGAGAGTGATGTGGGGATTGTGGTCATTACCATATATGTAGATGACCTTATTATTGTTGGTGACAATGCTATGGAGATTGACCATGTGAAGGGTCTTCTCAAACAGGAGTTTGAAATGAAAGATTTAGGCGAGTTGCGCTACTTTCTTGGCATTGAAGTGATCAGGACTCCAGAGGGTGTATGGCTATCACAGAGATAGTATGGTATGGCTGATTGTAAGCCAATTTCTATTCCCTTGGATGTGAATGCAAAGCTGAGTGCAGAGAAGGGTGATGTTGTTGAGGATGTCAACATGTACAGGAAGATTGTGGGTAGTCTAATCTACTTGACTATCACGAGGCCAGACTTGAGCTACACAGTAGGCTTGGAGAGTCAGTTCATGCAACTTCCGAGGAAGCCACATTTGGATGGAGTACGACGCACACTTAGGTATGTGCAAGGTACTCTTGACTACGCATTGTTCTATGCAGCAGATGCACCATTAGCATTGTATGGGTATACAGATGCAGATTGGGCAGGTAGCATTGTTGATAGGAGATCTATGAGTGGCTTCATGTTCTCTTTTGGGAGTGCTGCTGTTACTTGGAGCAGCAAAAAGCAGCCTACGGTTGCTTTATCGAGCATAGAGGCCGAGTACAGAGGTGCAGCAGTTGCGGCGTGCGAGGTAGCTTGGCTACGCACATTACTTGAGGACTTGGGAGTGCAGGTGGACCAGCAGATTTTCATCCATTGTGACAACCTCAGCAGCATGCAGTTGGCTAGAAACCCAGTGTTCCATGCCAGGACCAAACACATAGAGGTCCATTACCACTACGTTTGAGAGCGAGTGTTGGCGGGCGACATCGACTTGGTCTACGTCAGCACAGAGGAGCAGATAGCGGATATCTTTACCAAGGCCCTTGGAGCTGAGAAGCTTCGACGTTTCCGGACTATGCTTGGACTCTGCGACATGCAGAGCTCGAGGGGGAGTGTTGAGATGTCGAGCTCTACACCTTGAGCTGGCATCCACTACGGGTCTTGGCCGCTTACGGCATTTACTCACTGGCGCGTTAGGTGACCGACACGGAGGATCTCTGCCAGTGATTCTACAGCTGGACTACACTTATAGTGCCAGCCTAGTACGCTTCTAGCGAGTTCACACTTAGTGACCGCATGTACATATGTGCTACTTTTCAGCTTTAGCACTTAGTCATTTTGTACTCTCTTTTCTGTGAAGAAGAAGAAGAAGCTTTCCATCTCTGCGTGCTTTGTGCTTGTCTTGTGTAGCTCTCTTGCATCCTCATTCTTTACACAGTGTACCAGGAAGACCTATGGGAACATATGTGCAAGAAATTGTATCAAAATTCCTCCCAACATGGATCACGATCCAGGTACCTTTTTGCCCAACCAAAGAAAAATCCATACCATCTCGCCCAGTATGTTAAAAAAAGCCAAGCCATGAAGTTTCAAGCCATATGAATTTTATGGTCAAAGTTTGCATTTTCTTCAACTTTCCAACAATTCTGATCAATTACTAAACCCTGTTTCCAATGCTAAACTGACAACATGATGCCTCGAAGAAGAGCACAAAGGGAGTGGGAAGCTGCACCTTATGAGATAACAGATATCTCCTCAAATGAGAAGGCTCATATCACCGAACAGGTACTTGAAGCAATACCGACTAACATATTCATCAGAAGATTTCAAGCCGTGGACAGGAGAGATAGTGAAGACCACCATCTTCCCAAGGAAAATGTGGACACTACACCAGAAGCCAATTCAGTACAATGGGGAAGCCACCTTGACTGACAACGATGGGGCAACAATCAAGGTTAAGATCACAACAGAAACAATCAATGAAGCTCTCCATCTGCAGTAAGGGACGCACAATCTATTGCAAAAGACAAAATCAATAGATAACGGCAAAGCCTTCCTGAAGCAAACAGGACACAAGTTGACATATCAGGATTAGATCTACTCAAAAACCAAATTGCCGTTGCGCCTCATATCGAAACACTTCAACTTGTACAAAAGACACCAAGATACATGGAACAGCTATTGCACATGGAATTAGTAATGGAAATGGGCTTAGCAAAGAGAAGAGTGGTCAGCTACGACTTTGGAAATTACCTCCTTGACAACATCGTTGAAGCAAATCTAAAGGGGAGCAAAAAGAGCAAGACCTACATGAACGCAGGACCAATGCTGACGTGAATTTCCTATCAAGCATTAGGGATGATTGATGATCAACCACCCACAGAAGTGTAGATAGATCTGATTCACAAATATAAAAGAGCAGTAAGACCGGTGGCTGGACAATCCACAAGGCTAAAACCAGAGGCTAAACAAACAAGGCAAAGTGCAATCAAAATGGACACTGACAGCAAAAAGATAGAGTCAGATGCTCCGAGTATCCAGGAATCTGGGTCTCAACAAAGAGATACCCCTTTGGAGTACCAGCCTTCAGAAGAGGAGCATGACAGTCGGTTCTCCCTGGGATATACAAGATTGAAGAAGAGAACAGCCTGCGTGGCAGAGGCCATCCCAATTACTCAAGCAAGGAGAACAATGGAAGAAGCACAGACATTGAGGGAAAGGATCCACCAACAGAAGCATGAAGACAAAATAAGTCAAGGAACAGAAGTTGATGATGAGAAAGAAGAAGAAGACGTTCTGTTGCTACATAGGCAGATAGCAGCTCTGGAACAGATCAAGCAACAAAAAAGATAAGAAGCCGAGGAGAATCAAAATATTGACAGCGCCATGTGGCGACGGATCCATAACGAACTCAAACAAAAGATGGAGCTAAGAGAGAAAGAAGAGGCAAAGAGACAACATGTCGATGATCTCGAATAATTTGACAAATCCACTAGGACCAAGAAAGAGGAAGATAACCCACAAGGGAAGGTAGAGCAAGACACGCTTGACCAACAAGGTCAGGAATTTTATTTTCCCAAGGACAAGGAGGTACCTTCAGAGACTGCAACAGAAAAGATAAAAAGTTGTAGACCTCCCAGAGTAGGAGTGGAGAAGGTGCAATTGAAAGAAAAGACAGAATAGGAAATAGAGGCAACACAACCAAAGACTACTACAATTTCAGCGGCTATAGAAGTACTGAAACTAAAGGAAAAAACGGATGAAGAGGGTGGGACATCAGATCAAGGTCAAAGAAGCAAGCAGAAACCAAGATCGCCTCGTTTGCAAGCTATAGTAGAGGAGGGAGCCAAAATGATCAAGTCATTTGACATTGATGCTTATTTAGAGCAGATCAAGCTCCAGTTCAAATGCCAAAGGGCTCTCTACAACCTGCGTGAGCTAGAGCTGGAAGATACCAAAAGAGACGCATCTAAGGCAGCTAAAAATATTTTGCAACTAAAACAAATAATAAGAGAACTGGAGAAATCACAGGTATAAGTCCAATCCAAGTTGCAAAGAGAGCAAGAAAATGCATCCTACTATTACAAGGAGGTGCAGCAGTTTAATGAGGCAAACACTACCCTGCAAGTCGAGCGGCAACGCCTCAAAGAGGAACTAACCAAAGAAAGGGAACAGAATGAAAAGCTGCAAGAGTCATAGGCGGTGTGGTCAACAGGACTCTGACCCAGCTTTTAGCTATACAAGAGACTCCCACCTCCTCAACCATGACTGCTAAATCAACCTCTTAAAACCAAGAGGTTCAAGATCTAAAAAAGGCCCTTGCTCAGGAAAATTATGATAGACAAATCATGACAATAGGACATAGTGCACTTCAAAAAGCCAAAGATGATGAAATTGAAGAATTGAGGAAGCAGTTGGCAGAGGCACGGGGGGACTTGGAGACTCTGAGGGAAATTCAAGCAAAGCCTCAACAAACAACCCCCGTGGAATTTGAGGAAGAAGGAGGATTTGAGAAATCCCAATTTGAAGCTCACCAAACATTAAATTAGTTGAACATGAGTGTATGAATTGGTGTGTGCTAACCTTGAAAAGAGGAGAGGGGTGTGTGTGTGTGTGTGTGTGTGGGGGGGGGGGTCACTTAATAATTATGTGACTATCACATAATTGTAATGTAAGAGGTTATTATTATTTTTCCTCATATTTTTGCATGCAAGAGGGTACCATAAAATGAAATTAAAAAAATACCAAATGAATAAAAAATAAATATATTTTCTTTGTCAAGATTTTATAGATAAAGAGTTTTAAAAATAGTGATTGAATGCATGTGATATACACAATTTATACATAGCAACCTCCCCGAGATGTTAAGTTCTTGTGTTTATTTGTGAGTTTTTGAATTTGAATTAAATTGCTTGAACATGAATGGTATTGATTGATATTGTTGATTTCGTTTGGTTACTTACGGGTCTATAAATAAGGATACTTGTGTGGATGGTCCGGTTGGGCCATCCAAATGGGTATTCTTAATTTGAAATAATTGAACAATATTCTTAATTTGAAATAATTGAACAATAACTACGGGTGGAAATGTGGGTATTGTTGCAACTATATGTCATCGATATAGATGTGGGCATGTGCAAGGGTATATCTACATTTATAGTTGGAAGAGCATAGCTACATTGACACTCATGCTTATACTAATAGTTGGACATAAGTTTTTCTCTTTCTTAGATCATTTATTTCTCTTGCTATACTGGTGTAACTTTTTATTTTACATTGATCTTGATTAGTTCATAGAATGATGGGCCTCTATAAAAGTATATACATAAAGTATAAGAGCGATCTTTTTTTGAGAGGGAAGGTTATGAAAAATTAGGAGCTGCTTATTGCAACACAAGTTGTTAGATTTTGGTACTTCAAACAGGTCTAAAAAGTTAGGAACGATCGTATTTTCAACAACACCATGAAAATAGCCAAGTTTACAAAGATAATCCAAGAAAACAAGGGGGTGATCATAGCCCTTGGGAAACATAAGAACTCTGATGAATGGAACATGTTAATTGGCACCACAAAAACTGTCTCTCATAGATAATTAGGCCCTACGTTTTTCCATGGGGTTGCTCCCCTATTAGCCGATGTATTTGTGACCTCTTAGAGATGTCAAGGGTCGGCACGAGCATTGCGAGAATTTGTAAATTTTTTGTGGTTGTGAATATAATCTACTCACCATTATACAAGTTATTGAGGTGCTACAAATGATTTATTGGGTTGATGGAGTAAGACATTGTAGAATAGAAAGAGTGGAGGATAGAGTTTCACTTCCTCCAAAGAGGAGGGTTAGAAGGGAGGATGTGAAAGAGGGAGAGTTGGGGTTTTCTCTACTATTGATCAAGAAACAACATGAAGTTGAAAATATAGGTGTGTGTCCTTGAGTCTCTCCAAGGGGGGCTATTTATAGTTGTGTAGGAGTGGGATTATGCTACACTTAATTAGGGTGAGTGATTAGCCCTAATTAAGTATCCTTTGACCACTCATTGAATATTGGACATAAAAGGGACTATTTATTCACCAAAAATATCATTTTAGACCGTGAAGGCTCCATAGGGGTGCACAATGTAGGTGGGCCCCACCATGCGGCCCTATGGGTGGCTCCTGCGGGGTATCTCAACTTGTCTGTCTTGGCATTTAGAAAGCATCTTTAGGTTGGTCCCATCACATGCAAGTGACCTTGAACATTCATTGCTCTTATAGAAGATGAGTAGGGGAAAAATAAGATCTCACCCTCTTGATTTACTTGATTTACAGTTCCCTTTTGCTGCGAATCTGACAGATTTACACTATTTTGACCATAACTTTTTACCTGTAGCTCGGAATGACATGCTTCAAAAGGCAAATTTGACCTTCTCAACATGTTTGATATGAATTTGGACTATTCTTCATGCTCATGCACCAAGGAATTCGTTTTGGAAGGTCCACAATAGGCTAGGGAATCTTTTGCTTCCAAGTCTTCTTGTATGGGCCCTTTGCTTGTATGCATCCAAGGGGAATCATGCTTTTTCAAAAGGGTATGATGCTTAAACAAATAGAGGAGGGCCCAATATTATTTTCTTGTGAAAAGAATATACAATTTGAGTCTTTTTGAAAGGAGAAAAACTATATGTATATTCTTAAGAGATATTGGGCCACCTATGTAGGGGACATAGAAGACTTGTAGAGATGGACCATAATCTTTGGTAAAGACAAGTGGAGAGTTGATTTTCCATGGTAATTTATCTATATGGGATGGAAGATGGATATATTATTTTTCTACTACTAATTCACAAGAGGTAAGAAAGTTGGGGGTAGATAGTTGGTTATTGTATGCTTACTTTTATTTACAAAGAAAAAAAGAAAAGGGTGGTAATATAAATATATGACTAAGGTGACATTTTTTGGAAGAGTACAATGTATGTGTCGCCACAAAGGTTAAACGAAGAGGGGGAATTTACTCTAGATAACTTAATAGCGTAGAAAAATATATACACATATGAGGAAGAGGACGTTGAGTAGGCTGAAAAATGTTGCAAAAAGATGGTTACCATTTTATGCCACTCATATTAGCCCTCCCCCAAGCCTAGAGATATTCATATCTTTAGGAGGACGGTGTTGCTTCTTTTTCTTCTTCTTTTTTTTCTCTTTTTTTTGTCATTTTTCCTTTTCCACCTTTTTTTTTCTTTTTTTTCAATAGGAGGAGTGTCATGCACTCTTTTACTCCATTAGACCTGCTTTTCATTACCTCAATCCCATAAATCGGAGATGGGAGGGTTGCCTTGGGTATGTTCAGATTCCAAAGCTGGTTCTTCTTTGCACATCAAAGCTTTAAAAATAGGTGGAGCATTTGCCAAGCCAAAGGGAGCCATGCCAATTTGGAGCTTAGACGATGTAGGCAGATGACTTCCTATCAACGGATTGATACGTTGAAAGTAGGGCTTTAATCTCCATCCATTGACTCTAGTCTTGTGGAGTTTTCTTGATAAATCTGCTAATCTGTAACTACCATTCCCAAACTTTGTTTTTATGATGAAAGGTCCCTCCCATCTTTGCAAAAACTTTTTGTCAAGTCGAGTATCAAGTCGGTTATCATAGCGAAGAACCAACATACCTTCCTTCAATCCTTTCCCCTTGAGCTTCTTGTTGATTTTGTCCCTTTGGCTTGTCGCTTTGGTGATGTAGTGATCAATGGACTCTTCTCTATCTAGCTCAAGTCGTTGGAGATCTAAGATCCTTTCATGTAGAACCTCTTTTGGTTTTTTTGCCACTCTTGCAAGAACGTGCAAGCTTGAGAGCTCTACCTCAATGGGGAGAAGTGCCTCCTGTCCATAAACTAGATGAAAAGGGGTGAATTGGGTAGATACCTTGAAAGATTTCCTATATGCCCAAAGAGAAGCCGTCAAATGGCAATCCCAATCGTTAGGCCGGTCCACAACCTGCTTAGAAATGATCTTACATATCATTCCATTCACTTTTTGCACCAATCCATTGCATTGAAGATAGTAGGGTGTGGAATGTAGGTGTTTCACTTTTAACCTCCTCAAGAGATCATTCAGAAGGTCAGCCCTAAAACCCGGGCCTCGATCTGATAAGATTTCTAGGGGTGTTCCAAACCTACTACAAATATGGTCAAAAATAAACTTTGATACCTCTTCAACTGTGATTCGGGTTGTGCTTGTTGCTTCCGCCCATCGTGTCATGTAGTCGACACCCATGATGATGAAAACCTTCCCTGTAGAAGTACGAGGTAGGGGACCTATTGCATCCACACCCCACTTTTCAAAAGGGCCATAAGATATTATTGGGACTCGAGGCTCATATGTTAGTCGTCTATCCCCAGCAATTTGGCATGGCTTACATGCCTTACACCAATATTGGACATCACGATGTAAGCTCGGCCAAATAAACCCTGCTTGTAAAATCTTCCTACTTGTAATATCTTGAGAAAAGTGACCACCACAGACATCATCATGACATGAAAGAAGAATTTTCTCTATCTCTTGCACACCTGGTACTCTCCTCAAGACCAAATCTTTCCCTTTGTGATATAAATCATCCCCGATCAATTGGTAAGGTGTGGCCTTCTTAACTAGTCTATGTCTTTGCACCTTGTCTAAGTGTTTGGGACACTCACCTGCTTGTAGAAAGAAGATAATGTCTTTTAGCTCCTCTTGACCTTGATATTTGGGTTCATATAGTTTCACACCTCCTACCGCCATTTGAAGATTTTCATTTGCGAGTAAGTCTGCTTCCTTGTTATGAGTTCTCACAATGTGTTGTACCTGTGTTGTTTTAAAACCCTTCATCAAAGCTCTTACACTACTAAGCCACTCAAACAATGTACGATTCTTGCACCTCCAAGTCCCTTGGACTTGCCTGACCACTAGCAAAGAATCACCTTTTATAATAAGTCTTTGTATGCCTAATTCTTTGCATTCTTCTAACCCAAGGGTTAGAGCAGCATACTCAACCTCACTGTTAGAGTGAACGTTGGGTAGAGTGAAACCTTTTCTAACCATTACCTCCTTTTGTGGGTTCAAAATGATGATCCCCCCTGCTGCTTTGTCTTGTTGGCGTTGATAAGCTCTGTCAAAGCATAAAGTATTGGCATTATCAATCTCCTTCACTTTGAGCTATTTTGAGCCTTCCTCTCTTTGTAGTCGTGATCCTTCCCTTTCTCTCACTTTGTAGGTGAGAATGTCTGCAAGTCCTGCTCTTGTGCTATCTTCTACAAGGAAAGTGTATTCAAATTCTTGGAGTTCAAGAACCCACTTTGCTATTCTAGATGAGAGGCTCATGTGTTGTACTACATATGGTAGATTGTGCTCTAAGGTGAGAAAAACAAATGGCACAGAGAGAAGATACGATCGAAACTTCCTTACCACAAACAAGATTGCAAAGACCACTTTCTCCATTTCAGTGTATCCCTTCTCGGCCGGGGTCATCACCTTGGTTGCAAAATAGATAGGCATCATGTGTCATAATAATCAATATCTAATTCTCCTACATGATTTTCTCATATTAAACTGATCATTTAATGTTGGGAAGGCCAGGGGAGAAAAAGCTAGAATATTGGTTAAGCTAGCAGACCGGCCACAGTAGGGATCCAAAGGACGGAAAATAGGGATCCAAAGGGGGGGCCATCTGCAAAAGAGCCATGTTGAACAATGGGCTAAAAAGACCCTAAGGTTCAGCCCATTAAGACTTCCAAAATGCTAAGGTTCCAAAATTCAAAGGTTGTGTCCAAAGGTCAACCCTAGGGAAAATTGGATGCTTTGTGTGTGCCCTAAAAGTCTTTGCACATCCCTACATGGGAGGGGGCGAGCCCTAAAGGTAGGGGATGAGAGAGAAAGCCACACACATACACACAGGCTCCCTTTACACAAAGGGAATGAGGGACACATGTCAGCTCCCTAGGCCAGATGCCCACAAGGTGTGCCCAATTCCTATTGGAAGACCCTTGAAGTGGACCAATGACAATTAAGCTAGAGTAAATGTAGTTTAATTAATTTAAAAACATTTAATAAAAGAAACCAATGAGAATTAAGTCTCCTAGAAGACTATTGGGCAGTCTACCAAAGGGTCCAATGAGCATTCAGAAGCCCCATGGCTTGCCTGATTTCTATTGGCCAGGAGGCAAAGGGGTCCAATGAGAGTTTAGTTTAATTATTTAATTACCTAAAGCTCTCACAAAAGGGGAAAGGGGGACACATGTCAGAAGGCTATCACTTATGCTGCTTAATACCCATTGGCTTGACTTGGGGAGGTCCAATGAGGCAAAAGCCAGACCAAATTAGCAACAAGGGCTTGCCAACCTATGCAAAGGGGCGATGGCTTCTGCTAGGAGATGGATGAAGCGAGACATGTACCTCACTTTGTGGTTGAAGGTCATTAGCTCCTTAGTTGTTGTTGGTGGAGATAATGACAAAAGGGCCTCTACTTTAGAGGGATCCACTTGAATTCCTTGTGAAGAAACCACATGGCCTAGCAAAACCACATGAGATTCACCGATATGACACTTCTCTGGGTTGAGTTGTCCCCCAAGTTGATGGAGCCTCTTAAGCCCCTCTTCAACCTTTTGGCAGTGAAGTGATCTACAACTATAAATACAGAAATCATCCATAAAGACTCTTATAGATTTTCCAAAGAATGGCTGAAATACAAATATTGTGAATCTCATGAAGGTGCTAGGAGCATTGGTGATCCCAAAAGGCATTACTCTGAATGCAAAACATCCCCAAGGTGTGATGAAGGTGGTTTTTCTTCTACAGAAACATCTTGGGTGTTGGCGTTGAATACAATTCTCATTACCTCAAAAGAAGACTCCTCTTCACTGGTTGATGCATCCTCATCACTTGAGTAAGGACTCTCCTCCTTGCTCTCTTCATCTGCCATGGTTTCATAGTTGATATCTAGTTGCTTTCCTTCTCGCCAATCATACACCACCTGTTGACCCTTCTTAAGAATCAAACGACCACTTTCCCATTTTTGATCTGCATTCATAGCAATGAGCCAAGGCCTCCCTAGGATGATGGGATACCCCTCCCCCTTAGCTGGCATGACATACATATCCACTCGTGCATCTATGTTACATACAGAGACTTTTACATTTTCAATGATCCCCAAACACTTCACACTTGAGTTGTTGGCTAGCCTAGCTTGACAATTAGAGGACTTTGTAATTTCAAGCCCTAACCTGTTCATTGATTTTTCCGTGATCACACACATTTGAGCTCCACCATCAACATATACATTAGACACCTTTTTAGCCCTTATGTAAGCATCCACAATGGGTTCCACATCTTTTTGTAGCTTTGAGGCCACAACCTTAATGGAAAGATTTGCTTTCTTTTTTGGAATTCTTGTACTTACCAACTTTGGCCATTGCCTTCTTACTTTGGCTGATAGGTGTAGAATTTGAGGCCATGAAATGTTTGGCTTTTGGGTTTGTAAATCCTCCAGGATGTTGTAGGGCTCTAGCTCCTTTCCCAATGGGAAGTCGTTGATACCAATTTCCCTTCGCCTTGATCTTTTTTTCTTGCTACTTTCAGCTTCTTCCATCTTTGACTTCTTCTTCTTGTCCCTTCTGGCTGAATTTGTTCCTTCACTTCTCATGTCTTCATCCTTATCATGTGCTCTTGTGCGTTTTTCTGCCGGCATAACATCAAAAGTTATGGGAATGCTCATCTATTACCTCTTCTAGCTTGATGATGTTGACTCCTCTTTCTTTCTCCTCATGTGGGACGGGAGGTATATTTGCTGGTGGTGGTGGTCGACGAAGGATTTGTGGGCCTTGAGCTAGTTCTTGCTGCACAGTGACAGGAGGCGGTCTGGGGGGATATATGTCTCCCGGAAGTCGCCTTGGATGTGGACAATTGTACATGCCATGGCCCATTTCATTGCAATTCCAACATCGCAACTCTTGAGCTTGTCTTCGTTGATTGCGATTCCCTTCTCTTGGTTGTCGTTGTTGAGGTAGGCCCTGTACTAGATTCAGAGTGAGGTTCTCAAGCTGTTGAGTTAGCCTTTGTAAAACCTCTTGTTGAGAGTTATCTCCTATTTGTGAAGATTGTGCAAGAGGGGCCCTAATTGGTGCTTCCATGGTTTGTGAAGACTCCCTCTCACTCACTTCATTCAAACCCCTTGCTCTATGTGCTTGGAAGTATAGTTTTCTAAACTTGATGATGGCTACCTCACGTGCTTCTTCGAAGGTGGATGGGAATTTTAGCTCTACTTTATCCTTTAAAAGTGGATACAAGCCAACCATGAATCTCTCTTTTTTTAGAAAGTTAGGTGCACCACCATGATTTTCTAATGTAGCCTCCCACCTACCCCATAGATTCACAAAGGTTGCTTCATAAGAGGGATAGTCTTCAAGTGATACCTGCTTATGTCCAATAAGACATTTCCATAGTCCTTCAGAAGTATCACCTTGCCCGAACTTGGAGAGGAAGCTTGCTCGCAGTCTCTCCCAGTTGGACTTGATTTGGGGTTGCAAGGTCTCATACCATGCTTTAGCTTCTGCTTTTAGAACCAACGGGAGATGAGGTGTTGGACTTGAGCATTAAAAGAGACCTCATCAAGCTCATCCCTAAATAGGTATGTTGCTCCAATGTGAAGCATTGGCGTCCCATAACAATGGTGTCAGTTGCCTATAAAATCATTGCCAAGTCTATAGTCCTCCGACTCTCCCCTATTTTAGACAGTCCTCACTCCTCACCAGCATAACCTCATAAAGGGAAGGTCAATATATGACAACATTTTGGCAGAATGTTTAGTATTGAATATGCCTCTCTCACTAAACAAGAGTGTGTACTGCTGCAATTGGATCTGGATAAGGCCTGTGACAAGATTAAATGGTCGCTCATTGAAGATGTCATGAAGTCTCTAGGATTTGGGCCCCGGATGTGTCAGCTTGTCAGCACTCTGTGTGATGGAAGCTAGTCGGAGGTCATCTTTAATGAAAGGATTGTGGGGGCCTTTGAGGTAAAAAGATCTATTAAGCAGGGCTGCCCTCTTGTCCCTCTAATGTTTGCCATTGGATCCCACCCTCTGGTTACATTACTCGAAAGTAGCGCAACCAAAAGACAAATTCAAGGAATAACTCTACCTAAGCATAAGACCAACTACTGGCTAAGCTCTTTGCAGATGACTCATTGCTCTTTCTCAAAGCATGTCCGCAGGTCATCAAAAAGGCCCTTGAGATTGTGCAAGCATATTCTCTAGCATCGGGGTCAAAGTACAACATTGAAAACTCAAGGTTGATCTCTCTATCTAAGAACGACTCATTCCACCCTTCAATGTGGACATGGGAGATTGTAACTAAAGGGAACATTTTAAGGCACTTGGGAGCCCCATTGGGGGTTGAGGTAACTCACAAGCAAAGATTCATGTGGACGATGGAGAAGGTGAAGAGTAAGATATGAAGGTGGGAGTATGTGCTCCTCCCCGTTTCAGGTAGAATTAGGGTGATAAATTCCTTCTTGCTCCCTTATTTAGCCTTCAATGGGCCGTTGCTTAAGCTAGCCAAATGCAATTCGAAAGAATTCTTGAAACTAATTAAGAGATTCCTATGGAAGAACAACAATAAAGGCTCACGGCCCTGGGAGACCGTTGCTAGACCAGTGGAGAAAGGGGGTCTTGGGATTCTTAATCCTAGCATTCGTGTAGAAGCCCTGTGTGCCAAGCTGGTGGTTGCACTCAAAAAACAGGACCATGCATGGGCTATTATGGCTAAGGACATGGTGGATAACTCTAAGTTACGCTTTGAAGGTGGTATGTGGAAAGGGCTTGAAGTGCACGAGAAGTTGCTTGCCCCTCGGTGGGCCGTTCTTAAACTTGGGGGTATGACATGAGAAATTGTTCAGAAATACAACAAGACCACGGAGACCTTGGAATGGGGAGAGTTGTTTAGGTACTTCCATAATTCTATAACTCATTGGTCCTGTTGGCTCTCGAAGGCCGGAAGCATCCTGCTGACCCCTTTCTGGAGAGAGGTTGCTAGGAAAATTAACAACAAAGGTATTTTACGTCTTGGACAACTTTGGGATTAGCAGGTGCAATTGGAAAGGAACAGATCAGCTAGCTCTCCATTTTAATCTGAATGGAACAGAAAGGTTACTAATCAATAGAGCTCTAGAACAGATTAACAAGGTGTGTCTACCGGACTGTGAATCCGAGTTTGAGTGGAAAGCTTGGCAATGGCCTACGAACAAACACTTCCTTAAACCTCAAACTAATAAAGTATACTATACACTTATGTATTCGAAGGATTGGTTCTCACAGTTTAATAAGCAATGGGACAAGGACTGGTCGGAGGCAAGATGGAAGACAATTGTAAACAATATGTGGCACCCATCATGGCCACTTAAAATGAAGGTTTTTGTGTGGAAGGTGCTTTGGGGAGCCATGCCAACTGGAATCAAGGTACTCGCTAGGGGAATTGGTCTTGACAAATGCTCACAATGTAGATCAGCTAGGGAAGACCTCGCTCACCTATTCAAACAGTGCCCAGGGATTTGTGGCCCAGCAGGTAAAATCTGCAAATGGGTTCAGGAAACCTGGAAAATAAGATTTTACAAGAATGACCTTTGCTTGGGAGGAAAGGTATTCAAGAGTCAAGCGCTACTCATAGTCATGCAAATAGTGAGATGCTGCTATTTTCAAAACGTTTGGAAGCCATGGAACGTTCGAACATTTTAGCTAATGTAATGATGACTCAGGGAAGTTTTCATGGCTCGGTTTGAGCATAGCAAGACTTGTAATTTTTTTGTATTATCTATATAATCTACTCACAATTGTGAGTTTTGAAAACAAAAACCTTGAAGGAAAAATAAAGGAGAAGAAAAACACAATTGCGCCATTGTGAGGCCGGTCACCTATTTATACGGACACAAAAAGTTTTTTGACTTTCCACCTTCATAGATCTTTTAATTTCCTAAACTAGCCCTTCACTTAGGGCACTTAAGATGTTTTGAGAGGTTATTTATTTATTTATTTGAGATTGGGGAGACCTAGTCATATCCTTGCTAAAGCTGTACATTCTATCATCTTGACCAGTCTTGGGATGAGCCATCTAATCCTAAGAACCATCTTCATCTTGTGTATTATTTCTATCCATATTATATCGTGAGGTTGAGCGATATGTGTGAGGACTACGAGCTCATCTCAGAGCTCCATAGCAAAGGCTTTTAGCCTATTGCAACTTGGCATTTATCCGTTGTGCTCGCTATCCCATTTCTCGGACCCAGTCTTCCAAATGCTTGAGGGAACCTTGATTTGAAGCTCTTTAATGCCCAAAATAAATGTGGTAACGATGTCTCAAAGTAGTTCAGAAGATGCTTGCTATGGAAACCATATCGACCATATATTGTAAGGGGAGATAGTGAATCAGCAATGCGAATGGCTTCTGTCACTTAGTGAATAGTACAATTGTGGAAATGATTGTGGTGGATGCAAATTGTTGTCCATCCTCCTATAGCGCAATTTTGATGTTGCTTTATCATACAAAACTTGTTTAAATTTGAGTTGTATTTTTTGCACATGGGAGGGTACCTTTAACACATGTTAATCTGCATTTCAAAAGTAGTATTCTATTGGAATCTGGATGAGGTTGTACTTACAATTTCCACGCGAATGCAAGGTCATTCTTGCTCTAGAGACAGCTAGAAGATCAAACAAAATTAACAAATAAGTGTACTCAACCTAATGGAACATGTAAAGAGAGAAAAATGAGCTATTGTGGGTTTTGTAAACACCCACGGAGTATGTCATGCTGCTAAATCACTTGCATGTAAATTGAAAGGTTCGCATGGCCTCTATACCATGATCCTTAATGCAGGTGGGCATTTGATTCTAATTTATTGCTGAGGTTGAGCTTCGTAGGCGCAGTTTGTGGCGTAGTTACAAGAATGATAATGGTGGTGATAGTGGTGGTGATGGTGGTGATGATGATGGTGGTGGTCACGGTTGGCATTATGGGCACAAGAACTCTTATGGGCACAAGAACTCTCATGGTGGTCACGGTTGGCATTATGGGCACAAGAACTCTTTTCAGAATGTGCTCTTCTAGCTGCTTTCTTGATGGTATGTAGCAAGCGTTGAAGGTACCGTAGTGGCCGGCCATCACGATTGTGGGAAATGGGTGGGTACTCATGACGTTGAATTACATGGTTATAATGGTGGAAATTGTGTTGAGAAGTGATCAGAAGGGCGGAAGAAGTGATGCTGGGAGAGGAAGACAAGGTGCAGGTGAGGCGATCATAAGAGCCGATATTAGATGTAGAGTCCGGGATGGAGGCCGGCGGGTAGTGACAGCTGCTCATGCAAGATCTATTTATTGAAGAAGCTGAGTTTGCCTTCGCAGCAGCCTCGGCCTTAAAGCGCGACTCGCGCAGCGCCCCCCACGATGATGATGATGATGGCTGCTCCTCATGAATATCAATGCTATGCTGCGCCCAATTAGCTGCGCCGCCTTTGCAGCTCCCAGTACCCCGCATATACCATAGCCACGCCACCGCCTTTGCCGTAGCTACCTCTTTCTCTGCAATTAGCTGCTCCTTGCCTCCACCGCTTCTGGAATCCTTCCAGCTGCCTCTCATGGCAGGCGCCCCAGCACTCTGAGAGAGAGAGAGAGAGAGAGAGATAGATAGAGAAGAAGAAGATCTGAATTATGAGCTACACGGAAACGTTAAAGCTCTCCGTTGTATGGACATGGGCGAGGGCGATCAGCGCCGCGAGAGAGCGAGAGAGAGAGAGAGAGGATGGCAGCAGCACGAGGAGTTTGTGCACAAGTGGAGAGGAGAAGGGACAATGAGAGCATGCGCACGCGGATCTGAGGGCTCCCGCTACAATAAAACAGCTTTTCTGCAGGAGAAGCTAGAACGAACCTGTGGGCGACAATATCAATCTACCATCAGCAATCTATTATCTCGTTTCCATTTTCGAGATCGAAAGATTGTAGGACAGCTCATCTCACATGCCCTTGCCCTTTGCCCTTTGATTCCATTGTCCAAAATAGAGTACACATGATGCCTAACCTAAACTACTTCACTTGCTTACTCATATGTAGCTATTTCAACTTAATATAAACATATTTTTGTTTTGCTTTGCATGTTCTTCGACAAGGACACGTACCTCAAACTATTGCCTTCCAATGTACCACACTACATCAACAACAGACATCAGAGTTTTTTAATTCAAATGCAAAGGACGAGGTATGTGCCACTGATCTTGGGCACATTTCCTCTTGAAGCGAATCTACGTAGATGCTTGTGAATGAAAGGAAAGGCTAATGCTTTGTTTTAAGCTGGCTCCTTTTTCTTTGGTCGAGAGTGAGGAGGTTCTCAAAGCGAGGAGGTTCTAGGGTTTTTGCTTCTTCAGCCCCGTGCGTGTCTCATAGGTGGGGGCCCTGTTGGAGGTCGTTCCAAGGGAGGACGGTGGTGCCATAGGCATCGTCTCAGATGGTGTCGACAGTTGCTGCATGGTGATTGCCCTCGCATTAGGAATCTGCTCTTAGCTGGGAGGATCTGGCTGGTGACGCTGCTACCAGCTCTCCCTCTCATACCTCCTTCATTTTGGAAGCACGGCCTGGCGGCGGCTTGTCCTTGTGCCTACAGGGGCGTAAGCTCGCCATGTTCATCGAGGATGGTTCGGGGTTGGTTTGAATGTTTGTCTCAAAGCTAGTGCATTCAGCCAGTTCATGGGGTGGTTGCATTTTAGCTTTTGCATTTGTACTGGATGGTTTGTGCAGGTTCTCGATGATGGATTATGCGGTTTGCTATTGTGGTTGACACGTTCTGAGATGCTCTTCTCTATCAAGGCTTGTTTAGTTCTGTCGGTGGCACATCTTGGCTGCTTGTCTGCGGATCTGGGGCGGTGGGTCTTGGGCTCTCTCGAACTCTGTGTCATATTTTGTTTTGGAGTGGCAGTATTGTTTGCATTGGTGGCACCTCGAGCGGCTTGCCGGTGATGGGGACCTCGGGACTCGCCAGTTCAACATTACGGATTATGTGTTAGTGGTTTTTCCATTCTAGCTTGGAGGACATGGTGTGCTGGGGTGGCAAGCCACACACCATGGTGGCAACCCCTTTGTCGGTCGGTGTCATTGTATGGGCGGCATTATGATGTTTATGGCTCGTGCTTGATGTATGGTAGGTTGTGGCTCCTTGTAAAAGCCAGAACATTGGACTTATGTATTTTCTTGACCATGGCTCGAGTGGAGCATGATGCTATTGTAGTTTTTCTTTTTCCAACATTAGGAAAATTTTGAACTCATTTTTGGGCCTTTTAAGAGTGCCACATCATCAAAGTTGTACAAAAGAAAGCAACCCGGTAGACCCCTCTAAATATTGCTCAGAACCCCATGATATGACCTATCATTGGAAAGTTCCTGAAAAATGGATTCTAAAGAGCCAAGGTCCAAAAAGTTTGAATGACTTCTATGAAAGTTATGCCATTTTTTTTCAATCAGCCAGGTTTTGTTACCGTTACGATAATCTAAAATCACCTTTTTCTAGATCTACATGAAGGCAATGTCCGATACATGCATGCTATATATCAATAGATAGCATTTGAAGAGTAGATTCGAAATATCCAACCTCCGACAAGTTTGGATCTTATGTGCAAAAAAATTACCAATCCACACTTTTTGAAAGCTAGGCCACATCAACAATTCTTACAAGGCCCATTTTTTAGTCCAAACTTTTCCTAATGTTTAACCTCTCACATTAAATAAAGTTTGCAAAAAAAAAAAAGATGGCTCTTTTTTCAAGACTGTGTGTGTGTGTGTGTGAGAGAGAGAGAGAGAGAGAGAGAGAGAGAGAGAGATGTGGAGAGATTTTTGTTGTCAACCAACAAATGCACAATGCATAGCCGGAGGACCGTATTGCAAGGCATGTATAGTGGCCGCATGCACAGAAGGCGACAAGGCATATATAGGATGAGGCAAAGATCAAGAGGGCGGGGGGACATGGGGACCATTGTCTTCCTCTCTCTCGCTGCATGTCACTACGATCGGCTCTCTCTGTCTCTACTGTCCGTAGCCCTCCATCTCACCTTGTTCCTCTCCCCGAGGTGGTCACTATATGTAAAATTTATATATCATGTGTGTTCAAGAACACTATAAATTTCTCATTGATAAAAGGGACCCTTTTCCTATCCAATCCTGTAATTTTTTTTCCAAGATCATTTTTTTGACACCCTTTTGTATGTAAAAATTTGAGAAAATATAGAATAAAATATTCCCTACAGCTGAACCCACATGATATGTCACTTTTTGTTGTAGTCCCCCCCCCCCCCCCCCCCCCCGAGTTCCTCTCTCTCTCTCTCTTCCCTTGCAACCATGCAGGGGATAGAATAAGCGTAGGTAGGGTGTCAAGCCAAGGGTAGGACTAGGAGGGCATGGCCCTGGAAAAGTGTCGAACACTTGAAGTATAGGGGTCTATATATTGCTAAGAGCCAAAGGGCGAGGGGACTATATAGCGCTCTCGGAGCGGGGAAGATCGAAAATCGTGTGCAGGCGGTCTTGGAGCGGGTAAGGTCAAAAGTCGACCACACCAAAACAGCGAGAACTCGGGCTTGTTGGGATCGTTGAACCACAAAGACCATTTTTTGTCTCTGGAGCTCAGCTTGTAGCACAATAGAGTTATCTCTCTTGTTTTCTCTTTCGACGCAGCCTGCTGTAGTGCCATCACCATCTTTGGGAGGCTTTTTGTTCACACATAAGTGCCCAAATTTTGGGGCTTTTACATATTTAAAGGGGCTCGTTTCCATGGTAATTTTTGAGGGTGTTGCCTCTTGTCGAAGATGTTGACTCCCAATGGCCCCTTTGATTCTTAAGGCATTGCAACGGTGCACTAAAAAATTATAGCAGCTTGTAGAATTGCCAAAAAAAAAATTCAACTTTTAGTATGCAAAGGGTCGGTAATCTCAAGGTCAAAAATTACAACTCGAACTTCATGTACTGAGGGAAGGCCACATGCACTGGCATGCATGGGCCATGCAAGGTGCACAAGGTGCGGTGCAAAGGTCATGGGAAAAGTGTACATGGTGCAACATGAGGAGCTTTTCAAAGGCTTTGGCATGGCCGACCTTGCAAGGAAAGCTAGTAAACCTCGGGCAATCTGCAAGATGCTGGCATAGAAGGCATGAAAGGTGCAAGGTTGCAGAGATCATGAAGACTTGCATTTGGAAATTGTGCAAGGCCAGGACAAGGGTGCATTAAGAGGTCCACACGACCAAGGGTACGATTCATGACAGCAATACAAATGAAGTCCAAGGGAAGTGTTGACGGGTTGGGCAGATTTGGCATACAAGGGAGACAACCATGCACACCGAGAGTGTCAAGCCAAAGAAGTGCTATTCCAATGGAAAGGCAAGTCGGCATAAGGGCTTCATAAGTTACACAATTGATAATTTTTATTATCTGGAATGCAATAAACATGTGTGTGCTTTGCGCACTCAAAGCACAAGCACGACCGGTGACATTTACCATAAGCACCAAATCCTTGCTAAATACATTGTTAGCAAATTGGTTGAAAACCAGAGTCAAGCATGGCTTGAGTATGAAACAGGGTCAAAAGCAGGGCTTCTCTCTAGTGTACCTCAACAGGGCACGCTCAACAACAGTTGCTAAATTTTTCTATCACGGTAAGGCTAACCGAATTTTTTAAAGAATCTCACAGCAATTGGCGTGGCCTATTGCTTGACTTGTGGTAGGTGCATAGCATCATAGACTATTTACCACCACCGTCGAAGCGGGCGGAGAACACTTGCTTCGAGGCACCATTGGATAATCTAAGGTACGCTTTGTGAGACTATTCGACATGGTCGATTACCTATAATTGTTTGGCAAGGTTGAATTAAAATTACCATGATAGCTGTATCACCACATAAGCATATGTTGGCTATTCATGGCACAAGAGCATGTATGTGAAGGAAGGATTTTCGGTTAGGGCATTTTACATAGCTATTTCCAAAGTTCTGAATATGCTATCAACATACGAACTTGGTCTGCATATTCTTTTTAGTCAGCACTCATGGGTAAAGTCTCCCATCCATTTGATCATCTCTGGCTTGATACCTTGAAGATCTCCCATCAAGCCTACCGCATACATCCTTAATAGTAAAAAAAGAGGGCATACATGGGAGTCAAACATAAAATGCACTTTTTCAGCATTTGGCTAGGCTCATATAATTGCCTACAATGTGTGCACATATCCACAAGACTCAAGTTACCAAAATTCTCAACCCACTTGCCCTTCAAGTTTCTCCAAAATATTCCACATGCACGTGCCTTTTCTTTGAGTTGTTGCTTTACTTCCCATCTTCTTCTCTTCTTTTGAATCAAAGCCTTGTATGTATGCAAATGACTTTGATAGCTATCTTGGTCCATAGTTCGTTAACAAGAAGCAATTAAATGGAAAGATTACATTTCTAGTTTGGAGTTTGTTATGTCATGTTTTCAACCTTGATCATCGTTAGGGTGGGGTTGCCTACTGGAAAAAATGACAGCAAGTCAAGGACTTTGTATATGATGATGAGTTATGTTAGCAGTTCAGTTTCATGGAAAGTTGAGAAGAGGTATTTTTGAATGTTCTAGTATCTCTAGAAAGTATGACTCCTTGTCATTCATCTAGACACCTCTTAGTTGTGGTGGTAACTCATTCACAATACTCAAGTGAGTTATAGATAGATTCTACACACTATGCCGGCTTTAAGACAGTTACATCAACAGTTGCATAGGGACAACAATGTGGAAAATCAAGATGTTTCTCTCGGTTTCATTGAACCTCCTATTGAACTGTGTACTGGCCACATGAACAAATGGACATCAAAGAAGCACCATTGTGGATAACATTAGTGTTCTTGAGAATATCTTACCACATTTGTTTTTGAGGAAGAAACGGTTCTCCAAGGGGGGACTAATGTCTTGCCAAGGGTAGGACTAGGAGGGCAAGGCCCTAGCAAAATGACAAACACACTTGTAGTATAGGGGTCTATATATAGCTAATAGCCAAAGGGTCAGAGGCCTATATATAAATTAAGGGTGGGTGGCTATTTGCAGGTCTTCCTCCCCTCTATCTTACATAGGGTGGTGTCTCTGGCGAGCAAGCACAACACAATAGAGTCGAGTGTAAGTAGGGTGGTTTCTCTATCCGTGCATCACATTGCAAGTGATAGAGACAAGCTACGCACTCAAAACCCCCGAGGATGCAATGCAGGGGCCCATGCCACTTTTCCTTTGGAAAAGAGTTTCAAATAATGAATCTTAAAAGATTCTCTCTACTAAACTTGGGATAGACCGACTAGGTGGTAGTAGTAGTAATTTTTGTTTTGGAGTCTATATTGCATAAACAACAAAACTTTTGCATTGAGAAGAACTTGCAAGAGTTTTGCAAGAACACTCTTCGTGTTGTGGTAGTAGGTCCTACCAATTTTGAATTTGGGGCTTACTAAATGGTATCTGGTGAGATACCCTAAAAAGAGAAAGGAAAGGGTAGGCTCGCCAACCAGGTGGCAGACGATGAATGCGGGGGGAGCAAGACATTTTTTTTTTTTGAGTTTGGGCTTCATTAAAGGGAATCAAACACGATTCTTTGTTTCTTAAGAGAAAAAGTGAATGCAAGAATAAAAGAGCACAAGGGCACGTGGTGGAGAGAGAAAGGAAGAGAGAGAGAAAGAGGGCCTAGGATTAGATTTTTTCGTGCATTGTGTCAGTTTGATGGCAATTGCTTGTCTGTAGGGGAGGCTCTGGATGCAAGAACAAAATTTCTCTCTCTCTCTCTCTCTCTCTCTCTCTCTCTCTCTCTCTCTCTCTCCCCTTTGTCTGCACACATAGAATCTATCTCTTGTTTGCATCTATGAGAGCATAGGTTATTGGAATTGATCACGATAAGGAGTGCACAGGGGTAGGACAATGTGTGTGCAATAGAAGATGGGTAGGAGGATGATATCCTCAATGATGAGTAACAAGGGCCTGGATGAGAGTCAAGCTGAGATTGCACTACCACAAGCATTGAAGGGGCTTGCACATTGTTAACCCTCACGGCTCACGGACGCCCTATCACCTACGGGACGGACTTTGTAACCTACGACGGACATTGTATTATTTATTTGGTAGAGTCAGGTACCGGGCTTGTCGGTCCAATACGAAAAGGGTAAGAGTGATCGCCGATGAGAGGCGCACTCTAACTGGAACATTCAAGGGTTTAGTTGGCTAAGCATGGGCGCCCAAGTGTGAATGGGGTGAGCTCATATAAAAGTCAACTAAACCTAAAATTCACTCATTCTCTCATTTGTGCAATAGAAGAGTGCTCTTGCTCCATCTCCATCTTCTTCTTCATCATCTCCTTGTGTGTGTGTGTGTGTGTATGCGTGAGAGAGAGAGAGTGTGTGCAATCGAGCATTGCGACGATGGCACGGTGGCGGTGAAGCAGTTGAGCGCGGCATAGCGGCGTCTCCTTCTTCGTCGTGGCAAGGAATCCTCCACAAAGCAAGCGTAGAGTGGTGAGTGACACACCATCGCCTTCTTTGAGCTTACTAGTTTAGGTTTGTTGTGTGCTTGGAGCCATTTGTGGCTCGCACACGGTGTATCGGCAAGTTCCTTGCATTGACACGTGCAACATACGCGCACATTTTTGGCGCCGCTGCCGGGGAATGCCGTGCATTAAGCTCGAGTAGCACTCTGTTCTTCTCCGTGGTGCAATTTCAATTATAGAAAAGGTAGGGAAGGAGTGTGAGTGTGTTGAGAAGAGGGATTTGGTGTTATACTGTGTGTTTTTTTTGTTAATGGAGTTTTCAAAGGTACTGTGTTTATTCTTTGTGTATTAAGGTTGTTAGTTTTCTTTGTTAATGGAGATTTCAAAGCTACTGTGTTTATTCTCTGTGTATTAAGGTAGTTAGTTTTCTGTGTGCAGTAAGTAGGAAGTAGATTAGTGAGAGCTAATAGAGTGTGTTAGTGTGTAAGAGTAGGTGTATTAGTTAGAAGTAGGTAGATAGAGTGTGTGTGTGCTCTTGCATAGGCCGTGGAGACCTTATCCTTAAATTAAATTTTTTAAAGAAATAATTAATAAAATAATTAATAAATAAATTTTAAAGGTAGGACCGGGATCGGAAATATCACCCAGACCCAAGCCCGAATTTTAGCTTCACAAGTAGCTAAAAATCGATTTTTTGAGGACCAACGTAACGTCAGATGCCCGAAAATTGTGTTGTAAAGCACACAGCGACCCTCTAAGTGATACGCTCATTTCGAGCTATCACACACTTTAATAAAAAAAATCAAACATTAAAAAACATTAAAAACGTAAAAACCACGAGTGAAAACGAACGCTTAAAAAAGGTAAGCGGTTAACCTTCGAGGTTATTCGCCAACGTTTGTAGGGTACCAAAGGTACATGCATCTGTGCTCTAGTCGTGTGCTAGAGACTGAGCAACTAGAGAGAATTTCGACTTACACGAGTTCTTAATATCCACCTACTTTAGGTTCTGGACCCTCGGCGGGGACCCAAGGTAGTACAAACCAAGACCCGAACATAGCGGCTAGTGACTCTTCCTCTAACTACGACGTCATGGAGGGTTTCCCAATGCCTAATCCCGATAGCTCGAGCCAAGACATGCATACCATGGGTCCTCGGTCCAGGCCGAGTGTACTTAGCCGCCTGAAGGAAACCTTTAGTAGAGACACTCGCTCCGAACATGGAGCTAATGATGTAAATGAGGGGGGTGGGGAAGTAAATTCTCCATTCGTGAAAAACGTAGACCCTATACCATTAGAGAATGTGCACATGAATACTTCATTCACTGCACCTCCTGACTCTTCAGAGTTATTTCCCTCCGAGGTCATATTACCCGATGGTAGAAGCTTTGCCGAAGTGCAAGAGGTTGAGCGATATATCCTTGCAGCGAGGGAAAAGGAATTCGAGAGCTTACGCAAGGCGGAGCAACAAAGAGAGTTAAAAGCGAAAGCTCCTATGTCAATATCCTTGCTAAGAGAGCAATCAAGTGCTCCTGATTTAGCAACCACTAAGGGCCAACCCCTAGAAAGCAACATTGCATCTAGCTCAAAGGACACCCCTAGCACCTCAATCCTAGATGGAGTGTTCTTAAATGAGAACTAGGAGTACAAATTACAAACAGAGACTCTGACCGACCTATACACAGGTCACACCTATCACGTGGGTTGGTTAGATGTCCTACAATCCACAATGGGTGCTACTAGTGTGGAGGATCAACAACAAAGAGTTTGTGAGGTCATCCATAGGGTTATTGAGTTAGAGAGACAGAACAAGGGGATCAACATGCCTTCAACGGGTCTCATGAGATTCTTGGATACGGGAAAGGCTAAACAACCGACCATATCGCAAATGGAGACTCCCTCGGTAAGTCCGATGGATCCTCCATATGTTGTTTCTCCAAGGGTCTCAGTGCAATCTGAGCCCACAAGTGATAGCTTCACCTTTCCAAGTCTAGCTCATCTTTCCCTTGATGACACCACGGCTACCATGCCTACCCCAATGATGGGCATGCCGAGAAATACGCCATGGACCTCATTTGTTAGTAAAGCACCACTACATGGTAGCTCAATGCCTGCAACAGTACCTACAAGTGTGTACCAATCGTATGTACCTATGGGTCATCACACTCATGTAGTCCCTACCCCTCCCTTTGTTTAAACTACCTATGCTCCAGAACCACAATACACAAGTTCTTAATTCCATGGGACTATACTGGCTAGCATTAGCATGTCACATCCGACGTCTGCTATGTCTAGGGCCACCCATATGAACTATGGACCACCACATGGCACAACATCGTACCCAACGTGGAACCCAAGGGCTTCCTATGCGCCAAGCTCAATGCCAATACCTACTCCACATGTAGTCTCTGGAGCGCCTTCACCCACGGTGCCTGCTCATTTAGGTGACTTGGCAACATTTGCTCAAGCTATCAGTCGATCTATTACTGAGAATATGCGTTACGCGCCTGATAGAGATCCTAGAAGTAAGGTGGTACAAGTAGCCAAGCTCACACAAAAATTTAGTGGAGATGGGGATGTGAGAAAGCATATCGAAGTGTTTGAACAAATATACGATTCTCTAGAAGAACACAATGACCTACATAAGAGCAATGCTTTAAGCCTAACCTTAAGTGGAAAGGTTGGGGATTGGTATAGAACCCTAAGTGTGGAAGAAAAAATGATTTACCCTACTCTTAGGAGACTGCTCTTAAAAGAATACATACGAGAGGGAGTACTTTGGGGTGTAGCCTCTCAGCTCCAAAAAGCCCAACGAGAGGAAGGAGAGTCGGTGAGAGACTTTATAAGTCGCTTGAAGCATTTGAATTCTCGTTGTAATCCAAATGAGCGCTTCAATAATAACCAATTGCCTGATAGACTCATTAGGGGGTTACGACATGAGGATATCTACAATGGCCTAGTCATTAGAGGTATCACCACTTGGAAAGTAGTCACCACCAATGCGATCCAATTGGAGAATAATTTAATGATTCAAGGAGAAAGAGTGTCTGTTGAGTCTAAATCTATTAGCTCACAAGCATCGGGGCATCAGCCAATGACCCTAAAGCCTATTGCTAAGGAGCCAAAGATACGTGAGATGACTTTAGTAGATCTCACCAAGGCTATTCAAGAGAGTCTTAGAGACAATTGTGCTCCGCAAAACAATCATATGTATCCAAGAAGGGAGCAACAATGGTGCTCAATATGCTATGGACCACATAGTACCAATGAATGCCCTACTTTTATAGTAAAATTCAATGGGAACTGCAATGCATGTGGAAGGTATGGTCATTAAGCTAAGGATTGCATAGTATTTAAGCGCGCGATGGCCAATAGACCATGGACAGACACACCTCGAGTGCCTGCATTGATGCTAGCCCCACCTCTTGAACAAACATCACAACATATGGTCCCTAGGGCCCAAAATTTTGTTCAAACAACACCCTTACCACCTCCAGTGCTTGTTTGGAAGGCTGTGAGGAAGATATAGATCCTAATATCGCTTATGGGATGGATGTGATTGAAGAAAGTCCACAATACTACATGGAGGACTATTGGAGACAAGTCAAACATGTATATCAAGTAGCTGCTCTTGCGGCAAGAGGCCAAAATATCAACTACCCTGCTAAGAGACCACCTCTTCAATGCTATGAGTGTGGAGGTCCACATCGTGTAGCCGAGTGTCCTATTAGGCTACAAAAGAATGCCACACTAATGCAAACCAATCAAGCGAGAACGTCTACAAAAGAACGCCACACTAATGCAAACCAATCAAGAGAGCACATCTACAATGCCGATACTCATGTGTAATCTATGTGGCATAGATCATTTGATTGCCCAATGTCCAAATAATCCAAATGCACCGAAGATCACGCCATTAAACTTGATTGAAGTTACCGAGGAGCCATCACCAAGTACACCCGTGGTACCAGTAAACATACTCACATGATGGATGCTCCAAAAACAAAATTATATTCTTGAGGAAAGAGACACGGCATCAGTTGCCCAATCTCAAAAAAAGAAAAAAACACGAAGAAAGAGATCGCAAAAAGCAACGAAGTCAGACCCTAGTTCAAAGACCAACATAGGGACTGGTGACGACCCCGTATATATGAACGATGCTGAAGAAGATTTTGATTCAGGTGAAACCATGGAGACCAAAACGACCACTAACATAGAAACTAACAAGGAAGATCTTCATGAGCCACAATGGCCAGGATCCAAAAAGAAGATAGGAACTTACCCAAACCCTACACAGGAGATTGAGCGAGTCAAGCATTTAAGGAGTTTGGTAGAAGATACCCAAAGGGATCTAGAACCAGCACCTAGGAAGATCTAGATTACAGACACCGTGTTCCCTACGCAACAACAACCTCACCAAGTCCATAGACCATTGGACATACCTAGTGTCATCTAAGAAGAAAGTGACTTAAAGTCATGGGAAAGTGAGCGTACTCACTTCTTGATGGAAAGAATGTTTACAGAGGGACTACCTGATCCTATCGAAGAAATGGAGATCCCATCTTTCCCACGTCAAGGGAGGCAAGGCCAAAAGGTGCCGTTAAACATTGCCAAATTGATGGATTTCATGTCTTCAGAAGTTAGAACCACCATCATGTCCAAACTATATAAAGACCCCGAGCTAGTCTCAGCTCTTCGAGCCTTCCTCAATGGAGAACTAAATTTTGGGCTACCACAATTTGCACAGATGGATGGAGCTGGGGAGATGCCAATAGAGGAGGAACACTTAGATCCACAACCCAACCTAAATGAGAACCTTGTTATAGAAATACCTGTTAACAAGTTGGGACAATACTTTGAGGGTGATGAATCCAATGCGACCATACCAATCACTACTAAGGGATTAATTGTGAAGGGAATCCTTGATGGTGGCACTGGGGTTAGAATTGTGACTAAAAATTGCTGGGAAACTATGGGAAGACCTCACCCTGCGACCACAACCATAGTAGTGAAGATGGCCAATGGGTCTATTGTTAAACCTTTTGGGATGCTAGAAGACCTCAAGATCAAGGTCTTTGGACATAAAATAAGAGTTACATTCATTGTTATGGATTTCTCCAAACACACTATGGCATCAGAGATGATCTTAGGACATCCTTTCATGAGGGAAGCAAAGATTGTGCATGAGTGGTCTAAAAACCATGTTTACTTGCAGTTCCAAGATTCTGTCATTCGAGTGGATCTTGTGACGGTTCGAGCACATCCTCTAGGAAACAGGTTTATAATTGATCATAGATCTGACACCACAGTTCACTCGGCCCCATTGCAGTATTGTTACACATGTAAAGCGGACACTGATGTTGGGGAAGATTATCCTTATATGGATGTACTACCTGGGATGACTGAGTTGGGCAATGTAGATTGGGTCCACCTAGCAGCAACCATAGACACTTGGGGAAACAGGGGGACGACCTGGGTCACACATGAGGGGGATGAAATGCCTGTACCCTTAAATATGCTACGAGCAATGCTTATAGCTTCTGACAAGACTCATCCTAATATAACGAAGAAAACATACAAGTGGGTCCCTAAAACTTCTTTAGCAACCATAGCCCATGCTAAAAGACAGGAGCTTGGTAAGAGATGTCCCATTCACCCCAAGAAATGTAAAGAAATGCTGCGTTGGATTCCTAAAAGACTATTGGAAGCCCAAGGCTACTATCAAGGAAATGATCAAATCTGGGTGCCAAAATGTAGATTGTGTTCTTACCTATCACCTGACCCATGTGAACTCAATCTCGTAGCTCCAAAACAAATCGACAATCGCGAAAAGAAAAAAATCATTGAATGCTATACACCCGCTCTAGAGCTAGTTTGGGTACCGAAGAAAGAACGATTTGTTCCACCTAGCTCAGGAAGGGGGGAGTCCCATGAAGCTTCTAGCTCCTCATGTAATGCATCCATAGCGGTAAAAGCTTCTCCACAGCCTCCACCTACAATAGTGGACCTCCATGAAGCTGCAAAGGAATCCACACCTCCTAGTGTTCAAGAATAACCAGCTGAACCACTTCAAGTTCGATCCTGGGAGAGTACCTTACCACCCTTGCAACTCGATGAGGCACCTAAGGTAATAGAAAACTACTGGCAAAAATCCTCACCTATTACCAACTGGAACAACTGGTTTCAAAGGGTGACGACATCATTTCAAACGGTATGATCTACCCAAGGAAGGGGTGAGTGTTTGCTGACAGTCATCATTCACTCTGGTCAACCGGTCGGTTGACCAGTGGCCGGTAGTCAATGGCCGATGGCCGGTGGTCGGAAGTCAATGGTCGGTGGCCGGTAGTCGAAAGTCAATGGCCGGTGGCCGAATTCAAAAGCGGACTTGTCTTCTCAAGGGCGGCCACACATGGCCGGATTGGAGGGTCCGATTTGGACTTATTCGCACAAGGGCGGCTACACATGGCTGTCTCTCATAAGAGAGGGCAGCCCTTTTGGCCTATAAAAAGAGGCCATTTCTACACACATTTTATAGTGTGAAGTTGATGCAACAAGGTGAGTGTGAGGTGGTGAGAGTGAAGCAAGGCGGGAGCTTCATTAAGGGTATAATCCCTTTGTAAACTACTTCTTGTTTTGAAGTACTAAAGCCATTGAGTGGCTGCTTTCCCGTGGACGTAGCCCACATTGGGTGAACCATGTATATCGTGTGTACTCTCTCTCTCTCTCTACTCTATAATCTCGTGTATATAAATCTGTCTCTCTCCATTAAGTAATCTACTCAATTATCTATTTAGCTACGTCTTATTTCCTAACACACCTTTGATCCTCATCACTCGAGTGATGGAGAGTAGGTAGAATTAGTACGATAGGAGTGTTTTTGTTTTAGAGTTGAGTGATTAGCAAAGTTCCTTTTTCCCACTGATGTGCCTCCTAGAGGTATTCTTATGTTTCATAGTGTCTACAAAAACATGTTGCTGTGGTTAGGATTTGGACCTTCATGGAATCTTTCTCTCATCCACTTTTCAAATCAAGAGCGACCATCAACACAAACAGGTGTTTCTTGTCCATTAGCATTGCCCCTTATCTTTTTTGCATCTATGTTTGTCTGCTTTGATTGTGATTGGTAGCATAATATTTAGTGCCTTTATTTAGTACCAAACATTAAATTCAATGAATTTTTTGTCATAATCACTTGTCTAGATTTAAAAATCAAGCAGTCCGACTAAGCTAGTTTGACCAAGTTAGGTGTTAGAGATCTTCTCTTAATACCATGGGGAATGCCTTCCTAATAATCAATGGTTACTTAGGTTCTTAATTCGATTTAGGTAGCATTGTGTGAAATGTACTAGGGCTTTCTAGTGGGCTTGACCCTATTGACCTTTAGCTTAAGTATTATAAAGGGAGTTTACTAGTGTGATGAGCCTGGGGAGGTGTATCAGCGTTATATGACCCCCCAAAGTTACAAAATTAAAATGCTAAAAATGAACAAGAAAAAAATCAAAGTGCCACATTGTAAAATCTTAAGCTGGAAGAGAAATCTTAGCTTGATTGGATACTTCACTCACATGTAACGTCTATGGTACTAGAGCCCTAGAGGTTCCCAGTATGGGCGCTTTTCCTTGAAAAGCAAAAAACCCAAGGCATACAAAATAAGCACACACATCAAAATTGAATCACTGTGAAAAGACTTTGGGGGGTCAAAGAAAAGGTAATCAGTCAGGCGATGATTTCATGAGAAATTCCTTTTATCGTAGCTTAACTACAAGGTCTTCTAGGTATAACCTCTAGTCAGCCCTCGAACATGAAATACTTGGGTCTCGCGATTAAACAACTTAATTGACCAGAGAAAATTAAGAAGCTTACCCATGGTATTAATAGTCGATCTCTGGTGCCTTTCGATCGTTAAATTAGCGACCCCAAACTTGTTTATTTTTTTACCTTTACATCTGTTTATGCATTCGATTACATTGCAATTTAATGTTTATTGCTGACAAATTGTTTAAAATTCTGTTACCAATCAATTGTCTGCCTAAAACTGCATATGATTTTTAATCGCTTATGAGAATGCAATTACCGTGCCAATGTTGTTTAATTTTGCAGTGACTGAAGAAGGCTAAGGACATTCATCTCAAATGCTCTTCCACCTCGATGAACGAGCTTCAACTCAATAGCTTTCTGAGGACGGAATCTACATCAGGAAGGGGGGCATGTTAACCCTCACGGATCACGGACACCCTATCACCTACGAGACGGACGTTGTAACCTACGGCGGACATTATATTATTTATTTGGTAGAGTCAGGTACCAGGCTTGTCGGTCCAATACGAAAAGGGTAAGAGTGATCGTCGATGAGAGGCGCACTCTAACTGGAACATTCAAGGGTTTAGTTGGCTAAGCATGGGTGCCCAAGTGTGAATGGGGTGAGCTCATAGAAAAGTCAACTAAACCTAAAATCCACTCATTCTCTCATTTGTGCAATAGAAGAGTGCTCTTGCTCCATCTCCATCTTCTTCTTCTTCATCTCCTTGTGTGTGTTTGTATGCGTGAGAGAGAGAGAGAGAGAGAGAGAGAGAGAGAGAGAGAGAGAGAGAGAGAGAGTGCGATCGAGCATTGCGACGATGGCACGGCAGCGGTAAAGCGGTTGAGCACGCTGTAGCAGTGTCTCCTTCTTCTTTGCAACGAGGAATCCTCCACGAAGCAAGTGTAGAGCGGTGAGTGACACACCATCGCCTTCTTTGAGCGTACTAGTTTAGGCTTGTTGTGTGCTTGGAGCCATTTGTGGCGCGCACACGGTGTATCGGCAAGTTCCTTGCATTGACACGTGCGACATACGCGCACACACATAAGAGCTTTATTCATGAGGATTTGAGAAGATATCATTCGGTGACAAGTTTGCATAATAGCTGGGCAGAGGTGGAAGTGGGGTCTGCTTCTGCAGTAACAGGGGAGAAAGGGCAAGTTAGATCACGTTAATGAAAAAGTTTTGGAATGAACCGAGTAGTGGTTTGCGAATCAAAAATTTGAGGTTGGAGTCTCTCTCTCTCTCTCTCTCTCTCTCTCTCTCTCTCTCTCTCTCTCTCTCTCTCTCTCTCTCTCTCTCTCTCTCACGGTGATCTAGAGGGTGGAACGCCACTAGTGCAGGTCCAACAATGGTGGTAGGAAGGGATTTGGGATTCTGTGTCTCATTATGGAGAGGGAGGGAGGAGGGGGAAGGGTAGGTATGTGTGCATCATGCTAGAGGGCTTGTCAATGGTACCTCGTGAGGATGCCATCTGCAAGCGCTCCTTTGTGGAAAGAGACAGGGAGACTAGCGGATTGAGGAGCCAATTCCATGCTATAAATTTTCCTTAACCCCCTTACATGGTTTTGGGGGGGGGGGAAGGGGACCTCAAGGCAGTGAGGGAGATGGAGGGAGACACATAGCAGCAAAAGCCAGAGATAGGGAGAGATGCAGAGAAAAAGAGAGGCTTTTTCTTCTCATGGGCAGTGTTTGGGGAGGTGCAGAGCAAAGTCTACATTGGTGGCAAAGCAGGCAGGTGCCAAAGGGAACAACTAGGACAGGAGAATGGAGAATTCATCGCGATGATGACAATAACGCATTGATCTCCAGGGTAGGGTCTGCAAACTAGAGAGGGGTTCATGTGCATGATCTTGGCCACAACACCTTTTCCTTTTAAATTTGTAAGTTTTGGGCGGAATGTTGGTGGCTAATCAACTGTGTTTTGGAAAGTGGACCGATCAGTTTTCAAAGAAGGGTTTTTTCCCTTTTAATTATATCCCACAAAAAGGCTTGGTCACCCATCTTTTACTACGTTCAAGCAAGATAGTATTTTTATTGGAAAATCATATTAATGTATAACGTGAGTTCAATAGGAGGGGTTTTAAACTGTAAAAAAATTAAGCAATTTAATAGAGATACATTAAAATAAGGGGTTTTTATATTCAATTTTGGAAAAAAAATATAAAATATGGGGGTACTGAATGGTGAACCCCCCGAGTTGGGCAATAAGCTATAATTTGACCATAATTCTTCACTCAAGTGGAAATATTTTATGAAACATAAAAATAAAATGCTCCTTGTAAATGATGTCATTAATTTTTCATTCAAACAAATTGTCTCGATTCATAATGGTTTAGGAGATATAGCAAAAATAGTGTCCCTATTGCCTCCTACATGACTTGGAAGAAAAGAACACTTTTTATACATGTATGTGATCATAATGCTTCAAATGGTGTTATTAATTTGTTACTTAAAGGAATGGTCCTAATTCATAATTGTTTAGGAGATATAGTGTCCCTACTACCTAGTGTCCTGAAAGCAAAGAATGGCCTTTATGTAACTACATGATCATAAACACACTATATGCTTATTTTAATGTGCTAAAAGTGATGAAACAAGCAAGTAACATCCTTGTAAACATCTAGCAAGACCATACATATTGATGTACAAAAAAGCCAACCACGGAGAGTGTAGATTCTTGAAAACAAAAGTAGAGAGATAAAGACATAATGGCTATGAAGTTTAAAGCTTCTTACCATGATCAAAAAGTGATTATTAGTGATTGAAAGGCTTTTTTATTTTTTATAAGAGAGAACTAAAGAGATTTACATAAAGGATTTTTCCATGACATTCATATAGAGTGCATAAACCATGAAAAGAGATTCTTCTTCTTCTTCTTCCCATGAGAAAGAGAGAGATTCTTATGGAGATGGTGATGGAGAGCTTGCACCACTCCATACAATGTGTACATAGAGTTTCACTATATCCTATGAAACTAACAACACTAAAAATTGAGTAATAATGCTTCGTTTTTATCTCCCTCGTAGGTTGGAGTAATGTCCAAGGAAAAATTGGGCATTCTGCTAGGAACAGTTCTTTCTTTTTGGGATTTTGTGAGTGCACAAATGTAGTGCGTGTGCACACAGGGGGGGGGGGGGGGGGGGGGGGGGGAGAGAGAGAGAGAGAACACAAGATGTGGGTGGAGCAACTCACCACAATGTGTGTTAGAGAGCCCCTTATTCTTCTATCTAATAAAAAATAAGGTGTGTACAAGTGATGGGTGGTTAGACACATCTTGCACATCTGACCAGGGTAAGAGGCACATAAAATTTTCCCCAACAATCTCCCACTTAAAGGTGAATGTGCCAATCAGTGGTACTACTATAGGACCTAGTACTATGTACAAGAGGTCTAGGAAGGAGACTTGTCTCAACCTATGTCCACTGGCTCTCTCAAAATCCATGCATTCCACTATATAGGATCAACATATGACATAGGGTGCAAGCAATGTGCTTGTCATTACCTAGTGGTACATCTTATATGCTATGACATGTACGTTATGTTCTTGAGATAACACAGAGCTTGATCTCAATGAGATTCTTGAGGGAAAATGGATTCTAGGTAATGCTTAGATATTAGTTCTTCAAGATGCATTGTAGTTTGCTAATCATTGTGAGAAGAACCTGGACTGGCTTGTTCTACCCTATGCAAGTATCTGAGATATGTGTCTAGTCTCTCACTGACATGATTGGGTTGGTCTTGATTACATTACAGTCATGTCATGAGATACTAGACACATATCTTTTGTGGATGAGCTTTAGAATGTTGTGCACAACATGTCTGTAGATGCAGATTTAGAGTAGCCATGCTCTAGTGAGACATAATAAATTGATCCTCTTAGGATAGAGATGTCTCCTACCATACAGATGAGCAATATGGAGTTCTTTGACATGCTCATATTAGAGATTGATATGGTGATGTCACGACCTCTGTATATAGTTCTTATGAATGATGAGGGAGTGATGACTACCTTGGAGTCAAGATTCACATGTATATATGTGATGTTTTGTTAGTGATGTAGTGAGTGCTAAGATACCTACTACGGATATATTGGTAGAGTTCGTTGTACATGGCAGTGATGCAATTAGCACAAATATGTTGATAGAGATTATGCAATTGTCATCAGACTTTGGGACTCTCATGTACAACCTCTTAGTGTTGATACTCGACATAGCAGCTATAGTGGGAGTGCTTGTAGTTGGGGTTGTCAGCTGAGCAATGATTGACACTACCATGATGCATCATGGAGCAATGTAGGCCATTGTATAGGATACTTGAAGGTTATGCATGTTGATTCTAGTATGGATGTACGCTTGTGCACACCTCTAGAGGTGATACTAATTGTGAGTACAAAAATGCAATGTGTGTGCAGACACACACACACACACACACACACACACACACAGAGAAGATAGGATGTAGGTGGAGAATCTCACCACAATGTGTGTGAGAGAGTAAATAATATTGTGTGTACAAGTGATGGGCGATCGGATTCCTCTGGCATTGGTGCATCCGAGGTGTGTCGATCCTAGAAGAGGGCACATGCGGTGATGTGTATGATTACATATGCATGGCAGAGTTCTAGACTAAATGGGAAGAGCCTCGGTAGGAAAGTGGCAGTATAGATGTATGCTTTATGTGGTTTTCCATACCAAAAGGGCTTCAGATTGGTCCAGATAGGGTTTCACGTGAAGGATGTCCAAAGTACAAGGTTTTGGCTTTGGAATATAGAGTTTTAAATGTTTAGTGAGCTGGTCCAGAAGGCTTGTCAAATAGAGCCACGATGTGCAAGATATGGTGCTTTGAAGTTAAAGGTGGTTGTAGAGATGGACATGCCAGGTAATGCCAGGTAGTCCTAGCTAATCTGAAGCTATGGGTGTGTAGTGCTTGATTTTTGGAGCCTTTTGGTCTTTTCACATCGGTGATGGGAGCCAAGATGAGAGAGTTATTTCCAGATGAAGTTTCACCGGGGACCAGTTCTGTGTCAACTTGGCTGCCTTGATTGGTGTGCCATTTGAGGATTTTTTAGCCCCGTGAGGATTTGTATGCATTCTATGCAGCAAATGAAGGTCATAGGAATCAACGACCTGCCGAACGAAGTCCGGATCAAGGAGATACTGCAAGATGAAGTTGGCATTTGGTGGTGATCGCAGGGGTACCATATGATTTTTTTCCAATTTTGGACGGCTAAGTTGATAGGCCCAGCAAGGACAAAATGTGTCGGAGATTTTACAAGTTGCGGTCAGGACCGGGCCTACATGTATGTTTTTGTGGCTTGAAAATTGGTTGGGTGAGTAAGAGGTGGCAAGCAGTTGAAGTAGGAACAAAAAATAAAAAATTTTGAAGTGTTTTTAATGGAGTTTTTTGGAGGTTGAGCTTGGATCTCTCTATGCATGCTACGTGGAGAGGGGTAGCTCCATATGCGGAACTAAAGGCTGCGGAATTGTGGTATATATATTGGATGGCGCACTCACAGTGGGTATCAAGGTGGTGAGGAAGAGATTGAGGAGCTCCAACTATGGCGGTCTGTTGCCTTGATGCTACGTGTTGTCGCAATGGGTGTAGTTGATGGCGGTGTTTAGTGCACTTGGGTGCTACTGTAGTGGTCGTGGACTATCGTCGGTGTCGGTGGCAATGCTAACATGGCAATATCATTTCGGCCAGGTCCCATGCGGTTTACGAGGCCCATTCCTTTTAATTGAAGAGGTGAAGACGTGACAACGGGGGTCACATGCCTTGAAGAGTGTTCTCACGAGTCGTGAATGGCCGGCTTCTCGAAATAGCACAAGGAGGGTGGTATGCATGCAAAGGAAGGCCAAACATAGAAAAAGTGGTCGGGATGAATAGCGGGTCCTCACACTCCCTAAAGGGGAGTTTTTGGATAGTTATGAGGGAGAGCTCTCCGCAACTCTCAAGGAGGAGTTCTTGGAGCTTAGAGAGGAGCCAAAGAGGTAGGTTTGGTGCCAATGAGGGTGCCATCTACAGGTTTTTCCTGAACTCTCTCAGCGAAAAGAGTTGCACAAAGGAAAAGCCGGAGTTTGCCCATGGTTTTTGTTGCTTGTCGTGATCGTGCCGACGGAGCCGGTTATAGTCGACGTTTCAAGGTTGTAGCTGGTGTTTTTTGCCATAATTGAAGAAAACCATATCGGTTTTCTGTGGAGTTTCTTCCCCCTTTCCCCCCTTCTTCTCTTTGCTCTATTTCAATATTTTGGTGCAGGTGTTTGAGATGTATGTGCCTCCTTGGGCCTCTGTGTAGACAGAGCAATGTGTGCTACTGCATGGTTGTAGACGGGAAAAATTTGGTGTGGTCACCTGTCAATTGTGTGAGTTTTGAAGGTGAACTCTAGTGGATTGGGGTGCATTGATTATCTTGGGCTATAGAGAGTCAAATTGTTTGTGTGCCGGGTGTGTTCCCCTTTCCCCAATCCAGCGTGTCCAACTAGGATAAGAGGCACACCACTTTTACCCCAATAATCTTCCACTTAAAGAAAAATATGCCAAGATAGGGGACATCTCTATTGTAAGAGGATCAATTTGCTACGTCTTGCTAGAGTATGGCTGCTCTAGTTGTGCATCTATAGGCATGTCATGCACACATCACTCTAAAGTTCATTAGTGAAATATATGTGTCTAGTCTCTCATTGACATATCTTTAATTTAATCAAGACTATGCCATCTCACACCTCAGATACATCCATAGGGTAGACTAAGCCAATCTTAACTCCTCTCCCAATGACTAGCAAATCGCAACACATCTGGAAGAACTCCTCTCTAAGTAGTACCTGAAATCTACTATCTCTCAAGCATCTCACTAAGATCAAGCTCTATGTAATCTCAGGAACATTATGCACATGTCATAACATATAAGATGCCCCACTCGGTAATGACAAGCATACATCTCTTGCACCCTCTATGTCATATGCTAATCAGTCAATTAGGTGCACACAACTAATAGCAAAAGTGTTAAACCACTCACTACATGAGGTGATGTGGAATGCTACATATTCATATAGCAACCATTGAGAGAAATTGGTATCTCTATCAAACATGAAAGCAAGAGGAACAATAGAGGTAAATGTGACATCACCATCATTAGCATACAAAGTGACATCTCTAGTCTATGTCATCAAAATTGTCTCTTCATCACGAATACATCTACATCATTGCCTCATGCGTCTAAAGAAACAATGTCTAATGTGCCCTCTATGACCACAATTCCAACATCTCAAGTGTTGATATGAATGAGACCTCTATCCCACATGAGTCATCATCATGGACTAAAAACTATCACACATAGTAATTGCTACAAGTGAAGCTATGTCTCTATAGCATGTACAAGAACAATGTGCATAAAACAATGCCAAAGAGAAGTGCACCAAACTTGAAAAAAAAGGAGCTCCATGTGGGGAGAAAATACTCTAATATCTCACCAAAACTGGTAGTGCTCAAGCGTATCAATGAAATCTTCCATAGTAGAGTAACCACACTATGCTCTAGAATCATCACACTAATGCAGTCCTCAACTACCAAAAGTACATGGAACTTGTAACCAATGACCACTTGTAAACTATATGTAGTAGACTCATGATCAAAATATTCATCAATAAAAAATAGTGCATGCATAAGTCTACTTGTATCCATTATGAGTATGCACAAATCTCGCTCTTGCGAGAGTGGATACAAGAACACCAATCTTCATCTAAAAACAACCATATTCCCGTCAATGTGGGAGCAAAGTCAACCACAATAAGAGAAAAAGTGAGAGAGATTAATGATGGGAGCATAACTTTGAAATCAGCTCCTATAGAGGAAGTTTGGTTAGACAATTTACCTCCCGATATGGACATTGATATGCAATCCTTGTATGGGGATTGCAGCTCTGAAGCATTAGGAATGTCTAAACCATTGGCTCTAAAAACACTGCCTTCTTACTTAGGAGACAATGAAGATGAGTCCATAGTGTGTAAGACCACTCTGGTATAAACAACGGAACAAATCCTAGAGGTGGAGAACTTCCATTCAATCATGTCAACACCCATTCAATGTACTCTTACCTTGGGAGAACTGTTAAAAAACAAACCATATCTATGGAATGATTTACAAAAACCTCTAGAGAAGTTGGGGATAACAGGGCGTAGAAACCATGGCAATACTGGACAGTGGGGCTAACATAGCCATAGCCACAAAATCCGTATGGGAATCATTGGAAAAACCGTCCATTAGACAAACTCGAATGAAATTACAATTGGTGGATGGACACATAGAAAAACCCCTAGGACTACTTGAAAAAGTGATAGTTAGTTCTTGTGGAATTGATTATCAACATATTTTTGTGATAGTAGCCTTTGTAAAGAAACTTAATTATAAAATCATCTTGGGAAGGCCATTCATGCGGAAAGTACAACTCATTGAAGATTGGAGAAACAATTACCTGTACCTGCAGCAAGTGGGATCAATCACAAGGGTCAATTTGAAAGATCACACTTATAGAGATGTAATGAAAACACCCATTCAAGAATTTGACTTAGTATCTTCAGCTGAATCAAATCTTCCATCTTGGTTAAACAAAGACACACCTATTTGGATGTGTGTAGCCTCAAAAAATGGGAGTGTAAAATGAGAAGAATGTATCTTAGAAAGGGATTTCACAGATAAAGCATATGTACCTGAACCCTTTCCGGAGCATTTGTTTGAGCCATTTGAATAGACTCAAATTTTGGCAACAATGGATGTGTGTGTGAATACTTCTATGCCTACTGAATTTTGCAATGAGGATGGTTATGAAATAATTCCCATACAAATGATCTCAACCATTCACATTGAAGATGAAGTTTAGGAACCCAAGGACTTACTAAAAGCTCAACCAGTCTTTCCAAAACTCTATTATGATGCTATTGTCGAGTTTGAAGAACATTCAGCCACACCCGATGATTCTGTATCAAAAAAAGAACACGTGAGAGCCCAACTACTCCTAAAAGGAGGAGAGGAAAAGTCTTTTGACTTTCCAAACTAAAAACCAAAAAGACCGAAATGGTAAAGAGGAAAAAGTGAAACAAAAAACTTGAAATTTAAACCTATGCCATTAGTTTCTAGCAGAACACAGTTTTTGATGCATATAGATGCACATGATTGTGTCAAAGACCAAATCACGGGGAGATATCCTTCAGACAAAAAACAAGGAACATCAAAAACATCAAGGAGAATGAGAAAGGAAACTCAATCAAAACCTAAGCATCAGGATGATGAATCATCCATGACACAAGTTAAAAGAAAGAAAAAATATCAAGAGTGGAAGAAAACTTTAAAGGAGATGTATACCACTGAAATGGAAACAACCGAGGAAGAGAGTAAAGATGTAATGAATGTTCCATCCCATTACAAGAAATATACTCTCCAAGACCGAAAGATCATAATGGAACAACCTGTAAACACCAAAATAAAGAGTTTGAGACTTTAGATTCAATTTGGGAGTCACCAATGTCTTGAAGATTTGGCCATGTGGACAAATATCAAACTATTTTTTAAGGCCAAATCCTTCCACAAGGTAGTACTTGAAACGATCTTTCTAGCCATGCTCTCAAAAATTTGGCTAAGATTTTACCATGTGATCAAATATCAAGCTCATTTTGAAGTAAAAATTGAAAATCTCCCAAATTTACTAATATGGTGTTTGTAAGGGAACTAAGAAAGGAGGGTGAGTCATATGAAGGACCTGAAAATGCAACAAAAATAGATCTAGCCAAACCAGGAGAAGAGCCTAGACTTGCCTACATTGCGACTGACTTGACTGAAGACGAAGAAGAGCTTTTTCTAAGCTTACTGAATGAATACTAAGATATCTTTGGTTGGTCTTATAAATATCTCAAGGGTGTTGATCCAAAAATCTGTCAACATACCATACTTATGAGAGATGATGCAAAACCAAGTAGACAACGGCCATACACTTATAATGAAACATTTTCCAAAAAGATCAAAGAAGAGATAGAGAAGCTCAAGGAAGCAAAATTCATTTATGAAATTGAACACATAGATTGGGTGTCTCCAATTGTGGTGGTACCCAAGAAATATGGAAAATTAAGAGTGTGTGTCAATCTCAAAAAAGTGAATGTATCCACCATTAGAGATAACTATCCACTTCCAATCATCGAGCATGTTTTAGAACGAGTTGCAAAAAAAGAAGCTTACATCTTTTTAGACGACTTTTCAACTTTTGGTTGATCCCAAAGATCAGTATAAAACTGCCTTTGCAACTGAATAGGGTATTTTTGCCTATAGGGTCATGCCTTTTGGGCTAACTGATGCTCCTACCACCTTTCAAATATTGATGAGCCATGCATTCAAAGAATATGTTATGAATTTCTTGGAAGTATATATGGATGATTTATGTGTACATTCATCAATCTGGGATGATCATTTTGAACATCTCAAAAAAGTACTCAAAAAATATAGACTTTATAGGATTTTCTTAAATCTTGAAAAGGGCATCTTTATGGACATACAAAGAAAACTTTTGGGATATATAGTGTCAAAAAGTGGAATAGCGACTGATATTGATAAAATTCATGCTATTGTTGAATTTCCTAGATTGATAACAGTCAAAGGGGTTCAAGATTTCATGGGACATTATGGATATTACAGACGATTCATTTACATGTATGCTATAATCGCAAAACCCATGTATGGTCTGATTACACTCTTTGTGTGGACTGATGAGTGTGAAGAATCCTTCATGAAGTTTAAACAAGCTCTCACTTCAACCCCAATATTGAAAGCACCAGATTTGAATAAGATATTCCATATACATGTTGATGCTTCCAATTTTTCCATTGGGTGTATATTAGCTCAACCAAAAGATCGAAAAATTGGTTTTCCCATTTCTTATGCTAGTAGACAGTTGAATGTGGCAGAGAAGAACTATACAACCATGGAAAGAGAATGATTAGGGATGATCTATGCCGTAAAAAATTATAGTCACTACATATTAGCCAACAAATTTGTGTTCTTTGTGGACCACCAAGCTTTATTGTACTACTTGGTCAACAGGCCATGCAACATAGTGAGAATAGTGAGATGGCTCATCATTCTTTTGGAATTTGATTTCACTGTAGTTGTAAATAAATGCACCACACACCAATGAGCAAATCATTTATCAAGGATTATTTCAAGAGAACCACCAAAAGGGGTAGACGATGATCGACCAGATGCATATCTGTTCTCTGTGAAAATGATATGTTGTTGGTCATAGAATATGGTTTCATTGATGAGTATAGCTCAAGTGGATTCTCAAATACCATTTCCTATTACACCAAGATTAATTGGGCAATCGGCTATGTATCGATTACTAGCCGGAAGGCTATACAAAAGAAATCGGGATGGATTATTGCTTTTGTGTATTAATCCTCAGGAGAAAATCCAATTACTAAATCAAGCACACATTACGATAGTAGGAATTCACTTTGCGGAAGGCCAAACTATACAACGGATTTTGAGACTTGGAGTATTTTGGCCAACCATGAGAAGTGATGTTCACTCATTCCTGAAAAACTGTCTTCAATGCCAGAAACAAACACCCATACCTCTTGTGACATTATTTCAAATTTGACTCGTTCCTAAGTGGAGTAACTATCTAGTTACCTACTTATCAAGTAGAACATTCTCAGAGGATATGAGTAAACGCCGCCAAAGAGCTATTAAAATTGAAGCAAGAGGCTATGCTCTTATTGGAAACCAATTGTATGAGGGAGGAAAGGATCAACATTTGTATCTCTATGCAAATGAAGATGAATATATACCCACTCTAGAACAAGCACATGCTGGATTAGTGGGAGGTCACTTTTCTAGTGAAACCACCACTGGAGAAATTTTAATTGCAGGCATATGGTGGCCAACACTTTTTGCAAATGCAAAAGAATATGTTCAAAGGTGTGATGCATTCCAAATTTTTAGATTTTTGTGACTAGATGTGAATCAAAAAATTGTTTTTGCTTTTGTTTTTGTGCATAGATGTGTGTACAACAGTTAGCCTTTGTTCCTCAAGCTTTTCTAAATCTTCAAGCATCTCTGGCAATTCATGTCCGGTCCACTCAAGATCTTTAGCTACCCTTAGTGTCGGCAATAGAAATTCTATTAGTAGTATGGCATCAAGACCATAAACAAGATTAAAGGGTGTAGCATTTAAAGTTGTCTTGAAATTCTATAAGCCCATAGATCAGCATGGAGATTCATTTCCCAATCAGTGCATCCTGAACTAACCACTTTAGTCAATACCGAGTTCTCAGCTTGTCCATTTGCTTGTGGATGATATGGAGCGGATTTGTTATGGATGACCATAAATTCATTCAGAAGATACTCAATTACCTCATTGAGGGAATAAGTTCCTTGATCACTGACAATTTCTATTGGAAGTCCATATCTTGTGAATACATTCTCATACAAGAATGCAGATGTGGTTCTAGCATCATTCTTCCTGGTTGCCTTAGCCTTTGCCTACTTGGTCAAATAGTTCGTAGCTGCAATGACATATTGAGCTTGAGTTCTATAAGCAATTGTATTGGTTCGACAAAATCTATGCCCCATTTTGCAAAAACTCTAGCTCCCATCATTGGTATTAAAGGCATGCTATCTACCCTTGTTGGAATTTTTGCAAAAAATGGAGAAATCCACTAAAAAGTAATAAAATAGTTTTTTCAATGGATTCTCTTAATTGTTGATCTTTCAATTTTCTTTTTTAGTGCATTTTATTATTCTCTTTGATGTTTTCAATAAACAGGTCAAAAATTAATAATAAATAGCAAGTGAGCTCAGATGGAGAAATTGAAGATACGCTGATGATCACGAGAACAAGATGGACAGGCACAAAATTTTTCAATCAAAACGACAAACGAAAGCGGGAGGTCTAAATTAGGTTGCCAGGGCTTGTTTTTGCAAATTCTTGCAGAATGAGGTAACGGAGTCCAATTGAGGAAATTTTTGAGTCTAATGTAGATTTCACGGCCTATTAGGACTCACAGGGGAATCTAGGAAAAAGTAGTTTGGGAAGTTCGAGCATAGATATCTTACGAGGCCCAAAATCACCTCATTCCCACTAGTCATTGTTGGAGAAGAGAGCTTTCTACCTTCTTCGCACGTGATTTTCGGAGTCCACAGTCGCCCATTTTCAACGCCATTTCACACGAGACATGAGGGGTAAGTTCTAAACTCCTCAAAGGACGTTTCTATGCAGCCAGGTAGCAGGTCTAGGCCCAAGAAAAAACCCTAGAATCCCAAATGTGTACGGATTCGTACAACACAAAAACGACCATAGCGGCCTGACAGCTCAACCAAATTTAGACAAAACTTGAATTGTATCATGCCCCTAGATAGTAGAACACTTCCATATCATTAGATGACCATTTGGCAGGGGTCGAGAAGGTCCCCAAGTAAATAATCTAGGTTTTTGCCAAATGCCAAAATTGAATTTTGACTCCACAAGCAGCTTATAGACAAGGTCTATACACAAGCTACCTAGATGGTTTCAAGAAAAAAAGTCAAGGAAAGCTCTCTAACAGCAGGAAATAGCTCAAAGACCACAAAGCATCAAATTTGACTTATGGAGTCAAACTACCTCCGAATGAGCCCAAACTAGACAAGTAGCATCAGGACTATGTAGCGGACAAGTCCATGGCTTCAAAAGCGACTAAACAAATCTACAAACCAAGTGGTAACAAAAATCGGTGATTTCAGAGTCGACAACAACACGAAGTGATGCCGACATAACCAAGCCTTACCACAATTGGCTTGAAAATCATCATTTTTCTTCACCTATCACTTGTACACATCTATCTCATGCCACATGTCAGATATGAGCCCAAAAGATTAGGAAAATCTCATATTTTATCAAAAAAATGCACTAAATACTGTTATGTCCAAATTTTGAGTTATTTGTCACACTTTTTGATCCAAAGAATCCCATATCTCACAGAGAGGGTCTGTAGCATGTCTAGAACCAACTGGCAAGAAAAAATGTTCAATTTGATGAAAATGTTAATAATTGTGATTATTACATTTTTGCCAAAATGAGTCCGAATTTCATCTTTGACCTTATGGGACCAAAGTACATGATGTGACAAGCCCATCAATCAAGTTTGATCTTTAAATGTTTTTATGCATCTATGCATGCTCCAAAATTGATTTAAAGTAAAACGAACATCATTTACCAGCAATTCAGACACAGGGCATAGAGCGGAATTCGTGGAATTTTCTAATTTTGAAACTGTATTATCCTAATAGGTGCAATGGAAGCTTCTGTTGAGAAAGCAAAGAAGAGAATGACCTAGAAAGAAAACTTGCAAGAGTTGCCACCATATCAGTTGGATCCGAGATTAGTGAAAACAGCCAAGGTAACCTACATATCAAAAGAACAGCTTGAAGAACACAACACCACAGTTTTCACAACAGATTCAAGAGTGAAGATGGAAATCAGGTAGAGTTGCAGATGCTACCCAAAGAAGTCTATGATATAGCCGTGAAGCCAGAAACAAAAGAAGCCAATAGAAGGTTAGGACTTCGAGAATTTTACGATCAAGAGCCATGTGGAGTAAACTTCCAGAGAGCTTATGAAGTATTGTCAACAATCAAAGAGGATGGATCTGCCCAAATCACGGATCAGCAAGGACAGAAAGTCAAAGTGGTCATTAACAAAGACATAGTGGCTGAAGCACTACCCACACTGAAGGTATGACAATAAGGGCCAGAGATAGGAAGATAGCTGGTACATTCACAATGGATACAATTGTCTCCACCTTCTTCAAACTTATTCTAAAGCAAGTGGAGGATCCCGCCCATCTCTATCACCAGCACTTTCACTTCCTCGCAAAGAGACCACCAAGATACACTACTCCAAATCATGTGGTTGCAACCACCTTCATGAAGGTATTGAAATCAACAACAAGACAAACAATAGATCATGCTCAGTATGTGCTTACAACACTCAAGAGCACAAAGAAGGAAGGAAGAGTAACATATCTGGGAGCTCCATAAGTTCTAACCCGGATTTCATACCATGCCATTGGGATGGATGATAACTTTCTGCCAGCCCCAGATCAGAATACATGGATATTCATAGCTCAACCCTCTCCACAAACCACTAGATCTAAGAAGAAAGGGATCTATAAATTAGATGAAGAGTTAGCAAAGAACTCATCCAAAGCCCATAGTAGTGTAGAGAGTTCTAACAATGAAGAAAAAAGGGCAAGGAGAGAAGAAATGAAAAGAAAAGCAGTGGCCACCCATAAGGAAGAACCTCAACAGAAAAAAGCAAGGTTCAATAGAGAGAAAGAAACGTATGAACAAATTCAACAAGCTGCAGGAGAGAACCCAGATCATGGAGTCAAAGGGAAATCAAGGGTCCTAGAGAGAAGAAGATCCAAGAAGATCCAAAGGATCTGCTTGAGAGGATGTATGTGGAAGCCAAAGCCCTAAAGATACAGGAGGCTTTAGAAGCACAAAGAAAATCAAGAGAGGAGTTGACTGCTCAACAAACACAATAAGCAGAAGCTACAAAACCGATTGAACCACAACATGAACAGAGGGATATCTCACCAAGACCACCCTCACCCACTACTGAACAAGAAGATCAACCATTTCCTAGTCCAAGCCCTTCACCAATTGACAAATCAGATGAAGGAATGGAAACAAAAGGAGATGTGAAAAAAGAGGAGGAATCCACTCAAGAACAGGCCAAGGAAAAAGACAAAGATGAGGCTGAACCCTCTACAACACGACAAACAAAATAGGTTGAACCATCCACAAAACCTCAAGAAGAATTCATTGAACCGTCTAAAGAGCCACAAGCCAAATCTATCGGACCTTCTAAAAAGCCTACGGTAGAATCTGAAGAATGGAAAACAACGAATGAAGTTATCATTCAAGTTAACAAATATGCAAAGTACATGCAGATAATGACAAAAAAGATGCAAACGGCAGCTCTTAGCCACAGTGCTAAAACTCAAACTAGAACAAGTGATTGATGCTCTCCAAGGGGAGCTTGAAGACAGGATGAACATCATTGACAATCTTCAAGGCTAGATCAAAGAGCTCAAGAATGAGGTAGAACAACACCAAAGCGTCAAGGAAAAGCAAAAAAAGGAGATGGAAGAATTATGGGATCTCCTCACGAAGCTATCAGATGCATGTAAAAGCAAGGACCAACAGCTGATTGAAGTAACACATAAACTTTTGAGCACTAGTCATTCAATACAAAAGCTCCAAGTACAATTGAATGTAGCAAATGCCTCTTTGCAATACTCAAAATAGAGAATCAATGACTAAGCGGCATCCTTAAAGAAAATCAGGGAAAACCCAGCAGTAGCTTCACACAAGGGGATAGATGAAGTTTACAAAACTTTGGAAAAGATAAACAAAGACTAGAACATGCACAAAGAAGGGACCTTGCCCTGATGAGGGTACAAAGAGAAGAGTAGTTGCTTAAAGAGATGGAGAACTTAAAGAGAGCCAATGAGTTACTGAGAGAAGGAGATGTGGAAGCTTAGGAGGAGGCAGGTACAACCAAATCTAGAGATACCATCAGTTTCCTTTGCAGAAAAGGAAACACAGTCAACAGAAGGGCACATAGGAGGTTTTGAATCCCACGTACCGATCACCAAAGGAAAACAAGTGCCAATGGTCCAACTCTCTAAAGTTGAAGAAGATGCACTTAAAGAGCAGATTGTTCATGAAGTGGATGTTGAAAGCGGCTATGGATTGGGAGTTGAGGGTTCTTCACTCTATCAATGTAACTCAGCTCACTCCCAACCAAATCAATTCTCAATGATATCAACAGTCATTGCCTTATCCTTTGATAAAGGTGGAGCTACTACAAGTAAAAGAAAGACTTTACAAGGATATGCAAGAAGAGGGGTCAGATGCTCTCCACCCCAAATGGAGGAAGAACTGGCTCAGCAAAAACTCAAGGTACCTCACTTTGTTTACAAGAGAACCTTATAGATCCAAAAACACCCAACATTCTGTCTTGTATCAAGGGTAAGGACATGGCAAGCACATGAAGCATTGAAGAAGAAAAGGCCGCCTTGGCTCAACTACCCAGAATTTCCAGTTCCAGAGCAAGGACAGGCAATTGAGGAATACATGGTGAAAACCCTAACGAACGCCATGAACTTCTTCAAGAGCCTCCCTGACCTCTCATGTGCAATGCTATTTAAAATCTGCAAAATTTTGCTCACATGCATCCAAGTTTTTCATGAGCTTCAGCAAGCAGGAGCCCCATGGATGCCCTTTTTAGAAGGTAACTAAGGCTTGTGCTATGATTTGAGTGGACAACCTTCAGAAGAAGTCCTTTATGGATTCTATGCCAAATGTATGTTCTTGCCATCAAGCAATATGTTGGCATTTGAGAAGCTTTTTACACAAGATTCTTCACATGGCATACGAAGATTTTTGGACGTAATCAGCAATCTAGCAGCAAGGTTCGTCGAGTATTCCGCCATCGAACTCAAAAATAAAGTTACTATTCAATTTTGTACAACTCCCAAATGATTAGTTTTTGGACACAGAAACCTTGGCTAAGGTATAAAAGCCAATTTGTAAAGTTATTATTAAGGTTTTGGATAAGAAATACACAGTGTGAGCTAACGGTGCTCACTTCTCTCCTTCTCGTGCTTCCATCTCCCTTGTCCGTTGTCACATTCCAGTGACGTTGGAGAGGGGGAATGGGGGAACACACCCGACACAAACACAAGGGCCTCTCTATACCTCAGGGTATCCAAAACACCCCTATCTTCTCGGAAAACACCTTCAAACACACAACTCACACTAACAGACCAGCACCTGCTCGGTTACCACTGCTCACACACTTCACCAAACCACCACACGACGCACACCTGTTGCCATGGCCTATCTCCACCCTTACACACACTCACAACCACTCAATATCACTCTCTCACTCAAAAAACCGTCGGACCGGGGGGGCACACAGCCGGCACCGAGGAGAACCATGAAGGCAGGAGAAAGATAAGGGGGGAGGGGAAACAACAGCTAGACGAGGCAACAACGACTCTATTGCGTTCCACAAAGAACCTGTAGAGACTCACACTGCCATCATCATGGCCATTTACACAAGAAAATGCAAAGGACTTGACAGGCACACTCTTCTGTCCAAAAGATCCCCTTTGCAGGCTTCCAACGGGCTCCACAGGCCAAGAAAAAAGTCCTTCTTTTGATCCATTTTTTACTTTTATAGGGTGGGGGGTTCAATTTGGGAAATTGCACTTTAATTGGTCCATATGGCACCAATTTTTTGTATTTTTTGGGAAGGGGGGCACCACCTTGCTCTATCTCTCTCTTTTTCACTCTTTGCAATTGGGGGGGGGCATTAGCGATGTCACTATTGCCCCCTAGGCATTCTTTTTTTATTTTTTATCTTCTTCATTTTTTACCCTTATGGCCTCAACCTTGCACTGCCCTATATGCTTGACTTTGACTCTCTCTCTCCATCCGACTTCTCTTGCTTCCTTTGCCCTTGGCCTACTTGGCCTTGCTTTTGCCCGGACACGCATTGGCATGGTCACTTTACTGCCCTCGAGCTCTCTCTCTTTCTCCGTATGCTCCTTGTCGCGATGTGGGACCTTTTTCTTACTTGAGGGGGGAAGGCAATAGCAATGTTGCTATTGCCCCCTCTCTCTCCTTTAAAATTTTGGGGCCCCAAGGGCCGTGGGAGTTGCCCCCTATCGGGATCGCCACGTCATCTAACAGTGTTGTCCCTTTGCCAGCGCACCACCGGTGCCTCCACCAGTCTCCTCGCCCAAAATTACCATGGGCGCGCCCATTGTCTGCCTCGCGCCGCACGCAGAACCGCCAACCGCCACTACAGCAACGCCCGCAAGGGCCCGCCATAGCCAACGAGCTCCCAAGGAGCCCACTCCCCTTCACATGTTCAAGAGGGGCTCACGCCCCAGCTAATATAGCCCGGACTCTTCTACCTTGACACCGCATGTGGGACTTTGTGAGCACCACGTGGCGGTCGCTCGTGGGCTGCCTCCAAGGCCCCTCAAAGTTTTTTTAAAAAACTTTCATGAAAAAAACAACTTTCCTCCCCTCCTTGTCTTGTCTGTCAACTGGCACCTGGTGACCTAAATCCCAAATAGTCAAGGCCCATTGAGATCTCATATCTCCAGCTCCAAGCGGCATAGTTCTCATCTCATCCCTAGGCTAGGGAGACATCGAATCGAGGTCACAAAAACTGGCCAAATCACTTGCAGCCCAATCCGGGGAAATGCACCTCATTTTCCAACTTCACTATATCTTCGCTCCGGACTCCATCTGACGTGCAGTCACTTCTTGCTGGCATCATATGCCGTATACTGTGTACTAAACACCTGGCGAGCTCATGAAAACACCACATGGTGCATTTTCCAATGCGGCCATGTGGGCTCAGACCCGGTCCCCGAAAAATCTTCTAACGGCCATAACTTGCTATCTAGAGCTCCGATTCGCAATCCAAGAAGACAGGCATGCTCCACAACTTGAGCCCTACACATGTATACACTGACATCAGCCCGGGCCACCTGTTCCCAGGTGCCCTGTCCGTCAGGGATCTGCAACACATTCGAGCTTTAAACTTCAGTATCTTGCTCACCGGGGCTCTGTTTGATGAGCTGTGTGGACCGGTATCTAGAGCACACCAAAGACTACATTCCAGAGAACTGACTTGACATTTAGGGCACCTTCATCTGCCATCCCTTCTGGACCATCCCGCAGCACTTTTGGCCTAAAAAGCTACTTTAAGCATGCATTCCCGCTACCCTTTGGCTGCCTAGGGCCTTGGCACCTGCCCTAGCCTTCTGCACTACACTCACCTTCCACCTTTGCTTGGCATAGACCACTTCCTAGCTTGGACCAACTTTGGCTACACCAACTTCTGTTGCATTGGAACCACAGGTAAGATCTCTATGCATTGACGTAAACATATCATGGTAAATTGTAGCTTTTGGCATCGTCGACCCGTGGCCTAATTTCATCATAAGTAAGAATTTAAGCTAGGAAATCACAAAATAAGCATAGGCAGGGTATTGGGGCATCATTTCTAGTCATTTAGATGCATTCGGGGTCAGAAACGACTAGGTCAAAATCTCACCTGCTGCTAATAATTGCATTTTTTTCACTTTATCAAAAGTGATATTTGAAACCATAAGCATGTACGCTTACGTCTTATATACTTGTCCTAGAAGTTTCATAACATTTGGATGTCATTTGATGCTGTAACGGTCATGTTTGTTTGGCAATTAGTGGCTAGCTTTTGATGTCTTAGGTCATTTGAGTGTAGCTTGTGTTAGATGCGAGTTGTCTGTTGTTTTCCAAGAGATTGACACCCTCTTCTAGCCTCCATGCACTAGTCAAGTCAACTTCGTCCCATGGATTGAGCGTTATGTTTGTGGTTATTGCTATGTCTGTAATAAGACAAGAGTGAGGTTAGGAAACCCATACACAACTTCCTTCTAGAGAGTGTGCATCTGAGGGTTCTATATAATCCTTTGGACTGAGATTTCGCAACCAGAGTTTCATTTTGGGCACGTTTTGACCACTATTTTGAAGTTAGAGTATGGTCGCATTCCAAAACACTAAGGTTCAGGATTTTGCACATCTACATTTGGGAGGTGCAAAAAGCTTTGATTTGGCTGCAATGTTCAAAGAGATTGTTTGGGATGGAACAGGTGTATGTATGCATACTGTGGTTACAGGTGGTAGCTTACTACATTTAGCAGGCTGCTTAGATCAGACCTAGTACAAGCTGGTTGGAAACACGTCATCCAACAATAGTGGACTTAACCATATTGTTAGTGAGAAGCTAGATAAGAACAACTTCCATGCTTGGAATTTCTGAATGACCAATCTCCTTATGGTTATTGGGACTACATTGATGTAGAAAATAAGATAACACCACTGTTACTAGAGGAAGGTCTAATTGCTGCACAGATAAAGATGTTTAGAGATTGGAACCAGGGAGCTCAAAAGGTCATGTAATGGATCTTTGTGAGTGTATAGGACACTATGATTGGGCATATACAAGATTATTAGACTCCAAAGGAGGCTTGGGACACCCTGTTGTCATTGGATGTGACCAACATAAAGGCAAGGAAGTTTTAGTTGAAGACTGAGATGAATACAATGCAAAAGAAAAATATGTCCATCAATGACTATTCATTGAAGATAAAGAGCATATATGAGTCACTTGCATCAATGTGTGTTGCAGTTGATGATGATGACAAATTTGAAGTGTGTCTAGGAGTCTTAGGTCCAGAGTTTAAGTAGTTCAAGACTGGTATCCATCTTCAAGAGAATAATCCCTCGTTTATAGATTTGGTGTCCTTATTGATTGTGAAAGAAAAGGAGCTTGAGGAAGACTCGGCTACATAGATAAGAGACAATTATGAACAGGTCCTTTTCAAAAATAGAGGAAGAGGAAGAGGACATGGTGCATGCTATGGAGGAGTCTGTGGAAGAGGCAACTACCAAACACAACAACAAAATAACATTCAGGGTCATCACACATGGGGAGTCCCAGAGTTCATGGAAATGTGCAACCCAATAATGCAGGTCAGCATGAAAATAAAATATGTTGGGGTTGTGAAAGACATGGTCACTTTAAATGTGACTATTTAGACAGAAGGTAGCAAAATAGCTATGCAACTACCAGCAAAAATGTAGATGAGCTTGAGAGGCTATTTTTGGTGCAGCACATGTTGAGTACTATGTCTGCAAATGTGGTAAAATCCAGTGATAATGTCCGGTATGTGGATTTTTATGCATTGAATCACATGACCAGTCATAGTGAATGGTTTAAGGAAATGCAAACTTTAGAAAGTCCTTGTTATGTAGAAATTGGGGATGATACTTCACATCCCATTATGCATACAGGAAATGTGAATAGTCTATGATAGATGGTAAAGTGAAGTACCTAGTTGATATACTTCATGTACCCAACATTACAAAGAATTTGGTTTCTATTGGGAAAATGGTTGAGTAGGGTTTGCATGTTAGGTTTAACTCCAATGGTCTATTTGTCAAAGAGCAAAAGAATAATGGAAGGCTAGTTGCACAAGGAAAGAAAGTGGGCAGAACGTTTTTTTGGAGTAAATGTGTCTGAGGTGAATGTTGCCATGTTTGCATGGGGTGCAAGAGTTGTTGCATATACTAAGATGTGTCACAAGAATATTGGTCATGTGAATTAGGAGAGACGTAAAATGATGCAAACTAAAGAGATAGTTACAAGGTTGCCAACATTCGAAGTTGCTAAAATGCAAAAGGTTTGTGAAGCCTGTCAGTTTGGAAAGAAAGAAAAAACATTTTTTCCTCGCTATAAGAATGTAAGAAGGAATGCATTAATTTTAGTGCATACAGATGTTTGGGGTCCGACAAAGACTGTGTCTATGGGTAGGTGCAGATATTATGTGAGCTTCATTGATGACCTTACGAGGAATGTATGGGTCTACTTCATGAAGCAAAAGCATGATGTGTTTATACACTTTTAGGGTTTTAAGGTTATGGCTGATAAATAGATTGGAAAATATGTAAAATGCCAACGGTCAGATGGAGGGGGAGAATACTTCTCCAGTGAACTCAATGGTTTTTTTTTAAAGAATGGAATTCAGAGATAGTTCTCATGCAGGTATACTCTACAGCAAAATGGTGTTGCTCAGCGGAAGAATAGGCACATTGCAAAAGTTGCTAGAACACTGATGAATGAAAAGAATATGCCTCATTGTTATTGGGATGAGGCTGCTGCTATAGTTGTGTACATTATGAAAAACACCCCTACTACTGCAGTGCATGATATGACACCAGAGGAGATATTTTGTGGTGAGAAACCAAATGTGTCAGATTTTGAAGTGTTTGGATGTATTACTTATGTGCAGATGAGCTAAGAAGTGAGCTTGATCTAAAACAAAAAATGTGTGTTCATTGACTATTCTTTTGAGCAGAAAGGGTACAAGTGTTACAATCTTATAACGGGTAAAGTGAGGGTGAGCAAGGATGTTGTTTTTGATGAATGGAAAGTTGGTATGTTGATGTAAAAGATAATTTGGGTCCTGATGTAAAAGAGAATGTGGCTACAAAAAATATAGGTGCACAGTCACAAGTCTTGAGTGGGCCATAAGGTCACCTAGTGCAAGTCATGGTGAGAATCTGTGGAGTGGCAGGCCGTGTGAAAGAGTGAGTTTTGCTAACTCTTCAAATGTATTAAGGAAAGTGAAGGAAAAAATTGATGATGTCCCTAAGCTGCCAAATTTGAGTGATGATCATGATGATGGTGATAATAGTGGCTCTAAGAAAAATTTAGATGAGGAATTTGGCATACCCTCTGTGAAACTCTGAGAGCAAGAAGGATGCAAACAGGAGACAAAGAACCTGGAAGTGATCGTGTACCATGTAGGTCAGAAAGAGTAAGAAATCGTGTGCAGAGATTGACTTATGACAGTTATGTGGCTCATCATTGTGCATTTATGGCAAAGATTATAGAGGAGGTAGAACCCACATGTTTTGAGGATGGTGTCAAAGATGAAAAATGACACAATCTATGGATGAAGATATGGATACACTTGATGCAAATGGAACATGGGAATTGGGGAAAACCCCAAATTCTTAAACCACTCCTAGCTGCAAAAATAATCCTCTCCATGGTAGTGAGTTATGCTTAAATCTCATATCAAAGAAGAACTTTATAATCATTCATACTTCATTGGATGTGCATTTCTTTCTAGACTAACCACATGTCCACTCTTAAGAATGCCCGGTGAAAGCATGTTAACATGTCGCGCTTTTTGTGATAGTTAGCATTTTCAAGTTAGACATCTTAAAAGATTTGGGCGTCCAGTAAATTTTTTACAAAAAAAATACCAAAATTTATCGGAGGTTGTACATTTGGATTCCTTGTTCCAAGACCTTTCTATCGATATATCATACATCATAGATCTTGGAGATGTAGCTCGTGTTATTGTACTAGTTAGCATATGTCAGAATTGTTCTAGTTAGCATTGTGCGGGACATGAAAAAGTGTGACACTCAACATCCTTTCACCCTGTGCATTTTTACTCTTGCACTACCATTCATTGAAGGGTTCTATTGTTGCCAAATCAATCAATCAACTCTTTCATAATCAAGGAAAGAAGAGAAAGTTTTGAAAATATTTACCTTAAGATTACAAGTTGGTGTATTCTAAAATTCTATATTTGCAATTCATGGTCCACACTAAAGCAAAGATCATCATGGAGAGTATATGCATTGTTCATTTCAAGTTTGTATACTTTCAAATTTGTTTTGCAATTACGAAGAGGAGGGGAGGAGTAAGGGGATCTTCACAAAAGTGACGACCGTGTTGCTTGAACATAAAACTCCCATTGCTTCCATGAAGATGTCCCATGGATGACAAATGATGCAAGAAAAACAAATGATATTTTTCCAGGACGGGGTTAACTTGAAACTTACGTTGAGACAAACTCTTAACCTCCAAAGAGACTCATTGTATTTCTTGAGGTCTTGTTTGAGTAGACATTAAAAGGAAATAGGAACTAAGGGATTATAATTGAATGGACCTAATGAAAATTTCAACTAGGATTAAAAAATTTATCAAGAAGATTTGACATGGATAGCCCTAGCATAAGATATAAGATTAAGTGTGGAATTTGTCTTACATGTTTGGAAAAAGGACGACGAAGGTGTTTACTTATGGGATAGAATAGGGGGGATGGTCCTTTTTGGCTACTACTGATAACCATTGGTGTATATTTTGAGCTCGGGTTCATTCAAGGCCCTAGAATTGGGGTTTCATGGGAGTGTGTCCCGATCGGGTGGTGAGACAACTCGTTGAATTTCCTACCTATCTCTCTCTCTAAATGATCATCAATGAGCATTCCTTAAGATTTTAGAGTTTTAGGTTTCACACTCCTAAGGTAAGCTTAAAAGTCCATCAAATACTGTGTATTAGGCCACAAATGGGTCTTGGCACAACTGTATAAGCATTGTGGTAAGTCAAAATTATCATTGATGAAGATTTTCAAATTTTGGTTGGAAAAGAGATTATTATCTCCCTTATGATTAATGCATGAAAATTTGAGTTTTTGTGGCTGAGAATACTCAAAATCCTTTGTAAAAGACCTAAATGACATCAAAACTTCACAAAAAGTGCAATTTCAAGCCTATGGATAATAATCTCTTTTTTTGTCTGAGGTTGAAATGTCATGTAGGATTGAAAATCAACATACTTTTTCCATTGTAGATTTTGGAAACAAAACATTATGAAATCATTTTGGGATGACCTTTATGTTATGAAATAGACGAGAAGAGACACCTTGAGCCCTTGCAAGCAGACACACACACACACACACACATACACACACACACACACACACACACACACACACACACACACACACACACACAAATGAGATAGACAAGGAGAGAGATCTTGAGCCCTTGCAAGTGCACGCACACACACACACACACATACACACAATGAACCCAATTACATGTTGTTTATTAAATTAACTGAAGAATAGAGGAAGGGATTTTGATCTACGAACTGGGGACAAAACTTGGAAACAAGAGACTCGTGTAGTTAGTAAATACACTCATCTTTGGGGAACACACTGATGGTTGTGCTTGGTCATAACTAGGAAAACATTGTCAGTGACCTTGAACCAATGGTAAATTAAAGAACTCTCACCAACTGACCCTGGAAGGTAGAGCTCAAATTTAGTGTGATGCCTTTGATTTGATAGTTGAATTGATAGGTAGAAATATTTGGGTGTTAAGGGCTACATATGAGATGAATGTTATCACCTTAGAGCCAAAGAAAGAAACCCAATCCAAGCAAGAACTCCCCCTAAAACTCATTTTCATGGGCCAACCGTCAACCCACCTAGATCAGCAATAAAGGATGAGATGGATAAACAAGACAATCTTTATGCTACCTTGAATGCTAATGATTGAAATTGACAACTCCCTATTCTCGAGACTAAGAGACAGTATGAGGATGGAGCTAGAGAAAATTTTAGACATGAATGAGCTTAAGCTGCTACACAAAATGGTTCAGGAGGTCTTGGTCCATTGCAAGGGTCATCCCACTGATGATGATTCCTAGGAGGACTAGGAATGTCTTATTTCTCAGTTTCCTTACATTTTGTAATGTGCTTTCTCCTTTTGTGATCCTATTAATCTTCCCTAGCCGATGTAATCAATGAATACAAGCTCCATCTTGTTATGTTTTGTGTCACTCGAATAATGCAACCTTTTGTAGTGCAATTTTTTTTGTAAATAATAGCAAGATTAGTGTTATCCTTTACTCGAGTTGCTGTATGGAATTGCAAAATAAACATATAAATAAATTTAGCTACATTTCTATTTCTCTCAAGGACTTCTACAAAAATACCACAAATATGAAACTAAGAACAAATTTTATTGTATCTGCCAAGAGAAATAAAAGAAGGAAGGACTTAAGACAAGAACCAAGATCTTAATATACAATGAGCTTGTTAAAAGATAAAAGAAAGATAGACTTTTTACAAGTCAATAAGCCCATACATCAAATAATCACGAAAGCAACTATCACAAGCAGAGTACATATTAGGCCTTTCATCCATAGGAAGAATTCATTGTCAAATTGTTGCACTAATGTCTCTAGTATGAGGTGGGAAGTTAAAGGAACCTCTAAGAGGTAAACCAAAGTGAGGGTAAAGATATATCTTTTGATGAGGAAGGTACTATGCAAGCAAAAAGACTCATTCAGGAAACCCGCGATGTATTGACCTCATCACACAGTAATATCGAGGACTCAAACCCATAGCTTCAATAACCATAGCCAAGCAATCATTGTTTCAAAAGTGCTCCCCACCCCAAAGTATCACCCTTATTATGCCTCAGAACGTCCACCATTTGGTTTGTGCTACTAAAGAATCCAAGTGAGGGAAGAGCACGCCTTGGGGGGAGGGGTCACTATGTATAAATTGTTCATATCACGTGCATTCAATGATTATTATTAAAACTATCTATTTGTAAATTTTTGACAAATAAAATACACTTTTTTCCTATTCAGTCCGTATTTTGTTTTCCAAATTTCACCTTACGGTATCCTTTTGTATGTGACAATGTGGGAAAAAATGAAAATAAATAATCCCTTCTGCTACACTCGCGTGATAGTAACATAATTATTAAGTCCCCAAGGAGCACACGTTCATATGGCTCCACAAAATCTCTCCTTGCATATTCAATTGGTTTTTGAAGATGAGGAATGGCCATTGATAAAACAAACTTTTGCCACTGATCCATAAAGTAAGGAAATGAGCAAAGAGACAACGTGAAGGATTAAAACTGATAATTCTAAGAAGCCTTTTAGAATCACCCCAATCAAGGGGAACAATCTAAAAACCTCAGAGCTAGAGGAAGAAACCTGACCCAAGCAAGAACTCCCCCTACAACTCATTTTCATGGGCCAACCGTCAACCCACCTATATCCACAACAATAAACTGAGGTAGATGAACAAGTCAATGTTTATGCTTCCTTGGATGATAATGACCTAAATTGAGGTAGATGAACAAGCCAATGTTTATGCTTCCTTGGATGATAATGACCTAAATTGACCACTCCCCATTCTCGAGACTAAGAGAGATTAGGAGGATGGAGCTAGGGAAATTTAAGTGTTAGACAAGGGGAACTAGAACCTAGGAGTCCACCACCCAACCACCCACTATATAGCATAGCCCCTGGCCCATTGCCCTAGTTGGAATCCCTTTCCACAGTGCCTAACCCGGCCCTGCCCTTGTCTAGTTCGGCCTTGCCGATGTTTTGACATTACTCCCCCCTTAAGAAGATTTTTCGTCCTCGAAAACAAAAGTGGGGAGCTTCTTCTTTAGAACACTAATGTTTTTCCAAGTGGCACCTTCCTCCGGTAGGTCTTTCCACTTGATTAAGGCTTGTTGACATACATGATGATGTGTATGCAACTCATGATAATGGAGAACACGTTCAGGTTCATGCGGTAAGGTAGGAGGTTCAATAAAATCTACCAAAATCTGTTGGTCAATGACATTGTCGTCCCCATGTAACCACTTACGTAAATGGCTTACATGAAACACCGGATGAATACGAGAATGTGAAGGTAGTAATAATTTGTAGGCACGATCACCTACTCACTTGAGTATTTTGAAAGGCCAAAAATATCGGGGAGATAAGTTAGGTGTTGGCCCAGTTTTCAGACTTTCTGAATGTTCTGGCACACGTAAAAATACTTCCTCCCCTTCTTCAAAGGTAACATGCCGACGTTTCTCATTAGTGTACTTCTTATACCGATCCTGTACTTGTCAGACATTCTGACGAGCAAATTTCAGCATATTCATGTGGTCTTGGAGAAAATCCTTAACCTGTTGGAGTTTTTTGGTTGCCAACCCCACTGTAACTGGTGACCTAGGTTCAAACCCATACATGAGCATGAAAGGACTAAAGCCTGTTGCGACATGCTTAGCACTGTTGTAGGCAAACTCAAGAATAAGTAAGTATTCTTCCTAGTCTGACTGTTTTTTGCTGATGTATGCTCTTAGAATATCCTCTAGCACTTGGTTAACTCATTCAGTTTGACCATCCGTTTCTCGATGATCAGTTGTACTGAGGTTCAATTGTGTACCCAATCATTTAAACACAACTCTCTAAAAGTGACTGTTAAACTTGGGATCACGGTCACTGACAATGTTACTTGGCAAACCATACAATTTATATAGATTATCCACAAATAACTTGGCTAGTTCTGGTGTCGTTATCGTTGATTTGGTTGGAATAAACTTACATAGTCTAGTCAATCGGTCTACGGCCACCCATACCAAGTCATGACCTCCTACAGTAGTTGGTAAACCCACAATAAATTTCATAGAGATGCTTTCCCATTTTCCATTAGGGATCTCCAAAGGATGTAAGAGTTCTCCTGCTTTCAGGCGCTCCGCTTTGTTAACTTGACATTTTTGGCAATGCAAGACATAAGCTTGAACAAAGACATGTATACCTAGCCACTAAAACTATCGTTGTACGAGAGCATAAGTTTTTCTAATCCCCGGGTGCCCTGCCCTTGGACTATCATGACATTGATAAAGAATTTGGCGCCGAATGTCTGTGTCCCTCGGTACACAAACTCTCCCCTTATGGAGTAGGTACCCATTGTCAATGGTGAAATGCTTCCATTGCTGTAGTTCATTACTCGATAAAGGAGAGCTATGTGTGGAGGTTAATTGTACACTACCGTCAAGGAGTGAGAAGGATCCCTCTTTTAAACATGGCTCCACACTTTGGAATATGCTTCATCATCCTCATGCTCATGGTACCGGGGGCCCAAGGCTGTGTGGGAACAGGTTCAAGGCCACTCCAGGTCAGCTTTAGTAGCTAGGGGGCGCCTTTTGTCCTTGTGGGAGTCTTGGGAGAGTTTCCAAGCTTGCTACTAAGTGTGAGAGTCAATTAACCAAGCCAATTGAACACTTGGTGGGTAGGCAACTGGACTTGCCATGCTTAACTGAAGTAGCTCCCACATGCAAATAGCAAGCAGGTTCAATTTTCAGCTTGAGGAGGCCTATTTAAAGGTGTGCTCACACACACACACACACACACACACACACACACACACACACACACACACACCTACACACACCTTGGGGAGGTGCTGCCGACACACACACAATTTTTGAAGGAGAAGCAAGGAGGGAGGTTCTGCTGAAATTCTCATCTTGAGGATTCATTTGATCAGAAAAATCAGAGGATTCTCAGCCCCTAATCACGGTAATTATGGTTTAATTACGGCTCTTCTTAATTCTTATCATTATTCTCCCATATTCTTCGTCTACTATGCTTAATCTTAGCTATAATTCCCAATAGCTGCTCTCTAAGTTACATAGCTATACTCCATTACATAATCATCATTCAATTAGTTAAATTATGCAGCCATTCATCATCCTTAATCAAGGATTAATCCATGATTAGGAAATATTTCTCTCTCTAGGCAGCATAGTTAATAGATTGTCAGATAGTAATAATGTAGATTTGATGGAATTCTCTCTTTTATCATTCAATAGTATTGTAATTAAATTAGACTCAATCTTATCCCACATTAAGATGTGATTAAAGCTGAAAATTAAACCGTCATTAGGCCATTAAGAAGAGAATTTTCTATCACACATGCCTGCGGTAATTCTACATCTTCAATTGCTCTAGGAAAATGATTGAGTTTGCTTACTTCATCTCTTTTGTAAATCAATTAGTAAAAATTCTGAATCTCTTAATCATCTAAGCCAAGTGATTAACTTTAGAGCCAGTTCCCATATAGCAAGTAAAGTATTAACCTTAAAATTGCTAGGTCTCGAAGGAAAAATAATCTCTTGCATAAGGAGGATTCTTTAATGATTCTAATATGCCAATTGGTTTGTTATGATGCTCTCCGACTTTAGCTCTTTTCTTCAAATTTATCATTTAAGGTAGTGAGTAAAATGGCCCCGATTAAGAGAACTCGCTTCGGTGGTGCCCCTGACTGCGAGGCGGGAACGAGCAATGTGAACGGAAAGGGAAAAGCTCCCATGGACGAACAAACACCGGCCATCTCACGGGCCATTGAACGAAGAAATGGAAGAGGTAGGTCATAATTTCATTCAAGTTGTTTAATTTAACATTGCACACGTTTAGCTAGGAATGAACATATCCCCAAAAATGTTGGAGAAATCTGACGGAAACCTCAGCATAAAATTCATTTGTACATTAAAGTCTAAAGTAGGAAAGAAATGATTGATGGGTATGCTGTTTGCAATAGAAAAGAATGTCTACTAGGAAAAATTTAGCTCGACATGTTCATTCTATTTCCAATGTTGAATCAGTCATGACCCCCCACTGATCACAGGGGGCAGAGTTCCTCGTTAAGGGATCTTGAATCCACGACTTGCTTTTTATGCGGTGGATACCCACGACTTGCTTTCTATGCGGTGGGAACCCACGTCTTGCTTTCTATGTGTTGGGAGTCTCCATGACGTGCTTTCTATGCGGTGGACATATCTAGTTGTATGGGTAGCTAGGCGACAACGGGAGGAGTACACTCTCGCTGGAGGTGGGATGTTGTACCTCCAGAACATTGGAATTTTAATGAATAAGTTTGAGTAGAATTTTTACTAGAATATTGTCTTGGTGCCGTTTGCAATACTGGTTGAAGGGTTGTCTTAATGAACAATGTGATTCGGAACCTAATCAAGGAATCTTTATGTTGAACAACCATTGTGGTAGTAATTAGGACACATAAGGAAGTGTGAGTGTGGGGGTGGAAAGTGGGGGCTTGGCTCAGGTTGCCAATGCCTATGAGAAGGGTGGTCCCGATTGGTCGGAAACTCTCTGTCCCCATAGTGTTAAAATCGATACTACTAATACTCATTGCCCCTAGAGCGGCGAAGTCTCAAGTGTACGTGCCTCTGAAACATGGGGAAAAGGCAGTCGAGGTTTCTCTCCTCTTGGAAGGTGGGTCTTAGGATCGCTAGATAGTTTAAGTACGCTTCCCCTGCGAGGTGGAGCTAGATCTCTTTGCTAGTAGGCTCGAACTCGATTCACTTTGTGATGAGAGATCGTCTGCTAGTTGAACCCTGAACCACTTTGTTTGCTTCCGTTATAGATCTAGTGGCCACCAGGTTCACCATCAGATCCTCCGTTTGATACGGCGGGTTGGGGACCTCATACCTGGTATCAGAGCCTAGGTTAGGCTGAGAAATAAAGTCGTATTGTTTGAACATTTAAAAGGATTTGAAAGTATATAGGTAGCTGATCCGAATTCCTTGCATTGGTTTTGCAGGAAGACCCTGTGCTAGAATATCGGAAGTTCCAAGTGTTTGAGCTCATTTATGAGCAAGCTCGAAGATCCCCAGTTTACCAGTTCAGGCGAGATGTCATGGAGATACTGATGAAGGCTCATCCGCCACACTCCACTCGCAGCGATAGAGGATGGGGACTTGATTGGACACTTGTAGGAGGGGTTTACTACATCAACGCTCGGAAGCTAGGATGCCTGGCTACCGATTTGAAGAAGATACGTTGGGGAGAAGAGTTGAGGGTGGTGGAGTTATTCTACCTGCTGGCTACCCGATTGGACCTGTCTGTCTCAGGCGACTCCAATCAAACCATCAACGACTGGCTCTTGGAAAAGGTCACCAAGGTGATCCCAGCGAACAGAGTCAGAACTTTTGGAGTACCAAAAGAGGAATCCGGGCTTGATATCTTAGTTTATTATCCACTGAAGGATGAGTACAGGAACTACTTCACGAACAAAGTAGTGCATCATGTAAACACAATCTCCTAGGCGTATCTTATACGCAATCCAAAAAAAGCCATGTAATAAGTTGATCATCAGTTATCCTTTACCTTGAGGGGTTTCAATTGTAATAAATTTTCATCAATAAAGTGCTTTTTGTCTCTGAATCTCTGTCTCTTGATAAAGTGGAATCTTGGATTTTATTTAAAGTCTCGTGTCTATTTTGAAATCCAAGTAATGGTATGTAGAATTTCGTATAACCCATGTAGGCACCGCCTGTTACTCTGTACTCGGCAGCGCAAGAGAAGAAGCTCCTCCTTAAGCAAGCCCAACCTCCGATCTTCAAGGATGAGGGGGCAAATGTGGAGAGAGATGCGGAAGTGTGGATGGAAGCCATGGACGATTACTTTGAAGCTGCGGGGACCCAACCCGTAAATCAGACCATGCTTGCGATGTTCCGCTTGATTGGCGATTCCAAGATATGGTGGAAGCAACATTGCAGGGACCTGGATATTAAGGGATCTTCCCAATCCTGGGAAGACATCAAAGCTGCAATAATGGGGCGTTATTTACCACTTGCCTATAGAACCTTGAGAATGAATGAATTCTTTTCACTTCAGCAGCTGACTTCATCTGTCAAAGAATATTATGCAAAGTTTTTCACTCTTCGGAGATATGCTCCTAAGATGACCTTGGAACAACAGGTGGCGAGGTTCTGCCAAGGGCTAATCGATCCTTTGAATACTCGGTTGGAAGCTCTCAAGCCAACGACACTACAGGATGCCTTGTTGAGGGCCAAACCTCTAGCTCTTGAAGTACAAAAGGGTAATCAGAACAGGAGGAATCATTGGGCAAAGAGGGCAAGGAAAATTGCTTTGAATAACAGACCAGCTAACCAAGCATATGACCAGCGCCCTATTGTGGCTACCACCACAACCATGGAGTTTCCAGATGTTCGATGCTATGGTTGCGGCGAGTATGGACATTACAGATCCAAGTGCCCCAGGAACATTCAGGCAACCAACGCCAATTCCATACCCTTGAATACCCATGGGCATGGCCAAGATAATGGAAGAGGAGGACATGGAAGGATGAACAGAGGTTGAGGGCGTGGAGCTACCGCCAGAGTGAATGCCGCAGTGGTACAACCAACTGTGGGCGAGGAAGCAGTGGAGAGAGCAACCCTACATGCCGCAATTGACAACCCCAATGGTTGCGAGCAATACGCAGTCATTCATACGCCAGGATCTCTCAAAGGTGAACAAGTTAACTTCCTTATAGATTGTGGTAGTACTCTTTCATTTCTTTCACCCAGATGCATGAGGAAGTTTAAGCTAGATAAGTATCCAACAAGCAAGCTAGTTGTAGAGCTAGCAAATGGCAAGGAAGTAGTATCTCAACATTCTGCTGGCAAAATTGACTTTGATTTAGGGGGACACCCAACTTCTGCCCAATTTCGAACCCTACCCTTAGGATTCTTTGATGGGATACTAGGGATGGACTGGTTAAAGCAAAATAAGGCTCACATCCATTGTGCACAGGGGAACTTTACCTTTACAGATAACTTGGGTAATGAAGCCTTAATCCAGGGGGAAAATGGGAGACCTAGGGCTACTCTAGTTAAGGCCAGCAGACTCTTGAAGGGACTAAGAAAAGGACAGCAAATTTATGCGGTAAAAATCAACAAGGTGAACCAATCAGATACCTCACTTCGACCAAACTGGTTGAGGGAGTATGATGATGTATTCCCAGAAGACCTTACAAATATTCCACCACATAGAGAGGTAGATCATGAGATTGAGACTATCCCTGGATGTGAACCTATCTCAAAAAGACCTTATAAAATGTCACTTCCAGAGGCCATCAAACTCAAGGAACAACTTAGGCAACTCATTGAGCAAGGATTCATTTGACCCAGTACTTCTCCTTGGGGTGCACCAGTTATTTTTTAGAAGAAGAAGGATGGAACCTTAAGGCTATGCATAGACTACCGTGGACTGAACCAGGTAACTGTCAAGAACAAGTATCCAATTCCAAGGATTGACGAACTCTTGGACAGTCTCCACGACGCCAAAATGTTTACAAAGATAGATCTAAGGTCAGGATATTACCAAATCAGGATCAAGGAATCAGATATTCCAAAGACGGCTTTCAACACTAGGTATGGACACTACGAATTCACAGTAATGTCTTTTGGTCTAACAAATGCTTCTGCAAGATTCAATGGACTTATGCAGAATATTTTCAGACCTTACCTGGATGATTTTGTCTTGGTTTTCTTTGATGACATTCTGATCTATTCTAAGAACGAGGCACATCACGAAGAACATGTTCGCAAAGTACTTGATCTTCTTCGGGAACACCAACTTTACGCTAAAGAGAGCAAGTGAACCTTTTGCTCACCAAAGGTCAACTATCTTGGATTTGTCATATCGGCTGAAGGGATTTCAGTAGACCCAGTCAAAGTCAAGGATATCGTTGATTGGCCTCAACCATCCACCGTCAACGAAGTAAGAGGATTTCTTAGAATAACGGGATGGTACAGGATTTTTGTCAAGGATTATGCACGTATTGCTGCACCTTTGACGGAACTCCTGAAAACAGGGATGAGGATCGAATGGAAGACCGAGCATGAGTCTAGCTTTTCTAAGCTAAAAGAATTCTTGGTCTCAGCTCCTATTTTAAAGCTTCCAGACTTCAGTAAAGAATTTGAAGTAGAAACCGATGCTAGCAAATTTGCTCTAGGCGGAGTTCTTACTCAAGAAGGGAGACCAGTGGCGTATACTTCGCGAAAGCTGAGGGATCACGAGAAGAATTATCCTACTCATGATTTGGAACTTTTAGCGGTTATACATGCACTGAAGTTATGGAGACATTATCTTCTAGGGCGCAAGTTTCAGCTGGTTACAGACCACAAGAGCTTTAAATGGATTTTTACTCAACCTATTCTCAATATGCGACAACGGCGATGGATAGAGATATTACAAGAATATGACCTTGACATAAAGTATAGACCAGGGAAGGAAAATGCAGTTGCAGATGGCCTTAGCCGAAAATCCTTTTTCGGAGATATCTCTATTCCAAATAACCCTATCTGGGATAGAATCAAAGAAACATCCTTGGTAGATCCAGAATACCAACGTATAATATCATTAGTTCAGCAGAATAAGATGCCTGAAGCTAAAGATTGCTCTCTTATGGGAGGATGTCTTTACTACAGACATAGACTCTGTGTACCCAGAGACCCAGCTCTAAAGAAGGCTATTCTGTACGAAGCACACGATAGCCCTACGTCTGGACATCCAAGCTATGCTAAGACTCTTCATGCTGTCAGGAGGAGCTACTTTTGGTCTGGAATGAAAGGAGACATACTTCGCTATGTGAGGCAATGTCTTTCTTGTCAACGGAAGGATCAAGTTACCAGGGCAACTTCAACCTCTTGACATACCCCAGATGAAATGGGAATGCATCAGTATGGATTTTGTTACAGGATTACCTTCTACAGGAGGGTATGATTCTGTTTTCGTGGTTGTTGATATGCTCACAAAAGTGGCTCATCTAATACCCATAAAGACAACCTTTACTGCTTCAGATGTTAGCCGGGTATTCATCAAGGAAATTTTTAGGCTACATGGTCTACCCAAGTGTAGCGTCAATGATAGAGACGCCAAGTTTACATCAAAATTTTGGACTTCTCTTTTCCAATCTATTGGGTCACAATTTCAGTACAGCGTATCATCCGCAGACAGATGGGCAAACTGAAAGAGTTAATCAAGTCATCGAGGACATTCTCAGAGCCTATTGTTCGCAAGAGCCAAAGAAGTGGTTACAATATCTACCTTTGGTGGAGTATGCTTATAATTCTTCCGAACACAGAAGCATTGGAATGTCACCTTTCAAAGCTCTTTATGGACAGGATTGTTTAGCACCACTGAACTTCTCAGATCCAACCATCAGGGTAGAAGCCTCTAGGAATCACAGACTAGCGCTATTCGCCAGGACATTCAGGCAGCTCAGGATAGACAGAAGCACTATGTAGATAAGAACCGTTCAGAAAGAACTTTCAAAGAAGGGGATAAAGTTTTTCTACGAGTCTGACCAAAGAAGAGCAACTTATCACTCGGCAAATATAAGAAGCTAAGCCCAAGGTATTGTGGGCCATTCGAGATAATTAAAGTTGTGAGTGACCAAGCCTACAAGCTAAAGTTACCTGCAAACTTGAAGGTTCATGATGTGTTCCACGTCAGCTTACTCAAACCCTATGTTCCTAACCCTGATCAATTCTTGGACTCAGATCAGATATTCATGCCAGAAAAAGGAGTTCTCGAGCTCCAACCTGACTACGTACTTGAGACAAGGGAAAGGAAGTTACGCAACAGAACTATCACGGAGCATCTAGTAAAGTGGAAGGATTACCCTGAAGAAGATGCAACTTGGGAGGACGAACCAACGCTCATAAAAGATTACCCAAACACATTCTTGAGATGAGGACATCTCAAATTTTTCACGTTGGGGAGGTTGTAAGGTCTCTGGCCCCGATCAAAAGAACACCATTGTACCTTGAAATGAATATAATGGAAAAAAGTTACTATTTTTAGCAGTTCTCCAAATTCTGTCAGTGCCATGTTGTTTAGAATTTTTTAAAGCTTCAAAATGTGAATTAAAATAATTTTTGTAAAACAATTCCAAAAATAGTAAGTTTTTGGTCACCCGACCCGTCCAGTTTTGACCGTCTCGAAAAACTGCACCCGTACCCCAAATTTGAAAAAAATGCATTTTCGGACCACGAGCTGCTAAATATGGCACGTACTCAGGCCAGTACACCTTAGATAGAGCTTGCTACAGAAATTTTCGGCATCAAAATCCGACTTGTATGACCCGTTTTAGCCTAAAACCAAATTTTCCCAAAATTGTCCGGGGAGGTACCGGGGGCCCGAGGCTGTGTGGGAACAGGTTCCAGGCCACTCCAGGTCAGCTTTAGCAGCTAGGGGGCGCCTTTTGTCCTTGTGGGAGTCTCGGGAGAGTTTCCAAGCTTGCTACTAAGTGTGAGAGTCAATTAACCAAGCCAACTGAACACTTGGTGGGTAGGCAACTGGACTTGCCATGCTTAACTGAAGTAGCTCCCACATGCAAATAGCAAGCAGGTTCGATTTTCAGCTTGAGGAGGCCTATTTAAAGGTGTGCTCACACACACACACACACACACCCAGTACACACACACACACACACACACACACACACACACACCTACACACACCTTGGGGAGGTGCTGCCGACACACACACAGTTTTTGAAGGAGAAGCAAGGAGGGTGGTTCTGCTGAAATTCTCATCTTGAGGATTCATTTGATCAGAAAAATCAGAGGATTCTCAGCCCCTAATCACGGTAATTATGGTTTAATTACGGCTCTTCTTAATTCTTATCATTATTCTCCCATATTCTTCGTCTACTATGCTTAATCTTAGCTATAATTCCCAATAGCTGCTCTCTAAGTTACATAGCTATACTCCATTACATAATCATCATTCAATTAGTTAAATTATGCAGCCATTCATCATCCTTAATCAAGGATTAATCCATGATTAGGAAATATTTCTCTCTCTAGGCAGCATAGTTAATAGATTGTCAGCTAGTAATAATGTAGATTTGATGGAATTCTCCCTTTTATCATTCAATAGTATCGTAATTAAATTAGACTCAATCTTATCCCACATTAAGATGTGATTAAAGCTGAAAATTAAACCGTCATTACGCCATTAAGAAGAGAATTTTCTATCACACATGCCTGCGGTAATTCTACATCTTCAATTGCTCTAGGAAAATGATTGAGTTTGCTTACTTCATCTCTTTTGTAAATCAATTAGTAAAAATTCTGAATCTCTTAATCATCTAAACCAAGTGATTAACTTTAGAGCCAGTTACCATAGGGTAAGTAAAGTATTAACTTTAAAATTGCTAGGTCTCGAAGGAAAAATAATCTCTTGCATAAGGAGGATTCTTTAATGATTCTAATATGCCAATTGGTTTGTTATGATGCTCTCGGAATTTAGCTCTTTTCTTCAAGTTTATCATTTAAAGTAGTGAGTAAAATGGCCCCGGTTAAGAGAACTTGCTTCGGTGGTGCCCACGACCGCGAGGCGGGAACGAGCAATGTGAACGGAAAGGGAAAAGCTCCCATGGACGAACAAACACTAGCCATCTCACGGGCTATTGACGAAGAAATGGAAGAGGTAGGTTATAATTTCATTCAAGTTGTTTAATTTAACATTGCACACATTTAGCTAGCAATGAACATATCCCCAAAAATGTTGGAGAAATCCGACGGAAACCTCGGCATTAAATTCATTTGTACATTAAAGTCTAAAGTAGGAAAGAAATGATTTATGGGTATGCTATTTGCAATAGAAAAGAATGTCTGCTAGGAAAAATTTAGCTCGACATGTTCATTCTATTTCCAATGTTGAATCAGTCATGACCCCCCTACTGATCACACGGGGCAGAGTTCCTCGTTAAGGGATCTTGAATCCACGACTTGCTTTTTATGCGGTGGCACTATAAGAGGTTGTGTGCTCTTGTGACGCTGTTACCGACGGAAATACACTGGGTTTTTCTAAACCCTGGCGTCGCTAAAACTGTCGCTACGAGAGCGTCGCTATATAGAGACGCTCATAGCGACGGTTATAGCGACGTTTACACAGAAGACTATAGCGGCGCTCATAGCGACGCTACAGAGCCATAAATAGCGACGGTTATAGCGACGCCCGAAAGAATTTTTTTTTGGTGGCAGGGCATTCATGCCGTGCCACCCATCAACCATATTATACTTGATTCACTTTTTAAAAAAAGTGCAAGGGTAGATAATAGACCCAAAATAGTCACCCACAAGACGCATTGTTTGCAAAATTGACAAGGGTAAAATTGACAATTGTACACATCATAGGCAAAATGAATTGATTGGCAAATGTAATAATGACAATTGTACAACATCATAGGCATGAAGAATTGATTGGCAAAAGGAACTGCGGTGACAAATGTATTTAAATTACATGGTTCAAAAAGACGTATAAAATCCGTCTCATGATACATAAGCTATGAGAAACCCTAAACTAATGCTATCTAGCTATACGGCTAAACTGACGTCGTCTAGTCAGACGTCTCATCGCGTCCAAGCGGCGTATCTGTCGGATTCTGCAAAAAAAGACAATAAGACAGCTTTCAGTAAGTATAAACATATAACGACATTTATAAAACAATACAAAAAATAGAAAAGAGTAAACCCTAATACTAACCATGCCACCGCGAGAACTGAGAATGTCCATCAGGGCGTTTAAGCCCTTCCTGCCTGCGTACTCGCGCTCGTACGGTGTGCGATCACATCCTGTCATCGACCACTGTCAAAACATACAAAGATTTCATTATGTTAGAATTAAAAAACTCATAAACCCTAAACTATCGAACATAAAGAGCAATGCAAAAACACTTACAAAATCGGCCTCAAATGATGCCCATCCACCGCTCCCCAAGTGGTGCGAGCTCCCTACCTCTACTCGCGCTCTGTCTGCATCCTTTTGTTGCTTCCACTTGTCGGGATTCTCGCGCGCTGCTTTCTTCGCATTCTTCCAATCTTCTTTGGCCAGCCAATCTGGCCTGTTCCACCCATTCTTGATTGCTTTTTGCACTTCGGAACGCTTGTGTTTGCAGTATTCGCGCATTCGAATCTTCATCAGGTCTTCATTGAAGCGCTGATCCCGTGTTGGAACAGGAAAATCATCATGAAGTATGCTGATGACTCTGTTTTTTAAATCATGTGGTACTTCACTCCATTTGTTTAGTATGTAGTGTCTAAACAGCTGAGAGCAAAGACCACGCATGCGCAAGATCACCTTCTTGCCGTCATCATCCATGATGATGCCGTCACTGAAGTCGACGGATTAAGGCAAGCCCTCTGGCCGGTGACGCGTGAACCTGGGTGTCCCGGCAGGGGTCTCTAGCGGCGTGTCGATGGGGGTACGGACGTCAGGTGTCTCCACCGGCGTATGGGCCCCGAAGCGAGGAGTGTCGAGTGGGGTGGCTCCTAGCGGAGTAGGTAGAGGTGTGTAGCTTCTAGGAACAGTCAGCCGCGCAAAACCTGGCGTAGATGGCGATGTTGTGGCTGGTGTGGGGGCGGGCAAAGAAGGGGAGGGTAAAGAGCCTCGTCGAACATGAGGCGGTGTGGAGGCATCGGCGGTGGAATCCCCACAACAACCGCCACCGCCACCACTAGAGCGCCGGTATCTAGACGAGTGTGAAGAATCTTCGGAGCGCGCCGAATGCTCCGAAAGAGAGGGAGATGTGGATGGAGTAGGAACGCGCGATGATGCGCCAGAGCGATGACGCTCTACGTACCACTGTCTCTGCTGCGGTGACAAAGAAGAAAGAAACTCCTCATCATCCATACCTGCATTAAACACACGAATATTTAAACTTAATATTGAATGAATAGAGTAGACAATGACGCAAAGACCATTAAATACAATGACGTAATGACGCATATAAATACAATGACGCAATGAATTGAGTGATAGAAGAGGCAAGTCGAAAACTTAGAATTTTCAATCAAAAGATGTGAGCGCGAGTAGAAAAGAGTGTTATACGCCATGGAAGGTACTTAGAGAGCCAGAGCTTTTACAACACGGAGCAAAATTGTTCAAATACAATATTTGTGGCTTTAAGAGATCTCTCTCTCATCCTCGCATAACTCAGCATAACTTCCTATATCTATATAGAGCTCTCCGTTTAAACACATATCCTCTGTTTCATTTTGTAGCTCCTCTGCATGCACCCCATATAGAGTAGTAGCATCTTGATGGTCGTCTGGCACCACCGCAGCGGCTTCTGATTGAGCATCTTCTCTGATCTCCTCCATTGATGCCGTTGTGATTGGCACATGGTAGCCTTGTTCACAATGCTCTGGTAGTACGAAAGTGTCTCTTAGGTCAGTCCATTTCTTAGTAGAATCCACCTCAAGAAAACCAGACTCTCCTCTACGCACAGTAGCGTTGCGACCCTCCATGATTATCTTGAACCATTGCACGTCGAACAAGTCGACAAAAAATCCTCTGTAATCGATCCTCAAAATCTCTTGCAGCGTGCCGAAGTAAGTGAGTTCCGCCACCACAGGATCTGCATCAGAGGAACGTCGTCGACTGGACTGTTCAAATTTTGCCATGATTCCACAATCTTGAGTAAAACGCTTTTTGTCGATCCGTTCCACCCTAAAATGTCGACCTTTACACCATGCTGCTGTGTATGACTTATACTACAACGAAAAAAGATTATGAGTGGCTGTTCAAACATTTAGAAATAAAGTCACTAGCATGTCGTACATTGCAAACTTACCTTGGTCGAGCAACCCCGAGAGTACTGCCACTCTTCCTCAGTCACTTCGTCACCGCATTGTTGTGAGCTCTTCAATTGGTTGTGCAACCATCTTAAGCTCATGAAGGTTGGTAGGCTCTCCAGACCCGTCGGATAGTGCATCGGTGGTCGTCTTCCCCGTCTCCACTCGATTCGTGCCCTTTGTCGCTCTTGCTTTGCATCCTCATATTGTGAAATCCACTTTTGCATCACTGGATTGTGAAGCATGCAAAATCGGTTGATTTTAGCCTCTAGATCTTCCGTCATCTTCTTCTCAATACCGAGATTGCACATGACAATCCCAGATATGCGCTCATCATCTATGGTCCGCCATAGCGTGTCCCGGGCTTTATCAAATCCGTCTAGCCACTCTCCAATGTACACTAGGGACTCTGATACCAACCAACCTTCTGCCATGCTAGCCTCCGGACGTGCCTTTTGACGCACATATCCCTTAAGCGTTTTCATGAAACGTTCTAAGAAGAACATCCATCTGGAATGAATTGTGCCAGCTATTTCCACCTCATCAACTATGTGAACAAGAAGATGCACCTAAATGGTTAGCATGGTAGTAAGAAAATGTTTCTCAAATATGCACACAAGCTCCGCAGCATTTAGTTTGGCGAATGGTATGGAGTCTACGTTGATCTCCTTTTGTGAGATCCATTGCACCAGTTTTGCAAGTTTGTAGATTGTGTTACGGATGTCGAGAGACAAACATCCCTCAATGGCAACCGGTAAAATAAACTGTAAAGTATGTGCAGCAATGATATTAAAGTCCACATTTTATGCAATGATATTAAAGTCCACTATGAACGTACCTGACACATTTTATGCCAATCGTGTGACTTCAAACCGGTAAGCTTTCTATCTTTAGTAAAACACGTTCGGAGCGAGTGCATTACGCCAGTGGGGGTCCGCAAAGATCAAATGGTCTCTTTTACTTTGCGTTCTTGGGCTCCTGTGAAAATCCATGGTGCTTTAGGGAGTTTTATCGATCCATCAGACGCTGTTTGCGGCCAATATTGCTCCATACGATCCACATTTCTAAGGTCAACTCTGGCTCCCAAAGTATCTTTCTTGCCGGTCAGATGGTCCCATAGTAGATTACCCACATTCTTGAATATGTGCATTGGATCGAGCAAGTGATTGATTATGAGTCGGGGCTAGTATGGTAATTCGTACCATAGAGATAGTCTCTTCATCCCTGGAGGCAATCCATCATCGCACATCTCCTTCTGCTCTAGCCCTGCTTGTGCAGACATCCTTGGTGGCTCTCTTCCCAAAAAGTCGTCGCGTAACACATGATTCTCTGGAAGATACGCTTGATGACCTTCGTAGATTTGCTTCTTCAGTGAGGGCGCCCTACGTGCATTCAGTCTAGGTCCACATGTGACACATGCTCTGTATCCGCTTGTTTGAAGCCCTGCATGTATACACATGATAATAGATCAACTATGGGAAAAAACAAGATTTACAGTGTCTGAGTGAGGAGTGTCAATAGATCACCTGAGCATTCTGTTAGCCCGGGATAGTCATGCATGGTCCACATTAGAATGCCTCTGATCAAAGCATTCCGTCGTCCTGTGTGTCGGCTCATATCCACCACCTCTATGCCAATCCACAATTGTTGTAGCTCTTCCAATAGTGGACGAAGATACACATCCATATTCTCCACTTTATATCGCCCTGGCACAATCAAGCTTAGCCATAGGTGCCCCTTCTTCATAGTCAACCACGGGGGAATGTTGTAGTTGACGATGACAACGGGCCATACACTGTAAGATGTTGATCTTTGACCAAATGGATTTACGCCATCCATAGCCAGGCCTAAGCGCAAATTTCGAGCTTCCCTGGCAAAATCCGACCATGTTCCATCTATATGTTTCCAGGCTGCACAATCTGCAGGAATTCGTAGCACACCATCCGAAGATTTATTCTCCTCATGCCATGATGCTAGGGCGGCCATGGACTTACATTCGAAAAAATGCTTGATGCGAGGAAGCAGAGGAAAATGTCGCAAAACCTTTTGTGGAATTTTTGTCCCGTGGAGATCTACTCGATATCTTTCGGAATCACATTTCGGACACTTCTCCATGTCTATGTATTCCCCTTTGAAAAGAATGCAGTCATTAGGACAAGCGTGGATAGAATTGTAATCCATCCCCAAGTTTCGCAAAATCTTTCTTGCTTCATCTCGGGAATCTGGCATCACATTGTTAGCTGGTAGTATGTGCTCTTTAAGCAATCTACACAACATAAAAATACGATACAGTCGTGTAAAAATCTATCAGATCATTATACATTTAGAGTTTTATTAAAGTAAACTAATTGTAATAGATCACCTGAAAAGCGCTGTGACGCTAGTGTCACTCCATCCAAACTTTGCTTGCATGTTGAGAAGAACCAGGAGTGCTTTCAATCTAGACATACGTGCTCCATTATACAATGGCGTATCGGCTTCACTTTTCATATCATCATAGATAAGCCTTTCTGAATCCATGATCGTCTCGATCATTTCATCAATCTCGGGCTCAAACATTGCCTCGTTGGGAATGTGCTCTGCATGATCATCCCCCGAGCTGCTAGAGGCTACATCTTGTGGCCTCACATATGCTACTTGACCAAAGCGCCTGCGAACACGTCTATTGGGTTGGAAGATTGCTGCTTGTTGGCCAGCGTCAGAGTCCGACGAGTTATAATTGGCAACAACTCGATCTATAATAGATGGATCGAACTCGCCCAATTCGCGAACGTGCTGCAAAGAAACACGTCTTGTCCGTCGCACAGCATGCTTGCATTGATTACAAGGACATAAGACCCTCGTTGAGAGATAGGTGTTTCGGTTGGACGGTCCCACATCCTCGTCACTACTCATAATGAGGATAAAAATCTTATAACCTGGACAACAAATTTAATATTCTATTGGCATTCTTCGTCTTATCTCTCTCTCTCTCTCTCTCTCTCTCTCTCTCTCTCTCTCTCTCTCTCTCTCTCTTTACCTCACATTCTCTAGTCATGTCCAATCCCCGCACACCTCGGTCTAGAGGTGCACGGAGATCAGAACCACCGGGTTATAATCTCGTCTTTATTGGTCAATACCTATATTTGTGGGTACAAAAAATCTACAGACCCACGTCTACATGATACTGCATGTAGTGGACAAAACCCCTTTGCCTCTTCTCTAGCTGTAGCACTTCACAGCATCTTAACATCTTTTCACAGTAGATCTTTTCACTTTTCGTCTAACTCTAAACCCTAAACCGTAAGTAATTCTTGCGTGGACTCGATCTAACATAAATAAGCGTAAATCTAACTAAAAATAAACCTAAATCTAATTTAACGTAAGTATACATCTAACCTAATCTTTAACGTCTTTTGGGATAGTTTCCTACGACGTTAAAACTCTCTTCTTCTAGTGTGTGTGTGTGTGTGTGTGTGTGTGTGTGTGTGTGTGTGTGTGTGTGTGTGTGTGTGTGTGTAGGTAAACCTAAATAAACCTAAGTCTAATCTAATATAACATAAATCTAAATCTAACGTAAATTATGTTATATTAAAAACAAAGAACTAAACTAACAGGGATTATAAGAACCTTAAAACTGACTTAACACATAATTTTTCACATAACTCGGCAAGAGTTGGCATTCTCATCACTAAAGATGTGAGAGTTAACTTCCGACGGTGACGCTGCCTCATCTCCATCCACATCTGACAACAGCAATTGGCCCTTTAGACCGTTCTTGCTCTTGTTACTAACTTTGAAGTTGCTGTTGAATGACTAGAGGTTGTCTAGATGGTCATTGTGTCGGGGATGTAGTGACTCTTGCCGCCCTGAAGATCCACCTTCTTCCCTATCTTCTGAAGACATTTCACCAGTACTTTTGGATCGACGGAGCCCACCATGAGTGAAGGTAGCAATACCCTATATTCCATTGAGGGCTTTCTTCACCCGCTTCATGCAGGCATCCCAGTCTATGGAGACCTAAATCTAATCTAATATAACGTAAATCTAAATCTAGCGTAAATAAACGTAAATCTAATTAAAAATAGACCTAAATCTAATCTAATTTAACTTAAATAAACCTAAATCTAATTTAACGTAAGTCTACATCTAACCTAATCTTTAACGTCTTTTAGGATAGTTTCCTACGATGTTATAACTCTCTTCTTCTTGTGTGTGCGCGTGTGTGTGGATGTGTGTGCCAATAAAAAGAGATAAATGGTATAACCTTTCTATCACCCATGCCAAGTATGATAGATTGGTTATGCCATTTCCCTCTTGAATAATAGGTCTTGAGTTCAACTCCTCGTCGGCTAGATCTTTAGGTCTTTTAATTTTAATTAGTTTCCTACGACGTTAAATTAGTTTCTCTCTCTTTCTCTCTCAATGTGTGTACGTTTTTTTGGATCGTGTAACATTTAATGGCCTAAAATCTTATGTGTAGAGAAAATTAGCATGAATATAGTGGGCATTTCATTAGAATAGATTCCTAATGAGAATTACAAGAGTGCTTGGGTGGAGAGAGCAACAAAAAGCATAACACCTAGTTAGATAGCATCGACAATACTTTCAAAAGAGAGAGCAATTAAGCTATTGACAACAGTTGAGGACCGGATTTGCATGGAGCCGGTCCCCCCTCCAAAAGGCTTTGTATTATGGTTTCTCCCATCAAGAGAGACATTGTACAATACAATTCTTTGTGTTCCTTCAAGACTAGCTAGTGCAATGAAGATGGAAGCTTCATACACCAAGCAAAACACTTAATCAAACACAACTTGAATTATCCCCGTTCTCAGACCCAAGACCTCACACACCTTCGAAGATGGTGAGAGCTAGCAGGGTATGAGAGTAGATTGAGAAGAAAAAGAAGTATCTTACGAGAAAGATGTACATCTCCTCACATAATCACTCATATTAGCATAGCTTAGCTTAGTAATTAGCTTGGTAGAGAAGATGAGCATGCATTGAAGCTTGGCTCTTGGTTGGATTTGCATCCATATGCCAAGAGAGTGTTGATGTAGGCTTCTATCTCACAAGCTTGGAGTAGGTGATGAGCTCTCCATTAAAGCTTGGGAGGAGATAGAGTATTCTTCCTTCACACATGGTCAAGTGTGAGTGTGTGTGTGTCAATGCCAAGCAAAAATCAGCCCCCCCTCTCTCTTGGGTGAGCCCTAGCTGCTAATTAGGTCTGGCTTTTGCCTCATTGGACCTCCCCAGGTCAAGCCAATAGGAATTAAGCAGCATAAGTGATAGCCTTCTGACATGTGTCCCCCTTTCCCCTTTTGTGAGAGCTTTAGGTAATTAAATAATTAAACTAAACTCTCATTGGACCCCTTTGCCTCCTGGCCAATAGGAATCAGGCAAGCCATGGGGCTCCTGAATGCTCATTGGACCCCTTGGGAGACTGCCCAATAGTCTTCTAGGAGACTTAATTCTCATTGGTTTCTTTTATTAAATGTTTTTAAATTAATTAAACTAGATTTACTCTAGCTTAATTCTCATTGGTCCACTTCAAGGGTCTTCCAATAGGAATTGGGCACACCTTGTGGGCATCTGGCCTAGGGAGCTGACATGTGTCCCTCATTCCCTTTGTGTAAAGGGAGCCTGTGTGTGTGTGTGGCTTTCTCTCTCATCCCCTAGCTTTGGGGCTCGCCCCCTCCCATGTAGGGATGTGCAAAGACTTTTTAGGGCACACACTAAGCATCCAATTTTCCCTAGGGTTGACCTTTGGACACAACCTTTGAATTTTGGAACCTTAGCATTTTGGAAGTCTTAATGGGCTGAACCTTAGGGTCTTTTTGGCCCATTGTTTCACATGGCTCTTTTGCAGATGGCCCCCCCTTTGGATCCCTATTTTCCCTCCTTTGGATCCCTACTGTGGACGGTCTGCTAGCTTAACCAATATTCTAGCTTTTTCTCCCTTGGCACTTCCCCACATTAAATGATCAGTTTAATATGAGAAAATCATTTAGGAGAATTAGATATTGATTATTATGACAGATCGTATGCATGTTTTCTCTCTCTTTTCCTCTCTCAATGTGTGCGTTTTTTGTTTATGCATGTTCTCTCTCTCTTTTCCTCTCTCAATGCGTGCGTTTTTTGTTTATGCATGCTCTCTCTCTCTTTTCCTCTCTCAATGTGTGTGTGCATTCTTTGTTTATGTATGTGTGTGTGCGTTTGTGTTTATGTTTGTATTAAATGATCAGTTTAATATGAGAAAATCATTTAGGAGAATTAGATATTGATTATTATGACATTACCTCTCTCTTGAAATCATAGTCGTCCTCGACTATGGTGTAGAGAAGATAAAGCATATGCATGAGTCCTTTTCTTTAGCGGGTAGAGGATCCCTATGTTACCCTACGACATCATTCCATAATGGATGACTAGTCCATTTGGCGCTTGAGAGCCTGAGGCTGCCGCAAGCATGTCTGCACATTAGTCCTATCAGTCTTCCATAGTAGAGTGACAAGCTCTACTTGGTGTTCGGGAGACGTCGTCTCCACAAACTTGATCTAAGCATGCATACTACTTCATTTTTGTGCACAAATAAAGAAAAAGAGAGTCTTATAAGACAAAAATTTTTGTTCATTTTTAACATTTTGTACATTTGCTTACTCTTGGGAAGCATTGTAAGCATTGACAAGGTTTAGGTTATCCTTTAATTGTATGCCTTGCATCCATCTAGCATCTTCAAAAGGATAATTCTTAAACTTAATAAGATATCGTCGGATAGTCTTACCGCCTCTTAATACCTTGTCTTCATGTCGGAGAATGGACTCGGGCTGCAGCACCTCCTCGTGGTCCTCGATCTCCAGTGGATCTTCAATAGTTGGTTCTTGAGGTGGCTCTCCTTTGTAAGGCTTTAATAGGCTCACATGAAAAGCATTGTGTATGAGCCAATGATTGGGAAACTTAAGTTGATAGGCCATCTCATTGATTGGCCTAAGAATCTGGAAGGGACCATAATACCTTTTTGCTAGTTTAGCATAGTACTTTTGGTGGCCCGTAGGATTCTTGCCCGTCGTGTGCCTTAATCGAGCCTTGGGAAACTTTAACAAGACCCAATCGTTTTCTTTAAAGGCTTGGGCTCTTCTGTGCTTGTCAGCAGCAGCCTTTTGCCTTTGCTGTGAGATAGAGATAGCATCCTTAATCTTTTGGAAAGATTCCTGTAGGTCTCGGCTATACTCATCTGCAGCGAAGATCTTCCCATGTACCTTAAGTAGCAAGGGACTTTTTGATCTTCCCTCAATTACCTCGAAAGGTGCTTTTCCTGTGGAAGTATGTACAGTGTTATTGTAAGCATACTCTACTAAGGGTAAGTACTTCTCCCATTGGGATCTTTGATCTACTTCCGTTACATAGGCTTTTAGTAGATCAAGAATGGTTAGGTTAGCTATTTCACTTTGGCCATCAGTTTGTGGATGATAGGCCGAAGAGAAGTTTAGCCTTGTTCCTAAATTCTCAAAGAGACCCTTCCAGAAATTACTGGTCATTCTAGGATCTCTATCCGACACTATGGACATTGGCAAGCCATGGTACTTGAAAATTTGTGAAATGAAGAGGGTTGCCATTTGATGGGCTTTGATAGTCTTTTTGACAGGTATAAAATGAGCTTGTTTACTGAACCTGTCTACTATCGTCCATATTCCCGTATTCCCATGGATAGACTTAGGCAATCCAAAGATAAAATCCATGGATATGCTCTCCCACGGTGAATTAGGGATTGGCAAGGGTTGAAGCAATCCAAGTTGCTTCCCTCTATCAAATTTTGTCTTTTGACATACCACACATTTGGAAACATACTCGTGTATGTTCACTTTCATGGTAGGCCAATAGAAATATGTTTCAATTCCCTTTAGGGTAGACTGAATCCCTCTATGCCCCGCATATGGGGGAGCATGAGATTCATACATTACTTTCTCACATAGTGAGTTAGTAACGCATAGTCTATTGCCATAGAGAAGATAACCATCTTGTAAAGTAAATGGTTCTTCTTTCTTCCCTAATGCAAGGGCTGAAATCACATCTCTAAAATCGGGATCAATAGCATACTCATCTATCATTGAAGATAGATCATTGTGAGTTGCTATGGAAACCGCATTCACTCTCGGTCGTCTTGAGAGTGCATCGGCTACTTGATTATGCTTGCCAGCAATGTGAGCAATATGAAAATGAAATTGCGAAAGGAAATTTTCCCACCTCATTTGTTTGTCGGAAAGCTTGGTCTGCGTCATGAAGTACTTAAGACTTTGGTGATCCGTTCGCAGAATGAAAGGAGTCCCCAATAAATAGTGCTTCCATGAGTCTAAGGCATGTAGAACTGCAAGGAGTTCTTTTTCGTATATGCCTAGAGCTTGCTCAACAGGGTCGAGCCTTCGACTCTCATAGCCTATGGCGTGCCCTTCTTGGAGCAGAACAGCCCCAAGGCAATCACCACAAGCATCACATTGGACCTCAAATGGTTTTGAGAGATCCGGTAGTGTAAGCACAGGTTGAGAGATAAGCTTTTCGAAAGCATTGTTCTCTTTAGCAGACCACGTATACCTAAAATTTTTCTTTGTTAGGTCATGTAATGGTCCCGCAATTTGTGAGAACTTTTTTATGAAGCGTCTATAGTATGCACACATACCTATAAAGCTTCTTAGTTCATGAAGATTCCTTGGTTTAGGCCATCCTTTTATTACCTCTAACTTGGATGGATCCATTTGGATTCCATCTTGAGAGATAATGTGACCTAAATATTGAATCTCTTGCAAGAAAAATTCACTTTTCTTTCGATTAACATAAAGTTTATTCTCTCTTAAAACTTGAAATATTACCTGGAGGTGTTGCTTGTGTTCCTCCAATGAATTAGAGTAGATGATAATATCATCAAAGAACACTCCAGTGAAGGTTCGATGAGGCCTGAACAGCTTCTCCATTAAGCGGTTAAATGTGGCTGGTGCATTAGTTAAGCCAAAAGGCATGACAATGTATTCGTAAAGACCAAATGTAGTACGAAATGCGGTCTTTACAATGTCTTGATCAACTATCCTTATTTGATGATAGCCACTTTTTAGGTCAATCCTACTGAAGTAGGTCGATCCTTGTAGCTTATCAAATAGGTCTTCTACCCGTGGAACGGGAAACCTATTCTTGATAGTGATCCTATTTAGTGCTCTATAGTCGACACACATACGATATGTGCCGTCTTTCTTTTGCACTAATAGCACAGGTGAGCAAAATGGAGATGAGCTAGGCCTAACCATGCCCTTCTCAACTAACTCATGCACTTGCCGCATAATCTCCTCTTGTTGAGCTTGAGAAACTCTATAAGGAGGTTTGTTAGGCGGTGAACTTCCTGGAAGAAGTTCAATTGCATGGTCGTCATTACCTCGTTTAGGAGGTAGCTCACAAGGGATGTCGTCAATAAAGACATCTTGAAACCCCTTGAGAAAATTGGATAACTCTAATTCCTTTTGGTTGCTTTTATTTTCTTTTGCTAAAGCATTAGGTTCATTTTGAGAATCTTTAACAAAAATCATGTATACGGAAATAGAGCTCTTTATTGACTTGTTGAAAGCTGGTGTATGTACAATGGGGATGGTGTTACCCATCTCCTTAGCATCTATATACATGTCCTTTTCCCTGAACTTAAAGGAGATTCTCCTTTCAGGAAATTTAACATGGGCAGCCAGGCGGTCAAACCATGGTGCCCCTAGGATTACATCCTCATGCTTGAGAGGAGAGATAAAGAAGTCCTCTTTGTCCACATAGCCTTGGACATGAAGCCTCAATTTCCCGATTAAGGGAGTGACTGAAGCTTCTTGCCCCTTGAAGGCACTGTCTGCGGGTAGGATATCTCCCATCTCGTAGGATTGTATGCCTAGCTTGGTGGCTAACTCCATAGATATGAAATTGTGAGTAGAACCAGGGTCAAAGAGAATAAAAGCATCATGTTCTCTTACCTTTCCCCAAGCATGGCATAGAGGAGATCCTTTGTGGTGAGTTTGGTGAATCTCCTCCTCTTGGATTTCAACCAAAGAAGCTCTAGGAGGATCTTGGCGGTTGTTCTTTTGGGGACAAGCGCGGTACGCATGCCCTTGTTCGCCGCACTTGAAACACCGGTTATCTTTACGATAACGCTCAAGCTCTTCAGGAGAGAGTTTATTCTTTCCTTTGTAAACTCCCTTCTCTTTAGCTTTGTTGGAAGTGCCCTTAGGAGACTTTTGGACATTGTCCTTCCCCTTAGGCTCATTGGAACCCTTGTTTTCCGGGGGCTTATTATTTCTTTTACCCCCCGTTTGGAAATTGATTCGCGAGGCCACCATAGTATGGTGTATTACCGCCGATATGGTACGTGGCCTTTGGGAGTTGACATACTCCGCCATTTCTTCGGTTAAGCCCGCACAAAATTGTTGCTTTTGCTCTCCAAAATCCAACTTTTTGAAGACAGTGGCTTTGAGTTGTAGGTCCCAAAACTTGTCTACATATTTGTGGATGGATTCATTGGGAGAGAGCTTTAAGCTTCGCCATTCGGTGAGTACTTTATCTTTGGCATCGGTGGCCAAAAACTGCTTCATAATGGAAGCTCTTAAAGCCTTCCATGTTCGTGGAGCTTCACCGTTGGCTCGTAGGCTAGACCACCATTGTCTGGCGGACTTTTGAAAGTGCATAGCTACATGGCGTAGCTTAGAGGACTCCGTGAAGCCCTCATCTCCAAACGCCGCATCGAATTGCTGGATAAAGGCCAAAACTTTGTCTGTAGCACCGAAGGTGCCATCATAGGTAAGGAAAGAGATGCTCTTCCCTCCCTCTTTGAATTTCTTCAGCTTGGACGACCTCTTCCATGCGGCATAGGATTTCCTATGGCCTCTTCTTTTTGATGGTTCAAAAGTTGCACCATCACTTTCTTCAGAAGATGAAGAATTTGAAGAAGGTGGAGAAGAGGGTGACCTCTTTCTCGCCTTTTTCTTGTCTTGATCTTTGTCGTCTTCACGATAGCTTTCATAAGAGGAAGAGGATGAAGAAGATGGAGAAGAGGGTGTCCTCTTTCTCGCCTTTTTCTTCTCTTGCTTTTTATCATCCCTCTTTGAATTATGGCGTGGAGAAGAGTGTGATGGTCTTCTCCGCTTTGGTGGTGATGGAGAGCGTTTAGCCCGCCGTCTTCGTGGAGCCATCTCCGCCGAGGTGGCGGGAGACTCGCTTCTTTCTTGTTCCTTTGGTGGAGGCTCTTGAGTTCTCCTTTGGGAAGGAGATGCATCATCAAGAAGTAAGTTCTTGAGCCCTTCATATGGATTCTCTTCTTCTTCCCGAATCGGAGAGAGACCTCTTTTGGTAGTCTCACAAGGAGGCTTCCTAGGTGTTCTCTCATCATGGTGATGAGCTTGGAGAATCCCGTGAGCACGGAGCTGCCGTTGCACTTCACTTTGGAGAGATGGATTGCCCATGGCTTGTTGAAGCCTAGAAACAAGATAGTTAACAAGCATTGAAGCATCATTAGTAGCTTGCTCATGAGCAAAATCAAAGTTATCAACATTAATTTCACTCTCTTTACTATTGTCAGCCATTCTAACAACTTTTAGGTGTACTTTGGCACTTCAAGCCCTAGTTGCTACTCCTCTTTACCCCTTTAGAAAAAGCACTCAAGCTACTGTACCCGCGGCTCGAATACCATTAATTGCAAGGAATAGAAGAGAGGGTCTTTCGACACCAAAACAGCACCGGCTCCTGTCAAGCTTCTAATAGCTCAATAGTGGTTAAGCCGTAGGCAAGCCCCGTAGGACTCCACTATTAAGACCATAGCTCTCGACGGTGATGCCCCGTTAACTGCACAAAGGCAGGCGCACTGCAAGGCTGAAAAATCCCTATTCTACTTACTCACAGGCAATTAATAATACCAACCATTTGTAGCTAGCTTGAGGACCTCCCTTCTTGAGCAAGAAAAGAGAAACCTTGAGCTCTGATACCAATGTAACATTTAATGGCCTAAAATCTTATGTGTAGCGGAAATTAGCATGAATATAGTGGGCATTTCATTAGAATAGATTCCTAATGAGAATTACAAGAGTGCTTGGGTGGAGAGAGCAACAAAAAGCATAACACCTAGTTAGATAGCATCGACAATACTTTCAAAAGAGAGAGCATGTCCCCCCTCCAAAAGGCTTTGTATTATGGTTTCTCCCATCAAGAGAGACATTGTACAATACAATTCTTTGTGTTCCTTCAAGACTAGCTAGTGCAATGAAGATGGAAGCTTCATACACCAAGAAAAACACTTAATCAAACACAACTTGAATTATCCCCGTTCTCAGACCCAAGACCTCACACACCTTCGAAGATGGTGAGAGCTAGCAGGGTATGAGAGTAGATTGAGAAGAAAAAGAAGTATCTTACGAGAAAGATGTACATCTCCTCACATAATCACTCATATTAGCATAGCTTAGCTTAGTAATTAGCTTGGTAGAGAAGATGAGCATGCATTGAAGCTTGGCTCTTGGTTGGATTTGCATCCATATGCCAAGAGAGTGTTGATGTAGGCTTCTATCTCACAAGCTTGGAGTAGGTGATGAGCTCTCCATTAAAGCTTGGGAGGAGATAGAGTATTCTTCCTTCACACATGGTCAAGTGTGAGTGTGTGTGTGTCAATGCCAAGCAAAAATCAGCCCCCCCTCTCTCTTGGGTGAGCCCTAGCTGCTAATTAGGTCTGGCTTTTGCCTCATTGGACCTCCCCAGGTCAAGCCAATAGGAATTAAGCAGCATAAGTGATAGCCTTCTGACATGTGTCCCCCTTTCCCCTTTTGTGAGAGCTTTAGGTAATTAAATAATTAAACTAAACTCTCATTGGACCCCTTTGCCTCCTGGCCAATAGGAATCAGGCAAGCCATGGGGCTCCTGAATGCTCATTGGACCCCTTGGGAGACTGCCCAATAGTCTTCTAGGAGACTTAATTCTCATTGGTTTCTTTTATTAAATGTTTTTAAATTAATTAAACTAGATTTACTCTAGCTTAATTCTCATTGGTCCACTTCAAGGGTCTTCCAATAGGAATTGGGCACACCTTGTGGGCATCTGGCCTAGGGAGCTGACATGTGTCCCTCATTCCCTTTGTGTAAAGGGAGCCTGTGTGTGTGTGTGGCTTTCTCTCTCATCCCCTAGCTTTGGGGCTCGCCCCCTCCCATGTAGGGATGTGCAAAGACTTTTTAGGGCACACACTAAGCATCCAATTTTCCCTAGGGTTGACCTTTGGACACAACCTTTGAATTTTGGAACCTTAGCATTTTGGAAGTCTTAATGGGCTGAACCTTAGGGTCTTTTTGGCCCATTGTTTCACATGGCTCTTTTGCAGATGGCCCCCCCTTTGGATCCCTATTTTCCCTCCTTTGGATCCCTACTGTGGACGGTCTGCTAGCTTAACCAATATTCTAGCTTTTTCTCCCTTGGCACTTCCCCACATTAAATGATCAGTTTAATATGAGAAAATCATTTAGGAGAATTAGATATTGATTATTATGACAGATCGTATGCATGTTTTCTCTCTCTTTTCCTCTCTCAATGTGTGCGTTTTTTGTTTATGCATGTTCTCTCTCTCTTTTCCTCTCTCAATGCGTGCGTTTTTTGTTTATGCATGCTCTCTCTCTCTTTTCCTCTCTCAATGTGTGTGTGCATTCTTTGTTTATGTATGTGTGTGTGCGTTTGTGTTTATGTTTGTACTCTCTCTCTCTCTCTCTCTCTCTCTCTCTCAAAAACACTATGTGTGTGTGTGTATGTGTGTGTGAGAGATAGAGAGAGGGAGAGAGAAAGAGGGGAAGGGAACATGAGAGTGAGGAGAGGGAAGGAGCATACCTGGCTCTCCTTCCTCTCCTCGTGTGTGTGTGTGTGTTTGTGTGTCTGTGTGTGTGTGTGGAGAAGAAAAAGAAAGAGAGAGAGAGAGAGAGAGGGAGAGCGTTACCTGCTCCTTGCTTGAGGGCGCCGAAAAACTCAGATCTGAGATCTAAGTTTTTGGGCGCGCTCTATTATTTTTTTAGCCCAGTCGGCGTCGCTATGAGTGTCGCAAGACGCTCATAGCGACGCCGGGATTTATTTTTTTTTAGCATCGCTATGTGAGCGTCGCTAATATGAATAGCCTTTTGTATTGTGGATATCCGCGACTTGCTTTCTATGCGGTGGGAACCCACGTCTTGCTTTCTATGTGGTGGGAGTGTCCATGACGTGCTTTCTATGCGGTGGACATACCTAGTTGTATAGGTAGCTAGGCGACAACCGGAGGAGTAAACTCTCGCTGGAGGGGGGATGTTGTACCTCCAGAACATTGGAATTTTAATGAATAAATTTGAGTAGAATTTTTACTAGAATATTTTCTTGGTGCCGTTTGCAATACTGGTTGAAGGGTTGTCTTAACGAACAATGTGATTCGGAATCTAATCAAGGAATCTTCATGTTGAACAACCATTGTGGTAGTAATTAGGACACACAAGGAAGTGTGAGTGTGGGGGTGGAAAGTGGGGGCTTGGCTCAGGTTGCCAATGCCTATGAGAAGGGTGGTCCCGATTGGTCGGGAACTCTCTGTCCCCATAGTGTTAAAATCGATACTAGTAATACTCATTGCCCCTACGTCGGCTAGAATTTTTACTAGAATATTTTCTTGGTGCCGTTTGCAATACTGGTTGAAGGGTTGTCTTAATGAACAATGTGATTCGGAATCTAATCAAGGAATCTTCATGTTGAACAACCATTGTGGTAGTAATTAGGACACACAAGGAAGTGTGAGTGTGGGGGTGGAAAGTGGGGGCTTGGCTCAGGTTGCCAATGCCTATGAGAAGGGTGGTCCCGATTGGTCGGGAACTCTCTGTCCCCATAGTGTTAAAATCGATACTAGTAATACTCATTGCCCCTACGGCGGCGAAGTCTCAAGTGTACATGCCTATGAAACATGGAAAAAAAGGCACTCGAGGTTTCTCTCCTCTTGGAAGATGGGTCTTAGGATCGCTAGATAGTTTAAGTACGCTTCCCCTGCGAGGTGGAGCTAGATCTCTGTGCTAGTAGGCTCGAACTCGATTCACTTTGTGATGAGAGATCGTCCGCTAGTTGAACCCTGAACCACTTTGTTTGCTTCCGTTATAGATCTAGTGGCCACCAGGTTCACCATCAGATCCGCCGTTTGATACGGCGGGGTGGGGACCTCACACAAACACTATTGCATAGACTTCACGTTTGTAAGCAGATTAGTTATGTTGAGATGCATCAAGCTTCTTGCTTTCAAATGCAATTGGCCGTCCGTCTTGTAATAGGACTACTCCAATAGCACGGTCACTGGCATCCGTTTCCAAAACAAATAGTTTCAAAGGATCTACAATAGCCAGTATAAGAGCTGTAGCTAATGCATCCTTGAGCGTATCAAAACTGTGTTGTTGAGCAAATCCCCACTGAAAAGCTTTGCCTTTGCCTTTTAGTTGATCCGTCATGGGAACAACAATATTAGCATAGTTGTTAACGAATCTTCGGTAAAAACTTGCAAATCCCATAAAAAATTGTAATTCTTCCAAATTTTTAGGAGAAGGCCATTTCCGGATGGTATCCACTTTGGATTGATTTATATAAAACCCATTAGCTGAAATAACATGCCCTAAATAGTGAATTTTGTCTTTTAGACATTTAGATTCCTTGGCATATAATTTGTTTGTGCGTAACAACTCAAACACCTGCTTGAGATGTTGTAAGTGTTCTTCTTCAGAAGCACTGTAGACTAGGATGTCATCGAGGAGAGCAATGACAAATTTGCGCAAATATGGTTCAAGACACTATCCATAAGGAGTCTTACCATACACCGAGCAACATTTTTCGAGCGAACCAAAATCAGAGCTGATATTTATACGACATGGACCCATGTGGTCCTATATGTAGTAGTTGGCAGCTTCATTACTCACCTTTATTAATAGGAATCTAGAGAGATTCCGAGAGTGTCTTTGAGGAAGAAAAAGGACACAGATGACACGTGCAAGGGGGGAAAATAAGAAGAGATCGTTCATGAGTTGGCCCTGAGAGAGGAAGGAATATGACGTGTGCGAGATCTAGGATCTAACACGAAATGTGCGGGGGTGGCACAAGGAGATGGCAGATGCTATGTAGAGTCTCTCTCTCTCTCTCTCTCTCTCTCTCTTTGTCATTCTCTCTCTCTCTATGTATATTTTTAGCATGAAAAAACGTTTATCGATGTTGTGGTGAAAACATTAGTGATTTTGTAGAGAAATAATTGTGTGGCAGAAACTCGAGTTTGCCATGGCTCCTTTCTTGTGCAAGTCCTACGTGTAGCCCATTGGCATGTGCTCTCCTTTAAGCTGAGAACAAAGTCCTTGTATCTTTGCCCTTTGAGTGGGCATCAATTTTGACGGAACCAACATCTTCTCGTGTCTACAATTGCCACAACTAATCATGATAAGGTGACTATGGGAATGGGAGGATGTATACACAGGTGGAGTGGGGCAGCAAACGAAGGTGAGGGAGCCTTTGTCATTGTTGTAAGTAAGAGGTTGGTGAGGACACATTTACAACAGCAAGGAAGAAAATTGATGGGGGTGTTTGCGTGCATGAGAACGGGGTGACAATGGGACCTTATACTTTTCCCAAAAGAATGAGAGGGAATCTAGGCCTTAAATTAGTGACCAAGTTTAAATTTAAAGCCAAATAATAAAGTGGCCAAAATGGTTGAAGTTGTTCTATTTAGGTAGAATCTCATGAGACTCTCCATTTGGCCTTAGGGTGAAAATGGGGGGAAATGGCACATGGAGGAGATGGAGAGAGCGGCATAGAGAGAAAGATGTCTTATTGGACATTGTCTTGCTGACAGAGAAATGGATATTTTTTCGATGTATGCTTGCTTGACGAGTACGTTGGTTCAATTAATCAAGTGTTGGTTTTGGATTTAATACCAAGAGATAAATTTGTAAACATCCAAGTTTTGAGATATTCTTTTGTTTTCCAGAGGCGAGATATTTGTCTCCATTTTTTAGGGCATATGTCTAGTGGGTACTGTGTGTCAGTGCCAATCGGTAGGGAAGAGCACGGTTGCGAGTTGTTCTTAATTTCCAAAGTGTAATTTCTATCATGCATAGCCTAGCATATATGTCATGTTCCGTGCTTGCAAGCCATTGTCCCCCCAATTCCCCCTCATCTACGCTCCCTCTCCGCCTCTTCCATGACACACCTCCTGCACTATATATGCTCTCACGTGCCCATCAAGTGGGAACCCACACATGAAGGAAATGGCATATAGTGAATGAGGGTGGCATCTGTGCAATAAGGCAAAAGTGTGGAGTTGCAGATGTAGCTTGTGTCTCGGGTGCAGAATAAACAAGGTGTTGGTGACTAGCTATGAACATTGCAACTTATGGCTCGGGTGCAAGATGGGCAATGGGCGCATGGAAATGGGGTCTTGCTTGACTATTCCTGGGAGGAAGAGAGACTGCGTATATTCCATGAAAATTAATAGGGGAGATCTATGTGGAAAATCTTATTGTTGAGGAGAATCACAGGAGATACTAAGTTGAGGATTGAAAAAAAAAGGAAAAAGTTAATTTGAAAGGGAAAACAAAAGAGTTAAGTTTGGATCAAAGTTAGGTTTTGGAGATGTAGATCTCATAAACGTTTTTTTGAAGGAAAAAGGGTGAGTTGGCACCCTTTTTCATATTGGGTCTATTGTACATCGATTAGTTAATTAACTTGTAAGATTCCCTATCTTTTTACAAGCTCGAAGCTAAAAGTGCTTGTCGAGCGCGTTCTCACGCAACCTCTTGTGCCTGCTCCAGCTCCTTTCCATACACAAGGCCCGCCATTGCTTTCCCTCCATGGCCTTCTCCTTGTAGCCCATCCCACTTTCGCACCACTCGACAGGGGTGGGTGGAGAGAGAGAGAGAGAGAGACTCAATCTCCTGCGATGCCGCAAATTAAAACCAACTACGTTGGGCTGCAAAAGAGAGAAATCTCGCTCAACGCGACAGACAAAACACACATGCCTGCAACCCTTATGTCTGCAGCCTCCACAAAGGCATCCACGGCCTTCGTTCCTACTGCTCCTTCATCGCCTGGAGCTCGTGGCAGCTATTTGCAGCGTGACGAAAATCATTTTTTCAAATATAAAAAATTATTGATCCTAACACATGGAACCTCTCTCACTCTTCCTTTCTCTCTCTTCCCCTCCACGTGCCACCTTCCCTCCCTTTTCCCTCAAAGCTATAAGAGTATCGTCGGAGATTCTCATGAAAAGAAATTGGAAAATGATTATAGGCACATACTTGGCACATGGGTGGAGAGAGAGAGGAAGAGAGAGTTATCGGTAAATTTTTTGGGATTTCTAGGTTGCACGCGAGGGTGCAGGTGGATGCTAGAGCTCTTTGATTTTTCCAAGCGTAGAGCATTTTGCAGATGATTGCTATAAGGGCAAGAACGGAGTGGGGGGTATTTTGTCACTGTGTTGAGTACAAGACAAGCAAAGCGGGGTGGACGACGGAAGGGTAGGGCAAGGAAATCTATGTGCTTCATTGCATCTACTCTTGTTGTGACCATGCAAAACATACAGATGGAGAAGCCGTAGGAGATGGGCTCCCATGTCTTTTTGAGGGGAAGGTCATATGTGAAGGAGTACAAGCGGAAGTGCGACGCGAGAGAGAGTGCGAGAAGAAGAGCACGACGATATGGTGAACTCGCTCTACTGTAATGTGTAGAGCATAGTGAGTTCTTATTAGGTTTTTACAAAAGAATATGTGTACATACCTGGCGGCCCGCCCACTTACCTGGGCGACCACATTGGGCTTTATACCCCAACAACCTCCCACTTAAAGTCCAATGTGGTACTTTAAGTGTGAGAGAAGCTACTATACAAGCTAATATACAAGAGATGTAGAGAAGTGATGTACTACCCTACACCTAACTGCTTGCGAAAATGCGCAAAGCTCTCTGAGGGAAGTCCTTTTGTAAGTAGATCAGCAGGATTTTCTGTGGTGTGAACTTTGACAAGCTGAAGTTGCTTATCCTCGAGCATTTCCCTGATGAAATGATACTTCACATCCACATGCTTTGTCTTTGAGTGATAAACTGGATTGCGAGCCAATTGTATAGCACTTTGACTATCACAATATAACACAGGCATCTCTTCTTTGATTCCCAAATCTGTTACTAGTCGATTAAGCCAAATTGATTCTTTGCATGCCTCTGATGCTGCAACATATTCAACCTCTGTAGTAGACTGAGTAACACAATCTTGTAATCTAGAACGCCATGATACTGCTCCACCAGCCAATGTAAAGACATACCCTGATGTAGACCTTCGGTTGTCTAAGTCACCTGCATAATCTGAGTCTGTAAAACCCTTTACACTTAGCTCCTGACTCCCATAGCATATACGCATACTCTTTGTAGCTTTCAGGTATCTCAATATTCCTTTCACTGCCTCCCAATGTTTCTTGCCTGGGTTTGACATGTATCGACTTACTACTCCCACTGCAAATGCAATGTCTGGGCGAGTAGTAATCATTGCATACATCAAACTACCCACTGCAGATGCATATGGAATCTTATCCATTTCACCCTGTTCTTCCTCAAACACAGGACAATCTTGTTTGCTAAGTTTCACATATGGTGGCAATGGAACACTCAATGCCTTTCCCTTCTCCATATTGAAACGTTGCAAAACCTTGTCAATATACTTTGTTTGAGATAACCAAATCAACTTCTTTGATCTGTCTCTCTCAATGCGCATACCAAGTATATGACTTGCCTCACCCATGTCTTTCATGTCAAACAATTTTGCCATCTTTGACTTCAAAGCTGAAATTTCTTCCAAGTGCTTGCCAGCAATCAACATGTCATCCACATACAAAATAAGGATCAGCCAACTACCATCCTTAGCCTTCTTTGCATATAGACAGTGATCGAACTCACTACGTTTGTCGCCTTGAGAAAGCATAAACTTGTGGAATTTATGGTACCATGCCCTCGGTGATTGTTTTAAGCCATAAAGACTCTTTAACAACTGGCATACCCAATCTTCCTTGCCTTTCTCAACAAACCCTTCTGGCTGCTGCATGTAAATTTCCACACCTAAATCACCATGCAAGAACGCTGTCTTGACATCCATTTGGTGCAACACCAAATCTAATATGGCAACCAATGCAAGAAAGCATCTCAATGTAGTCATCTTGACCACTGGAGAGAAGACTTCATCAAAGTCAATGCCTTGTTCTTGCTTAAAGCCCTTGGCAACAAGCCTTGCTGTTGGGGTATAAAGCCCAATGTGGTCGCCCAGGTAAGTGGGCGGGCCGCCAGGTATGTACACATATTCTTTTGTAAAAACCTAATAAGAACTCACTATGCTCTACACATTACAGTAGAGCGAGTTCACCATATCGCCGTGCTCTTCTTCTCGCACTCTCTCTCGTGTCGCACTTTTGCTCGTACTCCTTCAACTGGTATCAGAGCTCAGATCAAGGCTCTGGGCAGCACTGCAGGAGGCTAGAGTCACCAGCTCAGATTGGAGTGAAATTCGATAGGCGAATTTCATTCTGAGATCATCTCGGTCACCGTTCGGCTTCGACAAAGGTCTGCGCAAGCCATTTTCGACTACGTGGTCTCGGCGGGTGCAGATCCGACTCTGCAAATTTATGGTTTTCGGCCTACGACTGCAGGTGCTAAGGATATCGACACTCCCAGAGTGTTGATTTTTGGCTGTCTACACATCGAAGGATGGCTCACAGTTCTTGGAGGCGTGTCACATACGACACGGGCGCATCTACACACAGACTGTAGGCGACATCCACTAGTTCATCATGTAGCTTGTGTTTGCTGCTTGATATTCCAGATTTCATCCTGACATTGCACGTACTTCCACATGGGATGTATTGTCAGAGATGATGTATGTCTGTTGAGGGTTTGCTAGCTGTGAGTCACGTAGCAAACAACCGCCGCAGCGGTTACAGCATACAGTGGGAAATTTGTGGATGTATGACTTTGTGGGAAGTCTATGTACTGTCAGATTTACTACAGCCTTTGATGAGGGTCGAGTGAGGTTTTATTGAGCTGGGGGATTCTCGAATGTTGAGATCCTTTCGGTGATACAGGTCTTGGAGCGATCCCTCGAGCACCCTTAGATAGGCAGCTAGGATGTATTGACTGTGAGTTAGACAGTTGGGATTGCATCTTTGCTTTACTGCCGTTGAGGCATTGTCACAGTCTATGCTTACAGGACAGTGACAGGACAGTGAGAGATAGTACAGGTGTAGGACAGGTTTACCCGCAGCTTACAGTGTCAGAGAGACAGTGTTTTTTGAGCTGTTTTTTGGTCTGTTTTTTGAGTACACCAGAGCCATTTTACAAAGGAGACTCTGCCAAAATTTATGCAGAATCTGAAGCTTTCTTGGTTCATTTGACAGGTTGATATTGGTTCAGAGGTCAGTTTACAGGGGAAACTCTGCCGAATTTTTCCCAGGAAAGTAAACCACTGTGAAGTGTAGCTATGGCTGGATCACAGGACACTGCTCTTTACAATATCAAGAAGCTGGATGGAACCAATTTCCCATTGTGGATGAAGCAGATTTGGCACATGTTGGTACAAAAGAAGTAGATAAAACCTATAAAGCTCAAGGGGATAAAACCAGAAGATATGGACGAAGATGAATGGAGCGAAATGGATGAATTGGCACTTTCTACCATTATGCTGACTTTGGCAGAAAGTGTTTACTTCAATGTAGTAGACGAGATGTCAGCTTATCAAGCATGGTTAAAGCTGAGTGATCTTTATGAGAAGCAGAGTGCAGCTTCACAGGTATACTGGCTTAAGAAGCTTGTTGACTTGAAGATGAAAGAAGGGACACCTATGTCCAATCATCTGAATGAATTCAACACAATCTATAGTCAGTTGTTAGCTCAAGGTGTCAAGTTTGATGAACCTGTTAGAGCTATGTTCCTGTTGATCACATTGTCGGAAAATTGGGACACTTTTCGCACGTCTTTGAGTAATTCTGCACCTCCAGATGGTTTGAACATAGCAGGTGTAGAAGGAAGTCTCCTTACTGAAGAAACCAATAGAAAGACAATGGACAAAGGCAAAGGAACAACCTTAGTTGTCAGGGGAAGGACCAAAGAAAAGTACAAAGTGGAAAGAGGAATCAGTCTCGTAGCAAGTCCCGCAGTGCTAAAGGCAATCGTGACATAGAATGCTACCATTGTGGCAAGAAGGGTCACATGAAAAGAGACTGCAGAGAATGGAAAGCAAAAAAAGTCAAAGAGAAAGCTGCAGACCATGGTGAGAAGAACAAGTCCTCAGTGAAGATTCAAGAAATAAATGTGACAAACACTATTGCAGAGGATGACAGTCTAGTGTCAGGAGACATCTACTTCTTGAAGAATACAATGGACTCAACTCTTCTTACAGCATCTGATGGAAATGCACTGAGTGACTGGATTATAGACTCAGGGGCATCACTTCATGTGTCTCCAAACAAGGAGTGGTTTACTTCTTATGTGACCACTAAAGATCATGTTGGGCTAGGCAATGGGCAGACATGTGAGATCTTAGGTGTTGGAGATGTTCAATTGAAGTTTGAGAATGGCTCTTCTTTCACGCTGAAGAATGTGAGACATGTTCCCGCAATTACAAAGAGCTTGATCAACACAGGTTTACTTGATGATGCTGGCTACGTTACCACTTTTGGACAGAACATGTGGAAGATATCCAAGGGTTCTATGATAGTAGCACATGGAGTAAAGTCTGGAGGACTTTACATGATTTATGTATCAAATGTCTCTAAAAATGTAATCAATGTAACTGACCAGCTGAACGTTTCTTTGTGGCATAGCCGGTTAGGACATATGTCCAAGAAGGGAATGGAAATCTTGTCTCGCTCTGGTTATTTTCCTGGCTTTTCATTTAATGATTTTGCATTCTGTGAACATTGTCTGTATGGTAAGCAAACACAGCAGCCACATAAGCATAGAAGCAGTAGAAGAGATACACAGTTGGCACTTGTTCATAGTGATTTGTGTGGACCTATGCCTAACCTATCTCTAGGGGGAGCTTCTTACTTTATGACATTTATATATGATTACTCGAGGAAAGTATGGGTTTACTTTATCAAGCACAAGGATGAAGCGTTTAGTGTTTTCAAAATGTTTGTGACACTTGTGGAGAATCAGAGTGGCAAGAAGCTTAAATGCTTACGCACTGACAACGGTGGAGAGTATGTTTCAAAGGCCTTTTAGGACTTTTGTGAGTCAAAAGGTATAAAACGTGAACTTACTGCTCCTTACAATCCTCCTCAAAATGGTGTTGCTGAGAGGATGAATAGGACCATAGAAGGGAAGGTCAAAAGTATGTTGTCGAATGCACAGCTGCCAAATGGGTTTTGGGCTAAAGCTGTATTAACAGCTGTTCATCTTGTAAATAGATCTCCTAGCAAGGTTTTGCAGAAGGATTCAGTGCTAGAGATGGTATGGTCAGGCAAAATGCCCTCATACAAGCATCTCAGAGTCTTTGGCTGTGAGGCATATACTCACGTTCCAAAGGAATTTAGGAACAAACTTGAGCCAACGAGTAGAAAGTGCATCTTTCTACGCTATGGTAGTTCTGGTGAGATGGGGTACAGACTTTGGGATCCCGAATCTAGAAAGGTTTTCTGCAGCAATGATGTTCACTTTAATGAATCCAAATATCATTCTAAACCAGAGAGGGTTGAGGAGATTAGAAGAGTTGTCTTTCAAGAAGATGGACCTGCACGTGCAAGACAAAATGTCAGGGCTCAAGAGGAGCAAGGACAGGATAGAGTGGAACCACAGGTTGTGGCTGAGCCTGAGCCACCTATTGTGCGTAGATCTGGACGTGTCACGCGACCTTCTGATAGGTTTGTTCCATCTATGAATTATGTCATGTTGACTGATTGCAATGAGCCTTCATGTTACAAGGAAGCAGTGCAAATGAAGGACTCCGGGAATTGGCAATTGGCCATGCAGTCAGAGATGACAGCTCTGCATAAAAACCAGACATGGAAGCTAGTTAAATTACCACGGGGCAAAAAGGCTCTACCCTGTAAATGGGTTTACAGGTATAAGATCACCGCTCATGATAGTCAGCCAAAGTACAAAGCAAGGCTTGTTGCCCAGGGCTTTAAGCAAGAACAAGGCATTGACTTTGATGAAGTCTTCTCTCCAGTGGTCAAGATGACTACATTGAGATGCTTTCTTGCATTGGTTGCCATATTAGATTTGGTGTTGCACCAAATGGATGTCAAGACAGCGTTCTTGCATGGTGATTTAGATGTGGAAATTTACATGCAGCAGCCAGAAGGGTTTGTTGAGAAAGGCAAGGAAGATTGGGTATGCCAGTTGTTAAAGAGTCTTTATGGCTTAAAACAATCACCGAGGGCATGGTACCATAAATTCCACAAGTTTATGCTTTCTCAAGGCTACAAACGTAGTGAGTTCGATCACTGTCTATATACAAAGAAGGCTAAGGATGGTAGTTGGCTGATCCTTATTTTGTATGTGGATGACATGTTGATTGCTGGCAAGCACTTGGAAGAAATTTCAGCTTTGAAGTCAAAGATGGCAAAATCGTTTGACACGAAATACATGGGTGAGGCAAGTCATATACTTGGTATGCGCATTGAGAGAGACAGATCAAAGAAGTTGATTTGGTTATCTCAAATAGAGTATATTGACAAGGTTTTGCAACGTTTCAATATGGAGAAGGGAAAGGCATTGAGTGTTCCATTGCCACCATATGTGAAACTTAGCAAACAAGATTGTCCTATGTCTGAGGAAGAACAGGCTGAAATGGATAAGATTCCATATGCGTCTGCAGTGGGTAGTTTGATGTATGCAATGATTGCTACTCGCCCAGACATTGCATTTGCAGTGGGAGTAGTAAGTCGATACATGTCAAACCCAGGCAAGAAACATTGGGAGGCAGTGAAAGGAATATTGAGATACCTGAAAGCTACAAAGAGTATGCGTATATGCTATGGGAGTCAAGAGCTAAGTGTAAAGGGTTTTACAGACTCAGATTATGCAGGTGACTTAGACAACCGAAGGTCTACGTCAGGGTATGTCTTTACATTGGCTGGTGGAGCAGTATCATGGCGTTCTAGATTACAAGATTGTGTTACTCAGTCTACTACAGAGGCTGAATATGTTGCAGCATCAGAGGCATGCAAAGAATCAATTTGGCTTAATCGACTAGTAACAGATTTTCAGGAGGTCGCGTAACACGTCCAGATCTACCCATTTGGCAGCTGTGCATTAGACAACATACTTTTGACCTTCTCTTGTATGGTCCTATTCATCCTCTCAGCAACACCATTTTGAGGAGGATTGTAAGGAGCAGTAAGTTCACATTTTATACCTTTTGACTCACAAAAGTCCTGAAAGGCCTTTGAAACATACTCTCCACCATTGTCAGTGCGTAAGCATTTAAGCTTCTTACCACTTTGATTCTCCACAAGTGTCACAAACGTTTTGAAAACACTCAACGCTTCATCCTTGTGCTTGAGAAAGTAAACCCATACTTTCCTCGAGTAATCATCTATAAATGTCATAAAGTAAGAAGCTCCCCCTAGAGATAGGTTAGGCATAGGTCCACACAAATCACTATGAACAAGTGCCAACTGTGTATCTCTTCTACTGCTTCTATGCTTATGTGGCTGTTGTGTTTGCTTACCATACAGACAACGTTCACAGAATTCAAAATCATTAAATGAAAAGCCAGGCAAATAACCAGAACGATACAAGATTTCCATTCCCTTCCTAGACATATGTCCTAACCGGCAATGCCACAAAGAAACGTTCGGCTGCTCGGCTACATTGATTACATTTTTAGAGACATTTGATACATAAATCATGTAAAGCCCTCCAGACTTTACTCAATGTGCTACTGTTGACGGGAGCAAAGCAAACCCCGAACCTCGACGGCCTCTAAAACACCGGGCACCGAATGGCGCACCTCGTTCCTATCATGGTAAAGCAAACAGCGGGCACCACCTAGCTTGAGCGGCTAGGACGCAAACAACACGCCACCATAACAAAGTTTTCATCCAAGAGAGATGGATGCTTGGGAATAATGATGAAGAGGAAAGGGAATGAGATCAAGTGAGAGAGAGAGAGAGAGAGAGAGAGAGAGAGAGAGAGAGAGAGATAGTGAGGGAGGGGGTATAGCGGCTTAGTACTTAGGCACCACAAAAGGATGGCGAATCCGCACACCCTTCACACATACACAAGCTCACTCCAAACACAAGACTAGGTGGCGATTCCGCACACCTCACATGGGCGAAACATTGCAAGAAAACATACTCACAAAACCTCAAAATTTATTTAGAGAATAAGGCGATGAAATGGGGAGCATAGGGTAGGGGAATGAGAAGGGAGAGAGTGGTAGAGCACATGGCGGATAGGTGGGAGTTGATGGCGAAGACTCGCACGAGGGTTATGGCCATCATCCTTCACCTACTTGCCCTTCATCTTCCATAGCCCAAGGGTGTAGAGGTCATGCTCGAGACGAGAATGGTGATTGCGGTGATGGTGATGGTGATGGTGTGGGTGTGTGTGTGTGCACTAGGCACACACAGTGCATAGTGTACTCTTTGGTGATGTTGTGTGTCTATTTAGTGTGATGGTGACCCCTCTTTATATAGGGGAGGAGGGGGGATAAATTCTAGAATTTAGAAATGAAGAAATCATTATCTACATAGGCCATGTGACTGTGGGCCCCACTTGTCTGGCTGTGTGTATATGTGCCAGAACAGCAATCTCATGAGAGAGAGACTAAGAGAGAGAGATGGGTGGATGAAAAAAAGTGAGAGGTGACATGGAGAATAAAGTAATTACAAGAGGGGAGAGAGGGGAGTGTGTTCAGAGGTGAATCTGTGTGCAGATGTGTGTGAATACAAGAAAAATCAGGTAACCAGCGGGTGGGGATGGGTCTGTGGGCACCTTTTTCAGTGAAACTGAGTGTGTGTGAGTGTGGGGGAGGTTATTTAGCTACAAGACAAGAGACATGGAGCCCTTTAGAGAGAGGGGGGGGTATTTGGGTCATGGGGTATGATAGGAGAGAGAAAGAGGGGGTGGGGTATACTATTTTGGAAGATAGCGTAAGTTGCATGTGAGTTAGGGTGCATTATTGGTGAGTTATAATGCATTATTGGTGAGAGGTGGGGTAGCTTGAGGGGAGAGAGAAAGGAGAAAGGACAAGGGGAAGAGAGAGGGGGTTGACCTTTTGAGTGGAGGAGAGGAAAAGGGACACACGGCGGGGCAACAGTGAAGAAAAAGGAGGCAAGGTGGGGATGGGCTGCCCCGCAGGCATGAGGTGGCCTATTTTTCCTTTCTCATATATTTACATAATCATACTTTATTTTTTTCTTACTTTTTCCAATGTCTTTTATCACTCCCTCCCTAAGAGGGGGTTTCCATGGGGTGGGGACGAGAGAAGAGGGGTATGGGAGCTTGGCTTGTGAAAAGCCCCCATCACTGTCATAGAACCCTTGGATATCTTCCACATGTTCTGTCCAAAAGTGGTGACGTAGCCAGCATCATCAAGTAAACCTATGCTGATCAAGCTCTTTGTAATTGCGGGAACATGTCTCACATTCTTCAGCGTGAAAGAAGAGCCATTCTGAAACTTCAATTGAACATCTCCAACACCTAAGATCTCACATGTCTGCCCATTGCCTAGCCGAACATGATCTTTAGTGGTCACATAAGAAGTAAACCACTCCTTGTTTGGAGACACATGAAGTGATGCCCCTGAGTCTATAATTGAGTCACTTAGTGCATTTCCATCAGATGTTGTAAGAAGAGCTGAGTCCATTGTATTCTTCAAGAAGTAGATGTCTCCTGACACTAGACTGTCATCCTCTGCAACAGTGTTTGTCACATTTATTTCTTGAATCTTCACTGAGGACTTGTTCTTCTCATCATGGTCTTCAGATTTCTCTTTGACTTTTTCTGCTTTCCATTCTCTGCAGTCTCTTTTCATGTGACCCTTCTTGCCACAATGGTAGCATTCTATGTCACGATTGCCTTTAGCACTGCGGGACTTGCTACGAGACTGATTCCTCTTTCCACCTTTGTACTTTTCTTTGGTCCTTCCCCTGACAACTAAGGCTGTTCCTTTGCCTTTGTCCATTGTCTTTCTATTGGTTTCTTCAGTAAGCAGACTTCCTTCTACACCTGCTATGTTCAAACCATCTGGAGGTGCAGAATTACTCAAAGCTGTGCGAAAAGTGTCCCAACTTTTCGGCAATGTGATCAACAAGAACATAGCTCTAACAGGTTCATCAAACTTGACACCTTGAGCTGACAAATGACTATAGATTGTGTTGAATTCATTCAAATGATTGGACATAGGTGTCCCTTCTTTCATCTTCAAGTCAACAAGCTTCTTAAGCCAGTATACCTGTGAAGCTACACTCTGCTTCTCATAAAGATCACTAAACTTTAACTATGCTTGATAAGCTGACATCTCGTCTGCTACATTGAAGTAAACGCTTTCTGCCAAAGTCAGCATAATGGTAGAAAGTGCCAATTCATCCATTTCGCTCCATTCATCTTCGTCCATATCTTCTGGTTTTATCCCCTTGAGCTTTATAGGTTTTATCTGCTTCTTTTGTACCAACACGTGCCAAATTTGCTTCTTCCACAATGGGAAATTGGTTCCATCCAGCTTCTTGATATTGTAAAGAGCAGTGTCATGTGATCCAGCCATAGCTACGCTTCACAGTAGTTTACTTTTCTGGGAAAAATTCGGCAGAGTTTCCCCTGTAAACTGACCTCTAAACCAATATCAACCTGTCAAATGAACCAAGAAAGCTTCAGATTCTGCATAAATTTTGGCAGAGTCTCCTTTGTAAAATGGCTCTGGTGTACTCAAAAACAGACCAAAAAACAGCTCAAAAACACTGTCTCTCTGACACTGTAAGCTGTGGGTAAACCTGTACTGTCTCTGACTGTCCTGTCACTGTCCTGTAAGCATAGACTGTGACAATGCCTCAACGGCAGTAAAGCAAAGATGCAATCCCAACTGTCTAACTCACAGTCAATACATCCTAGCTGCCTATCTAAGGGTGCTTGAGGGATCGCTCCAAGACCTGTATCACCGAAAGGATCTCAACATTCGAGAATCCCCCAGCTCAATAAAACCTCACTCGACCCTCAACAAAGGCTGCAATAAATCTGACAATACATAAACTTTCCACAAAGTCATACATCCACAAATTTCCCACTGTATGATGTAACCGCTGCGGCGGTTGTTTGTTGCGTGACTCACAGCCAGCAAACCCTCAACATACATAGATCATCTCTGACAATACATCCCATGTGGAAGTACCTGCAATGTCAGGATGAAATCTGGAATATCAAGCAGCAAACACAAGCTACCTGATGAACTAGTGGATGTCGCCTATAGTCTGTGTGTAGATGCGCCCGTGTCGTATGTGACACGCCTCCAAGAACTGTGAGCCGTCCTTCGATGTGTAGACAGCCACAAATCAACACTCTGGGAGTGTCGATATCCTCAGCACCTGCAGTCGTAGGCCGAAAACCCCAAATTTGCAGAGTCGGATCTGCACCCGTCGAGACCACGTAGTCGAAAATGGCCTACACAGAACTTTGTCGAAGCCGAACGGTGGCCGAGATGACCTCAGAATGAAATTCTGTGAACACCTAGCCCTTCGGGTCCACCCACGAGATTTGGGGCCGTGTCTTCGCCTGTCGAATTTCACTCCAATCTGAGTTGGTGACTCTAGCCTCCTGCTGTGATACCCAGAGCCTCGATCTGAGCTCTGATACCAGTTGAAGGAGTACGAGCGGAAGTGCGACGCGAGAGAGAGTGCGAGAAGAAGAGCACGAAGATATGGTGAACTCGCTCTACTGTAATGTGTAGAGCATAGTGAGTTCTTATTAGGTTTTTACAAAAGAATATCTGTACATACCTGGCGGCGCGCCCACTTACCTGGGCGACCACATTGGGATTTATACCCCAACAATATGGTGCATCTGGGCCTACACACAAAGGAACGGGAAAGATAGCGCCCTATTGTGGACATGAAGGAAGTCACCTGCGCAATGTTGCAAACCAATCCAGGCAGGATGCTTGCATACGTCTATCAATGTGTGTAGGGGTGATAAGGGTTGTGTGGGAATGGTGCCAGGGCTTGATGGATTCATTGGAATCTAAGGAGTCCAAATAGACTAAAGGTATCTTCAGAGATTCCGGGTAATTGGAGAATAGAGCAAGTCGTAGGTGTGACAAAAGTTTTTTTTGGGTCTGATTAACTAGAATCTAACTAGATCTTGTTTTGCATTTGGGGGTGAAAAGGGGGCGCATGGCAGGTGGAAGAGGAGAAGAGAGAGAGAGAGAGAGAGAGAGAGAGAGAGAGAGAGAGAGAGGACATGCTTTTATGTGTCATTCCATGTATAAGGGTGAGCATAGGATGATGTGTATCGAGTCTGACTCTTTCCTTGCTGGTCATCAATGGCAATCGTGCTTGCTTAAATTTGTGGTAGGCCCATACATCGAGGAGTGAAGAAGGCCCAAGTGGAGAGACCTAATTGCCTATCATGTAGTCAAGTCTACGGTGTCAAGAAAGGAGGAATTTAGAGGTTGAGTCGAGCAAGGCATCGCAACCTCGTTGAGCAAAGAGAGAGACACAGGGAAGTGAGCAAGGGCGATGGCTTAGGGACAAGGGGGCAAGGGGGGGGGGGGGGGGGGGGGGGGGGGGGGGGCTCTATGTCAACACCAAAATTTACCTTGCTTTAGAATTGCTAGTAGGTGGTCTTAGGAGCTGCATTGTAGAGAATGAAAGAAAAAGAGGAAGGTTGCGTGGAGATCGTGGCCAGCCAGTCAGAGGACACATGGATGTGAGCTGCTAGACAGGGGAGCAAGTGCCACAATCCTTCTCTTTAAATTGGAACTACTCTCTCTCTCTCTCTCTCTCTCTCTCTCTCTCTCTCTCTCTCTCTCTCCATTCATCTTAGCTCCCATTCTCTACGCTGCGAGACAGGACGTTGGGGCACTGGCGACGAGTGTCATCGACTTTGCACCTTATGCCCTCATCAAGTGCGAGAGAGTGAGTACCACACACTACTTGAGTGCTCAGCTTTTGACCACATTAGGTCCTCTTTTCCCCATATATTCAGCCATGATCTCTCCCTACATTCCTTCCTCTCCCAACCACGATGTGGACTCTCTATTGCGACGCTCATTTCAGCCATTTTTGAGCATCGAGAGTCACTTATGAACTCCACTCACACCACGTGACATGTTCATTTGGTCCCATAGGTCATATTTGACCTCCCAGGACGATAATAGAACTATCTATCTATCTATCTCTCTCTCTCTCTCTCTCTCTCTCTCTCTCTCTCTCTCTCCTCTCTCTCTCTCTCTCTCTCTCTCTCTCTCTCTTTCCTTCCTTCCTTCCCCTCCCTACGAGCGGTGGTCGCAAAGCGAGGTCTGATTTTGCTTGTCGCTTTGGTGCAGGTATGCCCCTCTAATCCCTCTCTCGCTTTGCCTATCTCTTTCCCAATCCAACTAGCTCTGGTCCTACAATGGTGTGGTTCCTCCGCCAAGGGTGTCCATGGACAGCGTGTATCATACTCTCTCTCTCTCTCTCTCTCTCTCTCTCTCTCTCTCTCTCTCTCTCTCTCTCTCTCTCTCTCTCTCTCTCTCTCTCTCTCTCAAAAAACTCAGTCGTTTTTTGACCTAGTAGACAGCAGTCCACTCTTTTGATCATAACTTCTTCATCCGAACTCCGATTTGGGTGATCTATAGCCTCAATCGAAGAGCACGAAGTCCTCTACGCATTGATGTAAAGACAAAAATTTTCAGAGTTATGGAATGCGTTTCTGTAGTAGCATTTCCGAAGTGAACAAGTTCAACAAAACTGATTCTCATCTCCTATTTTACATACAATGTCTTCCGGCACTCGCAAGGGTTCTTCTTCTTCAACAAGGTCCACAACCATTGTGGAAAATGATCCAAAATCTCCTAAGTGTGGAGATAGCAACACAACCACCCAACCAACGACATCGGAAACCATGATCATGGCGTACTTGGTATCATTGCAAGAGACAGTAAACAAACAAGGCGAAGACTTACGAGCACTTGCAATGGAGAATGGCACACTAAGGGTACTTGTGGTTGAGAATGAGAATCTCACGAGGACACTTGAGATTCAAACAACACGTTTGATGCAACTTGAAGAGGAAGTCAAGGAATGTAAACGCTCTCTTGTGGACTTGAATGCTTTGAAGGAGCGGATGAGCAAAGTAGAGCATGATCATGTACTGAAAGAGGAGAAATTTGACACTATGAGCCGGGATGTATGCGACATGAGAAATGTATGCATAAACAAGTCTTGGGCTGATGTATGTGGTAGCAATGTGGTTTCTAATTCCTCACTCATGCAAGCTATGGTTCAAACAAAGAATGTTGAGAATGTGGATGTGGAGGAGTTGAAGGAACGGGAGCGACGTTCCAAGAACATTGTTATTCGTGGAATTCCCGAAGAGAAGTTAGAGACACCTCCTTCTCTTGCCATTGTTATTGAAGATTTCTTCAAAACCCACTTTGGCATGTCCGGAGTTATGGTCTATGGAGCACATAGAGTGGGGAAGCAAGGAGCTCCTCGCTCGAGAGAACGGCCAATTGTATGCACCATGCCGGATGAGACCAAGTGAAAGATTATCCTTGATAATAGTTGGATCTATTTGAGGGATACAAAATGTTTTGTATGTGAAGATCGCACTATTAAGCAACAAAATATGCGTCGCAAGGCATATGAGGAAAAGAATAATAAAAACAAGGAGATCTCTCATGAAGAAAATGTTCCCAAGGAGGAGGCAAGTCTCTCAACCAAATAGGGATGCGTGACCTATGAGACCGAGTTACAATTGAAAATATGCTTTTGGAATTGTAATGGATACCCATGGAATGCGAGGGTCGGCATTGATGAACTAACAAGCAAAGCCGATGTTGTACTTCTTGTTGAAACTAAGGAGCATGATACACAAAGGATTAACGGCTTGGAGAATTACAATGTACATTCATTGATGAGGTCAAAGAATCTCAAGCAACGAAGAGGACAAGGAGGATTAGCATGTATGGTTAAGAAAGGATTGGAAGATTTTGTATCAATTGTGAAAGATGACAAGTACAAACGTTATGTATGGCTGCAAATTATGACACCAAAAAGAGCACCCATTTTTGTAGCCAGTTGCTACATTCCTCATCATGATTCCCCCTTTTATGCTTGCATGGATAGAGATCAACCATTTTCTGATTTGGAAGAGGACATTGCTTATTTCAAAGGTGAAGGTGATGTTATTGTATTTGGGGATATGAATGCTCGCACAAAAACATTGCAACATGATACTCAACAATTTGATATGCCATACATTTCAAGGGAGTTGGAGGAAGTTCACTTGTATGATCGTACTTCAATGAATGAGAAAGAGCCGGATCACTATGGAAAGTTACTTTTACACATGTGTAATAGCACGGGTATGTTAATTGCCAATGGTGTATCTTTGTGGAGTGGAACCAATGGATTTACATGTAGAAGACATAATGGGAATAGTGTGATTGACTATATGCTACTCTCTGAAGCCATCATGTATCGCATAAAGAGTTTGATGTTTGGTCAATGGACCCCGGAATCCGACCATCGCACCTTATGTATTAACCTTTCATGTGGAGAAGCAACTAAGCATGATAATCTCAGCCAAAGGAAAGAGAAGTTATCACTATGTATGGATTTCAAACGGGCACCAATGTACATTGAAATGGTTGAGCAGAAATTATGGATGACAAAGCTTCAATGTGATGCACCATTGGAAACTAAATGGGAAGCTTTCAAGAAAGCTATTTGTTCTTGTGCGGAAGAATGCTTTGCATAAAGCATCTCCATGGTATCAACAAAGATAGATCACGCAAAAGGTGGTTTGATAAAGAATGTCAAGATGCTCGAAAGTCCTTGATAAAGCTTGATGCAACTATGGACAAAGACAACTATCAAAGTCATTTGCATACATACAAGGCATTGGTTCAAAAGAAGAGAAGAAGATGGGAAGTAAAGCAACAAGAATTTCAAGTCCAAGAAAAGGCACATGCATGTGGAAGATTTTGGAGAAACTTGAGAGGCAAGCGGGTTGAGAATTTTGGTAACTTGAGTCTAGTGGATATGTACACACATTGTAGGCAATTATATGAGCAAGAAAATACTGAAAAAATGCCATTTTATGGTTCACTCCCATGTATGCCATCTTTTTTTTACTATTGAGGATGTATGCGGTGGGCTTGAAAAGTTGGCCACTCGCAAAGCGGGAGATCTTCAAGGTATCAAGCCGGAGATGATCAAATGGACGGGAGATTTTACCCATGAGTGGATGTGTGATATGTTCAACCTTGCACTTCAACATGGTATCCCTTATGATTGGAGTACTAATTGGGTTAAGCCTTTGCATAAAGGAGGGGATGTAAAGAATGTAAGCAACTACTGGACTATAATGATTGGGTCTCTTATGGCAAAGTTATTCGGGTGCATAATGGAGATGAAATTGAGTGATTGGGCTGAAGAGAATGACAAGCGTGCAAAGGGACAAGCGGGTTTTCGTCGATGCCATAGCACCATTGATCATCTTGTCACTCTTCGTGTTCTCATGGAGGAAAGTCGGTTGAAAGGCAAGCGATTGTATTGTTGTTTTGTGGACTTTAAGAAAGCCTTTGATATGATTCCACGTAACAATTTGTGGAGAAGGATGGAAGAACTCCAAGTGCCAAGTGAGTTTATGCTTGCGGTTTCTCGAATCTATGAGAAGGTGATTTGTCAATTGCGCATGGGAAGAGAAATTTCAGAAATTTTTGTAAGCACTATTGGGGTTAAACAAGGATGTCCATTGTCACCAACTCTCTTTGGTCTATGCATCGATCAATTGGAACAAATGGTACTTGACTTTATGCAAGAAGAAGGCATTGAAGAGGTCACTATTTGCAATGCGGTAATCATGCTTTTGTTGTATGCGGATGATGTAGTGCTTCTAGCACACACTTTAGAAGATGCACAAAAGCTTATGGTTGTCCTTGAGAACTTTTCCTTGCATAGTGGGCTGATTGTAAATGAATCCAAAACAAAGGTTATGCTTGTGAAAACCAACCATAAGGAGAAGCCATGCATTGTGTACAACAACGAGACACTTGAAGTTGTTGAGAGCTTTAAGTACCTTGGCCTTGAGGTTCCATCCAATCACAAGTGGCATGAATGTGCTATGCGTTGTTTGGAAGCGGGAAAGAGAGCATATTATGCATTTGAGAACATGTGTAATGCGGGAAACATCAATTGTTGGGTTCTCAAGAAGTATCTTTTTGATGCATTGGTGACACCGGTTCTTCTTTATGGAGTTGAAGTGTGGGGCGGGAGCATCTCAAAGTCTACTTGGAAAGAGTTTGAGAATGTCCAAAAGCGTTTTCTTACAAACTTTCTCCAAGTTAAGACACAAACACCATATATGCTCCTACTTCTTGAGTCGGGATCTCTTCCAATTGAGGTTATGGGCATGGAAAGGGTTGTGGAGTACATGATAAAGATGCGTCAAAACCCCTCACATCGACTTCCTACAATTGCATGGGAAGCAAGCAAAAGAGTTCAAAAGACGCATAAAAGCAAGATCTTGAGCACGGGATGGATGCAAGACATAAAGAAGTGGTTTGGGAGATGGGATGCATTACACTTGCTACATGATGCTTCAATTGACTCTCAAGTGAATGAAGCTTTTCTACAACGCCAATGTATTACGGCTTGGGAGAAATCCGGTGGGTCACGCTTCATACATTACACCACCTATATTGCTCCCAACTACAAAACCATGTTCTTCGCTGAGAGAGGAAACCGTACTCACACTTACATGCTTGAGCCTATTCCCTTGTCCGCGATACGCACTATCGCAGCAATTCGGCTTAGCTCCCATTTCCTTCGATGCGAGATAGGGCGTTGGGGCAATGGAGAAGAGTCAAATGGATTGTGCACATTATGCTCACTGCAAGTTCGAGAGTCTGAGTACCACACAATACTAGAGTGCTCAGCTTTTGATCACATCCGAACTTGCTTCTCTCACATTTTCAGCCATAACTTAGACCTACACACTTTCCTCTCCCAGCCAAAGTGTGGGCTCTCCATTGCGACTCTCATCACTACAATTTTGGAGCATCGAGAGTCACTCATCAGCCATACACATACTACATCACATGTAACTTTGGTCCCATAGGTCATATTTGACCTCCGAGGACGATAATAAAATCTATCTATCTAAAAAATCTATCTCTCTCTCTCTCTCTCTCTCTCTCTCTCTCTCTCTCTCTCTCTCTCTCTCTCTCTCTCTCTCTCTCTCTCTCTCTCTCTCTCTCTCTCTCTCTCTCTCTCTTCAGGTCAATATGGCATTTAGAAGAGGTGAACATAACATTTCATTTCAATTCAATTCTTTCTCTCTCTACCCTCCTGCAAGAGTTCTCTCTCTCTCTCTCTCTCTCTCTCTCTCTCTCTCTCTCTCTCTCTCTCTCTCTCTCTCTCTCTCTCTCTCTCTCTCTCTCTCTCTCTCTCTCTCTCTCTCTCTCTCTCTCTCTCTCTCTCTCCATGGCGAGGTAACGAAGATGAAGGCGAGGTGAGCAGGTCATCAGATTTAGTGGTACTCTCTCTATAGCTGCGTTTCCGCTAACGATTGTGAGCGGACAACATGTAGCGAAGGTGAGGCGGGAGAGAATACTGGTAGGAAATAGCGAGCAAGCAAGGTTGGGTCTCTCTCTCTCTCTCTCTCTCTCTCTCTCTCTCTCTCTCTCTCTCTCTCTCTCTCTCTCTCTCTCTCTCTCTCTCTCTCTCTCTCTCTCTCTCTCTCTCTCTCTCTCTCTTTCCAGATCAATATGGCATTTAGAAGAGGTTAACATAACTCTCAAACAGGTGACTGTACTGCCCCATCTAGCCATGAGCTTGAACTCATTCGGAGTCATCCCCTAACTTAAATGCAGGCCGTTTCACTTCAATTCACTTCAATTCTCTCTCTCTATCTCTCTCTCTCTCTCTCTCTCTCTCTCTCTCTCTCTCTCTCTCTCTCTCTCTCTCTCTCTCTCTCTCTTTTCAGGTCAATATGGCATTTAGAAGAGGTTAACATAACATTTCATTTCAATTCAATTCTTTCTCTCTCTACCCTCACATCCGAACTTGTTTCTCTCACATTTTCAGCCATAACTTAGACCTACACACTTTCCTCTCCCAGCCAAAGTGTGGGCTCTCCATTGCGACTCTCATCACTACAATTTCGGAGCATCGAGAGTCACTCATCAGCCATACACATACTGCATCACATGTAACTTTGGTCCCATAGGTCATATTTGACCTCCGAGGACGATAATAAAATCTCTCTCTCTCTCTCTCTCTCTCTCTCTCTCTCTCTCTCTCTCTCTCTCTCTCTCTCTCTAAGTTGTTCGAGGCACGCTGCACTTGCATCCGCAATTTGTGCACTTGGTTGTTGTGCAACATAAAGGCAGAAGGCCATCTCCAGCAACGGCAACCTTCTCCCCCCGAGACCTCCTCGCCAGTGCTCGAAAAAAACTTTTTTCCAAAAACTTGGCAAACCTACACATGTGAAACAACAGAGGTAAATTGACAAAGTTTGAAGGTTTTCTTACCTTCAAATAAAAATTTAGAGGTAAATTTCAAAATTTGTAGGTGCGACTACACTAAACCTAGGTTTTTTTCGAGCACTGCGAATCCTCTCTCTCTCTCTCTCTCTCTCTCTCTCTCTCATCATTCCTCATCATGATTCCCCCTTTTATGCTTGCATGGATAGAGATCAACCATTTTCTGATTTGGAAGAGGACATTGCTTATTTCAAAGGTGAAGGTGATGTTATTGTATTTGGGGATATGAATGCTCGCACAAAAACATTGCAACATGATACTCAACAATTTGATATGCCATACATTTCAAGGGAGTTGGAGGAAGTTCACTTGTATGATCGTACTTCAATGGATGAGAAAGAGCCGGATCACTATGGAAAGTTACTTTTACACATGTGTAATAGCACGGGTATGTTAATTGCCAATGGTGTATCTTTGTGGAGTGGAACCAATGGATTTACATGTAGAAGACATAATGGGAATAGTGTGATTGACTATATGCTACTCTCTGAAGCCATCATGTATCGCATAAAGAGTTTGATGTTTGGTCAATGGACCCCGGAATCCGACCATCGCACCTTATGTATTAACCTTTCATGTGGAGAAGCAGCTAAGCATGATAATCTCAGCCAAAGGAAAGAGAAGTTATCACTATGTATGGATTTCAAACGGGCACCAATGTACATTGAAATGGTTGAGCAAAAATTATGGATGACAAAGCTTCAATGTGATGCACCATTGGAAACTAAATGGGAAGCTTTCAAGAAAGCTATTTGTTCTTGTGCGGAAGAATGCTTTGCCATAAAGCATCTCCATGGTATCAACAAAGATAGATCACGCAAAAGGTGGTTTGATAAAGAATGTCAAGATGCTCGAAATTCCTTGATAAAGCTTGATGCAACTATGGACAAAGACAACTATCAAAGTCATTTTCATACATACAAGGCATTGATTCAAAAGAAGAGAAGAAGATGGGAAGTAAAGCAACAAGAATTTCAAGTCCAAGAAAAGGCACATGCATGTGGAAGATTTTGGAGAAACTTGAGAGGCAAGCGGGTTGAGAATTTTGGTAACTTGAGTCTAGTGGATATGTACACACATTGTAGGCAATTATATGAGCAAGAAAATACTGAAAAAATGCCATTTTATGGTTCACTCCCATGTATGCCGTCTTTTTTTCCTATTGAGGATGTATGCGGTGGGCTTAAAAAGTTGGCCACTCGCAAAGCGGGAGATCTTCAAGGTATCAAGCCGGAGATGATCAAATGGACGGGAGATTTTACCCATGAGTGGATGTGTGATATGTTCAACCTTGCACTTCAACATGGTATGCCTTATGATTGGAGTACTAATTGGGTTAAGCTTTGCATAAAGGAGGGATGTAAAGAATGTAAGCAACTACCGGACTATAATGATTGGGTCTCTTATGGCAAAGTTATTCGGGTGCATAATGGAGATGAAATTGAGTGATTGGGCTGAAGAGAATGACAAGCGTGCAAAGGGACAAGCGGGTTTTCGTCGATGCCATAGCACCATTGATCATATTGTCACTCTTCGTGTTCTCATGGAGGAAAGTCGGTTGAAAGGCAAGCGATTGTATTGTTGTTTTGTGGACTTTAAGAAAGCCTTTGATATGATTCCACGTAACAATTTGTGGAGAAGGATGGAAGAACTCCAAGTGCCAAGTGAGTTTATGCTTGCGGTTTCTCGAATCTATGAGAAGGTGATTTGTCAATTGCGCATGGGAAGAGAAATTTCAGAAATTTTTGTAAGCACTATTGGCGTTCAACAAGGATGTCCATTGTCACCAACTCTCTTTGGTCTATGCATCGATCAATTGGAACAAATGGTACTTGACTTTATGCAAGAAGAAGGCATTGAAGAGGTCACTATTTGCAATGCGGTAATCATGCTTTTGTTGTATGCGGATGATGTAGTGCTTCTAGCACACACTTTAGAAGATGCACAAAAGCTTATGGTTGTCCTTAAGAACTTTCGCTTGCATAGTGGGCTGATTGTAAATGAATCTAAAACAAAGGTTATGCTTGTGAAAACCAACCATAAGGAGAAGCCATGCATTGTGTACAACAATGAGACACTTGAAGTTGTTGAGAGCATTATACATTACACCACCTATATTGCCCCCAACTACAAAACCATGTTCTTCGCCGAGAGAGGAAACCGTACTCACACTTATATGCTTGAGCCTATTCCCTTGTCCGCGATACGCACTATCACAGCAATTCGGCTTAGCTCCCATTTCCTTCGATGCGAGATAGGGCGTTGGGGCAATGGAGAAGAGTCAAATCGATTGTGCACATTATGCTCACTGCAAGTTCGAGAGTCTGAGTACCACACACTACTAGAGTGCTCAGCTTTTGATCACATCGGAACTTGCTTCTCTCACATTTTCAGCCATAACTTAGACCTACACACTTTCCTCTCCCAGCCAAAGTGTGGGCTCTCCATTGCGACTCTCATCACTACAATTTTGGAGCATCGAGAGTCACTCATCAGCCATACACATACTACATCACATGTAACTTTGGTCCCATAGGTCATATTTGACCTCCGAGGACGATAATAAAATCTATCTATCTATCTCTCTCTCTCTCTCTCTCTCTCTCTCTCTCTCTCTCTCTCTCTCAGCCGTTTTTTGACCTAGTAGACAGCATTTCACTCTTTTGACCATAACTTGCTCATCCGAACTCCGATTTAGGTGATCTATAGCCTCAATCGAAGAGCACGAAGCCCTCTACGCATTGATGTAAAGACAGAATTTTTCTGTGTAATGGAAGGCTTTGCTGTAACAGCATCTCAGAACTGAAAAAACTGTCAAAACTTTGCGTTTTTGTTGCCGACTTTAAGGCAATGTCAGACAAAACCCGCAAGGGTGGAAAAGCCACACTCACCATGGAGAATGATGCAAAATCTCCAAGGAATTTGGATGCTAATCCAACCACATCATCTACAACAACGGAAGCAATGATCATGGCTTACTTGATCTCGTTACAAGAAACCGTCAACAAACAAGGTGAAGAGTTGCGCGCACTTGCAATGGAAAATGGTACTTTAAGAGTTCTCGTTGTGGAGAATGAGCACCTCAAGAAGGTTCTTGAAATGCAAACAACTTGCTTGATGCATCTTGAGAATGAAGTTCAAGAATGTAAACGCTCTCTTGTTGACATGAATGTATTGAAAGAGCGCTTGAGCAAAGTTGAGAGTGATCATGTATTGAAAGAGGAAACAATAGATACAATACGACATGATGTATGTGAGATGAGAAATGCATCCAAATCATGGGCTGATATATGTAAGGATAATGTGGTTTCTACATCTCCTATCACGCAAGCCGTTGTCCAAGCAAAGAATGTAGAGAATGTGGACACTCAAGAATTGCACGAACGACAAAAACGCTCAAAGAACATCGTCATTCGTGGAATCAAGGAGGAAAGCATGGAAACACCCCAATCTCTTGCAGTTGCTATTGAAGAGTTTTTTGCTACACACTTTGGCATGTCAGGAATCATGGCTTATGGTGCACATCGAGTTGGAAAACAAGGAGTCCCTCGCTCGGGAGAAAGACCTATTGTATGTACCATGGCTGATGAGGTAAAGAGAAAGATCATCCTTGACAATGGTTGGATCTACCTCAAAGGAACAGGTTGTAATGTATATGAGAATCACACTCTTATGCAACAAAATGTACGTCGCAAAGCATATGAGGAAAGAAGCAAGAAGGTTAAGGTATCACCTCAAGAAGAAAAGCCACTTAAGGAGGATGCAAGTCCACCCAACAAATAGGGACACATGATCTATGAGACCAACTCACGCTTGCGAATAAGCTTTTGGAATTGTAACGGGTATCCATGGAATGCGGGAATTGGCATTGATGAGCTTACCAATGACTCCGATGTGATACTTCTTGTCGAAACATGGGAGCATGATGCGCAACGAATTCTTGGATTTCACAAATACGATGTGCATTCTTTGATGTGGGCCAAAAATGCAAAGCAACGAAGAGGCCAAGGAGGCGTAGCATGTATGAACAAAAAGGGTTTGAAAGATGTTTCCATTGTCAAAGAAGATAAGTATAAACGCTACTTATGGCTGAAAATCAGCCCACCAAATGGTCAAGTCATGTTTGTGGCCGGTTGCTACATTCCTCACTATGACTCCAACTTTTATGCTTGCTTGAATATGGATAGAGATCAGCCCTTTGTTGAACTAGAGGAAGACATTGCTCATTACAAGGATCAAGGTGAAGTCATTGTTTTTGGAGACATGAATGCTCGCACAAATATGTTACAACACGACACACAACAAGTAGACATGCCGCATGTCTCAAGAAGAATGGATGACTCGTACATGTATAATCGAAGTTCTAATAATGCAAAAGAAGTGGATCACTATGGAAAGTCACTTCTACATATCTGCAATAGTACCGGAATGCTCATTGCAAATGGTGTATCTCTATGGCAAGGCACCAATGACTTTACATGTAGAAAGCACAACAGTGCTAGCGTGATTGACTATATGTTGTTCTCAGAAGCCACTCTAGAATGCATACAAAGCTTTACACTTGGTAAATGGAATCCGGAATCGGATCATAGGATGTTATGTATTGACCTCAAGTGTGGTAAACGGCCCGAGCATGTAGCCTCCAATCATGATGTGAATCATTTGTACCTACGTCTAGACTTCAAACGAGCACTTATATATGCTGATATGGTGGACCAAATGTTAACCATGATAGAGCATCAAGAGAGCCCAACATTAGAATGCAAGTGGAAAGTTTTCAAAGAAGTAATTTTCTCTTGTGCGAAGGAATGCTTTTCGGCGAAACACATGTTTTGCAAAAGGTCTAAGAAGGGTAGCACCAAGAAGAAATGGTTTGACATGGAATGTAGTCAAGCCCGAAAACACTTGCTAAGATTGGATGCAATCAAAGACAAGGAAGTTTACTTGGAATGTTCACACACATACAAAGCACTTGTTCAAAAGAAGAGGAGAAGGTGGGAAGTCGAAAAACAACTTATTTTAGCACAAGAGAAAGCACATGCATGTGGCAAGTTTTGGCAAAATCTAAAAGGCAAGCGCATTGAGAGCTTTGGTGACTTGACTCTTGAGGATATGTATATGCATTGTAAGAACCTCTATGAGCAACGCAATGTTGATAAGATAGAGTGTTGTAGCTCCCTTCCGTTTATGTCTCCCTTCTTTACCATTGAAGATGTATGCCGCGCGCTTGAGAAACTTGCTACTCGCAAGGCAGGTGACCTTCAAGGTGTCAAGGCTGAAATGATTAAATGGACAAGCAAGAAAACACGATATTGGATATGCGATATGTTTAACCTTGCACTTCAGTATGGCATGCTTCATGATTGGAGTGCAAATTGGATCAAACCTTTGCACAAAGGAGGAGATGTAAACAATGTGAACAACTATTGCACTATAATGGTTGGTTCTTTAATGGCAAAGTTATTTGGATGTATCATGGAGATGAAGATAAGTGAATGGGCTGAAAAGAATGGCAAACGTGCACTTGGTCAATGAGGTTTTCGAAAGCATCATAGCACTATTGAGCACCTTGTCACTCTTCGAGTTCTTATGGAAGCGTCTCGATTGAAAGGAAAAAAGTTGTATTGTTGCTTTGTGGATTTCAAGAAAGCTTTTGACATGGTACCGCGAGGAAATCTTTGGAGACGTATGCAAAGCCTTCAAGTGCCGAGAGAATTTATGCATGCAGTCTTTCGCATCTACCAAAAAGTGATATGTCGATTACGTATGGGAGATGGAATTTCAGAATTTTTTGCAAGCACTATTCGTGTCAAACAAGGATGCTCACTTTCCCCAACCCTCTTTGGGCTACTCATTGATGAATTGGAAAGCATGGTTCTTGACTTTATGCAGCAAGAAGGCATAGAAGAGGTTAAGATTGGAAATGCGGTGATCATGCTTTTGCTTTATGCCGATGATGTAGTGCTCTTGGCACATACCTTAGAAGATGCACAAAAGCTAATGAGTGTCTTGGAACGCTTTTGCCTACATGGCGGGCTGATCGTGAATGGATCCAAAACCAAGGTTATGCTTGTAAAGACCCTCAATGATGAAAATCCATGCATTGTATATAACAATGAGAAACTTGAAGTGGTAGATCACTTCAAGTACCTTGGCCTTGAGGTTCCATCCAATCATAAATGGAAGGATTGTGCAATGCGTCGCTTGGAAGCCGGAAAGAGGGCCTATTATGCATTTCAGAACATGTGCAATGCAGGAGAGATCAAGTGTTGGGCTCTCAAAAAGTACCTCTTTGACACATTGGTGACACCGGTGCTTCTTTATGGAGTGGAGGTGTGGGGTGGAAGCATCGGGAAGTCTACTTGGAAAGAGTTTGAGAATGTCCAAAAGCGTTTTCTCACCAACTTTCTCCAAGTCAAGACACAAACACCCTACATGCTCTTACTTCTTGAGTCCGGATTGCTTCCCATTGAGGTCTTGGGCATGCAAAGGGTTGTGGAGTACATGCGTAAGACACAACGTAGCCCTTTGCATCAACTTCCTAGAATCGCATATGAAGCAAGTCAAATGGTTCAAAAGACATGCAAGAGCAAACTACTAAGTTCGGGGTGAATGCTTGATATCAAGAAATGGTTTGGAAGATGGGATGCATGTCACTTGGTCAAGGATGCGTCGATCGACTCCCAAGTTAATGAGGCCTTCTTACAACGCCAATGGATCACGGCATGGGAGAAATCCGGAGGTTCTCGCTTCAACCATTACACCACACACGTTGCCCCAAACTACAAATCTCTCTTCTTCTCGCAACAAGGTAACCGAACCCATTCCTACATCCTTGAGCCCATCCCGTCGAGTGCGATCCGCACCATTGCCTCCATTCGTCTTAGCTCCCATTCTCTACGCTGCAAGACAGGACGTTGGGGCACTGGCGAGGAGTGTCATCGACTTTGCACCTTATGCCCTCGTCAAGTGCGAGAGAGTGAGTACCACACACTACTTGAGTGCTCAGCTTTTGACCACATTAGGTCCTCTTTTCCCCATATATTCAGCCATGATCTCTCCCTACATACCTTCCTCTCCAAACCACGATGTGGACTCTCTATTGCGACGCTCATTTCAGCCATTTTTGAGCATTGCGAGTCACTTATGAACTCCACTCACACCACGTGACATGTTCATTTGGTCCCATAGGTCATATTTGACCTCCCAAGACGATAATACAACTATCTATCTATCTCTATCTCTCTCTCTCTCTCTCTCTCTCTCTCTCTCTCTCTCTCTGGTTCTTCTTCTTCAACAAGGTCCACAACCATTGTGGAAAATGATCCAAAATATCCTAAGTGTGGAGATAGCAACACAACCACCCAACCAACGACATCGGAAACCATGATCATGGCGTACTTGGTATCATTGCAAGAGACCGTAAATAAACAAGGCGAAGACTTACGAGCACTTGCAATGGAGAATGGCACACTAAGGGTACTTGTGGTTGAGAATGAGAATCTCAAGAGGACACTTGAGATGCAAACAACACGTTTGATGCAACTTGAAGAGGAAGTCAAGGAATGTAAACGCTCTCTTGTGTACTTGAATGCTTTGAAGGAGCGGATGAGCAAAGTAGAGCATGACCATGTATTGAAAGAGGAGAAATTTGACACTATGAGCCGGGATGTATGCGACATGAAAAATGTATGCACAAACATGTCTTGGGCTGATGTATGTGGTAGTAATGTGGTTTCTAATTCCTCACTCATGCAAGCTATGGTTCAAACAAAGAATGTTGAGAATGTAGATGTGGAGGAGTTGAAGGAACGGGAGCGACGTTCCAAGAACATTGTTATTCGTGGAATTCCCGAAGAGAAGTTAGAGACACCTCCTTCTCTTGCCATTGTTATTGAAGATTTCTTTAAAACCCACTTTGGCATGTCCGGAGTTATGGTCTATGGAGCACATAGAGTGGGGAAGCAAGGAGCTCCTCACTCGGGAGAACGGCCAATTGTATGCACCATGCCGGATGAGACCAAGCGAAAGATTATCCTTGATAATAGTTGGATCTATTTGAGGAATACAAAATGTTTTGTATGTGAAGATCGCACTATTAAGAAACAAAATATGCGTCGCAAGGCATATGAGGAAAAGAATAATAAAAACAAGGAAATCTCTCATGAAGAAAATGTGCCCAAGGAGGAGGCAAGTCTCTCAAGCAAATAGGGATGCGTGACCTATAAGACCGAGTTACAATTGAAAATATGCTTTTGGAATTGTAATGGATACCCATGGAATGCCGGGGTTGGCATTGATGAACTAACAAGCAAAGCCGATGTTGTACTTCTTGTTGAAACTTGGGAGCATGATACACAAAGGATTAACGGCTTGGAGGATTACAATGTACATTCATTGATGTGGTCAAAGAATCTCAAGCAACGAAGAGGACAAGGAGGGTTAGCATGTATGGTTAAGAAAGAATTGGAAGATTTTGTATCAATTGTGAAAGATGACAAGTACAAACGTTATGTATGGCTGAAAATTATGACACCAAAAAGAGCACCTATTTTTGTAGCCGGTTGCTACATTCCTCATCATGATTCTCCCTTTTATGCTTGCATGGAAGGAGATCAACCATTTTCTGATTTGGAAGAGGACATTGCTTATTTCAAAGGTGAAGGTGATGTTATTGTATTTGGGGATATGAATGCTCGCACAAAAACATTGCAACATGATACTCAACAATTTGATATGCCATACATTTCAAGGGAGTTGAAGGAAGTTCACTTGTATGATCGTACTTCAATGGATGAGAAAGAGCCGGATCACTATGGAAAGTTACTTTTACACATGTGTAATAGCACGGGTATGTTAATTGCCAATGGTGTATCTTTGTGGAGTGGAACCAATGGATTTACATGTAGAAGACATAATGGGGATAGTGTGATTGACTATATGCTACTCTCTGAAGCCATCATGTATCACATAAAGAGTTTTATGTTTGGTCAATGGACCCCGGAATCCGACCATCGCACCTTATGTATTGACCTTTCATGTGGAGAAGCAACTAAGCATGATAATCTCAGCCAAGAAAGCCTTTGATATGATTCCACGTAACAATTTGTGGAGAAGGATGGAAGAACTCCAAGTGCGAAGTGAGTTTATGCTTGCGGTTTCTCGAATCTATGAGAAGGTGATTTGTCAATTGCGCATGGGAAGAGAAATTTCAGAAATTTTTGTAAGCACTATTGGGGTTAAACAAGGATGTCCATTGTCACCAACTCTCTTTGGTCTATGCATCGATCAATTGGAACAAATGGTACTTGACTTTATGCAAGAAGAAGGCATTGAAGAGGTCACTATTTGCAATGCGGTAATCATGCTTTTGTTGTATGCGGATGATGTAGTGCTTCTAGCACACACTTTAGAAGATGCACAAAAGCTTATGGTTGTCCTTGAGAACTTTTCCTTGCATAGTGGGCTGATTGTAAATGAATCCAAAACAAAGGTTATGCTTGTGAAAACCAACCATAAGGAGAAGCCATGCATTGTGTACAACAACGAGACACTTGAAGTTGTTGAGAGCTTTAAGTACCTTGGCCTTGAGGTTCCATCCAATCACAAGTGGCATGAATGTGCTATGCGTCGTTTGGAAGCGGGAAAGAGAGCATATTATGCATTTGAGAACATGTGTAATGCGGGAAACATCAAGTGTTGGGTTCTCAAGAACTATCTTTTTGATGCATTGGTGACACCGGTTCTTCTTTATGGAGTTGAAGTGTGGGGCGGGAGCATCTCAAAGTCTACTTGGAAAGAGTTTGAGAATGTCCAAAAGCGTTTTCTTACAAACTTTCTCCAAGTTAAGACACAAACACCATATATGCTCCTACTTCTTGAGTCGGGATCTCTTCCAATTGAGGTTATGGGCATGGAAAGGGTTGTGGAGTACATGATAAAGATGCGTCAAAACCCCTCACATCGACTTCCTACAATTGCATGGGAAGCAAGCAAAAAAGTTCAAAAGACGCATAAAAGCAAGATCTTGAGTACGGGATGGATGCAAGACATAAAGAAGTGGTTTGGGAGATGGGATGCATTACACTTGCTACATGATGCTTCAATTGACTCTCAAGTGAATGAAGCTTTTCTACAACGCCAATGTATTACGGCTTGGGAGAAATCCGGTGGGTCACGCTTCATACATTACACCACCTATATTGCCCCCAACTACAAAACCATGTTCTTCGCTGAGAGAGGAAACCGTACTCACACTTACATGCTTCAGCCTATTCCCTTGTCCGCGATACGCACTATCGCAGCAATTCGGCTTAGCTCCCATTTCCTTCGATGCGAGATAGGGCGTTGGGGCAATGGAGAAGAGCCAAATCGATTGTGCACATTATGCTCACTGCAAGTTCGAGAGTCTGAGTACCACACACTACTAGAGTGCTCAGCTTTTGATCACATCCGAACTTGCTTCTCTCACATTTTCAGCCATAACTTAGACCTACACACTTTCCTCTCCCAGCCAAAGTGTGGGCTCTCCATTGCGACTCTCATCACTACAATTTTGGAGCATCGAGAGTCACTCATCAGCCGTACACATACTACACACGTAACTTTGGTCCCATAGGTCATATTTGACCTCCTAGGACGATAATAAAATCTATCTCTCTCTCTCTCTCTCTCTCTCTCTCTCTCTCTCTCTCTCTCTCTCTCTCTCTCTATCATAACTTCTTTATCCGAACTCCGATTTGGGTGATCTATAGCCTCAATCGAAGAGCACGAAGTCCTCTACGCATTGATGTAAAGACATAAATTTTCAGAGTTATGGAAGGCGTTTTTGTAGCAGAATTTCCGAAGTGAACAGGCTCAACAAAATTGATTCTCATCTCCTATTTTACATACAATGTCTTCCGGCACTCGCAAGGGTTCTTCTTCTTCAACAAGGTCCACAACTATTGTGGAAAATGATCCAAAATCTCCTAAGTGTGGAGATAGCAACACAACCACCCAACCAACGACATCGGAAACCATGATCATGGCGTACTTGGTATCATTGCAAGAGACCGTATACAAACAAGGCGAAGACTTACGAGCACTTGCAATGGAGAATGGCACACTAAGGGTACTTGTGGTTGAGAATGAGAATCTCAAGCGGACACTTGAGATGCAAACAACACGTTTGATGCAACTTGAAGAGGAAGTTAAGGAATGTAATCGCTCTCTTGTGGACTTGAATGCTTTGAAGGAGCGGATGAGCAAAGTGGAGCATGACCATGTATTGAAAGAGGAGAAATTTGACACTATGAGCCTGGATGTATGCGACATGAAAAATGTATGCACAAACAAGTCTTGGGCTGATGTATGTGGTAGCAATGTGGTTTCTAATTCCTCACTCATGCAAGCTATGGTTCAAACAAAGAATGTTGAGAATGTAGATGTGGAGGAGTTGAAGGAACGGGAGCGACATTCCAAGAACATTGTTATTCGTGGAATTCCCGAAGAGAAGTTAGAGACACCTCCTTCTCTTACCATTGTTATTGAAGATTTCTTCAAAACCCACATTGGCATGTCCGGAGTTATGGTCTATGGAGCACATAGAGTGGGGAAGCAAGGAGCTCCTCGCTCGGGAGAACGGCCAATTGTATGCACCATGCCGGATGAGACCAAGCGAAATATTATCCTTGATAATAGTTGGATCTATTTGAGGAATACAAAATGTTTTGTATGTGAAGATCGCACTATTAAGCAACAAAATATGCGTCGCAAGGCATATGAGGAAAAGAATAATAAAAACAAGGAAATCTCTCATGAAGAAAATGTGTCCAAGGAGGAGGCAAGTCTCTCAAGCAAACACGGATGCGTGACCTATGAGACCGAGTTACAATTGAAAATTTGCTTTTGGAATTGTAATGGATACCCATGGAATCCGGGGGTTGGCATTGATGAACTAACAAGCAAAGCCGATGTTGTTCTTCTTGTTGAAACTTGGGAGCATGATACACAAAGAATTAACGGCTTGGAGGATTACAATGTACATTCATTGATGTGGTCAAAGAATCTCAAGCAACGAAGATGACAAGGAGGGTTAGCATGTATGGTTAAGAAAGAATTGGAAGATTTTGTATCAATTGTGAAAGATGACAAGTACAAACGTTATGTATGGCTGAAAATTATGACACCAAAAAGAGCATCCATTTTTGTAGCCGGTTGCTACATTCCTCATCATGATTCTCCCTTTCATGCTTGCATGGATAGAGATCAACCATTTTCTGATTTGGAAGAGGACATTGCTTATTTCAAAGGTGAAGGTGATGTTATTGTATTTGGGGATATGAATGCTCGCACAAAAACATTGCAACATGATACTCAACAATTTGATATGCCATACATTTCAAGGGAGTTGGAGGAAGTTCACTTGTATGATCGTACTTCAATGGATGAGAAAGAGCCGGATCACTATGGAAAGCTACTTTTCCACATGTGTAATAGCACGGGTATGCTCATTGCCAATGGTGTATCTTTGTGGAGTGGAACCAATGGATTTACATGTAGAAGACATAATGGGGATACTGTGATTGACTATATGCTACTCTCTGAAGCCATCATGTATCGCATAAAGAGATTATGTTTGGTCAATGGACCCCGCAATCCGACCATCGCACCTTATGTATTGACCTTTCATGTGGAGAAGCAACTAATCATGATAATCTCAGCCAAAGGAAAGAGAAGTTATCACTATGTATGGATTTCAAACGGGCACCAATGTACATTGAAATGGTTGAGCAAAAATTATGGATGACAAAGCTTCAATGTGATGCACCATTGGAAACTAAATGGGAAGCTTTCAAGAAAGCTATTTGTTCTTGTGCGGAAGAATGCTTTGCCATAAAGCATCTCCATGGTATCAACAAAGATAGATCACGCAAAAGGTGGTTTGATAAAGAATGTCAAGATGCTCGAAAGTCCTTGATAAAGCTTGTTGCAACTATGGACAAAGACAACTATCAAAGTCATTTGCATACATACAAGGCATTGATTCAAAAGAAGAGAAGAAGATGGGAAGTAAAGCAACAAGAATTTCAAGTCCAAGAAAAGGCACATGCATGTGGAAGATTTTGGAGAAACTTGAGAGGCAAGCGGGTTGAGAATTTTGGTAACTTGAGTCTAGTGGATATGTACACACATTGTAGGCAATTATATGAGCAAGAAAATACTGAAAAAATGCCATTTTATGGTTCACTCCCATGTATGCCGTCTTTTTTTACTATTGAGGATGTATGCGTTGGGCTTGAAAAGTTGGCCACTCGCAAAGCGGGAGATCTTCAAGGTATCAAGCCGGGGATGATCAAATGGACGGGAGATTTTACCCATGAGTGGATGTGTGATATGTTCAACCTTGCACTTCAACATGGTATGCCTTATGATTGGAGTACTAATTGGGTTGAGCCTTTGCATAAAGGAGGGAATGCAAAGAATGTAAGCAACTACCAGACTATAATGATTGGGTCTCTTATGAGAAAGTGGTCTGGGTGCATAATGGAGATGAAATTGAGTGATTGGGCTGAAGAGAATGACAAGCGTGCAAAGGGACAAGCAGGTTTTCGACGATGCCATAGCACCATTGATCATCTTGTCACTCTTCGTGTTCTCATAGAGGAAATTCGGTTGAAAGGCAAGCGATTGTATTGTTGTTTTGTGGACTTTAAGAAAGCCTTTGATATGATTCCACGTAACAATTTGTGGAGAAGGATGGAAGAACTCCAAGTGCCAAGTGAGTTTATGCTTGCGGTTTCTCGAATCTATGAGAAGGTGATTTGTCAATTGCGCATGGGAAGAGAAATTTCAGAAATTTTTGTAAGCACTATTGGGGTTAAACAAGGATGTCCATTGTCACCAACTCTCTTTGGTCTATGCATCGATCAATTGGAACAAATGGTACTTGACTTTATGCAAGAAGAAGGCATTGAAGAGGTCACTATTTGCAATGCGGTAATCATGCTTTTGTTGTATGCGGATGATGTTGTGCTTCTAGCACACACTTTAGAATATGCACAAAAGCTTATGGTTGTCCTTGAGAACTTTTGCTTGCATAGTGGGCTGATTGTAAATGAATCCAAAACAAAGGTTATGCTTGTGAAAACCAACCATAAGGAGAAGCCATGCATTGTGTACAACAACGAGACACTTGAAGTTTTTGAGAGCTTTAAGTACCTTGGCCTTGAGGTTCCATCCAATCACAAGTGGCATGAATGTGCTATGCGTCGTTTGGAAGCGGGAAAGAGAGCATATTATGCATTTGAGAACATGTGTAATGCGGGAAACATCAAGTGTTGGGTTCTCAAGAAGTATCTTTTTGATGCATTGGTGACACCGGTTCTTCTTTATGGAGTTGAAGTGTGGGGCGGGAGCATCTCAAAGTCTACTTGGAAAGAGTTTGAGAATGTCCAAAAGCGTTTTCTTACAAACTTTCTCCAAGTTAAGACACAAACACCATATATGCTCCCTCTTCTTGAGTCGGGATCTCTTCCAATTGAGGTTATGGGCATGGAAAGGGTTGTGGAGTACATGATAAAGATGCGTCAAAACCCCTCACATCGACTTCCTACAATTGCATGGGAAGCAAGCAAAAAGTTCAAAAGACACATAAAAGCAAGATCTTGAGCACGGGATGGATGCAAGACATAAAGAAGTGGTTTGGGAGATGGGATGCATTACACTTGCTACATGATGCTTCAATTGACTCTCAAGTGAATGAAGCTTTTCTACAACGCCAATGTATTACGGCTTGGGAGAAATCCGGTGGGTCACGCTTCATACATTACACCACCTATATTGCCCCCAACTACAAAACCATGTTCTTCGCCGAGAGAGGAAACCGTACTCACACTTACATGCTTGAGCCTATTCCCTTGTCCACGATACGCACTATCGCAGCAATTCGGCTTAGCTCCCATTTCCTTCGATGCGAGATAGGGCGTTGGGGCAATGGAGAAGAGTCAAATCGATTGTGCACATTATGCTCACTGCAAGTTCGAGAGTCTGAGTACCACACAATACTAGAGTGCTCAGCTTTTGATCACATCCGAACTTGCTTCTCTCACATTTTCAGCCATAACTTAGACCTACACACTTTCCTCTCCCAGCCAAAGTGTGGGCTCTCCATTGCGACTCTCATCACTACAATTTTGGAGCATCGAGAGTCACTCATCAGCCGTACACATACTACATCACATGTAACTTTGGTCCCATAGGTCATATTTGACCTCCGAGGACGATAATAAAATCTATCTCTCTCTCTCTCTCTCTCTCTCTCTCTCTCTCTCTCTCTCTCTCTCTCTCTCTCTCTCTCTTTGGCGAACGTTGTCTCCTGTGCCCGTTTTGCTCAGCCCACACCAGCCGGACCATTTCCCTACTGACACGTGGTGGGGGGGGGGGAGCCGGAATCCCCTCCCCCTCTATAGATAGTATAGAAACACTCTCCTCTTTTGAATAGGCTTTTGTTTATACTCTTCAATGTGTTAAGAAAAAAAAAACTCCCAAAGAGTTTTCAAGGCTTTTGTATTTACCCTTCAATGTGTTTTTTTTAAAAGAGAAAACACTTCCGAAGAATTTTCAAAAACAAATTTTCATTTGGTACAAAAAGGAGATAGAGACAGTTTTTCTTTAAAATAAACTCCCTCAAAGGATCTGCGTCGACACAGATCCTTTTAGGGAGGTTTCTGGAGCTACTCCTCTCACAACTTTGCTGCCTACGAGTCCCTGTCCTCGAGGGTACAAAAGAAGGATTTTGCGGTAGGGTGAAGCCTAGGTGGGGTCAGCCGAAGGTCGAGCATAGTGGATGCTTGGAGGGTAGCAAGCTCTAGGGTGAGCCATCAGGAAACTTCAACCCTTGTTTCTTCGGCCTTCCTCTGCCATGCCCTTCTTTTTCTCAGCATGGTTGCCACACAACAACAAAAATATCACGTTGCCTCTCTAATATGAACTTGCACAATTAAGAGTTGGATGGCAACACTTTCTTCCACCTACTCAATAGAGGTTTTCCAAAAGCAAGATTAGAGAGAGAGAGAGAGAGAGAGATTTGCCTGTCAAAAAGAAAAATTGCTATAGCCCTTACCCATAGCAATCTTTGCACTTGAGGATGGTGTTGGCACTACTGGATGTGGATGTGGTGGCAAACAGTCTTGCTGAGAAGGGGAAAGCTCTTTTTGTGTAGGCTAAAAAGACATCAAAGACATGCTACACATTTTGAGAGAGGGATACACACACACACACACAAACAGGTTTTTTAAATGCCAAGAGGGGTCTAGAGTCTTTGTTTATTGCATGCATTATGAGAGAGAGTGAGAGAGAGAGAGAGAGAGAGAGAGAGAGAGGGGGGGGGGGGGGGGGGGGGGCATTAGAAAAAGTAAGGATTTTATTAAGATTCTCCCTTTCAGGATTTTCTTGAAAAAATAGTGGCTACATACTCTCTATGTAGTTTTTTTAAAAAAATTCTCCATCAAAGGGTCTGCATTTTTTTAGAGAGAGAGAGAGAGAGAGAGAGAGAGAGAGAGAGAGAGAGAGAGAGAGAGAGAGAGAGAGAGAGAGGGAGGGAGGGAGAGCGCTATTGTGTGGATCTCTAGGAAGCTCCCCACCCTCCCTTTTAAAAAAAAATAAAAATTGCCTCAGCCCCTTGCATTGGTGCATGAGGCTTGGGGAAGTCAAAAGAAGGAAGAGGGGGGGGGGGGGGGGGAGATAAGTTGAGATTCTCTACGACTTAGCCACATTGAGTAACACAAACAGAATCATATCCGCTAGTTGGGCTCTTTGAGACGGCTAGTTCCTTGGTTGGAAAGAGGTAGAAAGAGGAAAAAGGCCAAAGCTAATCGGCCTCTTTTTTTAATAGTCTATAGGAAAAACAAGGTAGGAGGTGAATTGAGGAAGTAAAGTGCATGAATGGATGCGATGGCCCTAGGTGTAGTCCGCCCCATCGGCATTGACAACCCTTACTCCCTAGGGTCCCCTTTTGTTTCATAATTTTCTTATGTATGAGGAGAGTGATTGTGCCTTTATATGACAGACATGCGACATGGGTTTCCCCTCTGTCCAAGATCATGGATGTTCATTGAACCTGATTAGACAAGTGTCATAGTCTGGTAAGTAAATTCATGTGCTTGTATTGATACTATATGGCTAGTAAATTTAGGGAGGGAGTATATTTTGGAGAGAGAGAGAGAGAGAGAGAGAGAGAATGGATCCCTTTCCCCACTGGAACAAGGATACGAGCGTCACATTCTTTAGATCTCTATAGGTGGCTTCATCATCACATCGATTTATATGGATATAGAATTGTCACTAGGATCAAATGTCGCTAGATGCATATGTAGATAGGGCAATAAAGAGAGACACGATCAAGATCTACTAGTTTAGTGAGGGGGCTAGAGCAGAGAGCATTACAATTTTCCAGTTCTGCTTTGAGGATCAAAGATATTATGGGTTCTTTTCTTCAAACTCTAGTTTTATTTCTTTCTCTTTATTTCTTCCTCCCTCCTTAAGCACAAAGAAGGACACCTTTCCTCTTACCCATCAACACCATCTACAAAAGGCCTCTAAATTGCATCTACCAACACGATCATAAAGCTTCTATGCATGTCAACGTCTCAATTTTGGGAGAAGCCTTCAAGATAACACACACACACACACACACACACACAAAGAGAAGACAATGAGACAAGCATGAAGTAGTCGATGCAACACAAACTTCTTGCATACATTCAACGATCACTTTGTATTTTGGGATCTTGGTAGATTCACCATAAAAGCTAAATAAAAAACAACGAGGATACTAATACTGGTCAACCAATATCAACAAATAGGTGGCGGCTTCAATTTGTAGCACCCTAAAATACTGACAATAGGCGCCTACTAAGGCTGCCCCATGATCAAAGAGCTGAAAAATACTCAAATATAGTGCAAAACTAAGAGAAAGAGGGGGGGGGGGGGGGGGGGGGTTCTTGCAAGGTTGAGCGTTGATGCATAGGAAGGCCTGCATAGGAAGGTTGAGCGTTGATGCATAGTAAGGCTGGCATAGGAAGGTTGAGCGTTGATGCATAAGAAGGCCTGCCAAAAACATGTTAGCAATGTTAGACCAGTGTTTGGAGAAAATGATATTCACAAACTTACAGAATTCCTTTGGGCAATGGAAAGTCTACAAGGTTTCTTTTACTTGCTAGAAAAAACATAAGTAAGAAACAAGCTCAAGAGTTATCCAATGTCAAGGTAGATGGCATATACCTTTTGCTTAGCATAGCCTCCTTAAATTTAATCGCCATCTTTAGGAGGTATAGGGACAATTTATTTAGTCTCTCAAGTGAAGAAATGAGTGACTTACATGAACTCTTGGCTGAACTCTTGGCTATGTGTGTTTTGATAAAGTTCCTCTCATTAACTCGCTCGATTTTATCATATCTCGAAAAAGCTTTCTCGGAGTTTGGGATTCCTCTCCATAAGTGTCATGAATATTGTGGGTGCATTGGTTAACCCAAAGGGCATCACCAAGAACTCGTAGTGTCCAAACCGTGTTCGGAATGCAGTTTTGGGTATATCAACAAGTCGAATACGGACTTGGTGATATCCTGACCGCAAGTCTATTTTCGTAAAAATGCGAGCATGAGTGAGTTTGTCAAACAACTCATCTACTGTGGGCAATGGGTATTTGTTCTTAATCGTAACCACATTTAAGCCACGGTAGTCTACGCACATGCGCATATTGCCATCTTTTTTCTTCACTAATAGGATAGGCGAAGCCCATGGTGAAGAACTGGGTTGTACAAACCCTCTGCTAAGGTAGTCAGCAAGCTGACGTTCCACCTCAGCAGCTTCCGAATAACTCATACGGTAGGGTGGTTTACTAACAGGTTTACAGCTTGCAACCACGTCAATGCTATGTTGCACTGATCATGTCGGCGGTAATCCTAATGGCAAATCATTAGGAAAACAATCTTGAAATTCCTTTAATAATTTCTATAATTGACTAGCAACGTTTGCTTGTTTAGAATTAGCCATTGGTGGAACAGATGAGAGAGAAGTATGCGGCATTGAGGAATGTTCAACAAATTCAATATTAGAAAGAAAATGAGACAGTGAGTAACACAAGAAAACCTGATCTATATCAGAAACGAGCTGCATAAGCTCAATGGTACAAATCAGTGGTGATGAAGGTATATCTTTTTCTCCTAGCAATAACACATGTGCACCATGGGATTCAAACATCAAGCTGTTGTGCTCATAGCTACGCTTCAGTGATGGTCCTAGGCTATGCAACCACTCCCTACCAAGAACCACATCTGCCCTTTCCATGTTCATAACCTGAAAATCCAAGCATGTGGAGTACCCTTGTACTTCCAACGGTACAGCTCGACATTGAGTATCCCAGATTTTGGTATCATGTCCATTCATCATTGCTACCTTGTAGCGGTGGGTACTCGGAGTTTGAGGCAATTTGAGTTTTTTCACCAATCCGTAATTGATGAAATTGTGAGTAGCACCGTCATCTACCAAGATGCGCACCTTGTGCCCTTGCAGATATCCGTGCATACGAACTAACTCATGTGGTCCAAAGGTTGTTTGCCACATGGAAGCTGTGAGATAACATTCATGCACCACCTCGGTGTGTGTTACTTCCACTATAGAGAATCGTGAGGAAAACTCAAGAGGTAGCAGTTGCACCATGTGCACTGCTTTCTCCTTGCCTTGAGCACCAGATTTTCCCTTGGGACAATCTTTTTTGCCATGAACTCTTCTTAAAAATTGAAAACATAATTTTTCTTTCTTGTCTTTATCAAAATCCCAGGAGAGAGAGGACCCCTGGACCCCTTGTGTTTTTTAGATGCATCCGAATTGGCAACTATAAATTTTCTTTTATTTTCCCATACTGAGTGCGTGTATTACCATGTGTATTAGTAGGCACGTGACTATTATGTGTTTTCTTTTCATCTGGATCATCATGAATATGTGCTTCCACTATGGCTTCCTCAAGTGTTTTAGGGTCTTGGGTCTTGACATACTTCTTAAGCTCAAGTGTCAGACCTCGTATGAACCCCCATACTTGTTGAAAGGTATCTAAGCCTTCCAACTTGAGGATAACATCCCGATAGTGAGAGATATATTCAAGTAGTGATGGATATTGGCGCATGGAACATGTGTCCCAAGCCGTCCAATTCCGATCTGCCTCATTTTTAGGCAAAAATTCTTTGCTAAACATAGCTTCAAAAGCTGCTCAACTCTGTGGTATGATGTTCTTCTCCTTCAGAGACATTCGCCATTTGTAGGCCTTGCCTTCCAGAGTTAAGCTCATTTGCAGAGCTCTGACTGCGTCCGGAGTACACCGTAAGGCATGAATTCCATCCCACTTGCTGAGAAAGATATTCATTGCATCCTTATTGCGGTCTCGGTCTTCTGGGCCTTAAAAATTGGTGGTTTGGTGTTTTTCAACAATTCATCCACCTCTTCTGCAATGAGAGTATGCAACGTATCAGCATTTGGACCTTGCCCTAGATTAGAAGGGCCTTGCCCTTGTATAGAAACGTGCTCATGCATGTGTGTGTCAGCAGAACTCTTGGACTGCTGTTGCATTAATTGAATTACTAATGTGGGTAGTTTAGTAACATTTTTGTTTAAAGCTTTAAAATTTTCATCCATGACTATCATGCGTGTATGAAGTGCACGAAATTCTTGAATATCGAGCAATTTGTAAGCATCATCACCTGTCGTAGCGTCGCGGGTACTCTTCTTGAGAGGATCCAGCCGCGGGCCATCATTGGCAGGATCAGGCATACTTTGCTCAAAATCGAATGTCATATTGATATCCGAATCCATGGCGACACAGTGCGGTGCAAGGAGTAGTCAAAAAAAATACCTGAGATTGAGAGCACTCGCAAAATGTAATTAGCCTTGCTAACTCCGTCAAAATTGATAGTACCCCGGTGGAAATTGATTCGAATTGTCCGTCGTATATGAAATTCCACAAGTTCTTGATAGTTGAATCAATTAGACTTGAAAGCGTTAATTTTTACCAAATAATTGTACTTGAACTCTTGTCGGAATGGTGTTCTTTAAATCTTTGAGTTTCTGTGTAATGTACAGAGAATTTGGCTCGAAGTTTGTGTCGGCCTCGTCGATGCTATGCCGCATCTCTCCGGCCTTGCCGAATCCACACGTGGAGGAAGGGGCTAGGGTACCCCACTATGGGTACCGCCCCTTATTGTTAAAATTTGGGTGTGGCCACTAACCCCCAAGGGGGTTGGGCACCCGTAAGTGGGAGAAAAACGTCACACAGTCAGCTATGGCCGCTCACGAGTAGGAAAAAACACCATGGCTGCCTCTGTGTTGAGGTAGGGGCTCCGGCCCAGTGATGTAAAACACTCCCCCGCCCTACGCGCAGCTGTAGAGCCCGTGAGTGGCGTGTTTGATGCAGGTCCACGTCAGCGGCTCCTCCTTGCAAGGGGGGTTGCCCACAGCCTGCTTGCCTTGTTGTCCTCCTCAGAGGAGGGGTGTTCCATGCCCTCTTGACCCCGACATGCAAAAAAGCATGCACAATTGTGTGGCTCCCTTCCTCCACAGTTGTGCCCTTCCCAAAAAAGGAACCTTGCTCTTGATACCAATGTTAGACAAGGGGAACTAGAACTTAGGAGTCCACCACCCAACCACCCACTATATAGCATAGCCCCTGGCCCTTTGACCTAGTTGGACTCCCTTTCCACACTGCTTAGCCCGGCCCTGTCCTTGTCTAGTCCGGCCTTGTCGGTGTCCTGACATTAAGACATGAAGGAGCTTAAGTTGCTACACAAAATGGTTCAGGAGGTCTCCGTCCATTGCAAGGGTCATCCCACCGAAGATGCTTCCTAGGAGGACTAGGAATGTCTTATTTCTCATCTTCCCCACCTTTATAATGTGTTTTCTCCTTTTGGGATCCTATTTATCTTCCCTAGCCGATGTAATCTATGAATACAAGCTCCGTCTTGTTATCTTTTGTGTCACTCAAGTAATGCAACATTTTGTAATACGAATTTTATTGGGAAATAATAGCAAGATTAGTATTATCCTTTACTTGAGTTTCTGTAAGGAATTGCAAAATAAATATATATATAAATTTAGCTACATTTATATTTCTCTCAAGGACTTCTATAAAATACCAGACATAGGAAACTAAGAACGAATTTAATTGTATTTGTTAAGAGAAATTAGAGAAGGAATGACTCAAGAAAAGAACCAAGATCTTAATATACCATGAACTTGTCAATAAGTCCATCCATCAAATGATCACAAAAGAAACTATCACAAGCAGGGTACTTATTAGGCCTTTCATCCATAGGAAGAATTTGTTGTGAAATTGTTGCACTAATCTCTCTAGTATGAGGTGAGAAGTTAAAGGGCCCTCTAAGAGGTAAACCAAAGTGAGGGTAAAGATATATCTTTCAATGAGGAATGTATTATGCAAGCAAAAAGACTCTTTTGATGTATTGATCTCATCACATAGTAATATTGAGGACCCAGACCTATAGCTTCAATAACCATAGCCAAGTGAACATTATTGCGAAAGTGCTCCCGACTCCAAAGTGTCACTCTTGGTATGCCTTGAAACGTCCATTGTTTTCTTTGTGCTACTGAAGAATCCAAGTGAGGGAAGAGGACGCACTCATATTTCTCCACAAAATATCTCCTTACAAATTTACTTGCTTGTTGAAGATGAGGAATGGCCATAGATAAATCCATCTCTTGCTACCTATCCATAAAGTAAGAAAATGAGCAAAGAGACATCGTAAAGGATTTAAAGAGATAATCCTAATAAGCCCTTGCTAGGAAGATGAAAATAAGAGAGAAAGATGGATGTAAGAATACTATAAGCAAGAAGGAGAAATAGCACCTTATAAAGACGAGTCACCTAGTGAAGAATTCATTAGTGTAATATAAAATTTAAAGGTGTAATTTGCAGATGAAGATTTACCACCTTCCTTAGTTGTTTTAACCTGAGGACAACTCTTTATTTTTGTTGGGAGTTTGTAAGGGCCTCCTCCTAGCCCTCACACATGGCCAACACATCTAAGCCACCGACTCTAAAGAAGAAAAAGAAAAATAAAAAGATAATAATATTGATAATAGAAGTCTTCAAATAAATTCAGGCTAAATCCAACCTCCAAAGTTTACACACAAGTCACTTTCGGCTTATACCAAAAGAGGGCATAGGACTAACTAATGCATGAGAAATTAGATTTTCATCTCAAGAAAAATATATATTTAAAAAAAGTGAAGATAAAGGAGAATAAAAAGGTAAGGATAAAGGAAAAGAGAACATAAGGATAAGGTGAGTAAGTAGCTTGTTGAAGAAGTTTTGAAAAGCAAGATAAGTAGAAAGAATTTATCGATGAACAATATAAGCTATAGAGATAAGTAAAGTCACTTATCTAAAATGTGCATAAAAAGAGGGTGTGTCTTCTCATTTTACACTCCTCTCCTTAATTTCTCAAGGTGCAAACTTGAGAGTAAACTTGAGAAATCCATAGCCAAGCTTCTTTCACACACACCTCGTACACACACACACACCTCTCCAAGAGACGTCCCATGTCAGCAGCATTTGGTTCAGTAGCATCCAGCTCCACTTCCTGTTGAGGAACTTTACATCAGACATTGTTTTTTTTCTCCTTAACATCCTTGTCCTCGTAGTCACTATTTCCTTCACTTTCCCCCATGGTATCATAGTGTCGTCCCTTCTCAGTCTCTTTCCCTTCCACACTACCATACTTTAGATCATGGAGAACATCCCCTATCTCTTTAGTAACCTCATCCTCCACCCATATACGACTTCTAGCAGACTTTGTGGCACCCTGTCCATCCTTGACCTCCTCTCCATTTCTTCCACTGGGCCCAGTCCGCTGCAACATCCTCCTCCTCTGCAAAAACAACAAAAGACATCATGTACTTACAAACAACCTCACATTCAATTCAAGTAAGCATATGATTTGTAGATTACGCACATACTTACTCTTCATAAATGATGCCCAGTGACCCAATACTATGCCACCTCGGGGATCACCATAGTACAACCAGGTTTGGCACAATGATCCCTCGTTTTTAGAAAAGCACTGAAGCAAAGGGGTGGATATTGATGTCAGTACTCAAGCATAAAGGTTCCAACAACCTCTGCGGACTCCAATAGCTCACCACATGCAACACACACGCCAAACACATGGATCATACCCACCACATCAACAACCTGGGACCTAGGATATAACATGAATATCTTCCCAAGCTCAACATCAACAATCATCTGCTTCACAAAGAGGATATGGTCTTGTGCTTCCTTCCATGTTGCCTCCAACATATCGTACTTAGCCTATTGCCAAACAACACAAAAGGGGAAACCATATTAGTACTAAAAGCTACTAGATTTGTACCAAAAGCTACTAGTTAGTACCAAAAGTAGTCCTCAAGAAACTTACTAACAGGTAGTACCAAAAATAGAACCAAATCAGAACCATGAGCTACCAACTAGTAGTTGAAACATAAGCAGGGAAAACAAAACCCTAACAGCCACCTGAACAACGTTGTCAAAAGCTACCATAACTACCTAAAACTACCAATACCACCAAAACACCATTGATGTAAAGAACCACAAACACCAAAGAGGGAATCAAAATTCTACCAAAATCTTTCAATAAATACCAAAAGCTAGCAGGCAGTCCTCAAGGCATCTACCAAATAGTACCAAAAAACTATCAAAATTACCAAGTCATCAATGATAGAAGACACTAAAAATTGAACCAATTGAGAACCATGAGCTACCAATTAGTACCAAAAGCTTCTAGTTAGTGCCAAAAGCATTATAAATACACCCAGATAAAAATAAACTATTCAAACATAACCAAAACAACCTTGTTAGATCCACGCCATAAACTACCAAAGCGTAACCAAAAACCACAAAAAGTGTACAGTAAGGGTTTAGTGGTACTAGAAGCACATTTAAAACTACCAAAACTCTCAAAACAAAATTACATGATAGAAGATACAAAAATAAGAAAATAGAGCCTGAAATACCTAAACAATACCAGTATGAACAGCCTCGGGGATTCACCATGGAAAACTTACCGCACCACGTAAGTGCAGAAAAGGGTGTTTTTTTTACAGGTTACATAAGCGTATAAGTTAGGAGCATGCTCCCAATATTTTATCTCCCAATCTTAAAAATAAAGAAGGGCGGTATCATATTGGGGGGGGGGGTGACTTGACCCGGGTTGATTTGGTCACCAGTGCGCACTAGAACTCGGATGAATTTTGGAAAATTTTATAAAAGCTCACACATCAAATTTTGCATCAAGCCATCATAGACAAGGGCTGATTTTGAGCAGGTCAAAGGTCGATTTACACCAGCTTTGGATGAGTCAAAATTGGACGAGTAGCCAAAGAGCAGGCTGATCGGGCACATAGTTTGAAAGTCAAAATAAGACACTGTGAGGTCCCCACCCCGCCGTATCAAACGGCAGATCTGATGATGAACCTGGTGGCCACTAGATCTATAACGAAAGCAAACAAAGTGGTTCAGGGTTCAACTAGCGGATGATCTCTCATCACAAAGTGAGTCAAGTTTGAGCCTACTAGCAATGAGATCTAGCTCCACCTCGCAGGGGAAGCATACTTAAACTATCTAGCGATCCTAAGACCCACCTTCCAAGAGGAGAGAAACCTCGAGTGCCTTTTTCCCCAAGTTTCAGAGGCACGTACACTTTAGACTTTGTCGCTCTAGGGGCAATGAGTATTACTAGTATTGATTTAAACACTATGGGGACAGAGAGTTCCCGACCAATCGGGACCACCCTTCTCATAGGCATTGGCAACTTGAGCCAAGCCCCCACTTTCCACCCCCACCCCCACACTTCCTTGTGTGTCCTAATTACTACCACAATGGTTGTTCAACATAAACATTCCTTGATTAGATTCTGAATCACAATGTTTGTTAAGACAGCCCTTCAATCAGTATTGCAAGCGGCACCAAGACAGAGTTCTAGTAAAAATTCTACTCAAACTTATTCATTAAAATTCCAATGTTCTGGAGGTACAACATCCCCCCTCCAGCGAGAGTTTACTCCTCCCGTTGTCGCTTAGCTGCCCATACAACTAGGTATGTCCACCACATAGAAAGCAAGACGTGGGTTCCCACCGCATAGAAAGCAAGTCGTGGGTATCCACCGCTTAACCAGTAGTCGTGGATTCAAGAGCCCTTAACCAGGAACTCTGCCCCCTGTGATCAGGAGGGGGTTCAGGACTAATTCAACATTGGAAATAGAATGAACATGCTGAGCGATATTTTCTCTAACGGACATTCTTTCCTATTGCAAACAGTTAGTCAGATTTCTCCACACATGTTTGGGGATATGTTCTTTCCTAGCTAAACGTGTGCAATGTTAAATTAAACGACTTGAATAAAATTGTGACCTACATCTTCCATTTCTTCGGCAATGGCTCGTGAGATGGCCGGTGCTTGTTCGTCCATGGGAGCTTTTCCTTTCCCATTCACGTTGCTCGTTCCCGCCTCACGGTCGTGGGCACCACCGAAGCGAGTTCTCTTAACCGGGGCCATTTTATACTCACTACTTTAAATGATAAACTTGAAGAAAAGAGCTAAGGTCCAAGAGCATCATAACAATCCAAATGGCAGATTAGAATCATTGAACAATCTTCCTTATGCAAGAGGGTTAGATTTTTCCTTCGAGACCTAGTAATTTTTATGGGTAATACTTTACTTGTCCTATGGGAACCTGCTCTAAAGTTAATCACTTGGCTTAGATGATTAAGAATTTCATAATTTTACTAATTAAATTACAAGAGAGATGAATTAAGCAAGCTCAATCACTTTCCTAATGCAATTAGAAAGATGCAGAATTTATCGCATGCATATGTGAGAGAAAATTCTCTTCTTAATGGCTTAATGATGGATTAACTTTGCCTTAATCACATCTTCATGTATGAAAATTGAATCTAACTTAGTTACACCAATATTATGTGGCAAAAGAATGAATTTCATCAAATCTACATCATTACCGGCTCGACCATTAATTACTATGATGTCTAGAGAGAGAAATCTCTTCTAATCATGTATTAATCATTGATTAAGAGTGATGAATGGCTGCATAAATTAGCTAATTGGATGATGATTATGTAATGGAGTATAGCTATGGGAAATTAGAGAGCAACTATTGGGAATTATAGCTAGGATTAATCATAGTAGACGAGGAATTTGGAGAATAATGAAGAGAATTAAGAAGAGCAAGAATTAAACCATGATTACTGTGATAAGGGGTTGAGAATCCTCTTGATTTTCTGATCCAATGAGTTCTCAAGACGAGAATTTTGGCAGCACCTCCCTCCTTGCTTCGCCTTCAAAAATTGTGTGTGTGTCGGCAGCACCTCCACAAGGTGTGTGTGTGTGTGTAAATGTGTGTGTGTGTGTGTGTGTGTGTATTGAGTGTGTGTGAGCATGTGTGTGTGTACTGAGTGTGTGTGAGCATGTGTGTGTGTTAGAAAACCTTTAAATAGGCTCCTCAAGGCTGAAAATCGATCTGGGTTGCTATAAGCATCTGAGTGAGCACTCAGTTAATGCATTGGCAAGTCTAGTTGCCTACCCACCAAGTGTCCAGTTGGTGAGTTTAACTGGCTCTCACACCCACTCTCTAGCTTGGAAACTTCCCTACAACTCTCACAAGGCAAGAGGGTGCCCCCTAGCTGCTAAAGCTGGCTCAGAGTGTCCTGGAACCTGCTCCCACACAGCCTCGAGCCCCCGGTGCCTCCCTAGACAATTTTGGGAAAATTTGGTTTTAGGCTAAAACGGGTCATACGAGTCGGAATTTGATGCCGAAAATTGCTATACCGAGCTCTAACTAAGGTGTACTGGCTCGAGTACCTGCCATATTTAGCAGCCCCTCGGGGTCCGAAAATGCATTTTTCCAAATTTGGGGTACAGGTGCAGTTTTTCGAGACGGTCAAAACTGAATGGATCGGGTGACCAAAAACTTACTATTTTTGGAATTTTTTTACAAAAATTATTTTAATTCACATTTCGAAGCTTTAAAACATTCGAAACATCATGGCACTGACAGAATTTGGAAAACTGCTAAAACTACTAACTTTTTCCATTATGATCTTTTCATGGTACAATGGTGCTCTTTTAGCTCGGGGTCGGAGACCTTACATCCTCCCCAATGTGAAGAATTTGAGATGTCCTTATCTCAAGAATACATCTGGATAAATTTTATGCTAACTACTTAGGTACATATATCCTCTGTCTAAAGTAAAGATATCCTTTGATAATAGAATAGTCTTTAGCTTTATGTGTCTTATTCTGCTAAACTTTGATGAGATCCTCGTGCTTGAATTATTACTCACTAGGATTAGTAGTTGCAGCATACAAAGCTGCTCTCTCATCAGCTTCGTCACCCATAGTTGGTTGTCTCACTGCGACATTAACGAAAGCTCCACTTCCTTGTCCTATGTTTCCTCTTCCTCGACCTCCTCTTCCGTTTGGTTGACCTCGCCCGTTGACGTTCAGAGGCACATTATTAGCACCGGATGTTTGGGAAATCCTTTTTGGACATCAGCTTTTGTAATGTCCATACTCCTGGCACTCAAAGCATCTTATATTGGGAAACTCGGTAGCTGTAGTAGTAGCTACTACCGGACGATGGTCGTATACAGGGTTGATTGGCCTGTTACTCCAGTTACCTGTCCTGGCCCTCTTTGACAAATAATATTGACTATCTTGGGTAACCCTCTGAATCTCTTTAGCTAACGGCTTGGCCCTTAACAAGGCATCCTGTAGTGTTGTCAGCCTGAGAGCTTCTAGTCGGTTGTTCAAGGGGTCGATGAGTCCTTGGCAGAACCGTGCTACCTGTTGTTCCAACGTCATCTTAGGAGCATATCTTTGAAGAGTGACAAACTTTGCATAATATTCTTTGACAGATGAAGTCAGCTGCCGAAGTGAAAAGAACTCATTCATCTTCAAGGTTTTATAGGCAGGTGGTAAATAACGTCCCATTATTGCAGCTTTGATGTCTTCCCAGGATTGGGAAGATCCCTTAATATCCAAATCCCTGCAATGTTGCTTCCACCATATCTTGGCATCGCCAGACAAGCGGAACATCGCAAGCATGGTCTGATTCACGGGTTGGGTTCGTGCAGCTTCGAAGTAATCGTCCATTGCTTCCATCCACACTTCCGCATCTCTCTCCACATTTGCCCCCTCGCCTTTAAAGAGTGGAGGCTGGGCTTGTTTAAGGAGGAGCTTCTTCTCTTGCGCTGTCGAGTAGAGAGCAGCATGCGGTGCCTATCCAATGGTATAAAACTCATTACTATAGCACTCTTCTCAAATGAACCTAGGCTTTTCCATACTCAAGAAGAAATTTAACTTTTGGGCTTAACCAGCCTACTTAATCTATACATCTATCACAAAGGATTTAACCATTCCACCATTAGTTTAAATTCCATTGAATACATCCAAAATTTTCCGATAAATAATGGTAAAAACTTTACTCGAGAGCTTTGATCCATATTTATAACTTTATGTGCATCAACAGGCTACCTGCCGCAGCACTAGTCGCACCAACGACTTCTCAAAAAAACATCATGTGGAACCCACTGAATCCCGACAAGCTCAACGAGTAAAAATCTTTAACATCACTCAGGAGACAATCCACTAGACAAATCCAATGTCATTATTCTGGAAAACATCATGCTCAAGCTTTGAGTACGAGCTATCCTAATATCCCTTATTTTTTTAAAAAAAATCAAACATCATCATTTTCCAGTTCATAAAACTATAGCTCTAATACCACGTGTGAGGTCCCCACCCCGCCGTATCAAATGGCGGATCTGTTGGAGAACCTCGTGGCCACTAGATCTATAACGAAAGCAAACAAAGTGGTTCAGGGTTCAACTAGCGGACGATCTCTCATCACAAAGTGAGTCGAGTTCGAGCCTACTAGCAATGAGATCTAGCTCCACCTCGCAGGGGAAGCGTACTTAAACTATCTAGCGATCCTAAGACCCACCTTCCAAGAGGAGAGAAACCTTGAGTGCCTTTTTCCCCATGTTTTAGAGGCACGTACACTTGGGACTTCGCCGCTCTAGGGGCAATGAGTATTACTAGTATCGATTTAAACACTATGGGCACAGAGAGTTCCCAACAAATCCACCCTTCTCATAGGCATTGGCAACCTGAGCCAAGCCCCCACTTTCCACCCCCACACTCACACTTCCTTGTGTGTCCTAATTACTACCACAATGGTTGTTCAACATAAACATTCCTTGATTATATTCCAAATCACAATGTTCGTTAAGACAGCCCTTCAATCAGTATTGCAAGCGGCACCAAGACAGAGTTCTAGTAAAAATTCTACTCAAACTTATTCATTAAAATTCCAACGTTCTGGAGATACAACATCCCCCCTCTAGCGAGAGTTTACTCCTCCCCTTGTCGCCTAGCTGCCCATACAACTAGGTATGTCCACCGCATAGAAATCACGACATGGACATTCCCACCGCATAGAAAGCTAGACGTGGGTTCCCACCGCATAGAAAGCAAGTCGTGGGTATCCACCGCTTAACCAGTAGTCGTGGATTCAAGAGCCCTTAACCAAGAACTCTGTCCCCTGTGATCAGGAGGGGGTTCATGACTAATTCAACATTGGAAATAGAATGAACATGCTGAGCTAAATTTTCCCTAACAGAAATTCTTTCCTATTGCAAACAGTAGAGTCCATCAATCATTTCTTTCCTACTTTAGACTTTAATATACAAATGAATTCAAATGCCGAGGTTTCCGTCGGATTTCTCCAACATGTTTGGGGATATGTTCTTTCCTAGCTAAACGTATGCAATGTTAAATTAAACGACTTGCATAAAATTGTGACCTACCTCTTCCATTTCTTCGTCAATGGCTCGTGAGATGGCCGGTGCTTGTTCGTCCATGGGAGCTTTTCCTTTCCCATTCACGTTGCTCGTTCCCGCTTCACGATCGTGGGCACCATCGAAGCGAGTTCTCTTAACCGGGGCCATTTTATACTCACTACTTTAAATGATAAACTTGAAGAAAAGAGCTAAGGTCCGAGAGCATCATAACAATCCAAATGGCAGATTAGAATCATTGAACAATCCTCCTTATGCAAGAGGGTTAGATTTTTCCTTCGAGATCTAGTAATTTTTATGGGTAATACTTTACTTGTCCTATGGGAACCGGCTCTAAAGTTAATCACTTGGCTTAGATGATTAAGAATTTCATAATTTTACTAATTAAATTACAAGAGAGATGAATTAAGCAAGCTCAATCACTTTCCTAATGCAATTAGAAAGATGCAGAATTACCGCATGCATAGGTGAGAGAAAATTCTCTTCTTAATGGCTTAAATATGGATTAACTTTTCCTTAATCACATCTTAATGTATGAGAAAATTGAATCTAACTTAGTTACACCAATATTATGTGGCAAAAGAATGAATTTCATCAAATCTACATCATTACCGGCTTAACCATTAATTACTATGCTGCCTAGAGAGAGAAATCTCTTCTAATCATGTATTAATCATTGATTAAGAGTGATGAATGGCTGCATAAATTAGCTAATTGGATGATGATTATGTAATGGAGTATAGCTATGAGAAATTAGAGAGCAGCTATTGGGAATTATAGCTAGGATTAATCATAGTAGACGAGGAATTTGGATAATCATGAAGAGAATTAAGAAGAGCAAGAATTAAACCATGATTACCGTGATTAGGGGCTGAGAATCCTCTTGATTTTCTGATCCAATGAGGTCTCAAGACGAGAATTTCGACAGCACCTCCCTCCTTGCTTCCCCTTCAAAAACTGTATGTGTGTCGACGGAAGCACCTCCACAAGGTGTGTGTGTAAATGTGTGTGTGTGTGTGTGTGTGTGTGTGTGTGTGTGTGTGTGTGTGTGTGTGTGTGTGTGTGTGTGTGTGTGTGTGTGTGTGTGTGTGTGTGTGTGTGTACTGAGTGTGTGTGAGCATGTGTGTGTGTGTGTGTGAGCACACCTTTAAATAGGCTCCTTAAGGCTGAAAATCGATCTGGGTTGCTATAAGCATCTGAGTGAGCACTCAGTTAATGCATTGGCAAGTCTAGTTGCCTACCCACCAAGTGTCCAGTTGGTCAGTTTAACTGGCTCTCACACCCACTCTCTAGCTTGGAAACTTCCCTACACCTCCCACAAGGCAAGAGGGTGTCCCCTAGCTGCTAAAGCTGGCTTAGAGTGGCCTGGAACCTACTCCCACACAGCCTCGAGCCCCCGGTGCCTCTCCGGACAATTATGGGAAAATTTGGTTTTAGGCTAAAACGGGTCATACGAGTCGGAATTTGATGACGAAAATTGCTATACCGAGCTCTAACTAAGGCGTACTGGCCCGAGTACCTGCCATATTTAGCAGCCCCTCGGGGTCTGAAAATGCATTTTTTTCAAATTTGGGGTACGGGTGCAGTTTTTCGAGACGGTCAAAACTGGATGGGTCGGGTGACCAAAGACTTACTATTTTTGGAAATTTTTTCACAGAAATTATTTTAATTCACATTTCGAAGCTTAAAACCATTCTAAACATCATGGCACTGACAGAATTTGGAAAATTGCTAAAAATACTAACTTTTTCCATTATGGTCTTTTCATGGTACAATGGTGCTCTTTTCGCTCGGGGTTAGAGACCTTACAGACACATTGAGGGTACATCTAGCTCTCAACAAAAGTGGTTCCTTAGTACGTTGCCAGTCACTATGCTACACATTCTTTGACTAGTTTTACTCAGTTAGATAATGTGAGGCATACATTTTACATGTAAGATAGGGGTATGATGATTTTTCACATTGATTGTCATATAAGCGTAGAAAGGGGGGTCATATTTCCTAATATGAGTCATATATAGGGTTTTTATCAAAGTTGTCCGCTCGCAGGTGGCGTCTTGTTTTGTATATAGAGTGAACCCTCGAGATGAGCAGAAACTACCAAAATAGCATAGATAAAATCTCAAAAAATCTACCTGAAGCTACCAATCTACCTAAAATATGTAACTACCATACAGAAGCAAGAGGACTAGACACTGACAAAACTACCAAAGGAGGATTTACAGATATCAAAAAATACCAAGAGCTTTCACGAATACGACAAACTACCAAAGGATTTCAAAACTGTCAGACTTGCCAGAATCTACCAATACTGAAAAAATTAATTGAAGTACCCAAAATTGTCATAAACCACCAAATGTATTAGAAATACCAAGGCAGTAGAAAATATAAGTTATTAGAAAGTTGCTAAAAATACCAAAACCACTTTCTCAAGGCAGGGATGTCAAGAATTACTTGTTGGAGATCAACTTCCTTCTCAAGCTTCTTCATGTCCTCATTGTCTCCAATTTGGTGAAGCATGTGTTGATTGGCTCCCAAATCAGCCTCCACCTCTTTAATATCCTCATCATTGCAAGGGTTTTCATGCGTTACTTTTGCAAGATGTAATTCATAGTACTCTACGTCATCTTTTATCGGCTTTGCAACAGCATTGGAACCCTCCACTCTCAACAAAGTATCCTTGTTCGGCTATAGAGATGATTTCAACTCTTTCAACTTATCGAATGCAACAACACATGTCGGAGGCACTCTCTCAACAATACTTTCTAGGTCTATAACATAGTCAGGTGTCTCTACATGATGTTGTGGGGGGTCTACCTCTGTACAAAGATTACTACCACTTTGTGTAAGACGAGATTTCTTAATAGATGATAGGTGGCCTCCATGGGAGGCATCATTTTCCCTTTGCCAAGTTTTGACCTTCTGCTCCAACCCTCTCGAGCAGTTGGCACACATACTGAGTACATTCTCTCTAAGCCTCGCCCATGAAACCTTATTGATCGCATGCTAATTTGTTGCCGCATGGAAATTAATAAAGCCAGTAGTGTGCAAACTTTGTAGTGATCTCCCCACAAGATGGAGGGGCTTGGTATACCTTATGGAACATGAACCTAAAATCTTCAACCAGTCTCAGCTACACATGATTCAAGTAAACCTTTGCTTTCTTCTAGTAGTGTTGCTTAAAAACAGTCATCCATTGGTCATCAGGGAGGTCTTCTTCTGTAAGATCCTTTGGAAGCGCACCCTCCATGCTCATACCATACTCCTTAGGTAGATCTTTGGTTGTATAGCAAAACTTGATCAGAATAGCGTATTCCTCCATTTTTTTCCTGCAATGTGGAAACACGTTTCAGTAATGCAAAACTCAACACCGAGATTTTAAACTGCTCTTTAGCACATGGATGACCTTGCCAATGCAAAAGTTAAACATGTGCAGTACGAAGATTGTAAAGTACCAAGTTTGGTACTGTAAATTTGTAAAATACCTCAATTTATATGTTAATCTTCATTGTCCTACTGAGATTTAAATTTTTGTTCAGATCATAGCACATATGCTTGCATGCATGCAATGCAAAAACAAAAGTAGAGCACTCTAGATATCATACATACACTTGCATGCATGCAATTTAACAAGAAAAAAGATTAGTCTCAAATCCTCAAAATCTTCAAATGACAATTGCTACCTTTCATGAAAGAAAAACAAATTCAGTGACACAAAACAACCATGTACACGTGTGAAGGATGAAAACCAACCTCTGAAATTGGAAGATGATTGAGTCCCATCCTCATTAAAAAGCCCTCCAGACTTAGCTGATTTCTCCATTGTGAAGTCCCCCTTGCTAGCTCTCGTGTTTGGGGTGTTGATGCTCTGAGGAGATTTTGTACTTGTGAGGGGGGACCTTGAATCCATGGTCCTAGGATTCTTTCCCTTGTCTATTGAAGCCTTGGGAGAAGATTTCCTTGCAGGCATTCTCATAGTTTGGTGGTGCACAGACGGAGACCTCACTAGCTGCACAATAGAATGAAGAAGGTGTTGCCCATGAGAGAGCTTCAAAGGCTTTTCTCAAAAAGGCTTGACAAAGGTGGTGTATGAGAGAGGTGTAGAGATGTTGCAAGGTGCAGGGCACAGTGACTGAAGCAAAACAGAGAGTGGCAAAGTGTGAGAGGGCGAGAGAGAGGGGGGGAGAGCTGGGCTTCACTGTGTAGCTACAAGGCAGAGAGAGAGAGAGAGAGAGAGAGAGAGAGAGAGAGAGAGAGAGAGAGAGAGAGAGAGAGAGAGAGAGAGGGCGTCAAAGCATCAAACCATAACCCCCCCTTGGTCTCGCCCTCAACCCCCACCTCTTCTCAGGAGTGTCCAATTTCAAAAGCTAAAAAGGTCTTTTTTTTTAAATTATATATATATGGCCCCTCCCAAATTCCAATAAAAAGGTCCTCTCTTTTTACACACATGAATTACCAAGCCTATGTTGTGTCAATAAAAATCCTTTTTGTACCACCAAACCATGCTTTCAGCCCTCTCCTAGCCCTCAAGATTTCCATACATTGAATCTTGTTTATCTCATTCTTTTCTCTCAATGCAGGGTATATGCATGCTAAGGTAAGGTGGTACACTAGCTACTTGATTTTTGGGGGCTAGCCACTTCATGTTACTACCCAAGTTTGTAAGTGGTGGAGGTCACTTGTAGTACCGAATTTGAGAACATGGGGGCTTTTTTTTTCAATATATACATATTAGTGTCTTTTTTTTAAAAGTGAGTTTGAGTGGCTTGGGCCCCTTTGTAATAGCCGCGAGCGGTGGAATTATGACACGGGGAGTTGGGGGCATGGAACTATTGTCGTGTGCCAAACGGGCTCAGTCCTCTCCACAGCACGTCAAGGAGCAGGTGGGGAAAGAAATGAAGGCACACATGCACACGTCTCAGGTACAAGAAGCCAAGCAGAAGGAAAGCAAGCCGGTGAGGAAGACACCACCCAGGCACGTCGTGCATGCTTCTCCAAACAAAAGAGTTGCATCCTCTACTTTTGAGGGGGAGGACCATGACACACGCAGGGTGAAGAAGAGAATGCCAAATCCTACTCATGCAACATCTGCTGTAGAGGAGAGGCAAGCTCGTTGTCCCTAATCAGACCAAAACGTTGGAACCCTCGCTTCTCCTGCACCGATGTCTACATGGCAGCCTCCTCATGTCAACTTTGAGAGGAAGAGCCAGTTTTGCATGACAAAAGCAGAGGCCCATGAGGTGTACAAGCTTAATTGTTTTGGACAGGATCCTAGGCTCCTCAATGAGAAGGATTTTTTAGATGAAGACTGGCTGCAAGTGTTTACTGAGGTGCCAAAGAGAGGCAGCAAAGTCAAATGCAGGTTTGTTAAGAAGGATTTCGGGAGAAAATTCTACTCCATGTTCACTTCGGTGTACCAGGAGCCTCCTGGGAACTATGGTATGGAGGTAACAAAGGCATTTGCCAGGGGTTTCCTCTATGAACATTTGAGAGGGGTTGTGAATTGGGCAGCTTTTGCTGAGAGCATTGTAGCCAATATGGAATCTAGCAAGCTGCAGCTGAAGAAATAGAGATGGGCAACGTTCCACTCCCCAAGTGCACCGTAGAGCTCGCGGCGCATGACCATGGTTATAAATGTAGATGATGGGGATGCCAACAGGGGTTCTGGCTTGCACAATGCGGCCAAATTTTCAAGGCTTGGAAATTTGTCTCTTCGTGAACTTGATGATGCTAGAATGGTTGTGGCACTCAGTCAAGCAAAGGCATGAACCCAGTACCATGAAGCATGTAAAAGACGAGATTCCATGCAGGCAAATGTGCATCAAAATGAGGGGGCAATGTCAATCATTAACAATGTGACAATGCAGCTTGCTAAAGCCAAACATTGATTGAGGGAGCTGCAATCATCTGTGGGTGGAGAGTGCTGATGTGGAAAGGGAGAAGGCACGGGTCTTCAAGCTCGAAATGACGCTAGAGACCTTGCAAGCTGAGGTGGAGAATGATGACTGTAGTGCAGAGTTACTTGAGATTACTAGGGAAATTGAGATGAACGAAGAAATTCTCCCCATATTGAATGCTCGTGTCGATTTTGTAAATGCCATGCAACGCAGGAAAAGCCCAGTTCATTTGCAGGTTCCACCCCCCAAAGTGCCACCACCTAATGATGAGATAGCGGGGGTGACACATCTCCTGGATGCTTAAAGTTTGGTAAGCAGGTCATTTTGCTCATTTACATATGGTATCTGTGAATGTGGCTAAGAATGTGCATTGTTATTACCATCTTCCTAGGTAACATATGGGTAGGCACCTAACATAGAGGTAGTTGTGTTTGTGGTAGAATTAGTCTACTACCAGTACAACTTCAGGCATGTGCATACTTGTAGGTGTTATATGAGCATGATCTCAAAGGTGGCTACTCATAATTGCATCTCCACAAGTACTAGATTCCAAAGTGGTGCTTACTGGGGCAGACATCTAATAGTGTGACATGAAGGGTAGCCACCTTATTAGACAATAGCTATGGTGCCTATTTCTTAATGGCTGGTAGTTTCCCTCCAAGAGAACTGTGGTACCTCTTGTACGTGTGGTAGCAATGTGGTTGGCTAGGTGGTACCATGTATAGGTGTTCTAGACTAGATATTAGCTAGGTAGGTCTTAGCTGGCAAGGTGGCAGCTGGCTGGGTGGTAGATGGCTAGCTGCTGACTAGCTACCACTAGCTACTCAGAGCTAGCTAGTGACTAGCTATTGCTGAGTGGTGGCTACCTAGTCAACACTACCTAGTCACAGGTAGCCACCCTTCAGCACTACCTAGTCACAAATGCTGACTTGCTAGTTGGTTGGGTAGTATGTGGCTAGGTGGCTAGTGACTATGTGGTAGCTTCTACAAAGGTGGTAGTACCTATGGTAGGTGGTGGTCCACCCCACCCAAGTCAGACCTGCCTAGTCACAAGTGCTGACTTGGTTGCTGGCTGGATAGTAGGTGGCTAGGTGGCTAGTGGCTTATGTGCTAACTACTCCAAAGGTGGTAGCTATGGTAGGGGGTGACTACCACTTTATTTCCATGATCATGTGTCTTACATTCAATCTTTAGGCACTAATGTTGTACTGGCTAAATTGTAGCTACTATGGTTTGAGCCACCCAGCACAGTGTTGTTACCCACTAGTATTGTGGTAGCTACCAGTCTAGGGATAGCTACCTTTCTCATGCAATGGTATCTAGCATGGTGGGACATAACTTTTTAAGGTTATATCCATTGATGGTTAGCTTGTCATAACCTAAATTGCCTAATGCTTGTGCAGAATGTACCTCCAAGAAAAAAAGTGAGGCGCAGGTCCTTTCAACCGAATTAGATGACAGTTTTGGTAACCCTCTCTTCGGGGACATTCACACAATATTTGTATGGTTTTGTCAATAAATGTTGCCTAAGATTCCTATCTATTGATCAGATGCTGAAAAGGGTGATGTAAACACCGAAGTGATCTCCAAAGAGGTCAAAGTGGGAACTACGATCAGTGTTCTCTCCGATAAGGAAGTGAGACATTGCAATCTAGAAGGTAACAGCAGTTCCTTGGGTCCTTCGAAGCACTTGTTTAGTACAAAGTTTACTCATCATTCTTGCACCTAGAGTTTATTTTTGGGATGTTTCAGAAACAGATGTACTTGATATAGAGGAAACCCAATTAATGGATGGTGATGTGCTCCCCATTGTGCATGAAATACTTGCGAGATCGCCACTTGTCAGGGAAGAAGTGGAGCTCTTCAAGAGCCAATATCCTAGCAAACCCTTGACATCCATATCGGTGAACCAAGAGAAATCTCCCTCAAAAAGCCCTAATATTGCAGAGGCTTTTACAGTGGCAAGAAATGCAAAAAAATGCAAAGGGACTTCAGGTATAATTGGGTAGTCTCTAAGATGTTTGCATCTGTATGGCTTGATTAGGGTGTTTATTAATAGTTACTACTCCTGCAGGGGGGGCAAGGGGAGATTAGAATGAAAGGTTGGATGCAGCCAAAGGGTCAGAGAGTGCTAGAGAGAAGGATTCTGTGGTTGTGGATGGGAACACCGGTGCAGTAAGCGGAGAAAACCTCAAAAAAAGTGTTGCAAACACACGGGCAAAAAGATGCCTGGCTTAGACTCTACCTAGTGTCCATGAGTGATGCTTTATAGACAACCCTTCTATGAGCCTTTTTGGTTGTACCATCCTTTTTGTATCAAACCACTATCCTTCTTTGTACCGCAATCCTTTTGTAATGTAACAATAGAACGTTTGGATCAACCTGGAGTTCCTCTTTCATTATCAAAGTGTTTTTTTATGTGACTTGTGATGTGGTGCATGTGTCTTTTGATGCCTTGTCCATTGAGGTGAGATCCATTTTCTCTATAAAAAAAATATATTGCAACTTTTTGACTCTTGCGTTCTGTTTGTTTAGAGGAACTCGAACCCTTGGGCTACAACAGGTGGGAATGGGTAATTCCCCAAGGATTGAAAGGGTATCTAGTCTACTTTACGACACACAGGTTTTGCCAACACAGCAAAAACAGCAAAGGAGCTGCTCCTGCTGCTACAATATTTGGCTATTTTTCTTGGCAAGGAAGGCACTGACATGAAGAGTGGTACACTGTCTGATGATGAATCACAGCCGGGGCATCCACGCATGTGCACCCAGTGGCCCCTCCACACTTCGTCCCTGTCGCTGATGCTCAGAAAGATTTCCCTCTGGGGCAAGATGTGCAGCCAGAGCCTCCGAAAGAAGTGCATTCACCAGAGTTACAGCAAGATGTAAGTTCCTGTACAAAAAGGTGGAAGGATGTTCTAATGCCTTTCCCAATTAGCATTGTGACTGCTCCGCTGATGGAGCGTACGCCACCTCCAACCTGTCTTGCTCAAAAAGTCCTGGTATTGGACATGAATGGGGTTCTCTTGAGAAGATACCCCAATCCAGAGATCCCTTCGAGAACCAAAGATTTTCTCTGTCAAAAAGTGTTCAAGAGAGGCAGTGATCGTGGCACCTTTTGCATAATCAGGCCAGATGTGCTTCAATTTCTTCGTGAATGCGCAGACATCTTTCACATTTGCATCTGGTCCAACTGCACTAACAAAAACATGAATATTACACTTAAGGGTTGACTGAGCGGGATGCACCCCAGAATTTGAAAAGAGCAATTCTGCCAAACTGACTGCATCAAATTTCCTTTTAGACTTACTGATATCAGAGAGCTGCAAGGCGGCCAAGCAAAACCAGTTTTTGTAAAGGGATTATCGGAGCTCTTAAAAAGGAGACCATATTGGAGGGGGTCATCGATTCTTATGGTGGACGATACACGGTACAAAAATATTCTAAACAGTGATACAACCATGATATGTCCACCAACATTTCAACTGGATGACGAATCATAGGATCCTCACTACCTCACGAACACTCTATTGCCGTGGCTAAAGGGGTGGAACTGTGTGCAAGATCCTGATCAGTATGTCAGGATGCACATGATATCAAATGAGAAGGACCAGGTTTCCCAATATGTTATCAAATACTGGTCATCACAGAGAAAAGCGACTTGGTCGTAAGAGACCAAGTTTAGGTTTGGGCCTATGTACTTGTGTAAATAGCCAATGGGAGTTGATAACCCCTTTTTGTATCATTGACCTATTTATATCAATCTTCTTGAATTTGTAACTGGCTTCATACTAAAATGGATATCTCATACTTCTTGGCATTTGTGATTTTGTTGGGAAATGATACACGGTACTTCAAGTCATTTGTAATTGAGTTGAAATTTTTAAAGCTTAGTCGACTGTGTTTTCTCCTCCTTGAAAATGCCACTAGTATAAATCTTGTAGTATGGTAGATGTCTATTTCTGCATGGTAGCTGCCTGTTTATGAATGTTAGCTCTGTTTTCTGCATGGTAGTTGCCTATTCTTGACTGTAGCTATCTATTTTTTCATGGTAGCTACCTGTTTAAGATTGGCAGCTATCTATTTTCTGCATGGTAGCTAGCTTCTTATTACTGGTAGCTATCTATTTTCAGCATGGTAGCTAGCTGCTCATAACTGGTAGCTATCTAGTATTAGCATGGTAGCTAGCTTTATCTGCATGGTAGCTCTATGTGGAAGCTATCTATTTCTTTCTGGTAGCTACCTGTTGACTCATGGTAGCTACCCCCTTTGACTCATGATTCATACTCATGACAATTTTGAAATAGAAGATTGTGTGCATGGGAGAGATAGAGAGAGAAATGAAAGGGAGGGAGGGAGGGAGGGAGAGAGAGAGAGAGAGAGAGAGAGAGAGAGAGAGAGAGAGAGAGAGAGAGAGGATGCTGGTTTTACAGTTCCAATTTTTTAATTGATTCACGGTTGGAGTTTGATGATGAGGCCTTGTGCCTCGGTCTGGGAACCATCAGTTGAAGACTTTAATCCTCTTCTTGGATGTTTGTTCTTCCTACCACTTACCAAAAGCTCCTGTTGTGGATCCTTAATCCTAATCCTATGTCTTTTCTGTTCTGGCTGAGGCTCGTCCCCTTGGGGTTTTTCTATGATATAATATTTCAAGGGTTTTACCTCAGTGATTTTCAGCCTTGTGTTTGGGTTTTCAGCCGTTCCGGTGTAGTTTTATGTTACAGTTTTTTCCCGCCTTCTTTTCCGCACAGAGAGAGAGAGAGAGAGAGAGAGAGAGAGAGAGAGAGAGAGAGAGAGAGAGAGAGAGAGAGAGAGAGAGAGAGAGAGAGAGAGAGAGAGAGAGAGAGAGAGAGAGAGAGAGAGACCGTGACTCGAGGATGCTGGTTTTTCTCACGTGTAAGGCAACTGTCTGTGAATCCTTTTCACCCAAATCTGTCCATGTCAGACTTGTAGAAAAGAATTCAAATTTTGTTAATGGAACCATAAAACCCGTCTATGGTCTCATAAACCGGTAATTCATTCCATTAAAACTTAGACTTATTCACACACACATACTTTAAACTCATTTCCTCGCTCAACACCTGGTTGGCTCGAAAGTCTGGCGCCCCTTGCGGTATTTATTTTTTAGTTAGAAGTGGGAAATTACAATGGCTTTGAATACCAAGGTTCCTGACTTGTTCACACCTAGTCATCACCCGCTCTGGCTAAATTGAGGTTTAAGGATTCAGAGGAGATTTGGAATTTTGGTTGGATTATTGTTTGTTCATTGATGATGAGGCCTTGTGCCTCGAACCCTAAACTATCAGCTGAAGACTTCCCTACCCACAACAACCTTCCAAGTGAGAGGAAGGTACCATTATAGAGCAAACACTTCTCTAACCACAGCAGCCTCCAAAGTGAAAGGAAGGAACCATTACACGTAAAAAAATAGAGAGTAGACGTCCTATTGTGAATTAGAGCCCAAGAACAACATAGAAGTATCCTTGCACCATTTAATTTGGAAGAAACAAAGGATACTTTACTCATTGAATATACTGGAAATTCTAAGGTCCCTATGTATCAAAGGGAATGCTGTTGTAAACAACCTCATATACATCGGGGGACATCATAAACAAGTTGTGGTCGATTCTCTCCATAAGAAATTTGATAGCTCTCACAAGGTGTGAAAACATATAGACTTCGGGCTTTGAGTGCAAGAGCTTGAAATCATGTGGATTTCCAGATCGCAGCTCATACCAAATTCCCTTGACCACGTAAGATCCTCGCGGGCAATAATTACCCCAAGCATCGGTAATTGGAGACTTGATGCATGACTTCTCTCTTGTGCACTTCAACAAATAGAAGTCCACAAGCTCTTCATTGTCTGCACTTGTAGCAACAGCAAAATTATCATCTACATGCAGAACATCTATTAGGGCGTGATAATGTCCTTCATAGGCTGGATTGTCTGTTTCTTCCTCCGCCTCAAAGTCATCCGTGGGCTCGATCAAAACATACTCCCAAGACCCCACATGCGCAGAATTGGAGCATCTCTTCCAGAGACCGTGGATACATGGACTACAAAATCATGATAGTGTCCTACTTTTTAGATCTCTCCCATTTGTCAGCGAATGACCAGATATGCAATGAATGCTCCGCGCATTAGGGATAGCCTTACAATCCCATGCCTGACTTCAATCGGCCTCATCTAACTTGATGTCCCAAAACACCCGTGATACTAGCCTGGTCTTTGATGGATAAGAAGCCTCTGCGCCTGTGGACATGGTCTGCCTCAAGAATGCTACAACTTCTTGTGCACACTGGAGTTTTACTCCATTTGGCTTCAACTACTCATGAGTGCGATGACGTTTGATGACAGCCCCTGCTCCATCATGCTCACCTTTTCCATGACCTGATCCTGAAAAATTCCATGTCATAAGAGCCCCTGTTAGAGTGCCATACCTAGCAACAAAGTAAAAAGGCCTCCTGGCTTTGAATTGAGAGGCCGTGCCATCCGACCACACCCAATTTTTTTGGACTGCTATGCCAAGTTGTTGCAGCCATTGATGATGTAGCATGAAACAATGCTGAACAAAAAGAGTATCATGAGTCTTGTCATCTGATATGTAGAAGTGACAATAATTTTGAACCACTCTTGCAACGCGGATATAGGTGATGTGGAAAAATATTGTGACCTAATCAGAGTACCAGTGCATTGTTTGAATCTTGTTTTTCTCTTTGAACGTGTAGTTCTCTGCAAAGTCCACTACAGACAATACCACCGTTTTTGGAAAAACTAGAAGACACTCTTTGAATTGCTCAGCCTGCCATCTATACACAAAGTTATGTTGGATATACTTCTTCAAGTGATCCCTAAACAAAACCAGAAGCTCTTTGCTGTTCATCTTCTTGAATGAAAGGAATTTCCTCTTCTTCTTTTTCCCAGCATCTATTTGTCCAACTTCAACATCCTCGAATAGCTTGACTGTCACGATGCATCCTCTCTATGATTCTTCCCTTGGGCATGCAGGCATTTTTTCTGGTCCACAAATAGAGCATTCTCCCATTAAACATTTTTTATTGTGATGGCTGGAACTTTCAGACTTCGGACACACAACAGATTCCCATAGTATTGTCATATTGTTGTAGGTTTGAGCACATGCATTGCACTTGTCAGTGGACCCACAAATTTTACGTTGGCAAGTACAGCTAACAGAATGCAAGCCAAGAGAACCTTGCCTTATCTGGTTTAAGGCATCTCTCAAAAAAGAGATCTGGACATGTGTTATGCAGTAGTACGTGTATCTATCCTTAAGTTTGCGGACAAAGTATGGCTTCAGTTTCTCGAAAGTTCGTTGCCCAATCTTCACATCTAGATGGGCTCTTTGAAATTGAAGGAAGAATTCTACCTGTAAACATGCAAACCTTTGGACTTGGCATCCATATGAGCACGGTTTAAGCAGCAAGTTTTAAAAAAATTGTTGACATGTTTCTATTATTTACTTGATTGTACCTACTTATGGCCTAGTCAGCTTAAGTATATTTGATGGAAACCATGCACTTCAAAATACCTTCCCTAATACAGGAAGCTAGCAGGTGTCATGCAATCTATAGCCACCCGTCACCAGACTAGCCTCCTTGATGAGCTCTTTTTCAGGTTTCCACCACCTAGGGGGTAGCTACCTATATGATGAGCTCTTTTTCAGGTTGCCACCACCTAGGGGGTAGCTACCTGTATGATCTGTTAGTGTGCCAGTTTCATGCACCTATCACCACATAGCACCCAACCAAAAATGAAGGTAGAGTGGTAGCTACCTGACTATAATCTTCAATCAATAGCAAGTTGAACCCTAGGGGATAGCTACCATGTATGGAAGGTAGCAAGGGATTGGTCACACCCTACCTTGGGAGGCTGCAAACCAAATGGGTAGCTACTTAGACCATAATTGTGGTGCTCTCAAGAAAGACCGAAATCCATGTCATTGTAGCCACCTCATGAGCACACCCCACCACAAATAATGGGATAGCTACCAAGCAAGGTACTTACAAAAGGTAGCTACCAAGGACATACTAGTCGTGTGAAAAGGGAAAATAGCCACCTCTTGACCTGAATTGCTACATTGTGCTCAAACACCACCAGATGAAAAACCTAGCTACCACACCAACAATTTTTTTACTACAACCCCACCAGTAGGGAAAACCTAGCTACCATACCAACAAATTTCTACTACAAGCAACACTATAACTACCATCCTGGATGCCTACTAGTAGGTAGCTACACTCAATATGTCTTATAGATTGGGTAGCCACCAAGACAATGGCTTCTGAAGATACTAATTTATATAGTAGGTGGAAATTCCAGGTTATAAGCTGCATTCTGATTGACAGGGAATCATATCAATGACTTCTTTCTTAAAATTGATAGCTACCACCCTTACCTCACACAATCTGGTGACTATGAAAACCATTCCTGTAGATATGCAGTAAGAACTAAGCTTGTATCATCATTGATGGCCTGCCGCATATCACTCCAATGATAGGACTCATGAAAACCAGAGGGTGGCTGCCACCATAGGGCTGATTACCATATTTATCCCACCTAATCTTACAACTATGAAAAAACTTACAACACGCCAACAAGAAAGATAGGAATGAAGCTAATGTAATCTCAGGACACTTTTCAAAGTGCAGAAAAACATCAGAATGCAAAAAAACATCAGAATGCAGAAAACATTCACATGGGGTTGCTTTAGAATATGCAAAGGATGCTTTTGCCACAATTTTCTCTGGATTCGTCTTCGGCACACATCCTTCTTGTTCGGCGAGACATGTGTATTGTCTGTCCAGAAGGAGAGCACCAATTCCTTGACCTCATCCGAGATTTCATCCTTTGTGCGTGCATGTCGCTCGCATGAATGCAATGGCAAGGATTCATTTTTTAATTTCTCTCTTGCTACGTAGAAGTTTCTACGGTGTGTCCCTAGAAGTTTTGAAGCTGCATAAATGTTTGGGGTCGGTGCTCTCATGGCCATCATGATAGTCGCCCTCTTAAGAAACAGTTCTTTCTTGCTCCTGGGTTTCTTGATGGTGGAAAGAGTGTCCCTGAAACCCACCAGCATTGGATTCTCTCGCGTCTCAATTTTGAGCCCGCGCATGCAACCATCATTCAGCACATCCTTCATGATGGATTCCTTTGTCTCGTTATCAAGGCCTCTTGTGTGCTGTGTGAAACATGTGACAATACGCTTTGCGAAAGCTTGGCATTTCACAATAATCGGATTAGATGGATATTGGTTCTGACTTTCCTTGAGCTTGCGACGATACTTTCTCTTTCTGCGAGCTTCATACCTTTTGGTAGCAACCTTCTACATCTTGCACACTCACAAATGCCGGCATGGTTTGCATATGCTCCAAAACCTGAAGGAGCTTCAACACATGCTGTTCCATCTATTATCCCTGCTCCAAAACTTGTCGATGCCCCAATCAATGTTGTTTCCATAGATGCATTCCTGTTTCTTTCTCCAATAAACCCATTATCCAAGGGTGCTGGAACCAATGCTGATCCAATGCTTGAGGCTGCTCCGCTCAATGCGAGTGCCATGTAGACCAAAGTTAAAGTCCTACCGCTTGTAAGGTCAAGACATGGATGTCTTCCCACGATGGCCTTCTTGATATGTGGCAAAGAGTGCACGTTGACCACTCCTCATACAATGTATAAGTTGTAGTTGTAGCTGTAGTTGTTGGTTGAAACCTCCTGCTTCACTACCAACACCCTCTGTGCTTAGCTCGAAAAGCTGCTCTAGCTGCTTACCGATTGGAAAACAAAATCAAAACGTCTTCTCTGCAAAACCTCCTGCAAAACTCACCTTCTGTGTTTGTCTTTGCCTGGAAAAGAAGCTTATGTGCAAATGCTCTTGCAAGACTACCAACTTTGTAAGAAACTTCTGTGTTTGGTTCATAGAGAAGCTTCTGTGCAAATGTTTCTGCAAGACTATCAATGCTCACTCTCATGTGCTTGGTTTCTGTGCATGTAGAGAGAGAGAGAGAGAGAGAGAGAAGGAGAGAGCAAGGTGTCTGTGCATGTAGAGAGAGAGAGAGAAGGAGAGAGAGCGAGGGAGAGAGCGGACTACGTCCAATGCAAGGAGAAGGCTATACCATACACACACTAAGTAGCATTTTCTTGTTCTCTTTATGCTATTGCATTTTCTAGAAAGTGATTTATCTTTCATGCTTACTCAAATTCATGCTTAAGATCTTACAAGAAAGCCTTTCCCTTGTTTGCTTGGGAAGAAGAACAACTTCTGTATTTTGGTTTTTTTTTTTCTAGCTATGGTTGATTACTAATCATAGCTAACCATGTTGCTAACAACTAACCACAATGCTATTTCAAGTTTTGTTATTTCAAGTTCTTTAGATTACCAGACAAATATGACATAGAGTGAGTAGAAAGCACTCTCTTTAACCATAGATCATTGTAGATCATGTTTACTTATATAGTATGCATGATGAATTATGACTCATTTATTTAGTTATCTCATTGATTTTTAACTTACTTTTATTCGCTTACCTAAATTACTCTTATAAAGGTAAATGCCATAAATCAAAGGTAACTAAGTAATGGAATTGTTTTTGGAGCTAGACTTATTTTCCAAAAGAGGAATTATAATTTTTCCAAAAAAAAATGCTCTCATGGAAGGCTCATAGCTTTTTCTTAAATTAGGTGTGTAAAAGCTTTGGTGACATACTAAAGTTAATATCTAATTCCTTCAAGAGGGCGTTGAGTTCTTGAAGGGAAATTTCATCATAGCCAAGGGAGTTCTTTTTGAAAGAGGATTTAAGTAGGGTTATTCTCCCTCCCGTCTTGTCAATTGGAAAACCCAAAATCCTTAAACCACTCCTAGCTGCGAAAATAATCCTCTCCATGGTAGCAAGGTATGCTTAAATCCCAACAATTTCATAGAGAATTCTTCCTATGGATGAAAGGCCTAATATGTACCCTGCTTGTGATAGTTGTTTTTGTGATCATTTGATGGATGGGCTTATTGACTTGTAAAGAGTCTATTTTTATTGTATCTTTTAACAAGTTCATTGTATATTAAGATCTTGGTTCTTGTCTTTAGTCCTTCCTTCTCTAATTTCTCTTGACAAATACAATAAAATTTGTTCTTAGTTTCCTATATCTGGTATTTTTGCAGTAGTCCTTGAGAGAAATACAAATGTAGCTAACTTAATCTATATGTTTATTTTGCAATTCCATACAGCAACTTGGGTAAAGGATAACACTAATCTTGCTATTATTTACCAAAAAATTTGTATTACAAAAAGTTGCATTACTTGAGTGACACAAAAGATAACAAGATGGAGCTTGTATTCATCAATTACATTGGCTAGGAAAGATTAATAGGATCACAAAAGGAAAAAGCACATTACAAAAGGTAAGAAAATTGTGAAATAAGACATTCCTAGTCCTCCTAGGAAGCATCTTCAGTGGGATGACCCTTGCAATGGACCAAGACCTCCTGAACCATTTTGTGTAGCAGCTTAAGCTCCTTCATGTTTCAAATTTTCACTAGCTCCATCCTCATACTCTCTCTCTTAGTGTTGAGAATGGGGAGTTGTCAATTCTGGTCATTTGTATCCAAGGCAGTATAAACATTAGCTTGTTCATATATCTCATCCTTTCTTGAAACGAAGTTTATTGTTGTTGATCTAGATGGGTTGACGGTTGGTCCATGAAAATGAGTTGTAGGGGGGGTTTGGTTGGTTTCTTTCTCTAGCTCTAAGGTTTTTAGATTGTTCCCCTTGATTGGGGTGATTCCAAAAGTTACAAGAGCTTCTTAGGATTATCTCTTTTGATCATTTACGTTGTCTCTTTGCTCATTTCCTTACTTTATGGATCGGTGGCAAGAGATAATATTATATGTGGCCATTCCTCATCTTCAACAAGTGATTGAATCTTAAGGAGATATTTTGTGGAGCGATATGAGTGTGTGCTCCTCGGGGGGGGGGGAGGTCACTTAATAATTATGTGACTATCACGTGAGTGCAACAGAAGGGGTTATTTATTTTTCATTTTTTCTCACATTTCCATATACTGAACCTGATACCATAAAATGAAATTTTAAAAAAAATACAAATTGCATAGGAAAAGGGTGTATTCTATTTATAAAAAAATTCACAAATAAGTAGTTTTAAAAATAATCAATTGACACACGTGATATATACAATTTATACATTGTGACCCCCATAAGGCGTGCTCTTCCATCACTTGGAAACTTCAATAGCACAAACCAAATGGTGGACGCTTTGAGGCATAACAAGGGTGACACTTTGAGATCGAAAGTATTTTCACAACAATGTTCGATTGGCTATGGTTATTGAAGCTGTGGGTTTGGGTCCTCGATATTACCATGTGATGAAATCAGTATATCGAGGGTTTTCTGAACGAGTCTTTTTGCTTGCACAATTCCTTCCTCATTGAAAGATATATCTTTACCCTCACTTTGGTTTACCTCTTAGAGGTCCCTTTAGCTTCTCACCTTATACTAGAGAGATTAGTGCAGTAATTTCATAGAGAAATTCTTCCTCTGGATGAAAGACCTAATATGTACCCTGCTTGTGATAGTTTCTTTTGTGATCCTTTGATGGATGGGCTTATTGACTTCTTGTAAAAAGTCTTATCTTTATTGTATCTTTTAACAAGTTCATCGTATATTAAGATCTTGGTTCTTATCTTGAGTCCTTCCTTCTCTAATTTCTCTAATTTCTTGTCTTGAGATTTAAATTTGTGTTCATCTCATAGAAAATATGCTTGCATGCATGCAATGCAAAAAAAAAAAAGTAGAGTACTCTAGATATCATACATACACTTGCATGCATGCATTTTAACAAGAGAAAAGATTGGTCTCAAAATCTTCAAATGACAAATGCTACCTTTCATGAAAGAAAAACAAATCAAGTGACACAAAACAACCATGTACACATGAGAAGGATGAACACCAACCTCTAGACTTTGTAAATGATTGAGTCTCATCCTCGCCAAAAAGCACTCCAGACTTAGCTGATTTCTCCACAGAGAAGTCCCTGTTGCTAGCTCTCGTGTTTGGGGTGTTGATGCTCTGAGGAGATTTTGTGCTTGTGAGGGGGGACCTTGCATCCATGGTCCTAGGCTTCTATCCCTTGTCTAGTGAAGCCTTGGGAGTAGACTTCCTTGCAGGAATCCTCATAGTTGTGATGGTGCACAGCCGGAGACCTCACTAGCTGCACAACAGAATGAAGAACGTGTTGCCCATGAGAGAGGTTTAAAGGCTTTGCTCAAAAAGGCTTGACAAAGGTAGTCTGTGAGAGAGGTGTAGAGTTGTTGTGAGGTGCAGGGTGCAGTGACTGAACCGAGACAAAGACTAGCTGTGGGACGGGTGTCTAGCCTCACTCCTATCTTATTACAGACATAGTGAGAACCACGAATATAATCTTCAATCCATGGGACGAATCTGACTTGACTAGTGCATAGAGTCTACAAGAGGTTATCAATCTCTTGGAAAACAACAGATAATTTGCATCTAACTCAAGCTACACTCAAATGACAAAAATCACCAAAAGCTAGTCGCTCATCGACAAAACAATCACAACCGTTATAGCATCAAATGACATCCAAACATTACAAAACTTCTAGGACATGTTTATAATACCTAAGCACACATGCTTATGGTCTCAAATCTCACTTTAGATCAAGTGCAAAAATCATGATTATTAATAGCGGTGAGTTTTTGGCCTAGTCGTTTTCGACCTAGAATGCATCTAAATGCTTAGCAATGATGCCCCAATATCCCGCCTATAATTATTTTATGATTTTGATACTTAAATTCCTACTTATGATGAAATTAGGCCGCAGTTCGGTGACACCAAAAGCTACGGATTGCCATGAAATGCTTACGTCAATGCATAGAGCTCTTACCTACGGTTTCAACGCAACAGATGGCACTACAATGTGACAACCGTGGAAAGAGTAGGAAGCGCAAGAAGGAGAGAGGTGAGCACCGTTAGCTCACACTGTGTTTCTATTATCCAAAAACTTATAGAATACTTACAAAAATTGGCCTTTATACCTTAGCCAAGGTTTTTGTGGTCAAAATTAATAATTTGGGAGCTCTAACTAAAGATAGGTTGATACAATCTGGAAGCTTGTAGCCGCGGCTCATCAATTACACTGTTTATCTGGAAAGTAGGAGTTACAACATTCTCGATTCATCAAAATAATAAGTGGTTTTACAATAAAAGCTCCAAAAAATGTTATCCGATTTAGCTTGCTGCTAACATTCCCCCCCTCCTCGATTGTGTCGTCCCTTGACACAGATTCATGGATTGAAGTAGTCTTTGGGTTGATGGCTGGCGAGGCGGTCTTTAAGAGCATGTAGTGCTTTCTCATATCAGATTCTTTATTCTTTGTCTGGGACTTGCAAGAACTGCATGGTGACTCTGTCTTTAAGTTCAATGGCTGAATAGACAACAAATCTTGATGTAAGGTTACCTATCACTGGCCCAAATATCTTCGTTCGCCAAGTGAAGAAACTTGTGTAGAATGCTTCTTCAAATGCCAACATATTGCTAGAGGGCAGAAACATGCATCTTGCGTAGAGTCATAAAGGACTTCTTTTGAAGCTATCTACTTAAGTCATAACAGAGTCTTTTATTGCCTTCAAGAAAAGATATCCATGGTGCCCCGGCTTGCTCAAGCTCGTGAAAAGTTTGAATGCCGGTGAGCAGCATTCTTCAAATCTTATACAGCATTGCACATGAGAGGTTAGGGAGGCTCTTGAAGAAATTCATGGCAACCATTAGGGTTTGCACCATGTATTCTTCCATTGTTGGTTCCTGCTTTGGAGCTGGTAGCCATGGGTAATTCAGACATGTCGGCCTCTTCTTTTTTAGTGCTTCGTATGCCTACCATGTCCTTACCCTTGGTACAGGACAGAATGTAGGGTCTTCCTAGAGGGCTATAGGTGCTCTTACGAATAGAATTAGATATCTTGAATTCTTGCTCAACTAGTTCTTTCTCCACTTGGATTGGATATTCTCTGAGCCTTCTGCCTTCATATCTTTGTATAGTCTTTCCTTTACTTGTAATAGCTCCACTTTGATCAATGGGTATGGTAGTGATTTTTGATGCCACTGAGCATTGATTTGGTTGGGAGTGAGTTGAGTTACATTTATCGAGTGGAGAACTCTCAACTCCCAATCCATTGTTGCTTTCCATTTAGCATCTGTTTCTTGGACAATTTGCTCTTTTAGTGCATCTTCCTCAGCTTTAGAAAGCTAGACCATGGGAACTTCCTCAGCTTCAGTGGGTGGTACTTGAATGTCTGACTCTCCTTCTAGCCCTTCTGCTGGCTGTGTTTCCATCTCAGCAAATGAGATCGAAGGTATGTCGACTATTGGTTTTTTAAAAGTTCCTGCTTCTTCTTGATTTTTTTGTTGTCCCTCTCTCAACAGATGATTAACTCTTTTTAATTATGCTATCTCTTTGAGCAATTGCTCTTCTCGTTGGACCTGCATCAAGGCAAGGTCTTGTATTTGTGATTGTTCTAGCTTCAGCTCTAGCTCGAGATCCTTATTTCTCTTTTCCAAAGTCTTATAAACTTCATATGTACCTTTGATTGAAGCGACGGCAGGGTTCTCTCTTATCTGTCTTAAAAATGTTGCCTGATCATTGATCCTTTGCTCGGAGTACTGCAAAGAAGCATTTGCTACATTGAGCTGCACTTGGAGCTTTTTTTGTACTGATAGAGTAGTGGTGAGAAGTTCATTGGTTATTTTCATCAGCTGTTGATCTTTGCTTTTTCATGCATCCGAAAATTTAGTGAGAAGCTCTCCCCGCTCTTCCATCGCTTTTTTTTGTTTCTCTTTTGCAAGCTGGTGTTGTTTTGCTTCATCTTTCAGCTCTTTAATCTATCTTTGCAAATATGCAATAATGTTCATTCGGTCATCCAGCTCTCCTTATAGAGCATCAATGACAAGTTCATGCTCCTTAGCCTTAGCACAATAGCTAAGCGTTGATGTTCGCATCTTCTTCACCATCATCAGATGCATTTTCTGGGCACATTCATTGACTTTCATGATGACTTCGTCATTTGTTTCCCAATCTTCAGGCTCTCCCTGAGGTTCTTTAGAGATTTCAACCGTTTCAATCTGCGACTCTTTGGGTTGTGTTGTGGCTTCTGCTTCTTGAGGCTTCGTGGATGCCTTGGCTGATCTTGTTGTGTTGTTGTAGAAGGTCCAGATTTAGTGCTTTCTGTTCCCTTTGGCTGTTCGAAATTGGGGTCTTTCTATTGTTTCTCTTTCCCTTTGCTTCCTCGCCTTCATTGGGTTTAGCAGTTGGTGAAGGTTTTGGACTTGGCATTGGTTGGTCTTCTTGCTCGAAAGTCGGAGAAGTGGGTTTTAGAGACATCTCCCCCTGGTCGTGACGCGACTCACTTTGTTCAGTAGCCTCTGCTTTTCTTTGTTGCTCGGCCGCTTCTTCCTCTCCTTTCCTTTCAGCTTCTTGAGCTTCCTTTAGCTTTAGAGCTTCAACTTCTGCATACATGCACTCAAGAAAATCCTTGGGATCCTCTGTCCCTTTCCTTGTAGGGTTCTTGGTTCTTGGTCCCCTTATGTCTCTTGGACTCCATCTTTCAGGGTCCTCACCTGCAGCTTGTGGCTCCTTTCATATGTCTGCTTTTGTCTTTCAAATCTCACCTTCTTTTGTTGAGGTTATTCTAGGTATGTTGCTACTACTTTCTTTTTCATTTCTTCAATTCTTGCCCATCTTTCTTCGTTGTCCAAGCTTTCACTTCTATGAGCTTCATGACAATTTCTATTGGTAGTCCACATTCTCATACAAGAGAGCAGTTGTGGTTCCAACATCATTATTTTGGGTTGATTTAGCCTCTACCCACTTGGTCAAATAGTCCATAGCTACAATGATATATTGAGCTTGGGTTCTATAAGCAGGTGGTTGTATTGGCCCAACAAAGTCTATACCCCATTATGCAAAAGCTCTAGCCCCCATCATTGGTCTTAAAGTCATCCTATCTACACGGGTTGGCATTTTAGCTTGTTGACATGCATCACACCTTCGAACATATTCTTTGGCATCTACAAAAAGTGTTGGCCACCATATGCCTTCCATTAAGATTGCTCTTGCGGTCTCACTAGGATAGTGACCTCCAGGCTCCAGCTAATCCAACACGTGCTTGTTCTATAATGGGATTATATTTGTTTTCATTTTCACAAAGATGCAGATGTTGATCCTTTCCTCTTCAATATAGTTGGTTTCCAATAAGAGCATAGTCTCTTGCTTCAATTTCAATTGCTCTTTGGCAACGTTTACTCATATCCTCAGGAAATGTTCGGCTTGATAAGTAAGTAACTAGATAGTTACTCCACTTAGGAATGAGTGATATTTGAAACAATGTCACATGATGTATGGGTGCGTGTTTCTAGCATTGAGGATTTTTTTTACAAATGAGTGACATCACTCCTCCCAGTTGGCCAAAATACGCCAAGTCTCAAGATTTGTTGCATAGTTTGGTCTTCCACAATGTTAAGTCCCACTATGGTAATATGTGCTTGACTTATGTATTGGGTTTTCTCCTTAGGATTAATGCACAAAATCAATATTCTATCTCGATTTCTTTTGTACAGCCTTCCAGCTAGTAATTGATACATAGCTAATTGCTCAATTAATTTGGTTGTAATAGGAAGTGGTATTTCCAAATCCACTTGATCTATGGTCATCAACAATACCATATGTTTTGACCATCGGGGTATCATTTCCACGGAGAACATATATGCATTCGGTAGATCATCGTCTACTCCCTTGGGTGGTTCTCCTGAAACAATCCTTGATAAATGATCTGCTCTTTGGTGAGTGGTGCCCTTTTTCACAACTACAGTGAAATCAAATTCCAAAAGAATGATGAACTATCTCACTATTCTTCCTGTGTTGCATGGCTTGTTGACCAAGTACACTAAGGCTTGGTGGTCCACAAAGAACACAAATTTGTTATCTAATAGGCAATGTCTGTACTTTTTTACGGCATAGATCATTCCTAATCCTTCCCTTTCGATGGTTGTATAGTTTTTCTCTGCCATATTCAATTGTCTACTAGCATAGAAAATAGGAAAACCAATTTTTTCATCCCTGGTTGAGCTAGTATACACCCAATGGCAAAATTGGAAGCATCTACATGTATGTGGAATATCTTATTCCAATCTGGTGCTTTCAATATTGGGGCTGAAGTGAGAGCTTGCTTAAGCTTCATGAAGGATTCTTCACATTCATCAGTCCATTCAAAGAGTGTAATCAAGATGTACATTGGGTTTTGCAATTATAGCGTACATGTAAATGAACCGTCTATAATATCCACAATGTCCCATGAAAGCTTGAACCCCTTTGACTATTGTCGGTCTAGGAATTCAGCAATAGCATGAGTTTTATCCACATCAGTAGCTATGCCATCTTTAGACACTATATGTCAAAGAATTTTTCCTTGTCTACCCATAAATGTGCACTTTTCAGGATTTAAGCAAATCCAATAAAGTCTACATGTTTCGGAGACCTTTTTGACGTGTTGAAAATGATTAGCCCGGATTGATGAATGTACACATAGATCATCCATATATACTTCCAAGAAATTCCAAAGATATTCTTTAAAAGCATGGCTCATCAATCTTTGAAAGGTGGCAAGAGCATTAGATTACCCAAAAGGCATAACCTGATAGGCAAAAATACCCCATTCAGTTGCAAAGGTAGTTTTATGTTGATCTTTGGGGTCAACCAAAAGTTGCTTGTATCCCAAAAAGCAATCTAAAAAGTTGTAATCTTCTTTTCTTGCAACTCGTTCTAAAACATGCTCAGTGATTGGAAGAGGAAAGTTGTCTCTAATGGTAGCTGCATTCACTTTCTTGAGATTGACACACACCCTTAATTTTCCATTTTTCTTTGGTACTACGACAATTGAGGACACCCAATCTGTGTGTTCAATTTCATATCGGGACTCCTTTAGCTTTTCTATGTCTTCTTTGATCTTCCTGGCAAATGTCTCATTATAAGTGTATGGCCTTTGTCTACTTGGTTTCGCATCATCTCTCATAGGTATGGTATATTGATAGATTTCTAGATCAACACCCTTGAGATCCTTATAGGACCAAGCAAAAATACCTCGGTATTCTTTCAGTAAGCTTAACAAAATTTCTTCTTCTTCTTCTGTCAGGTCGTTTGCAATGTAGGCAGGTCTAGGCTCTTCTCCTGGTTTGTCCTGTAAGACCAGCGGGCAGACAGACATGCGAATAACCTCCCAACCATCCTATAAAGAGGCCCCTAGCCCTCTTCCATATATAGACCCCTTTACTGCATGTGTGTCCGACACATTGCCCGGGCCGTGCCCGTCTAGTCCTACCTTTGGCATGACATTACTCCCCCCTTGGAGAAGCGTTTTCGTCCTCAAAAACACAAGTGGTGGTATCTTCATAAGAACACTAATGTTTTCCACTGTGGCATCCCTCATGGATCCAACGGTTCATTGAATCGGAACCCGGTTCATTGGGAGGTTGAATGAAATCAAGAGTAACATCTTGATTTTCTACATTGTTGTCCCTGTGCAGCCGTCTTGGTTAACCGACTCATAATCAAAAGAGCATGAAGGCTCCATTTAGAACTCACTTGAGAATGCTAAACGAGTTATCACAACTAAGAGGTGTTTAAGTGCATACCCAGGTTTCAGAATTTTTGAAGGTACTGGAATGTGCAATATAACCTCGGCTCATCTTTCCATGAAAGTACTATGCTGACATACTCATCAGCAGGAACCAAGTCCTTGACTTGCGGTGGTTTCTTTCCAATAGTCAACCTCATCCAAACTGATGATTGAGGTTGATAACTTGAGAATAATAGGCAGAGACGCCTTTCATCATATGAAGCAAACTCCAAACCAAAAAGGTAACTGATCTAGTTGTTTCACTTCTTGTTAACGTATGCACTTAGCATATCCTTTAAAGTGCTTTACTAACGTATGCACTTTGCATATTCTTTAGTACTAAATAGAATGCTTGTAAGCTGCCCATCCTACGTGGGATGAATAGCAACAGTAAGAGTGAGGTGCTTTCCCCCAACCACTTACAGACACTCGCCAACGACTGACGACAAACTATGACTCAATCATTGAGTATCCAGCCATATACTCGATATGGAATGGAGACAACCAACTAGGTTGAAAGCAGATTGGAGTTTCAAGCAGCCAATCACGAACACCCATACTCAGCCATCACCTTGTATGGCAGGGTGTAAACTTATACGAAATCTGCAAGAGAGATTGCACTGGCAGTGCAAAAAATTGCAGAAACAATAATGTCCATGAATGTGCATGCCGCTCCGAATAAATTTGTGTTAAACACTAGGGCCCATAACACCTAGTGTACATGCATTTAACACAAACATATCCGAACCGCAATTCCATGACGAGACTTTCCACGGTACGTACGTGAAAGTCTTGCAACAAATTTGGACCATAATAGAATGTGACAACCCGATCACACCTAGGTACCAACCATGAGACATTCTCATGAATATAGCATACTTAGCTATATGTTGAAACGACCCTCAGTTAAGGTGGTTTCAAAGCACTTGTAATCGTAACCCGACAATTTCTGGCCATTGAAATTGCTCCTGATACTGTGTGCTTAAAATGGTCGAGAAAACAGATGTGACCAGCACATAGGGACTTTGTCGTGACACATATTTGAAATAGGGGGCGCCAGTGTCAGTCCCAGAGACTCATATTCTCCACATGTGGAATATGTCTCAACTAAGGATGTCTGAAAAAGAACATTCTACATGTACAAGATGTACTTGTGTGTGGAGGTAGCTCTAAACGCTTTACGACAAAAGTGAGAGGGACCCTCATTCATTGCTCCACACTGACTAAACTGAACTCCTTGAGTTCCTAGACCATGTTGTATCCCATGTGACAACATGTGCCAAATCAAACCCTACAAGTAGGTTCGTAACATCATAAGGTATAGTGGACGCTACGGTCCAAAATACTCTGTTCCAACATGCCCTTGGCATGACTTTGAAACATTCAAGCGTATTTATACGATTTGAAAAGACCAAGCAACATTGCACTGGAAACCTTGGGTGTTGCCTGTGCAATCCAACCCCTTTGGTTAACATCTACGTAGTCAAACCCCTTGGTAAGACCCTTTGTAGAAACTGCTCAACTAGCAAGTAACAGTAACCAACATAGTTAACCGTGTACATAATGATTGGAATCAACTTAAAAGGTTGAGTTTGTTAGCTACCACGTGGTAGATTGCGGAATTATTTCCTTGAAAGGCTAACTGGGAGAGATCAAACTGTGATCCTCAATGCCTATGGGGTGCTGTAGCAGTCATCCGCCGGGTCGTACCCCAAAACAATATGTCCATAGACACTCTGTAGTGCTATAGAGAGAGCAGGGAATGCACACAAGTGAACTGCCTAGCTCTAGTGGACAGCCATGCTATCTCAACTGATTACTGCATCTATACTTCCTTGTAGAGATTAACTGCTGTGAGTTGAAGATTTATCAAAAACTCAACTTGAGTGTCGCACTGAAAACATGTAGTGCAAAAATGACATTGTAAACATCCTGAATGACAAGACTCTTGCTTGTCCATTAACGTCGATGTATACTTCCCTGGGTAGATCTGTTCACTCTTGAAAACAATCACCCAAAGAATGCCAATAGTTGGGTCTTACCCTTGGCCTGACAATGGCTCTTAGCTTGTGTGGCTCATAGCCCTTATGCAAATTAGTGTTCAATGGGCGAACCGATGAAGATTAATTTGAGTAGCATCTTCGCCACGTGTTAGCTGAGAGTTAGAGCACCTTGGCTCAGCTGACTCACGAGCAAAACACGTATCAAAAGCTTCTTAGAAGATTTTCATTTTTTCCCGTAAACAGAGAGAGAACGAGAGAAGAAGAGCATGCTAGGCTGAGGAACTTTCCTTTAGTTTTTAGAGTGTGTGTCCAAGCGGTGTGCTCTTACGCATCTTATGCCTGACTTGCAGCTTATCGTATAAGCATTCCATAGTTTTCCAATATGAGTCCCTCATTGAGAGAGGTAACAGAAAAACACAACCACATCTTGATCTACCTGCCTTGCAGGATCGTGATTGTATGAAAATTACTTAGCATTGGCACCTTGCCTGTGAAATAAGTCCTAGATTTAGGTGCCTTTTAGTGTTGGTGGGTGTTGATAGCAACCAGCCATCAGGTTCAATAATCCATCACTTAGTTTGTCCTTGACAGAGTTGCGAGTGTGATAGCGGAAGCATAATTCATAAAGTGGTGGAATCCATGCCACCTGCTTAGCATGCCTTGCATGCAAAAACGTAAGCCCTTGGCTACTATGACGGTCTCAAGCGTGAGAACCAAAACCATAAGTGCCTTGCATATAATAAACTGGTAGGGATTCTGTGAGCTGACATTCCCTATTTTTCCCATTCCCCAAACTTGTGTGCCAATGCCCTTGATTCCAAATCAATGGGCATTATCTCGGCACAAGGGAGAAGCCTTGCTTCGTATAAAATTTCCAAAGTACTTTGTTTTGCACCATGATAGTAATTTGCCAAGTAAAGTGTAAACATGGAAAAAAAACAAGAAAAACTTAAACTTGGCTAACCTAGTAGTTGTTGCTGCAACCAGTTGTCATGAGATTCCAAAGGGAAAGCTCGCGTAAAGGTGGCTCATAGCCAAATCTGCCGTGCGAGAGAGAGTGCTAATAGCCAACTGATGTGGCTGCAAATAGCATGACAAAAAGAGTCGACCTTGTCGAGCGATTACAACTGAAATTAGCCAGTACTATGGGGCAAACATCCTCTGTCTGCTTCGAGACTAAAAAATTGGCGCTTGGCCTTTCCTTGGAAAGAAAATGTAACCTTTGACGAGCGTGCTCTATCAAGGTACTCAGGAGAAGCGATGCTTCATATAACTATGTCCGGCCTCCTTGCCAATAAATGCTATTAGCGACCGATGACATAGCAAAAAGAGTCGACCTTGTCGATCGTGCAGAAAATAGACCTTGTCTACTTGTAGATCTTTTGGAAAAAGAGAATTATTTGTGCAAAGTGTGCGCATCTCATACATCCTTGGGTCTAGGAATGATAGTCGTGATCAAACATAAACGCCCAGCGCATACCATAGGTATCAAGCACATAAACAAATATCAACTGTTTACCTCATTAAGCACACCTGCCGATGAAGGCTGCCGCCATACGAATCGAACGAGTTCCTAATGCAAATGGCCTTGCAAAATTCGCTACCCCAAACTCAGAGGTAGAAAAAGAAATGCAACAAACAGTCGGCCATGCCGATTAGCTTTACATCCGCCAACAAATTGATCAATAGGCCATGCCTTTGCAACAATTATAATATCAAATTGGAACCTCAGACAAACATGTGTTAGCAAGGTACTCTCGAGAAGCCCTGCTTCGAATCAACATTTGATGTACGCAAGCCATGCTTGAGTCGGATGTACATCTAATCATTGGCCCTTGCCAACAACAGGTTGAACAAATTTTTAATGCATAATGGAACTGTCACAAGCCGTGCTTGTGCCTAGAGTGCCGAAAGCACGCACACGTCTGCTGTATACAAGAACTACACAGTATATGTTAATACTTGCTGAAACCAAACAAAAATGACTTCATACCTCAGCACAAGAATAATCTTGCCGAGGACCTAAGAGATGTCCTAGCCAATCTCCTCAAATCACTAGCAACATCGTTGTCCCTGTGATCTCTTCATCTAGGGTAAGACTCCACGCGTAGATCCTTTTCGAGGACATTTCCGAAGTCGTTTCATGCAAACAAGCCAGGGTCGGACAGCCTGTTGTCCATCCCGTATCCTTGACATGTCCGTGACATGTCCTTGTTGGCTTCCATGCATTGAGGCATGCTTTTCCATGCATGGGAACCCCCCCATATTTTTTTTCTCTTTTACCAAAAATATTTCCTATTATATAAGTTACTTTTGATTTTTTCTTCCCTTTTTCACTAACGTTTTAGCCTTTATTAAATAAATAATACTTATGCTAATCAATCACGATGTAGCATAATAAGTAAGCTTTCTTTGTTGATCTCTCTTTTGACCTTAAAAATATTAAATATATATATTCTAGTATTTTCTAATATATTTTTTTCATGTATGTATATTATTCCACTCTACCAAATATTTTACTCACTAGTTTTCATTTTCAAACCTCAACCCCACTTTCAAATTTCAATAATACCTCCATCTAGATGATTGCCAATCTTTTCAACACTCTAGGTCATGTTTTCATACACTTGAAGGCAAGAGAGAAGTCCACTCAAAGGGGACCACCAAAATACTTTTGCAGCCACAAATATTACATTATTTGGCTGAATTTTTTAAGTAAAGAAGAACCCCGAATCTGAAGGAGCGTTCAACATGAAAGATGTAGCTCGTGATCTCAACTTTTAGCTCAATTTTTTTCAGAATTTTTGGAGTTATGAACACGGAGATATGGTTTTTTGTAGTGGACCCCAGTTTTCTCGTGTAATGGTGACACAGGCCATCCCACTTTTCTTCCTTCTAGAATGGCTATGGTTCTACAAGTCTTCAAGCATGATTACAAGAGACAAGGCTCTTTTAATGAGGTCTTGGCTAGTCTAGAGTAATTCTATCACCATTTTTGGAGGATCCATCCTCATCAACAAATATCCACCTTCGACAACCTCTCTTATAATTTTCTTACCTCTCTCTTCTCTCCCTAATAAGCTTATGTCTATCCAAAGCTAGACTATTGTAAATATTTCCTATCCTCTACATCCTACCCACATTCTCTCTTTTTCTCTCTCTATTGACTCTGGTATTTTAAATAATGAGGAGACAAGATGAGAGCCACAGTCACATGCACCCCATTTTCCTAGTCACCAAAGTGGGACACTCACCTCAAATAGAAATATTGCTAAATCCTTCCCTCCTTCCCTATATAAGGAGGCCATGAGAGCTCACTTGGGGGAGAGAACACACACACACACACACACACACACACACATATCCATACACACTCTTGTGCTACATGCTTGTAGCATGAACCCTAATCACATAATCACAACACCATCATCATCCCATCACCATGCACAAAAGATGAGCACCACACCTCCACACCACTTGTAATTAAGGGTTGAAGGCACAATTTCAAGAAGAAGAAGGGTGGACACACTCATGATATTCCTCGCCATCAACTCCCATCTCTCCATTATGCCTCCTACGATCTTGTTCCCTTCTCATTTTCCTGCCATACGCTACCTATTGTATTCATCTTTTGCAAGCAATCAACACACTCCATCTTGGTGCCATACTTTGTGTCGCTTTGGATACATCTCATTGTGAGTATGGTATATGCTTGTTGCTTGCCATTTTTTTTCTGCTTATGTTAAGGTGTGCGGATTCGCCACCACACACACACACACTCTCTCCCTCTCATATTCCTATCATCTTGCTACTTCCATCTTAAGGTGTGCGGATTCGCCACCTTTTGTATGAGAAGTGAGCATACTTGCATGTATCCCTGACCTCGTTATCTTTCTTACTACATGCACGCGTAGCGAGCCCATTCTCACTCACTCACCACTCCTCTCATCTTATTCTCCGACCACCCCATTCCACATTTGGGCGTGGATCTTGAAATTGTTTTCCATGCATGCTTCATTGTGTATATGTATGCGTCCTAGCCGCATATCTTGCTAGGTGGTGCCCCTATTGTGTATTCCCCATGATGAGGCCATTGTGCATAGTCTTGGTGTAGAGGCCACCGGGTCTATTTTTTCACTTCTCTCTCTCAGCATGGTTTGGAGTTCCTGATGATCATTCGCCCTAGATGTGCTTTGGTAGGTGTAGGAGAAGTTGTGCTTCTGATGCAAGCAATTTCAGAAATTTGCTTGCAGACCATCCTGGGCATGCTCGCAGAATTGGTCGTGCTTGAATGCCAACCTGTGACGTAATTTTCTGTACATAAAAAGTGCAAAAAACTCTTCCTTGCTTGATCCAAGTGCATCCAATTTCTGCAAATCCGTGGGACAATCTCCTTCAAATTTTGAGAGGGATGCCCAAAATTGGGCATCCCTAGTGTAAACTCAAGCAAAAAAACACCATGGCGCAGCACATAGACAGCGCAAAACAAGACGTTGCAAGGGCGCTCTGCTTATTGACCTGCAGGTCCCCAGCCTATGACGGCTTTTGTAGATCAGGAAATTGCGCTCTTATCGAGCCCAGTTAATGGGATTTTCATGCAGGTCGAGTGTAGACCTTCCATCCCTACAAGGACCTGTTCCCGCTGACCGTCGTTCTCTGTTGAGCACGCCTTGGGAAGGTTTATGAGTTCGAGAACATGCAATCTTTCCACGTGGTTCCTTAGCCATGCATGGCGCCCTTAGGGGTTTTCCTTATTGCCTTCGACGCTTCTTCCTCCTTTGCATGCCTTTGAATGCCTTCACAGACTCATCAAATCCACCATGGAAGAGACTTCATGCTGCCCTCCGTGCCTTCTTCCCTCCTTAAGGCAAGAGATAGAGAGAGAGAGAGAGAGAGAGAGAGAGAGAGAGAGAGAGAGAAGATCCATGGCCTCCATGCCCCCTTCTTCTTCCTCCTCCTTCTCCCTTGAGCTCTGATACCAGTGTAAGACCAGCGGGCAGACAGACATGCGAATAACCTCCCAACCATCCTATATATAGGCCCCTGTCCCTCTTCCATATATAGACCCCTTTACTGCATGTGTGTCCGGCACATTGCCCGCCGGGCCGTGCCCGTCTAGTCCTACCTTTGGCATGACATGGTCAGGTAGGACTTGCCCTGTTTTTGTAGTTCCCTGACAGGTTGTTCGACTATGATTTTTTGGTCCTTGGAGAGTATATTTCTTGTAATGGGATGGACCCTCCCAGTTCAATGGTGACCAATGGTGACCAAAAATGATAATTTTGAGGCTCTGAACTCTTGTACTTGTGTAAGGGCCTCCTCTTAGCCGTTATGCATGATCACCACATCTAAGCCACCGACTCAAAAGAAGCAAAAGTAAAAGATAATAATATTAATAATAAAAATCTTTGAATAAATTCGGGCTAAACCCAAGCTCCAAAGTTTACCCACGAGTCACTTTTGGCTTATACCATGGGGATGAGAAATTAGCTTTTCATCTCAAGAAAAATAGCATGAAGAAAAAAAGATAAGGATAAAGGAAAATAAAAAGGTAAGGATAAAGGAAAAGAGAAGATAAGGATAAGGTGAGTAAGTAACAATCAGCCATACCATACTTTGACAACATGTCCAAAGCATATTGTCTCTGTGACAGCCATACACCCTCTGGAGTTCTGATCACCTCAATGCCAAGAAAGTAGCGCAACTCGCCCAAATCTTTCATTTCAAACTCCTGTTTGAGAAGACCCTTCACATGGTCAATCTCCATAGCATTGTCACCAACAATAATAAGGTCATCTACATATATGGTAATGACCACAATCCCCACATCACTCTCACGTACATAGAGTGAATGATCAGCATGAGCTCTCCTAAAACCAATACTGACAAGATACTTGGCAATCCTGTCATACCATACTCTAGAGCCCTGCTTCAACCCATACAAAGCTTTGAGAAGTCTGCATACATAATCTGGGTAACCTGGATCGACATAACCAGGTGGCTGATCCATATACACTTCCTCTTGCAACTCACCATTCAAGAAGGCATTCTTTACATCCATTTGATGCATAATCCATCCTCTAGATGCAGCCACTGCTATGACATCTCTCACAGTCGTCATCTTTGCCACTGGAGCAAAGGTCTCCTCATAGTCTATGCCATACGTCTGTGCATAACCCTTTCCGACCAGCCTTGCCTTGTGACGCTCAATGTTACCATCAGCCTTATGCTTGGTTTTATACACCCATTTACAGCCAATAGCTTTCTTGCCACTTGGCAATGGCACCAACTCCCATGTGTCATTTGCTTCCAATGCAGCCATCTCTTCATTCATTGCATCATCCCAATGCACATTTCCAACTGCATCCTCAAAACATGTGGGCTCCACATCCTGTATCACCATAGCCATGTAGGCTTGGTGATGCGCTAGATACCCATCATAAGTCAATTTCTAAACTGGATTTCTGACTCTATTAGATCTGCGCGGTCCTTGGTCACTCCTTTGCCCTCTAGCATCTTCTTGTACTTTCCTTACACCAGGTGTCCTGACAGCCGGAATTCCAAATTCCTCATCAAGACTTTGTTCAGAACCATCTGAATCCATGTCTACATGTGAAAAACCTCATGATGCATCAACCATAAAGGGAGGTTCATCAACCTTTTCCTTTCCTTTTCGTGATACATTCCCTGTACCTGTTGGTGGAGTAACCTGCGTACGTAGTCTACCATTCCATGGTTTCTCAACAGAGCCACGAGAAGAGGACTCTTGTGGTCCACTCAAAACCTGTGACTGTGGCCTCACATTTTGTACAACCACATCATCTTTTACATCAGCCCCAATAGTGCCATGTGCATTACTGTACCAGCTGCTCATCTCATCAAAGACTACATCTCTGCTCACTCGTAATTCTCGTGTAGTAGGATTGTAGCACCTGTACCCCTTTTGTTCAAGGGAATATCCCACAAGAATACATTTCTCTGCTTTAGGATCCAATTTCCTACGCAACTCATCTGGTACATGCACGTAAGCTATGCAGCCAAACACTTTCAAGTGTGCCAAATCAGGCTTTGTACCTGTAAACTTTTCCTCAGGTGTTACATCATGCACTGCAGCTGTAGGTGTCCTGTTCATAATGTACACAGCTGTATTTATAGCTTCAGCCCAGAAATGATGAGGCATGTTCTTCTCATTCATCAATGCACGTGCAACCTCTGCAATGTGCCTGTTTTTCCTTTCTGCGACCCCATTCTGCTGTGGAGTATATCTGCATGTAAACTGCCTGTGTATACCATGCATTCGCAGAAAATCTGAAAAATCATTGGAGAAGTACTCTCCCCCTCCATCTGACCTCAATGTCTTGATTTGCATATCTGTCTCCTTCTCAATCATGACTTTGAAGTCTTGAAAGTGACCAAACACTTCACTTTTGTTACGCATGAAGTAGACCCATACTTTCCTTGTATGGTCATCAATGAAAGAGACATAATACCTGCAACCATGTATACTTGCAGTATCGGTTGGACCCCAAACATCTGTGTGCACCACCTCAAGTGGCCTTTTACATACATTGCGCTCATGTGGAAATGAGCCCTTTGACTGTTTTCCAAACTGGCATGCTGCACACACTTTATGCATACCATCCACCTTGAATTTGGGCAAACCTTTTACAATCTGTTTTGATTGCATGCTGCGCAATCTCTGCTCATTGACATGGCCAATGCGTTTGTGCCAAATGTCAACATCAGCCACAACACCTGTGCCCTGTGCAAATAATGCAGCTTTTACCTCAGGCATGTCTACATTCAGCGTAAACATTCTGCCCACACATTTGCCCTCTGTGATCAGCTTACAGCCATTCTGGAAATCTTCTACATAACAGCCATTTGGATTGAAGCGAACCTGCAAACCCTGCTCAACCATTTGTCCAACAGAAACAAGATTCTTTGTAATGTTTGGGACATGAAGTACATCTGCTAAGTACTTTGATTTCCCACTCTTCGTATTTAGAGGTATGTCCCCTACATGAGCAATGGGGTGAGCTGTATCATCTCCTGTCTGCACATAGCCTGACACATCTGGTTTGCGCATATCTCTAAACCACTCTCCACGAGACGTCATGTGATTAGAGGCACCTGAATCCACATACCAAACATCATCTTGGGTGGAATTCTCTGCAGTCATTGTATTCATTACATGCTGCATAACAAACATGCGCTCGTTTTTGCTGTCATCTGCATCTCTGCTAGTAGATGCATAGTTGCCCTGTTCTCTCTTTCTAGTTGCTTTTCCCTTTGGACAGTCACTTGACATGTGACCTCTTTCACCACAAGTCCAACATTCTCTACTATCTGGAGTATGTTGTTGCCTGCTTGATCCTGCACCACGACCTCTTTGACTCCCCCTGCCTTGAGACTGGTTTCCCCTGCCACCTGTATTGTTTTGATTTGATTGACCTTCCAGAAATTGGCCCCTGCAACCCCTTGGGCCTCGACCACGACCTCTACCTCTACCTCTGTTGGAGTTAGAATAGAAGGCCTGTTCAGAATTATTTCTGCCATGAGAAGAAGATGTGTCAAGGTTCTTCTCCTCAAGAATAAGCATAGAAATCAAATCTTGGAACACGGGGATGTCGTCTCTTGTATTCATGGAAGACCTAAAATGTACATACTCATCTCCTAGACCATCCAAGCATGCACGGACAATGTCATCGTCTTCCACTGAGACTTTAATAGATCCAAGAGCCTCAATGATACTCTTGATCTTCAAGGCATAATCATTGATTGAGAGGTTGTTCCTCTTAACCTGATTTAGCTCCGACTTTAGTTGAAGCTTCCTGGCCTTGGTGTTCACCTCGAACACTCTGCCAAAGTTTCTCCATGCAATGGCAGGGGTTTCAGCATCCTGTAGATAGCCCATCATGCCATCTGTGATGCTCATAGAAAGCCAATACATCACTTTGCTTTGGCCTTGTTGCCAGTCCCTCAAAGCTTTCCTTTGTTCTGCTGTAGCATTTGCCTCGGGAATCTCTGGTTCCTTTTCATTGTCTCCTTCTACATAGTCCCAATAACCTTTTCCTTTTAGGAAATTTGTTATTCTGAACTTCCATGCAGGGTAGTTATTTTTCTCAAGCTTCTCAGTAACAATCTGACTGAAACCGTCAGACATCTTGAAGCACTAAGACAAAATAGCTGCAATCTGCAAAAACCTGCAAATCTGCTGAACCTGCTATCGTGGTTCTTGTAACGCTTTCTACACTCAACGAGTGTCCACAATCAAGCGTACATACAACCACTGTACTTGTACAGTAAATCTCTGTATACTGCACTTTGGAGACCCGTTCAGAAACTTGTGCGAAAAACCCCTAAATTTTTTTTCGCTACGCGAGGCGCCTTCGGCATCTGGTCGTGGATTGCGAACGAAGGGATTGTGATGCTCTTGCTCTCTTAGCCTCTCTTGCCTGCACCAAGCTCTGATACCATGTAAAGAATGAGGATGCAAGAGAGCTACACAAGACAAGCACAAAGCACACAGAGATAGAAAGCTTCTTCTTCTTCTTAGAAAAGAGAGTACAAAATGACTAAGTGCTAAAACTGAAAAGTAGCACATATGTACATGCGGTCACTAAGTGTGAACTCGCTAGAAGCGTACTAGGCTGGCACTATAAGTGTAATCCAGCTGTAGAATCACTGGCAGAGATCCTCCGTGTCGGTCACCTAACGTGCCAGTGAGTAAATGCCGTAAGCGGCCAAGACCCGTAGTGGATGCCAGCTCAAGGTGTAGAGCTCGACATCTCAACAGTAATATGGTTGAATGAAGTGAGTAAATCCTTGTGATGGTGAAGTTTGAAGAAGGTTTGGATTTACTTGTGTAGGTTCTCAAAATGATTATCGATCCTCCTCTTCTTCTTCTTTTTCTTTATGCCACCACCACCAAGGTTGATTACCACGATGAAAATGGCAATTCGGTTGATGATATCTCTTAATTTGCAGAGGTTAAGCATGGTTTACATGCTGAATTTTATGTATATAGAGAAGGGGTAAGATGGAATTGTACTTTGGAACTTAATAGAGAGAGGCATAGAGATGGTGTATATAGATGGAGAGCTCATATGAAAGCTATGGGAGTAAGAGGGGAGGTTAATGGTGAAGAAGGTGAGAGAAACCATGAAAGTTGCAGGTTTGAGTGAGGGATTGAGAGGAATAAGTGTGTGTGTGTGTGTGGAAGTGGGAAAGGAGGTGAGAGAAGACTATGGGTTACTTTGTGAGAAAAGTGGGCAGACTGGGGTCCACTCAAAAAATCCTATCTCACCGGTGGTAACTCCAAAAATCATGAAAAAAGTTGAGGTGATTATTCAGCTTATGGGCTACATTTTTTTTTGTTGATCACATCTTCAAATTCCAAGCGGAGATAGGCGCCAAAAATCTCACCAAAAAGCCTGTTTTTTAGACATGTAAAAGTCTTTTAGTGGTCCCCTCCTCTGTTGAATTTGCACAATGCATCCAAGAGTGAGCCCCCTCCTTTGTCATATCATGATACAAAGCATGGAGGAGCATTATTAATGAAATCAAAAATATATACATGGTGGGACTAGTGTATGGACTATTCATGGATTTTAGCTCAATGAGCACATGGTGTTAATATAATGAGTATATAATAAGGAAAAATATGAAAGAATGGATATGGAAAAAGATATTGGAATCATATGATATGGTCCCTCTTTTGTATTATTTTGGGTGAAAGAGGAAATGGTATGCAAGTAAATGAAAATAATATAATAAACGTGACTAAGAAAGTAGAAATCAATATTTTGTTTTTCCGAGGATGAGGGTAAAAATGTGGGGGTGATTTGTATAAAAGAAAAATATGGGGTTAGAGTATATACACATTGACAAAAAAATATACTTATGGTGCAAGAGGATGAAAGAAACCGTACATAGGTTTAATAAAACACACACCTAGGTATAAATATTTAAATAAAATATCAAAATAATTTCAAAAATCCCTATATTTAGGCCATATATACAATGAGATATTTACACACAAAAAATGCCATAATATACTTTTTTAATTTATGTTTTGTATTTTTTTGGCTCAACTAGCCCAGTGACTAGCTAATTGAGGGTTTTTAAGGAGACATGGGGAAAGTCCCCTAACTCACACACGCCTATGTATAGTGAAAAGGTAAGAATAGCCACAGTGTTTAGCTGATTTTGGTAGGGTGAGGTAACTCACTATGGCAATTATGGAGAGCCAAAAAATGGCTATCAGTACCAAGGGTACTTGATTTGAGAAATCATCATGGATATGAGACCTAAAATAGAACAAAAATTGGGACCAACTGACATAAAAGTTTCTAGTATGGCCAACCAATGGGGGAGCATGGCCCTAGGCTGACACCTCAATGATGAGAACAAGGGGAGAGATGCAAAAACCACCACTAACTAGAGGAGAATGGGCGACACTAGGACAAGAAGAGGTCCACATGAGTCACACCTACCAAGCAACTAGTTTGAATTATTAGTGGGAGAAACATCAGCCAGGGTAGGTGCAAAACACAATCATTGGGTCAGATCAGCTGACTTTCAAAAATGGGTCAAAAAATAGAGTAGATTAGGGGATCCATATGACCATTTAGCAAGCTTCATGAAAGTCTTGAGAGAAAAGCACATAACGGACTTCTACACTCAATTTTAGGGGTTTGGAATGACTTTGGAAGGTAAACACTTAACTTGGTTTCAAACCATACCTCCTAGATCCATCACTCATCTACCTACATTGGCTATGAGATTTGTTGCTGCTTGCTCAAAAATGGGAATCAAACACAGTACAGTAGCACAAATCTCAAGCTTTAAACAAAAACACAGAGAAATTGTGAGAGACTACTTGAGTCAAATGAGGCTATGCATTGAACATGTCCGGAGTTGGAAATTCCACTTGAGGAAAGACTTGAATCATTATTCCTAGAAGGTTTACTCAACAAAGAGTTTCATGCTAGTAAGAAATATACAACTTCTTGGGAAGCATGTAGCGTGGATGCAATAGACTTGGGAGATAATCGTGAAATCTTCAATGAAGAGAGCACTATTAAGGGCACCCAGAGTGAGCGTACCACATCAATTGTGCTAGCATAGTTAGAGCCAACTGTGGTAGCTCTTATAAATTCTATGGAATGCATACTTAAATGCATGAATAATATGATGAGCAATATGCAAAGGATGCCGATAGAAGGGCCAGGATGGGGTCCACCACAAGGGCAACCTATGGGACAACCCTGATCATCAAAATGGTGTGCATTTGAGGGAAAATGGACAAACCATGAAACAAATAAGTGCTCTTACAAGCCCAAATATGACAAAATTGTCCATTATGTACCGATGAGAAAACAAGGATAGCCAATGTATAGGTATCTGCCCAGCATGGGGCCGATATAGAAACCCCCTATGGAGAGGCCACAACCAAAACTAGGTTAGTAACCACCTCTACCAAGAAATAATGTTCCGTCAGTGAAGTACATGCTTCTCGAAGGGAAAGTGGATGAGCAGGCTCTAGTACTTAGTAACTCCTTATAATGAAGAAAGTTCATCAACCGTGGGAGTAGAGGATGAGTGGTACACCCAATCAACTCCCACCATGGTATAACAAGTTTATCAAGCACCTCTAGAGGTAGCACAGGTTTACTTTATTGTAAATCAAGGAGCCAAGCCACCCATGGTAGAAAAAACACCTAAACCAAGAATAGGGAATTTCCATAGTTGTGGTTCAGCTGACCATTGGAAAAATGATTCTCATAGTTAGATAAGAATGTTAGGCTCGTTTAGTCTTACTGCATGCAATGTAGTAGAAAAGGTGGACATTTTCCTCATGAATATCTTAGAGATCTGGAGACAAACAAAGGGAAAATAGCCATAAAATGTAGTACAAGTCGTGCCAAGTAGCTCCTCAGATGGTGAACCTACGGTTTTGGTTCGGGTAGTGACCAGGACACATGCCAAGAAGAACATTCAAAATAGTGCAAGTGAGTCCCCGATACAGACAAAAAGCCCTGAAAACACTCCAAGAAAGAGAGACATAGATGTTACGATCTTAGAAGATGAAAAAAACAAAGGAAAGTCGAAGAGAGAGTTCAAAAAATGGTTGAGGAAATAGCTCAGCCAATATAATTAGACTTTAAAGAATGAAAACCAAGATCAGGAGGATCTTTGTTGGTAGTCAAAATATACGAGCCCATCAATGCAGCCTTGGAAGCCTTCTAAATAGGACTGAAAGTGGTTCAAACACTTGAAACAAAATGGAAAAACTACTCAACACTTGACAAGGAAGCTACAAAGCTTGAAGCTTATACGAACTTGGTGCAAATCATGTAGTCAATGCTGGAAACACAAAAATCAAAATTGGAAATCATAGGAAAACGAGCTTAAAGAGAAAAAAAAACTAGAACCTATAGAAATAAAGAACATTAAAGAACCAAAGGAGCTTGCAGTTAAAACTGCCAAATCTAATTTGATCATTCTAGATGATGAGGAAGAGCTAGATGGAATTCCCTTGGTGGAGGAAGATTGGCCAAATCATCTATGGGAATGGGTTAGAGAAGTGTCTAACTCTAAAATCGGCTCCAATTGAGGAAGTTTGGTTGGATCAACCACCCATGAATCTAGAAAAACAATCTTTGTATGGAGATTGGGGACTAGAGCAATCAAGCCTATCAAAGTGTTGGAATTAGGGTTGCAGGAAAACACACACAGCTTGGAGAAGACGAAGGAAGATCAAGGCACAAAATAGACTCTGTATTACTTAGTGTGCAATGGAAATATAAGTTATCCCTAGAGTGATGGGCGTATATACAATGCACGAGGGAAAAAACCTCCTAGTGAGGGAAAAAATGCTCCGGTGTTCCTAGATGTGTTCACACACATCACTACCACATGTATATGGTAACAAATCCCCCTTGGAGTGATGTGGTGAATGAGAACTGGCACATAGAGTAAAGGGAAGTGCCATGCCTTGAGGACATGATCAGTCCACAAAGGGGAGTAAGCCCAAAGCTTTGTGGAAAGCTTCAAACTTCTCACAAGACAATGCCTTTGTGAAAAGATTTTCAAGGTTGTCCTATGTTGGCACATAAGCCAAGCTAATCTCTCCTATTGAAACCTCTCCCTAACGTAGTGATAATGCACCTCAATGTTCTTTGTGCGAGCATGAAAAATTGTATTCCTCACAATTGCCAATGCGCTCTGACTCTCAACGTAGATAGTGTTGGCAGTGTTCTTCCCAACACCCAAATCACTCATAAGGCGTTTGAGCCATACACACTCAACTGTAGCTGTGAAGACTGCCCTATACTCAGCCTCACAACTAGAAGTGGCCACATTAGATTTCTTCTTGCTCAACCATGATATGCATGAGCTATCAAGCATGAAACAATAACCACTTGTGGACACTCGTGTGTCAAAACAACCACCCCAATCTAAGTCCGACAAAGCATGCAAATCTGGCGGCAATGATCCCCCCTTGGGATAAAATAAGCCAAGATGTAAAGTGCCACTCAAGTAGCAAAAAATCCTCTTGACAACCTTCCAATGCTCATACCATGGGCTATGGATGAATATGCTCACCTGTGAAAGTGCAAATTGAATAACCGGTCTCATGTTGCATACATAAATGAGGCATCCAACAACAGTTTGGTAAAGAGTGACATCTACAGGATCACCAGCATCATGAAGACTCAATTTCAAACTTGTTTACATGGGAGTGGCAATAGGTTTGCAATCCTCAAGTCCAAACTTACATAGCAAAATCTCTATGTAACTTTTTTGACACAAGGCAATACTACCATCACACTGCTTAAACTGTATACCCAAGTAATGATGCAACAACCCCAAATCTTTCATCTTGAAAGTAGCATTCAAATCAGCCTTAAACTCATCAATATGTCTCTCATTTGGTACAGTGATCACCAAATCATCCACATAAAGAACCACAATGAGAAGTACATCACCCTCACGCTTTACATACAATGTGCTTTCTGTTGGACTGTTACGAAAGCCTTGTTTGACCAAATGAGTGTCAGCTTTCTCATACCAAGCACGACGAGATTGCTTCAACCCATACAAAGCAATCTCACCATCCAGTTTGTGTTTCGACTTGTAAACCCACTTTGTACCAATGGCCTTTTTGCCAGGAGGCAAATCACATAAAGTCCATGTGTCATTTTCTATAAGTGCATCATATTATGATTGCATGGCAGCCATCCAATTTTTGAATTTTGTGTTTCATCAAAAGAAAAAGGTTCCTCAACATCATGTAAGCTAGACACAGCCAAAGCATAACAATCTGATGAATAAGATGCATGGCAAGAGCCTGAACGAGTGCGACTAGACAAAGGTGTATCCAATTTACTCTCACACAATGTATGCACCAGCCATTTTGCAATGTACTCGAGACAGACCATGGCAAAGTTCAATCACCTGAAACTATGAGTAGAAGGCCCCCCCTTGACAATAACATAGGTGTGTGTGTGTGTGTGCACTTCCCTCAAACAACTATCAGTGTGAGACAGACGAGAACTCAGAACCAAACATAAAAAGGGTGGTCTTACCTCTGATCTGTGGCAGTTTCTATAACCCGTACATTTTATTGACAAATGATTGACATAAAAGAAAACATAAAACAGAAGGAAAATTATAGGATATCACTATCTACAAAAAGCGTTGGTGCTTCACCATCTTCATCACTTTCAACCATGTTGATATGTCGCTTATTCTTCTTAAAACATTTATCTAAAGGATGATTTGTCTTTCCACAGTGGATGCAATGATTTTTGCTGAAACAATCCAAGTTTGATGATTGCTACGGCTACATATCGAACAAGGTTGTCTAGTGTCGGTAGTAGGCATGGTTGAAGTTGCAGTTATGGTTGAATTTGCAGTCGAAGTGCAACCACGAGCTACATATGCAGTCGGTAAAAAAGAGCTAATACGTGGTACTTGTTTCTCTTCTTCTTGCAATGAATCAGCAACACCATCCAAAGAAGGTAGCGGATCCTTCTCCTTTAAAATAGTTACAATTTGATGAAATTCTGCAGGTAGGCTATTAAGAAAAACGGCTACAAGATCTTCATCTAAGACAGGAGCTTCAACATAAATCAGCTGAGTGCGGATGCTTTTTAGTCTGTTAGCTAAAGCTGCAATATTCTCATCATCACGCATAGAAAGAGAATACAACTTCATTTTAAGGCTCATTTTGGGGTATTTGGCTTTAGGACCAAACACTTTCTCTAGTTCCATCCAAGTAGCGTTGGCAGATTGAATTTCATCCAGATAATGAATAAACTCATCTTTGAGAGATGTCAAAATAATACCTCATCCTTGCGTTGTTGCTCGGCAAAGAGTGCTTGGGTAACTGCAGTGGATGTGCCTGCTTCGACGGTTGATAGAGGCTTGATGACGCTCCACTGATTTTTTCGCATCAGATATACCTTCATATTGATTTGCCAGGTGTGAAAGCCGGAACCATTAAATTTATCAAGTTTTGATGCCATGTTTGATATGATTGTGCTATGATTGATGTTGAAGTCAAAAAAAAATATTGTATTCAAATCCTCAGAATATGATCAACTACAAAATATTTGGAAATATAGCAATTGATGTCAAATTGTTTTTGAACTTGATAAGTGAGTGGGAACCAAGCTTCAAGTACTATTAAGAGATCAATAACCCTTTGATACCATAATCGGCCATGGGAAAGGCTTGTATTTTTATAAAGTTGACTGGCGAATTACAAAGGATGTCGGTGTCAAAGGCTATTGAAGGCTGACGACAAAGAATACTGCAAAGAATACCTGCACTTTGGCCTATGCCTTGAGCTCTTTTCCTACAACATTTTAGAATGCTTACTGTTGTTGCGATTGCATCCAACTATGCCTAGGCCTTGATATCACCACAAAACCACAGTGTTTTGAGAAGTGCATTGCCAAGGAAACGCCTATGGAGCACCTACGTCTCTTCTATCGCCACCAAACCATGGGGCACGTTTCAATATGCTGCCTGGCTCAATAGTGTTTGAGACTTTCTCAAGCTTGCAAAACCTGCAGCATCTTGAGATGCAATGCTTCTCGTGGATCTGATACCAGTCTTAGGCTTAGCCTATGGGGGATGATGGCGAGGTACCATGGCAAGAAGGGTGCAGAGAAAGAGTCGAAGAGAGAGAGAGAGAGAGAGAGAGAGAGAGAGTAGAGAGAATCAACACAACACAAAATAACACTTTCTTTGCTATTAAAAAACTCTTTACATATATATGAATTTTGAGTGATATCAACCATTGTTTTAATCATGCAATCTCCATTGTCTTCTGCATGTATTTAGAGGTGTTCCTACTCAACATTGGTGGTTGTTAGATCTATGTTATGAATGTGCATGCCACTCCAAATTGCCCTTTGCTAAACACTAGAGCCCATAACACCTAGTGTGCATGAATTTAGCAAAAATAGATCCAAACCTGCATATCCATGATCATACTTTCCAATACTTATGGCAAAGATGATTCTCATAACGCACATGAAAGAGGATTGTCAATAGTTCTAAAAAATATACTAAATTATTTCTATTGCAATCATTTGCCAGCCTTGCTGAAATGTTTGAACCGTAATAAAATGTGAAACATAAGTCACTTCTAAGTAAAAGTTGTGAAACATTTTTATTAACAACACATAGCCTTGCGATATGCATAAACAACCATTCATTAATGTTGTTTAGCGGAACTTGTAATCTCAACAAGTTGTTCTAGGCATCCGAAAATTTTTGGCCATTGAAATTGTTCCGGATACTACGTGCTCAAAATGATCTATAAAATGGATTTGACCAACACCTAGGGACTTTGTTGCAATACATAATTGAAATAGTGGGCACCAATGTCCGTCCTAAAAACTCATATTCTTCACATGTGGAATATGTCTCAAATAAGGATGTCTGTAAGAAAAACGTCCTTCTAGTATGAGATGTACTTGTGTGTGGAGGTAGCTACAAACACTTAGCGATATGAGTGAGAGGGATCCTCATTAACCTTGCTCCACATTGGCTAAACAGTTGGGATAGGCATGTACTTTCATTGCTATGGGAAACATCTCTACACTTGTATAGCTTAGTGTTTGGCATTTGGCCTATGTGCTGAATGGCTATGTGTAAGCTAAGTAAAAAGGGAGGAGCTCCAGCCGGATATCTACTCTACTCTAGCTATGGTGTGTACTTTAATGTAACACCTTTTGAGTCAAAATCACGAGTACTCTCTCTCTCTCTCTCTCTCTCTCTCTCTCTCTCTCTCTCTCTCTCTCTCTCTCTCTCTCTCTCTCTCTCTAGCTATGTAAGTTATGTCTACACACACATACAAACCTCCTTGAGCACACACGCACACACCATCATCCGCAACAACTGGTATCAAAGCCAGTGAGCATCACGACAAGATTAACAATCATAATAGCACACACAAAAGCCCAATTTTTTTATTTTCAAGTGCATTAATCACTAATAGAAGGTGATAAAGAAGCCCAAATCAGTCCCTTGTCGAAGAAAATCAAGAGCATGGCTTGAAGTTTCTTTGATCCAACCTCGCAGATGTTTTTCCCTCACTAAGGCACTCTCTCTTTCAACTTTGGATCATGCAAAGGTGATAATTTCAGCTTATCACCTCATTCGGCGGCTTTGGCTTCTCTTTGAAATCTCTTCTCGGCCTTGGAGATTCGCCGCTTAGCCCTTGCGGATGCAGTCACAGCTAAAAAACGACCCCTCTTGTTGTTAAGTATGGAGCCTGATTTACCCTTGTAATTTTCTGTGGTAAAAGCGCACATTTGTAATGCCCCCATTATGAGGAGAAGCCATCGTGCGTGAAGGAAAATCACTCACCGGAAACCAAAATTTTCACGGACAAGAATCAGGGGCAACTTTAAAGGCCTCGGGAGCCTCCGCCCCCGAGACTTTTTTTTCGCCGGAATATTATGGCCGGACGGCGGCCGAAAAGTGGTCAGAAAACAACCGGTCGGTTGGCCGGTGGCCGATAGTCAATGGCCGATGGCCGGTGGTCGGAAGTCAATGGCCGGTGGCCGGTGGCCGAATTCAATGGCCGGTGGCCAAATTCAAAAGCAGACTTGTCTTCTCAAGGGCGGCCACACATGGGTGGATTGGAGGGTCTGATTTGGACTTATTCGCACAAGGGCGGCTACACATGGCTGTCTCTCATAAGAGAAGGCAGCCCTTTTGGCCTATAAAAGGAGGCCATCTCTACACACATTATATAGTGTGAAGTTGATGCAACAAGGTGAGTGGGAGGTGGTGAGAGTGAAGCAAGGTGGGAGCTCCATTAAGGGTATAATCCCTTTGTAAACTACTTCTTGTTTTGAAGTACTAAAGCCATTGAGTGGCTGCTTTCCCGTGGACGTAGCCCACATTGGGTGAACCACGTATATCGTGTGTACTCTCTCTCTCTCTCTACTCTATAATCTCATGTATATAAATCTGTCTCTCTCCATTAAGTAATCTACTCAATTATCTATTTAGCTACGTCTTATTTCCTAACAACTGGTATCAGAGCAAGGTTTGCTTGTAGCTAAATTATCTCAAGGAAAGGATTCCTTCAATTGAGTGGGAGTTATGGCGGAGGAAGGGAAGCTCAAGATTGAGAAGTTCAACGGCAAAAACTACCAACATTGGAAGATGCAGATTGAAGACTATCTCTACCAGAAGGACCTCTATTTGCCACTAGGCAGTCTTGCGAAGAAGCCCGCAACAATGGCAGATGAAACATGGATTGTCCTTGATCGAAAGGCACTGGGAACAATCCGGTTAAGCTTGGCGTCAACGGTGGCCTTCAATGTTTCGGAGATGAAGACCACGGAGGACTTGATGAAGTCACTTGACGACTTCTACGAGAAACCATCGGCATCCAATAAGGTATTTCTTATGAAGCGCTTGTTCAATCTAAAGATGGCAGAGAATGGTTCAGTTGCAGAACACCTAAATGACTTTAACACAAACATAAGTCAACTTCGATAAGTGAAAATCAATTTCGATGACGAAGTGCGAGCTCTCCTTATACTATCATCTCTACTGGATAGTTGGGACAGCCTTGTGATGGCTGTAAGTAATTCTATCTCTGGCACAAATACTCTTAAGTTTGATGATGTTGTGGGTGTTCTCCTAAGCGAGGAAATGCGAAGGAGAAGCACAGGAGAATCATCAAGTGTTGCACTATCAGTGGAAACAAGAGGAAGGCTTAAGGAGAGGTTCAAAAACCAAAAGGGTCGTGATCGCTCAAGGCGGAGCAAATCACGCACAAAGTCAGCTCTTGAATATGGGAACTGCGGCAAGAAGGGCCACGTCAAGAAGGATTTCTGGTCCAAGAAGAAGAAGGAGACAGAGTCTCAAGACAACAAGCCAACATCGGAGGCCAATGTGGTAGGTAAAGTAGAGCAAGATGCTCTAATTCTCTCATTAGACAATGTGTCTAATTCTTGGATAGTAGATTCCGGGGCTTCATTCCATGCGACACCACACAAGCAAAATTTCCAAGACTACACCAAAGGTAATTTTGGGTATGTATACTTGGGAGATGATGAAGCTTGTGAGATTGTCGGCAAAGGTACAGTTTCTGTCAAAACTGCTAACGGAAATGAATGGAAGCTTAAAGATGTTAAGCATGTTCATTCTCTTCGCAAAAATTTGATCTCTACAGGACAATTGGACGATGAAGGTCACAACATTGCATTCGGAAACAAACGGTGGAAGATCTCAAAGGGATCTTTGGTGGTTGCCAAGGGTGAAAAAGTCGGTACACTTTACTTGTGTACTGTTAGCACGCAACCTTCAGCTTGTGCAGCAACTACAGAAGTTGACAGTGCGGTGTGGCACTACCGACTTGGGCATATGAGTGCCAAAGGAATGCAAATCCTTCAAACAAAGAAGCTTCTACCAGGTTTGAAAGAAGTGGACTTAGAGTTCTGTGAAGATTGTGTTTATGGTAAACAAAAGAGGGTAAAATTTCAAAAATCAGGAAATGAAAGAAAAAATAAAAAACTTGAGTTGGTTCATTCTGATGTTTGGGGTCCTGCAAGTACACCATCACTTGGTGGCTCATTGTACTATGTAACATTCATAGACGATGCGACTAGAAAAACATGGGTTTATGTCATGAAGAATAAATCCGATGTATTTTCCATATTTCAAAGGTGGAAAGCCTTTGTGGAGAATGAAACAGGTACCAAGGTTAAATGCCTCAGATCCGACAATGGAGGCGAATATTGCAGCCAAGCTTTTAAAAGCTTTTGTGCTAGCAATGGCATTCGGAGGCAAAGGACAACCCCAAGGACACCTAAACAAAATGGGATTTCGGAAAGGATGAACAGGACAATCATGGAACGAGCACGAAGCATGAGGCTACATGCAGGCCTACCGCTTGAGCTTTGGGCGGAAGCTGTAAGTACGTCTGTGTACTTAATCAATCGGTCACCCTCAACGACATTGGATGGGGGAGTTCCAGAAGAGGCATGGACAGGTAAACCGGTGAATTATGCATTTCTCAAAGTGTTTGGGTGTGAGGCTTTCATGCACATAGATAGAAGCCTAAGATCAAAGTTAGATGCAAAGTCCAAAAAGTGTTTCTTCATTGGCTATGGAGAAGGAGACTTTGGGTATCGCCTATGGAATCCTGAAGATGGTAAAATCTTAAGGAGTAGGGATGTAATTTTTAACGAACAAAATATGTACAAAGATTACTTGGAAAGAAAACAAACAAAAGAAACAGGTGATGAGTACATGGAGCTTGAGGACGGTGAAGACTCAAGGACTGCAAACGGTGACAATGTGCAACAACGTCAACCAAATGAGGAGCCTCAACCTATTCCCCGAAGATCTACAAGAGCAAGTAGACCTCCAGAAAGGTTTGTTCCTTCCTTCAACCATCTCTTGATCTCAGATTTTGGAGAGCCGGAATCATATGAAGAAGCTATTCAACATGAATCCAAAGAAGAATGGACGAAGAGCATGCAAGTGGAGATGGACTCACTACATCGCAACCAAACATGGGAGTTGGTTGAGTTGCCTAAAGGTAAGCGGGCACTTCAAAACAAATGGGTGTACAAGATAAAGGAAGAAGAAGGTGGGAAGAAAAGGTACAAGTCTAGGCTTGTGGTAAAAGGTTTTTCTCAAAAGAAAGGTATTGACTTCAATGAAATATTTTCTCCTGTTGTAAAAATGAACTCAATTAGGCTTGTCTTAAGCCTTGTGGCTGCTCATGATCTAAATCTCGAGCAAATGGATGTAAATACGGCATTCCCTCACGGTGACTTAGAGGAGGAAATCTACATGCTTCAACCAAAGGGGTATGAAGTAAAAGGTAAGGAGAAAATGGTTTGCAGATTAAAGAAGAGCTTGTATGGTTTAAAGCAAGCATCAAGACAATGGTACTTGAAGTTTGATCGATGGATGTTGGATCATGGATTCACAAGATGCAACTCGGATCACTGCGTCTACACGGAGAATTTGGGAGATGGGAAATTCATCATCCTAATGTTGTATGTTGATGACATGTTGATTCCAAGTGCTAACATGCAGGACATCAAAGACCTAAAAGAGGAGCTGTCCAAATCTTTTTCAATGAAAGATTTAGGTGTTGCAAAGAGGATACTTGGTATGAAAATATCAAGGGACAGGACGAAGAAGACAATAAAGCTATCTCAAGAAGATTACATCAAGAAGGTACTAGAAAGGTTTGCAATGCAAAATGCAAAACCAGTTTCTACACCTTTGGCTGGTCATTTTAAACTAACGAAGGATATGTGTCCAAAGACACAAAAGGAGATAGCCTATATGTCTAAAGTTCCATATGCTGCAGCGGTAGGTTCTCTAATGTATGCTATGGTCTGGACAAGGCCAGACATTGCACATGCAGTGGGAGTTGTGAGTAGGTTCATGGACAACCCAGGTAAAGAGCATTGGCAAGCTGTGAAGTGGATACTTAGGTATCTAAAAGGGACAACAACAAATGCTTTGTATTTTGGAGGAACTGATATTTTTATAGAAGGGTATGCTGATGCAGATATGGCAGGTGACAAAGATACTCGAAGGAGCACTATTGGCTATGTGTTCACGGTTGGAGGCACAGCAGTAAGCTGGGCTTCAAAGCTGCAGAAAGTGGTTTCACTTTCTACCATGGAAGCAAAGTATGTAGCAATGATGGAGGCAAGCAAAGAAATTATGTGGCTTCACAGATTCTTAGAAGAGCTTGGATTCAAACAAGACAATTCTTTCTTGTACAGTGATAGCCAAAGCGCTATCCATCTTGCGAAGAACTCAGCCTTTCATTCAAGGACAAAGCACATTGAGGTGAGATATCACTTCATACGCACTCTCTTGGAAGAGGGACAACTAAAGCTAGGAAAGGTGCATACAAGTGAAAATCCTGCAGACATGTTTACAAAGGTGGTCAACAAGGAGAAGTTGAGCTTTTTCTCATCTTCAATCGGCATTCAAGGATAAGAAGCCAGAATGGAAAGCAGTCACAGGTTTGGTTTGGAGATGAGTCTCCAAGTGGGAGATTGTTAAGTATGGAGCCTGATTTACCCTTGTAATTTTCTGTGGTAAAAGCGCACATTTGTAAGGCCCCCATTATGAGGAGAAGCCATCGTGCGTGAAGGAAAATCACTCACCGGAAACCAAAATTTTCACGAACAAGAATCAGGGGCAACTTTAAAGGCCTCGGGGGCGGAGGCCCCCGATACTTTTTTTTTCGCCGGAATATTATGGCCGGACGGCGGCTGGAAAGTGGTCGGAAAACAACCGGTCGGTTGGCCGGTGGCCGATAGTCAATGGCCGATGGCCGATGGTCGGAAGTCAATGGCCGATGGCCGGTGGCTAAATTCAATGGCCGGTGGCCGAATTCAAAAGCGGACTTGTCTTCTCAAGGGCGGCCACACATGGGCAAATTGGAGGGTCCGATTTGGACTTATTCGCACAAGGGCGGCTACACATGGCTATCTCTCATAAGAGAGGGCAGCCCTTTTGGCCTATAAAAGGAGGCCATTTCTACACACATTAAATAGTGTGAAGTTGATGCAAAAAGGTGAGTGTGAGGTGGTGAGAGTGAAGCAAGGTGGGAGCTCCATTAAGGGTATAATCCCTTTGTAAACTACTTCTTGTTTTGAAGTACTAAATCCATCGAGTGGCTGCTTTCCCGTGGACGTAGCCCACATTGGGTGAACCACGTATATCGTGTGTACTCTCTCTCTCTCTCTCTCTCTCTCTCTCTCTCTCTCTCTCTCTCTCTCTCTACTCTATAATCTCGTGTATATAAATCTGTCTCTCTCCATTAAGTAATCTACTCAATTATCTATTTAGCTACGTCTTATTTCCTAACACTTGCAATACTTGATCGCGGAATGGCTTCAAGATCACCTCGCTTTGGACGGCAACTACTCATCTCAGCAACTCTTAGGTCTCGTTTTCTGTGTACATAATGCCTTTGTTTGAATTATAGTAGTCTGTTGAGCCTTTGATTGTCTAGTGGAGCTTCACACCAACATACTACACAACTCCAACAATTTGCAAATCTCCCATTATAATCTTTTTCTTAATAAAACCCGCAAGTTTATGCACACTCATAGTGGCAGCCAAGCTTGACATTGACAACAAGCTTGAATTTGTCACCAAGCTCGACATCATCAATATTTTATGGCTGATTTGTATTAAATTAGGCTTCCATGTTTTTCGAACTTCAAAGCGTGCTTTTCTAAGGCACACGCACACTTTCACACACGTAATTTAATCACCACTTCTGAAGAGGGGCTTCAAGCACGTGAAGAGTGACCACAATTTTGGCTTCCAATCATTGTGTACATGGCAAGAAACTTCAATAGAGAGAGTCTCTCTACTAGTAAGACTAAGTCCCTTCGTGTGTATAACCATTTTGCACCATGGGAGAAAAAGGTATTGAAAAATTTAATGGGGATGATTTCCATACATGGCAGACAAAGCTACGTGGATATCTCATGAAACAATAGTTATGGTCTATTGTAAAACCAAGAGTAAGCAAACCATCCAATTCTGTTGAAGGCACTCTCACTAGGGCCCAGATTGCACAAGGCAAGCTAAGGATGAAGAATCACTCAGCATAATTATCACATCACTCCAAGATAATTGCACTACTGCAATCCAAGCATGGGATATTCTGGAACATAACTTTGGTGCTAAACAAAAGTGTTAACCCTCACGGCTCACGGACACCCCATCACCTACGACGGACGTGTATTATGTATTTGGTAGAGTCAGGTACCGGGCTTGTCGGACCAATAGGAAAAGGGTAAGAGTGATCGCCGATGAGAGGCGCACTCTAGCTGGGACATTCAAGGGATTAGTTGGCTAAGCATGGGCGCCCAAGTGTGAATGGGGTGAGCTCATATAAAAGCCAACTAAACCTAAAATTCACTTATTCTCTCATTTGTGCAATAGAAGAGTGCTCTTGCTCCATCTCCATCTCCATCTCCATCTTCTTCTTCTTCACCTCCTTGTGTGTGTGTGTATGTGTGTGTGTGTGAGAGAGATAGATAGATAGATAGATAGTTCTATTATCGTCCTGGGAGGTCAAATATGACCTATGGGACCAAATGAACATGTCACGTGGTGTGAGTGGAGTTCATAAGTGACTCTCGATGCTCAAAAATGGCTGAAATGAGCGTCGCAATAGAGAGTCCACATCGTGGTTGGGAGAGGAAGGTATGTAGGGAGAGCTCATGGCTGAATATATGGGGAAAAGAGGACCTAATGTGGTCAAAAGCTGAGCACTCAAGTAGTGTGTGGTACTCACTCTCTCGCACTTGACGAGGGCATAAGGTGCAAAGTCGATGACACTCCTCGCCAGTGCCCCAACGTCCTGTCTCGCAGCGTAGAGAATGGGAGCTAAGACGAATGGAGGCAATGGTGCGGATCGCACTCAACGGGATGGGCTCAAGGATGTAGGAATGGGTTCGGTTACCTCGTTTCGAGAAGAAGAGAGATTTGTAGTTTGGGGCAACGTGTGTGGTGTAATGGCTGAAGCGAGAACCTCCAGATTTCTCCCAAGCCATGATACATTGGCGTTGTAAGAAGGCCTCATTAACTTGGGAGTCGATCGACGCATCCTTGACCAAGTGACATGCATCCCATCTTCCAAACCATTTCTTGATATCAAGCATCCACCCCGAACTTAGTATTTTGCTCTTGCATGTCTTTTGAACCTTTTGACTTGCTTCATATGCGATTCTAGGAAGTCGATGCAAAGGGCTACGTTGTGTCTTACGCATGTACTCCACAACCCTTTCCATGCCCAAGACCTCAATGGGAAGCGATCCGGACTCAAGAAGTAAGAGCATGTAGGGTGTTTGTGTCTTGACTTGGAGAAAGTTGGTGAGAAAACGCTTTTGGACATTCTCAAACTCTTTCCAAGTAGACTTCCCGATGCTTCCACCCCACACCTCCACTCCATAAAGAAGCACCGGTGTCACCAATGTGTCAAAGAGGTACTTTTTGAGAGCCCAACACTTGATCTCTCCTGCATTGCACATGTTCTCAAATGCATAATAAGCCCTCTTTCCGGCTTCCAAGCGACGCATTGCACAATCCTTCCATTTATGATTGGATGGAACCTCAAGGCCAAGGTACTTGAAGTGATCTACCACTTCAAGTTTCTCATTGTTGTATACAATGCATGGATTTTCGTCATTGAGGGTCTTTACAAGCATAACCTTGGTTTTGGATCCATTCACGATCAGCCCGCTATGTAGGCAAAAGCGTTCCAAGACACTCATAAGCTTTTGTGCATCTTCTAAGGTATGTGCCAAGAGCACTACATCATCGGCATAAAGCAAAAGCATGATCACCGCATTTCCAATCTTAACCTCTTCTATGCCTTCTTGCTGCATAAAATCAAGAACCATGTATTCCAATTCATCAATGAGTAGCCCAAAGAGGGTTGGGGAAAGTGGGCATCCTTGTTTGACACCAATAGTGCTTGCAAAAAATTCTGAAATTCCATCTCCCATACGTAATCGACATATCACTTTTTGGTAGATGCGAAAGACTGCATGCATAAATTCTCTCGGCACTTGAAGGCTTTGCATACGTCTCCAAAGATTTCCTCGCGGTACCATGTCAAAAGCTTTCTTGAAATCCACAAAGCAACAATACAACTTTTTTCCTTTCAATCGAGACGCTTCCATAAGAACTCGAAGAGTGACAAGGTGATCAATAGTGCTATGATGCTTTCGAAAACCTGCTTGGCCAAGCGCACGTTTGCCATTCTTTTCAGCCCATTCACTTATCTTCATCTCCATGATACATCCAAATAACTTTGCCATCAAAGAACCAACCATTATAGTGCGATAGTTGTTCACATTGTTTACATCTCCTCCTTTGTGCAAAGGTTTGATCCAATTTGCACTCCAATCATGAGGCATGCCATACTGAAGTGCAAGGTTAAACATATCGCATATCCAATATCGTGTTTTCTTGCTTGTCCATTTAATCATTTCAGCCTTGACACCTTGAAGGTCACCTGCCTTGCGAGTAGCAAGTTTCTCAAGCGCGCGGCATACATCTTCAATGGTAAAGAAGGGAGACATAAATGGAAGGGAGCTACAACCCTCCATCTTATCAACATTGGGTTGCTCATAGAGGTTCTTACAATGCATATACATATCCTCAAGAGTCAAGTCACCAAAGCTCTCAACGCGCTTGCCTTTTAGATTTTGCCAAAACTTGCCACATGCATGTGCTTTCTCTTGTGCTAAAAGAAGTTGTTTTTCGACTTCCCACCTTCTCCTCTTCTTTTGAACAAGTGCTTTGTATGTGTGTGAACATTCCAAGTAAACTTCCTTGTCTTTGATTGCATCCAATCTTAGCAAGTGTTTTCGGGCTTGACTACATTCCATGTCAAACCATTTCTTCTTGGTGCTACCCTTCTTAGACCTTTTGCAAGACATGTGTTTCGCCGAAAAGCATTCCTTCGCACAAGAGAAAATTACTTCTTTGAAAACTTTCCACTTGCATTCTAATGTTGGGCTCCCTTGATGCTCTATCATGCTTAACATTTGGTCCACCATATCAGCATATATAAGTGCTCGTTTGAAGTCTAGACGTAGGTACAAATGATTCACATCATGATTGGAGGCTACATGCTCGGGCCGTTTACCACACTTGAGGTCAATACATAACATCCTATGATCCGATTCCGGATTCCATTCACCAAGTGTAAAGCTTTGTATGCATTCTAGAGTGGCTTCTGAGAACAACATATAGTCAATCACGCTAGCACCATTGTGCTTTCTACATGTAAAGTCATTGGTGCCTTGCCATAGAGATACACCATTTGCAATGAGCATTCCGGTACTATTGCACATATGTAGAAGTGACTTTCCATAGTGATCCACTTCTTTTGCATCATTAGAACTTCGATTATACATGTATGAGTCATCCACTCTTCTTGATACATGCGGCATGTCAACTTGTTGTGTGTCGTGTTGTAACATATTTGTGCGAGCATTCATGTCTCCAAAAACAATGACTTCACCTTGATTCTTGTAATAAGCAATGTCTTCCTCTAGTTCAACAAAGGGCTGATCTCTATCCATATTCAAGCGAGCATAAAAGTTGGAGTCATAGTGAGGAATGTAGCAGCCGGCCACAAACATGACTTGACCATTTGGTGGGCTGATTTTCAGCCATAAGTAGCGTTTATACTTATCTTCTTTGACAATGGAAACATCTTTCAAACCCTTTTTGGTCATACATGCTATGCCTCCTTGGCCTCTTCGTTGCTTTGCATTTTTGGCCCACATCAAAGAATGTACATCGTATTTGTCAAATCCAAGAATTCGTTGCGCATCATGCTCCCATGTTTCGACAAGAAGTATCACATCGGAGTCATTGGTAAGCTCATCAATGCCAATTCCCGCATTCCATGGATACCCGTTACAATTCCAAAAGCTTATTCGCAAGCGTGAGTTGGTCTCATAGATCATGTGTCCCTATTTGTTGGGTGGACTTGCATCCTCCTCAAGTGCCTTTTCTTCTTGAGATGATACCTTAACCTTCTTGCTTCTTTCCTCGTATGCTTTGCGACGTACATTTTGTTGCATAAGAGTGCGATCCTCATATACATTACAACCCGTTCCTTTGAGGTAGATCCAACCATTGTCAAGGATGATCTTTCTCTTTACCTCATCAGCCATGGTACATACAATAGGTCTTTCTCCCGAGCGAGGGACTCCTTGTTTTCCAACTCGATGTGCACCATAAGCCATGATTCCTGACATGCCAAAGTGTGTAGCAAAAAACTCTTCAATAGCAACCGCAAGAGATTGGGGTGTTTCCATGCTTTCCTCCTTGATTCCACGAATGACGATGTTCTTTGAGCGTTTTTGTCGTTCTTGCAATTCTTGAGTGTCCACATTCTCTACATTCTTTGCTTGGACAACGGCTTGCGTGATAGGAGATGTAGAAACCACATTATCCTTACATATATCAGCCCATGATTTGGATGCATTTCTCATCTCACATACATCATGTCGTATTGTATCTATCGTTTCCTCTTTCAATACATGATCACTCTCAACTTTGCTCAAGCGCTCTTTCACTACATTCATGTCCACAAGAGAGCGTTTACATTCTTGAACTTCATTCTCAAGATGCATCAAGCGCGTTGTTTGCATTTCAAGAACCTTCTTGAGGTGCTCATTCTCCACAACGAGAACTCTTAAAGTACCATTTTCCATTGCAAGTGCGCGCAACTCTTCACCTTGCTTGTTGACGGTTTCTTGTAACGAGATCAAGTAAGCCATGATCATTGCTTCTGTTGTTGTAGACGATGTGGTTGGATTAGCATCCAAATTCCTTGGAGATTTTGCATCATTCTCCATGGCGAGTGTGGCTTTTCCACCCTTGCGAGTTTTGTCTGACATTGCCTTCAAGTCGGCAACAAAAACGCAAAGTTTTGACAGTTTTTTCAGTTCTGAGATGCTGTTACAGCAAAGCCTTCCATTACACAGAAAAATTCTGTCTTTACATCAATGCGTAGAGGGCTTCGTGCTCTTCGATTGAGGCTATAGATCACCTAAATCGGAGTTCGGATGAGCAAGTTATGGTCAAAAGAGTGAACTGCTGTCTACTAGGTCAAAAAACGGCTGTGTGTGTGTGTGTGAGAGAGAGAGAGAGAGAGAGAGTGTGTGCGATCGAGCATTACGAAGTCACGACGGCGGCGAAGCGGTTGAGCGCGGCACGACTGCAGCTTCTTCTTCATCGTGGCGAGGAATCCACCACGAAGGCGAGCATAGAGCGATGAGTGACACACCCTTTGCTCTCTTGAGCTTGCTAGATTAGTCTTGTTGTGTGCTTGGAGCCATTTGTGGCTCGCACACGGTGTATCGGCAAGTCCCTTGCTTCGATAGTGTGGCAAGGAGCGCACATTTTTGGTGCCGTTGCCAGGGAATCGCCCTGCACTAAGCCCAAGAGGCACTTTGTGCTTCTCCTATGAGTTGTTTGTAGTAGGAAAGAAGAGGAAGAGGAAGAGGAATGAGTTGTTTTTCTGTAAGTTGTTAATTTCTGTTTTGTCTGCAAGTTCTGTGATTTCTGCATAATGTTGTGTTTTCTGTTTGCACACAGTCTTTGCACAATTAGTAGTCGTTAGCTTGTTTGCAGTGAATGAATAAGTAGGAAGGCAGTTAGCAATTTCTGTTTGCACACAGTCTATACACAGTTTTCTGTCAAGGTTTGGCTGCACACAGTCTTTGCACAGTAAGGTAGTGAGAGAGGAAGTAGGTGGACAGTTAGCTCACTGTCAGTAAGCAGTTAGTAGAGTGGTTAACAGATTAGTTAGTAGATTAGTTAGTGGTTAGCAGCACTGTTAGTAAGTAGATAAGGTAGTGAGCTGTCTGTGAGCTGTTGACAGCGAGGTTAGGTAGGTGAGAGTGTGTGTGGCCAAGAAAAGGTCACCTAAACCGCGCGCGGTCATCGCCCAAAAAAAAAATTTAAATTAAAAAAATTTAAATTAAAAAAATAAAAATAAATAAAAAAACCGAAAATATTATATACTAGACTCACTCTTATATATATACCCTACCCCCTCAAGAGGGAATGAGAGCATGTGGGGCAAGTCCTCCACTCTCCTCCCTTCTCCTCCCACTCGCACCTTTAGACTTTCTAATTGGGTCTAGTTCCCTACTATAAATTGACGGTTTTAGGGATTCCGAGGGCATAAAGTGACCAAACGGAGGGCTGTAAAGCACGGCATGTCCCTCTGACCGAGACGCTCGTTTTGAGCTATCATACTTTCTATTTTATAGCTGGGTCAGAAAAAAAGGACCAAAAAATCAAAAAATAAATAAATAAGAAAAGACTTGGGTTGCAAAACACCCAAAATTACTAGGTGAGCAGCCTTCACGGGCCCTCACTGACACTTCTAGAGGATCCAAGTCATATGAACCTACGCTCTGGACAAGTGTTAGAGCACGAGCATATTGGTAGTGCCTCCATTTACGCGGGCACCCATTATTCCTCCACCCTAGGTTCGGGACCTTCGGCCGGGACTCAAGGTAGCGCGACCCAAGATCCTCATATCGCATCTAGTGATTCTTCCTCTGACTACGAAGTCATGGAGGGGTATTCTACACCAAACCCTGATAGTTCAAGTCAAGACATGCATGCCATGGGCCCACGGCCCGGGTCCAGCGTGTTTATCCGCTTAAAACAGACCCTTAGTAGAGCTACTCGCTCTGAACATGCGGTTAATGAAATAAATGAAGGGAGTGGGGAAGTAAATTCGTCATTCATGCCTAAAATGGACCCTATGCTTCTTGAGAGTGTGCATGTGAATGTTCCATCCACTGCACCTCCTGATCCTTTAGGACTATCTCCCTCTGAGGTTTTACTACCCGATGGTAGGAGTCTTGCCGAAGTACAAGAGATCGAACGCTATATGCAAGCAACAAGGGAGAGGGAAATTGAGAACCTACGAAGGCTAGAACAAAGTCAAGCCCTAAAAGCAAAGGCTCCTATAACAACAATCATGCCAGCCGAGAAACCGAGTGCTCCCAAGGTAGCAGTCACGGAGGGGCAAGCTATGGGGAGCAATAATGCTTCCACTTCAAGGGAAACCTCCAGCACGCCAGGCCTAGATGGGATATTCCTAAACAAAAATTGGGAGTATGACCTACAAGTAGAAGCTTTAACTGATCGGTACACAGGACACACCTATCATGTGGGTTGGTTAGATGTTCTACAATCCACATCGGGTGCTACTAGCATAGATGAGCAACAACAGAAAGTCTGTGATGTCCTCCATAGGATTGTCGAGTTAGAAAGACAGAACACAGGGATCAACATGCCTTCAACAGGCCTAATGAGATTCTTGGATACGGAAAAGGCCAACCAACCAACCCTGTCACAAATGGAGACTCCCTTAGTGAGCCCCATTGATCCTCCATATGTTGTTTTGCCAGGAGCCTCAGTACAATCTGAGCCCACAAGTCGCAGCTTTACCTTCCCAGATCTAGCTCATCTTTCTCTTAATGACACTACGGCTACCATGCATATCCCAATGGTGAGGATGACAAGAAGTACACCATGGAGTTCATTTGTTAACACTGCGTCGATGCCTAGTAGCACAGTGCCCCCAACTATACCTACATGTATGTATCAATCATGTGCACCTGTTGTACCTCAGCCTCATGTAGCTCCTACACCTCCGATTATTCCAAGAGCTTACAATCCACAATGGAATTATCCAAGCTCTTATACAAGTGGAGCCATGCCATTTAATAATAACATGCCATATCAGGCACCCCCTATGCCTAGGGCCACGCCTGTAAACTTTGGACCACCGTCTGGTACACCACCATACGAAATTTGGGAACCAAGAGCCGCGCGTATGCCAAGGCCAAGGCCAACTCCCATCTCACATGTGGTTCCAGGAGCACATACACCCATTATACCTGCTCAAATAGGAGATTTGGCAGCATTTGCTCAAACTATCGGTTGCTCTATTGCGGAAAACATGCGTAGTGCACCTGATAGAGAGCCTAGGAGCAAGGCAGTTCAAGTAGCTAAGCTCACACAAAAATTCAGTGGAGACGGAGATGCTAGAAAGCATATGGAAGTCTTTGAACATGTGTGTGATTCCTTGGAAGAGCACAATGAGCTACATAAGTGTAAGGCTTTGAGTTTGACCCTAAGCGGAAAGGCTGGAGATTGATATAGAACCTTAAGAGTAGAAGAGAAAACGATCTACTCTACTCTTAGGAGACTGTTCTTAAAAGAATACATACGAGAGGGAGTACTTTGGGGTGTAGCCTCTCAGCTCCAGAAATCCCAACGAGAAGAAGGTGAATCCGTGAGAGACTTCATTAGTCGCCTAAAGAATTTGAATTCTCGATGCAATCCAAACGAGCGATTCAACAACAACCAATTGCTCGATAGATTCATTAGGGGACTACGACATGAAAGTATCTATAATGGCCTAGTCATTAGAGGTATCACTACTTGGGAAGCAGTCACCATGAATGCAATCCAATTGGAGGATAATTTAATGATTGCAGGAGAAAGAGTGTCTGCCGAGCCGAAGTCAAGTAGCTCACAAGCATCAGGGCATGAGCCAATGAAGATAAATCCAATCGTGAAAGAGCAAACGATATCTAAGATGACTTTGGCAGATCTCACCAAGGCCATAGTTTTGCCAGGAGACCACCTCTTCAGTGCTACAAATGTGGTGGACCACATCGAGTAGTTGAGTGCCCCATTAGAATGCAAAAGAATGTTGCACTAATGCAAACAAGTCAAGGGAGTGCATTGGCAATGCCAATACTCATTTGTAATCGTTGTGGCATAGATCATTTGATCGCACAGTGTCCTAACAATCCAAACGCACCGAAAATCACACCATTGAACTTAATAGAGATTGTTGATGGGACACCGCCAACTATAAACATAGCACCAGTGAATGCACTCACACGGTCGATGCTCCAAAAGCAAAATTACATCCTCGAAGAGAGAGATGCTGCATCCATTGGCCGAGCGAGAAAGAAGAAAACACGAAGAAAGAAATCCCTTAATGCTTCTAGCTCAAAACCTAGTTCAAAGACTAACATAGGGACAGGAGAGGATCCCGTGTATATGAATGACCTTGAGGATGACTCAGATTCGATAGAGACCACGGAGACCAAAACTATTACTACAAATGAAAAAGCCAGTGAGGAGGATCACGAGAGGGAATTACGACGAACACCAAAAGAGTATTCAAAGTTAAAACACCCAGTTGCGAACCCCCAAGATAAGCCACGAGAGGCAAAAAATGAGGATTGCAAGAGAAAGATTGGAACCTATCCAAACCCAACAGTGGAAATTGAACGAGTCCAACAACTAAGGGGTTTGGTGGAAGAAACTCAACGAACATTAGAACCTGAACCCAAACATATCCAGATGTCGGACACAGTGTTTCTCACACAAGTTCAACCTCACAAGAACTACAGGCCGTTAGCTATACCCAGTATCATTCGGGAAGAGAGTGAGGGTAGGACATCTGAAAGTGGACACACACCTTTCCTACTAGAGAGAATGTTTGGTGAGGGAATGCCCGACCCCCTTGAGGAAGTGGAGATTCCATCTTCACCATTCTCTTGTCAGGGTCCTACGTCCCACAAGATGCCATTAAATGTTGCCAAATTGATGGATTTCATGTTTTCAGAAGTTAGAACCACCATCATGTCCAAACTATATAAAGACCCCGAGCTAGTCTCAGCTCTTCGAGCCTTCCTCAATGGAGAATTACAGGCCGGATTACCACAGTTTGCACATATGAACAAACCTGACTCGGTAATGAATGATGAGGAACATTTAGCACCACCATCTGACCTAGCGGGACATGAATCTGTAATTGAAGTACCCGTTAACAAGTTGGGGCAATACTTTGAAGGTGATGAATCTAATGCTACTCTGCCAATCACTACTAAAGGATTAACTGTAAAGGGAGTCCTTGACGGTGGTGCGGGAGTCAGCATGGTGACAAAGAGTTGTTGGGAGTCTATGGGGAAACCTCACCTTGAAGCCACAAGCGTAGTGGTAAAAATGGCTAATGGATCTATTGTTACGCCTATTGGAATGCTTAAGGATCTCAGGATCAAGGTCTTGGGACACAAGGTAAGGCAGACTTTCATTGTTATGGATTTTTCCAAGCATCCTATGTCATTTGAGATGATCTTAGGGCGTCCATTCATGAGGGAAGCAAAAATGGTGCATGACTGGTCCAAAAACCACGTCTACTTACAGTTCCAAGACTCTGTCATTCGAGTTGATCTTTTAAGTGGTCGAACGCATCCTCTAGGAAAAAAATTCATCATTGATAATCGATGAGACACATCAATTCACTCAGCTCCATTACAGTATTGTTACACGTGTAACGAAGACACGGATATTGGGGAGAACTCTCCTTATATGGATATCCTACCCAGAATGGCTAAGTCAGACAATGTCGATTGGGTACACCTAGCGGCAACTATAGATACATGGGGAGCTAGAGGAACAACTTGGGTAACACCAGATGGGGAAGAGATACCACACATTGCACCAGTAAACATGTTAGGTGTAGCAAATGTAACATCCGATGATAAGAAAGAGGCACACCTACCTGAGAGTGAAACCGATGATTCCTCAAAGGCTTCAGGCCAATACACATCAGAAATGGAATCTCAGGGAGAAATGGATTCAGAACCTGAGGAAACATCGAGTGAGCCAAGTATAGAAACTGAACACTCAAGGTCTAGTACGACCATCTATGGTAATTTATATGAGAGTGAAGAAGATACAAGCGAAGACCTATCAAGCGAGTAGAGTTCAAACATTTACCAAAATCAAAACCTTAACAAGAAACAAAGGTCATATAAGAGACGACGATATCGAGCAAATGTGAGAGCTAGGATAAACAAGGAAAGATCTACTGCAGAATGGTTTAGCTATCTAGGGGCATGTGATGCTCATCGAAAGCTAGTAGACAATTGGGGTGAACATCTCCAGAGTGTCATGTGGTGCAGCTCGCGACCCATTGACCTCGCTCAATTGGAGGTTACAGAGCCGAAATTGAGTCGAACTATAAGAAGACGTCAAAACCGAGAGTTAGCACAACAACAAAAGGAGGCAGAACTAAAAGAAAGGTCTCCGTCAGGACAAGAGCCTGCTGACTTACATACGGCTCCTGAACATTTTAAATCTTATACCACGGGGGAGCGAAAGGTTGTGTATGCCAAAGCCGAACGAATACCTACCAATGGAAGCAGTGGAGTCTATGATGGTCCAGCGGTAGTTAAAGAGATAGAATTAGCAGAACCAGGTGAGGAGTCTAAACCAGTCTTTATTGCTCAAGACCTTACTGAAACTGAAGAGGCTGTACTTAAGGAGCTCCTCAAGGAATACAAGGATATCTTTGCTTGGACATATCATGACATGAAGGGCGTTCCACCTTCTGTGGTGCAACATACAATTCCCATGATCAACACTGCTAAACTCGTCTTGCAACGACCCTATCCAATGAATCCTAAGTACGCCAAAATTGTACAAGAGGAGATTGAAAAACTTATCCAATGTGGATTCATATACCCTATTGAGCACTCAGAATGGGTTTCTCCAACAGTCATTGTGCCAAAAAAGAATGGGAAACTAAGAGTGTGCGTGGACCTCAAGAAAGTTAATGCAGCCACTAGGAGAGATCATTATCCCTTGCCATATTCAAAACATGTGCTTGAAAGAGTTGCGGGCAAGGAGGCTTATAGCTTTTTATATAGATGGGTACCCTGGTTACAATCAAATCACAATTGCATTAGAGGACCAAGCTAAAACTGCTTTTATCACAGAGTTTGGAGTGTTTGCATTTCATGTTATTGCTTTTGGCTTAACGAATGCCCCTGCTACATTCCAACGATTAATAAACACTGCGTTTAAAGAATTTCTAAGGGAGTTTTATGAAGCTTTCCTAGACGACCTTTGTGTTTATTCTTCTTGGGAGAAGCATTTGTTATATCTACGAAAAATATTTGAAAGGTGCAGATTTTATCGCATCTTATTGAACCCTTTCAAATGCCAATTTTGGGTTAAGCATGGAGTCATTCTAGGGCATATAGTGTCCAAGAACGGGATATCCATAGATGAGAGTAAGATTAAAGCCATTGCCGATTTTCCACCACCTACTAACTATAAAGGAGTTCAAAGATTTATGGGCCATGTTGGTTATTATCGAAGGTTTATTTTAAACTTTGCCGAGATAGTGCGTCCATTGTACAAGCTTCTTATCAAGTTTCAATGGACGGAAGAATGTCATCAATCTTATGAGTTATTAAAGAAGGCCCTAACAAGTGCTCCAATCCTGCGAACACCTGATTGGAATGTACCTTTTCATGTGCATATTGATGCATCAAATTTTTCTATTGGGTGTGTTCTAACTCAACCAGGAGAACATAAATTGGACTACCCTATTAGCTTTGCAAGTCGTCAATTAAATGATGCCGAGATGAACTACACTACTACAGAGCGCGAAGGTCTAGCTATGATTTACGCAGTAAAGAAATTTCGCTATTACCTTCTTGCTACCAAGTTTGTGTTTTATGTTGATCATCAAGCATTTCTATATTTGGTAAACAAGTCGTGTTCCACAGGTCGAATTACACGATGGTTGTTAATTCTTCTTGAGTTTGACTTCACCGTTGTTGTGAGGCCTGGGAGGAAACATGTCATGGCGGATCATTTATCGCGTATCCCTAATGGCGAAGCTCCTACGGGGGTTGATGATGAATTGCCTGATACTCCTTTGTTCATTGTTGAGACAATTCCTGAATGGAGTGAAAAGATTGTTAACTTCTTAGTTAATGGTTTTCCACCCAAAGAACTGCGAAAAAATATAGCTCGAAAATTAATCAAGGAATGCGAACCCTATTGCTTACTGGCTGGAACTCTCTATAAGAGAGGAAAAGATGATGTTCTTAGACGCTGTGCCCACGAGGAAGAGTATTTATATATTCTACAAGAGGCAGACATGGGCGTAGCTGGTGGTCACTTTGCAGGAAAGTTGACTTCCCGAAAGATCTTACTGTCAGGCTATTGGTGGCCCACTCTGTTTAAGGATGCATCACTTTTTGCAAAGGGATGTGATGAATGCCAACGCTTCAACAAGCCACAAAGAAGGGATAGGATGCCTCTACATCCCATCAAGGTAACCCAACCATTTGAAAAGTGGGGCTTAGACTTTGTAGGACCAATTAGTCCGGCTGCACGTAACACGTAATCACGATATACCATTGTCGCTACCGACTATGTAACCAAATGGGCTGAAGCAAAAGCAACACGAAAGGCGGATGCAAAAACAACAGCTAAGTTCCTCTTTGAGAACATTATCACATGTTTTGGATGCCCCTTTGAACTTGTGAGTGACAATGGAACTCATTTTATAAATGAAGTAATAAAGGAACTCACATCAAAATTCATGATATCTCACCACAAGTCTACACCCTATTATCCCCAAGCAAATGGACAAGCTGAGAGTACCAACAAAAATCTCATCTCCATTTTGACAAAGACAGTCAAGGCTCATCGCACTGATTGGGACCTAAAGCTTACATCAGCTTTATGGGCTTATCGTACTGCGTATAAAGTTGCTATTAATTGCACACCGTTTAAGATGGTGTATGGTCAAGAAGCAGTTATGCCATGGGAGTTTGTCATTCCTAGTCTTCGAGTAGCTTCTCAAGAAGGTTGGGATGGTAACCCCTTAGTGGAGCGATTATATATCCTGGAAAGGCTAGATGAAGAAAGGCAATTAGCTGTGCAAAATGCTCTAGTGGAGAAGGATAGGAGAAAGAAGTGGTTTGATAGCCATTTAAAGGATAAATACATCAAGGTTGGTGATAAAGTTCTTATGTACGGGGTACGTAATGAAAAGAAGAAATTGAAATACGCTGGTAAGGGACCATATCGAGTGTGTGAAATTACTCCGCAAGGTACCAGTCGTGTGGAGACTCTAGATGGAGTTGAAACCATTGGATTCCTTAATGGGAGTAAATTCAAAAGATATTATGATCCTCTAAGCCAGGAAGAGTTGCAAGCCATCCATCAAAAGAAGGCTGTCAAGGAATAAGCAGAGCTTAAAAAAATCCAAGCAAGAGTTAAGGCTCGAGAACGCCAACAACGTCTTAGACGCCAACGAGAGGCTAATCTGGGAATCACACAAGCATTTCTCGAGGACACAGATGACGACTCATTAGAATCTGAGCCACCCCTACGATTCCCAATTGAGCTAAATAGACCCTATGGGCAAGTACTATACAATGCCTTATTAGATATGGGAGCTAAACACAATTTGTTATCCTATGGAGTTTGGTGTCAATTAGGGAAACCGACCCTATCCCCGAGTACGATGCAACTCAAGGGCATTAATAAAAAGAAAACTACTATTCTTGGAGTCCTTCAGACCCCTGTTGTCTATGACAATGGAAGCATAGTGCAGAGGTTTCTAGTCGTGCCCGCAGGAGCTATGGAAGGCAATGTAAACCTGGGACGCACGTGGATGTTGGCAACCAAATGCACTATTGATTGGGATACTGGTAGTGTCACGACGCGACCACCGACTCTTACCCCTATCATTCAAGCAAAGTCACCTACGTTTCAAACTCTAGCAAAGTTGAAGGATAGCCAACATTCACAAGCCAAGGTGGTTAACTCGTCTTTGCCGGCTACCCATGAATCTAGCACTTCAACACTTGTAGTTGCAGCAAGCAGTAATATTGCAAGTACTCAACCTGCACGACCTAAGAGTACATATCAATGGGTCCCCAAGGCCTTACTTCCAACTACCTCAACCCTCCCATCCATTCCAGGAAAACATTTCCTGGGAAAACCAAGAGCGCGCCCTAGGAGAGTCAAGACCAAATCACGATGGATTCCAAAACAACTATTAGAAGCCCAAGGCTACTATGATGGAAATGAGCAAATTTGGGTACCTAAACGTAAAATGTGTCCTTCCCTATCGACAACAAACCCATATGAGTCAAACAGTGTAACGCTAAAGCCAATGGCAGACCGTGAGAAGGGAAAGATCACAGAATGCTACAAACCTAGTCTAGAGCTAGTTTGGGCTCCAAGGCAAAACCAATTTATTCCACCTAGCTCAGGAAGGGGGGAGTTCCATGAAGCTTCTAGCTCCTCATGTAATACATCCATAGAGGTAAAAGCTTCTACACAGCCTCCATCTATAGTAGTGGACCTCCATGAAGCTACAAAAGAATCCACACCTCCCAGTGTTCAAGAATCACCTGATGAACCACTTCAAGTTCGATCCTGGGAGAGTACCTTACCACCCTTACAACTTGACGAGGCACCTAGGGTAATACAAAACTACTGGCAAAAATCCTCACCTATTACCAATTGGAAAAATTGGTTTCAAAGGGTGACGACGTCATTTCAAACGGTATGATCTACCCAAGGAAGGGGGGAGTGTTTGTGGACATCCATCATTCACTTGCTTCCCTCTCAACCTTTCTCCCTGACCTCTTCATCTCCAATCTTAGGGAATGTATATATAAAGCCTTATACTCACAAAAACAAGATAAGAAAGTAAAAGAACAGGCCATAACACAAATCATAAAAATAAATTATGCACAAGAACACGACCCTTGTAATATTTGCACTCTAACCATCATCTATTTGCGTGTACAGATATGGCTAGTACGCTAGAGTCATCCACTCCTGCCTTGGGTGAGAGGTACCCTCGTTACTTTTCACAAATATTTCACATGGTCTTTCCAGTGCTTGCATGTGAATGGGATTTGATAGGTACGCTAGCATGTGAGAGGAATTTTGAGGAGTTAGAATGGCTGATACGTCTCTTGACCACGTCTGATCCATAATTAGTAGAGAGCGTTTCTCCCATTGCACAAGCCTACCCTTTTGACCAAGATGACTATAGGCGTCTAGTGACCTTCTTAGTAAACATGGGCACCTATGATGAAGAAGAAAATTTACACGACTACACGGATGTCACATATGGTCTCATGGATGATGACTTTGTTTATCTCGACGACGAGGATAGGGGTTTAGCCTTAGGGTTTCCTCCCAACCTCTACAATATCCTATTCCCTTGACTCTCTAGGGGGAGTGCAAATAATTAGGTTAGAATTCCTTATGTTTTTTGTTGTGTTCAATAAGTGTTGGTACCTTTTTCCACTAATGTGCCTCCTGGAGGTATTCCTTTTGTTTCCTAGTGCGTACAGGAGCGTGTTGCTATTGGTAGGATTTGGACCTTCATGGAATCTTTATCTCGACTCACTCTTCAAATCAAGCGCGACCATCGACACAAACAGGTGTTTCTTGTCCATTAGCATTGCCCCTTATCTTTTTTGCATCTATGATTGTCAGCTTTAATTGTGATTGGTAGCCTAATATTCACCGCATTTGCTTAGTATCAAACATTTAATTCAATGTAATTTTTTGTCATAATCACTTGTCTAGGTTTAAAAATCAAGCAGTCCGACAAACTAGTTTGACCAAGTTAGGTGTTATAAATCTTCTCTTAATACCATGGGGAATGCCTTCCTAATAATTAATGGTTACTTAGGTTCTTAATCCGATTTAGGCAGCATTGTGTGAAATGTACTAGGGCTTTGTAGTGGGCTTGACCCTATTGACCTTTAACTTAAGTATTATAAAGGGAGTTTACTAGTGTGATGAGCTTGGGGAGGTGTATCAGTGTTATATGACCCCCCAAAGTTACAAAATTAAAATGCTGAAAATGAACAAACAAAAAATCAAAGTGCCACACTGTAAAATCTTAAGCTGGAAGAGAAATATCAGCTTGATTTGGTACTTCACTCACATGTATTGCCTATGGTACTAGATCCCTAGAGGTTCCCAGTATGGGCGCTTTTACTTGAAAAGAAAAAAACCCAAGGCATACAAAATAAGCACACACATCAAAATTGAATCACTGTGAAAAGACTTTGGGGGGTCAAAGAAAAAGTAATCAGTTAGGCGATGATTTCATGAGAAAATCCTTTTATGGTAGCTTAACTACAAGGTCTTCTAGATATAGCCTCTAGTCAGCCCTCGAACATTAATACTTGTCTCTCGCGATTAAACAACTTAATTGACCACAAAAAATTAAGAAGCTTACCCATGGTATTAATATTCGATCTCTAGTGCCTTTCGACCGTCAAATTAGCAACCCTAGACTTGTTTAATTTTTTACCTTTACATCTGTTTATGCATTTGATTACATTGCAATTTAATGTTCATTGCTGACAAATTGTTTGAAATTCTTTTACCAATCAATTTGTCTACCTAAAACTGCATATGCTAATCACTTATGAGAATGCAATTACTGTGCCAATGTTGTTTGATTTTGCAGTGACTGAAGAAGGCTAAGGACATTCATCTCAAATTCTCTTCCACCTCGACGAACGAGCTTCAACTCAATAGCTTTCGAGGACGGAATCTACATCAGGAAGGGGGGCATGTTGATCCTCACGGCTCACAGACACCCCATCACCTACAACGGACGAGTATTATGTATTTGGTAGAGTCAGGTACCGGGCTTGTCGGACCAATAGGAAAAGGGTAAGAGTGATCGCCGATGAGAGGCGCACTCTAACTGGGACATTCAAGGGATTAGTTGGCTAGGCATGGGTGCCCAAGTGTGAATGGGGTGAGCTCATATAAAAGCCAACTAAACCTAAAATTCACTTATTCTCTCATTTGTGCAATAGAAGAGTGCTCTTGCTCCATCTCCATCTCCATCTTCTTCTTCTTCACCTCCTTGTGTGTGTGTGTATGTGAGAGACAGAGAGAGAGAGAGAGAGGGAGAGTGTGTGTGCGATCGAGCATTACGAAGTCACGACGGCGGCGAAGCGTTTGAGCGCGGCACGATTGCAGCTTCTTCTTCATCGCGGCGAGGAATCCACCACGAAGGCGAGCGTAGAGTGGTGAGTGACACACCCTTTGCTCTCTTGAGCTTGCTAGATTAGTCTTGTTGTGTGCTTGGAGCCATTTGTGGCTCGCACACGGTGTATCGGCAAGTCCCTTGCTTCGATAGTGCGGCAAGGAGCACACAAAAAGCAAAGTAAGATTAGCTTAAAGAAAAATCTTTACAAACTTACTATGCTTCAAGAGGAGGATGTTTCAAGCCTTGTTAACAGACTAATGAGCATAATCACATAGCTCACTTACATTCAGTGCCAAGTTCCAGAAGAAGATCAAGTCGCTATGCTCTTGAGTGCTCTACATGAAAGTTTTGACAACATAGTCACAATCTTAGAGCAAAAGGAACCCATACCTTCTCTACAATATGTTACAGGGGCCATCCATGAAGAAGAAAAGAAAAATAAGAAGAAATATGAATCAGTGGAAGGAGCTTATTTTACATCATCATCATCTAGGGCATCATCATCATCACCTAGATTAAATAACAAGAAGTGTTATGAGTGTGGCAAGCCTGGACACTACTCCAAGGACTGCTACAAGAACAAGTATTGTAGCAATTGTGGCATCAAAGTTCATCTACCATCAAAATGCCAAGGAAGCAACAACAAAGACAAAAGTAGAGTCAATCTTGCAGAAGAAGAGGACGGAGATGCAGCTCAACAGGCAAAAAATTGTCTCCATGTGTGTGCCGCCCCCAACTACTTTTGTGAGTATATTGATGTACTGTAGAATGGATGGTCTTCCACCTTCTTTGTTTAAGGGGAGGATTTCTTAGTCTGTGTGACATCATATGATGAGACCACTCAGTCTGTGTGACTATCTCGATCTATGTGACTATTAGCCTGTGTGGCTTTAGGTCTCAATTCAGCTTCATTCAGTATAGTCCATGCCTAAGGGGAGGATTTTTCGGATAGGCATGTCCTTCCATCACTATGGGAAACATCTCTACGCTTGTATAGATTAGTGTTTGGCATTTGGCCTATGTGCTATATGGCTATGTGTAAGCTAAGTAGAAAGGGAGGATCTCCAGTCGGATATCTACTCTAGGATTATAAATAAAGCCCTCTATGTACATATTTTTATGCTATGGTGTATACTTTAATGTAACACCTTTCGAGTCAAAATTACGAGTACTCTCTCTCTCTCTAACTGTGTAAGCTATGTCTGCACACGCACACACAAACCTCTTTGAGCACACACACACACCGTCATCCCCAACATAAACCAAACTCCTTGAGTTCTAGGCCATGTTGTATCCCATGTGACAACATGTAACAACTACTGCCCAAAATACTTTTCTCCTACATGAACTTGTCATGTCTCTGAAAGAGAAAAATGGATGAAAACATAGGACTTTATGGATCCTACTTGGAAAATTAAACAAAAACATATTTGAAAAGGAAATAAAACCACATTAGATGCATACGTGGAGGCTGAACATAGGGCTCACTTAGTTGTAGTCAAACGCACATGCCCAAATTTCTTGCATGCAAAGGCCTAGGAACAATAATTGAAAATTAGTGAAAATGAAGTAGTATAGCACTAATAACCCTGGGTGTTGCCTTTGCAATCCAAACCCCTTGGTTAAAATTTACATTGTCAATCCCCTTGGTCAGACTTTGCAAGGAAAGTGCTCAGCTAGCAGCCAATATTAATTGAAGTCACCTTTGGAAGTTGAAATCGTCTACTACCCCGTGGTATATTGTGGATTTCTTTCCTTGAAAGAAGAATTTTGATGAGATCAAACTGTGATGCTCAACATGTATGAGATGATTGTGTATTAGCGGGATCATACTTCTGCAAATGCCACTCCTACAAGCCTAATCAGTGTTGCAACTAAGTAACAGATCTTCTTTAGCTAGAAATCTTATTCACGACTAAATCATGATAGGATCTTCTTCCTACATGAATAGAGGAGAAAGACGTCAAATACCCCCAAATAAAATAGCCATACTAGATTTTCTCAAGTATTTACACAAGAGATTACCTGCATGGAGGCTCTCTTATTATATTCATGTCTTCCCATGAATCAGTTACTTGATTTTTTCAGGTGTTTACACAAGAGATCACCTACATGGAGGCTCTCTTAATCTATTCATGTCTTCCCATGAATCAGTTACTTGATAGCTAGGTCATGTCTGCTTGCTACACATAGAAACCGTCAATGGAATTGGCTGCACCAATGTAAAGTGCTTACCTTTGTATACATAGGCAATGATCATAAGCCCATCTACTAGTCTCAAACCTTTGTAGATAGAATAGTTGATGGTATTGTGGAAGCGTATACAATGATGGGGTGGTTGTATTGCCATCGTACTTGCAAGCCATGTATGCATATTAGAAAACAAGATTGATAAGTCCTTGGCTTCAATGATAGTCTCAACCTTGTGAGTTACTGCTATACGTGCCTTGCAAAATTTCATGGCATGGATACATCACAATGCATCATTACCAAACTCAAAGTGTGAGCTTATATCCACTTAGTGCTAAACATGTGTGCCATTTTCCTTGATCTAAAGTCAATTGATATTGCCTTGGAACATAAGAGAATCCTTGCTTTGCATAAAGCCTAGCAAATCACTTTGCCTTGCACAGTAGAGAAATATTTTTCAAATAAAAGATTAAATTGCAAAGAAAACAAGTATAACTTGAAATGTACTGACCTTGTTAGCTCTTGAAGAGAGATTATCGCTGCTTAAAGTTGGCTCGTAGTTGTATATACTGAGATATGGATAGCTATTAGATGTACGCAATATCCCATCGTGACTTGGATCCCCGGGGAGGTCACCTAATAAAAATGTAACCTATCACGTGAGTTCAACAGAAGGGTATTTACAGTTCTTGAAACTTACAGAAATATATATACAAAAAAGGAAGTATTTTTTTAGATTTGAAAAAACTTACAGATTTTAAAAGAACAGGGTACATTAAATCCCTAACAAAATTCACAGATAAGGGGTTTTACAAACATGTCTTGAACGCACGTGATATGCTAGTTTTACACAAGTGAACCCCTCGAGATTGGATCATATGCCGACTTCAAAGAGAAAATCAAATAGACATTTTTCTAAGTTTCCTGAAGTCCGTATGCTAACAGCATAATCCAAACTTTGGAAACTTCTATGCAACATTCCCTGAAGTGAATCCTTGCTTCACATAAGTTCATCAAAAAGATGAGACAGAACGCAACCTGAGTGCTCATAGGTAACAAGTGTGCCTAGTGACACACATGTGTCGAAGCAAAAAGAGTCGACGTTGTCGACCTTTCGGAAAGAAAATTGGCCTTGCCAAAGCGTACATTTTATTGAGAATTCTTAGATTTCCCAATCTTGAAATAGATAGCTCAGGAAGCTTAGCTATCAAATTCCATCTTACTACCAATCTCCACTCAACCAAAGAAACATTTGTTTGTCAAGTTGGCATTGTAGAAAATATTGCAAAAGTGAATAACTTTAAAATTGAAACTTAAAAGTAACATACTTATTGATTTTTATGACCACTTTCCTTGGCAACAAAAGGCATATTATCCTGTGATGTGATTGTGCTTTCAATGTACTTCACATACCTATTTTCCTGCACACAGTCAAGCTACAATGGCTTTGAAGTGACTATGTATATGTTACCATATACATGTGGTAGTGATGTGTGTGAACACACTAGGACCATCGAGGCATTTTTTCCCTCTTTAGGAGGTTTTTTCCCCCGTGCATTGTATATACGCCCATCACTCTAGGGCTATCTCTCTTTCCATTGCATACTAAGAAACACACTCTCTATTGTGTGCCTGGAGCTTCCTTCATCTTCTCCAAGCTGTGTGCATTTCTCTGCAACCCTAATTCCAATAATTGGTATCAGAGCAGGTCACGTCCTCCCGGGCTTAATCACCAGTTGCTCCAGCACACGCCTGCTCACTTTCTCCGATTTCAATGAGCTTTGGTAAGCGTTCGCAGGGGAATAAATATTTTGGGTAAGCTCGTAGAGCTTGGTCTGCTCAGATTTTTGATTTGGGCTCATTTCGGCCTCCGTTTCCACTACAGGCAGTACTGCACATGCTATTTTGTCATTTTGTGCAAAATTTCTGTCAGCGCCTTTTTCTGCATAACAGGTGCCTCATAATCTTCTACGATTTGTGCTATATAGCACGTGTTGTTTCCGCTCCATTTCTCCTATTTTTGGGCAGTTTTCACATCAGGTGCAGCATTTACCATGGCTGACAACAACACAGATGTGTTCAAGATGTTTGCTGCTGCTGAGGACAGGTTGGATGGGGACAACTACCCTATGTGGGCTTATATGATGGAACATGTTCTTGTGTCAAAGGGTGTCTGGAACATTGTGCAGGGCATTGATGTACGTCCTGGTTCTGAGGATGTAGGCGATGTTGAGGATGTTGCAGGTCTGGATGCAAGGATTGCAGCTATTAGAGTTGTTTTGCCTACGGCAGAACAAGCTCGTTGGGATGTTAAGGATGCGCAGGCTCATGTATTGATTGCGTCGTCTATGAAGTGCACCATTGTTTCTCACATCCGTTCAGCAAAATCTGCAAAACAGGCTTGGGATATTCTAGCAGGTCTTTATGCAAGCCGCAATGAGGCTAACATTGCTTTCCTGCGTAGAGATCTGGAGTCGAAGATTATGCATGAGTAAAATGATATGGACACTTTTCTTGTTGGTGTCAAGGATATCAATGAGCAACTTATTTCTACAGGTGAATTCATTTCAGACAGTTCCCTTGTGCAAATTGTTCTTGATGCCTTACCAAATTCTTACCAGACTTTTGCTAGTACTTGGAGACTTATGACCCAAGGAAATCCAGAAGTTGTCAAGTTTGATGCATTATGCACATTGTTGTTGCAAGAGTCACTTTCCAAAAAAAATACAACTAGACAGTGTGCAGTTGAACAGGCTTTTATTGCTTCTCAAAGAAAGGGTGGTAATAGCAATGCAGCCACTTCTTATGGTTCTGCTGCGAGTGGCAAAAATTCTGTTCCTAATGCTTTTGCTGGCAGCAATTTGTCTGGAAAATTTGGTGATAAGGGCAAAAAGAAGATGCGTTGCCATTATTGAAGTCAATGATCACTTGATCAAGTCGTATCCTAAGTTGAAGTCCAAAGAGGCTAAGAAGAAAGAGGGTGGTTCCACTGCAAATGCTGGTTCCACTACAAATGCATCCATTCTTGAGTGTTCTGTGAAAGGAGATTGTGTCGCTGATGTTGATGTAGAATGGGCTTTTAGCACAGAGTGCACTTACAATCCTGTTGTCCATGATGCATGCTTGTCAGTTCCTGCAGATTCACATGTGTGGTAATTCGACAGTGGTGCTACAAAGCACATTACCTCACATCATGAATTGTTTACCTCTCTTGAGTCTGTCCCTCATGGGAATTCAGTCACTTGTGCCAACAATGCCTCTTATCCAGTTCAGGGAGTTGGAAAGATTGTGCTTACTGCTGCAAATGGTCGTTCCTTCACACTTGTTGATGCACTTTATGTACCTGGGAACAAGAAGAATCTCTTATCTGTATCCACTCTTGCTAGACTTGGACTTGTAGTCAAATTTGTGGATGACAGATGTACAGTTCATGATCTTAGTTTGGTTGATGAAATTGTTGCATCTGGCCTTTTGTGCCGTGGGCTATATAAGATCACTTTGTATGACAAGTGTGGACAAAATTTTGCAAATGCTGTTGCAGATTCAATGGCTATTTCAAATGAAAAACTTTGGCATGCACGTTTTGGTCATCTGAATTTTGCCACTTTGCTGCGTTTGCAAAAATCTGATATGGTTGCTTCTTTGCCGCCTCTTGAAGCACCTGTCAAACATGTTTGTGAAGGCTGTATTTTGGGTAAGATGCAGCGTTCTAAGTTTCCAAAGGATGGTTCAGTTCGGGCCACATGCACGTTGCAGCTTGTGCATAGTGATGTTTGTGGGCCCATGCAAACTCTGTCCTTGGGCAATTGCCTGTACTTCGTGACTTTCATTGATGAGTACTCCAGGCATGCATGGGTATTTCCGCTTAAAGCGAAGTCCGAAGTTTTTATGTGCTTCAAACAATTTCTGGCTATGGCTGAAAATGTCTCCAAATGTACTATGGGCACCCTCTATTCCGATCGAGGGGGGGAGTACATGTCTCATGAATTCAATGCATTTCTGGCTAGTCGTGGGATAAAACACCAATGTATAGTGCCTTATACACCTCAGAAAAATGGTGTTGCTGAGGAAAAACAGGTCACTTACGGAACTGGCACGATGTATGGTCAAAAGTCAAGCTTTGCCGCATTCTTTTTGGCTTGAGGCCATCATGTGTGCCACTTATGTACTTAACAGGTGTCCTACAAAAGCTTTGCAGTCTATTACTCCATATGAAGCATGGCATGATAGAAAGCCTTCTATTGAGCACATGCGTGTTTTTGGTTGTTTGGCATATGCTTTGGTGCCACAAGTGCAGCGCAGAAAATTGGATGGTAAGGCTATCAAATGTATTTTTGTTGGTTATAGTGCTGAAAGAAAAGGTTACAGGTTGTATCATCCGCAAACAAAACGTATTCTGGTTTCTCCAGATGTAGTGTTTGTGGAAGATTCTGTTCAGCCCTTGTTGTCATGCACTAGAGACAGTAATGTAAGCTCACATGACATTTATGACACTTTGTTGCCTCTTTTCAGTGGTGGAAATACGAATGTATGTTCCAATGAGGAAAATGTACAGCCTATGGGGGTTTCTGAAAATGTTTTAGATCAGCCTATTACTGATGCACATGTACATGATGTACTTGATGAGGAAAGGGCTGAAAATGAGCAGGCTAGACGTATGTCAAAATGGCTGGTGCACACTTTGCGTGACAGTAAATTGGATGCACCTTTGTCTAGTCGTACTCGTTCAGGTTCTCGCCATGCATCTTATGCATCAGATTGTTATGATTTGGCTGTGTCTAGGTTACATAATGTTGAGGAGCCTCTGTCTTTTGATGAAGCACAGAATTCAGAAAATTCGATGGCTGCCATGCAATTAGAATATGATGCACTTATAGAAATTGACACATGGAATTTATGTAATTTGCCTCCTGGTAAAAAGGCCATTGGTACAAAGTGGGTTTACAAGTTAAAACGCAAGCCAGATGGTAGATCGATCGCCATAAGGCTCGACTTGTTGCAAAGGGTTATGCACAGCAAAAAGGCATTGATTATGAAGAGACTTTTTCTCCCACTTGTCGTATGACTACTGTGCATTTTCTATGTGCATTGGTAGGTCTTTTTCATTGGGATGTCGATCAGACATTGTAACTACTTTCTTGAATGGTGACATATTTGAGGAAGTTTATGTAACGCAGCCTTGCGGTTTTGTCATAAAAGGACAAGAGGACAAAGTGTGCAAATGTAACAAGGCTTTGTATGGGTTGAAGCAATCTCCTCGTGCTTGGTATGAGAAAGCTGACACTCATTTGGTCAAACAAGGCTTTCGTAACAGTCCAACAGAAAGCACATTGTATGTAAAGCGTGAGGGTGATGTACTTCTCATTGTGGTTCTTTATGTTTATGATTTGTTGATCACTCGACCAAATGAGAGACATATTTCTGAATTTAAGTATGATTTGAATGCTACTTTCAAGATGAAAGATTTGGGGCTGTTGCATCATTACTTGGGTATACAGTTTAAGCAGTGTGATGGTGGTATTGCCTTGTGTCAGAAAAGTTACATAGAGACATTGCTATGTAAGTTTGGACTTGAGGATTGCAAGCCTATTGCCACTCCCATGGAAACAGGTTTGAAGTTGAGTCTCCATGATGCTAGCGATTCTGCTGATGTCACTCTTTCCCAAACTGCTGTTGGTTGCCTCATTTATGTATGCAACACGAGGCCGGATATTCAGTTTGCAGTATCACAGGTCAGCAGAGTTATGCATAGCCCAGGGTCTAAGCATTGGCAGGTTGTCAAGAGAATTTTCTGCTATCTTAGTGGCACTTTACATCTTGGCTTGTTTTATCCCAAGGGGGGATCATTGCCGCCAGACTTACATGCTTTTTCGGACTCAGATTGGGCTGGTTGTTTTGACACGCGAGTGTCCACGAGTGGTTTTTGTTTCATGCTTGGCAGTTCATGTATATCATGGTTGAGCAAGAAGCAACCTACTATGGCCACTTCGAGTTGTGAGGCTGAGTACAGTGCAGTCTTCACAGCTACGGTTGAGTGTGTATGGCTCAGATGCATTATGGCTGATTTGGGTGTAGGATAGGACACTGCCAACACTATCTACAGTGACAGTCAGCGCGCATTGGCAGTTGCGAGGAACTTCATGCTCGTACAAAGCACATTGAGGTGCATTACCACTATGTCAGGGAGAGGCTCTCAATAAGAGAGATCAGCTTGGCTTATGTGCCAACACAGGACAACCTTGCAGATCTTTTCACAAAGGCATTGTCTCGTGAGAAGCTTGAAGCTTTCCGCAAAGCTTTGGGCTTACTCCCCTTTGTGGACTGACCCTGTCCTCAGGGCATGGCACTTTCCTTTACTCATGTGCCAGCTCTCGTTCACCGCATCACTCCAAGGGGGATTTGTTACCATATACATGTGGTAGTGATGTGTGTGAACACACTAGGACCGGCGGGGCATTTTTTCCCTCTTTAGGAGGTTTTTTCCCCCGTGCATTGTATATACGCCCATCACTCTAGGGCTATCTATCTTTCCATTGCATACTAAGAAACACACTCTCTATTGTGTGCCTGGAGCTTCCTTCGTCTTCTCCAAGCTGTGTGCATTTCTCTGCAACCCTAATTCCAATAGTATCCAATGTTTGGATTCGTGCTCCTGGAAGCCTTGTTAACCCCCCTCCTCTAGGTAGCACAAGGAGGAGATATCAAAAAAATAATAGCTGATGTAATACACAATCCAGTTGTTAAGAATCCATGTATGAAGCCTTGCTCCCTAGTTATAATGGATGTAGCATGATGCATCTCAGGGCATTTCATGTTAAACAGAGTCAAAAGGAAATTAATCGTGTTGATTTTTGACCTTGTCAATAAATACACCGGACCACAAACTTAAAAACACCTACACTAATTGCAAAAGCATAAGCGTACCTGAGTTGCCCAATATTGCTTCTTAAAATCAAAACAAAAGAGCGGTCATGCTGAGCACCTATCTCATCAATGCTAACAAGAGACTTTGTCGATCTCCTTGAGAGTGGAAAGCAGTGTCTTTTGGCCTTGCCATTGCAGCAAAATTTAACCTCTAATGAGCATGCTCTATTAAGGTATTCACGAGAAGGCATGCTTGTTATTGAGTTGTTTTGTAGTCAAGTTGTGCTTGCCTCTGTATTTCTTAGAGTGCACACACTTTTTTTGCATGCCATAACTAATGAGTACATTCTTAATAGAAACAAAAATAAACGGCATACCTCATGAAGTACTAGGGCCAACTTGCCTTCTGTTATCGGCACTTTGCCAAACAATGATGGTCGTACTCTTGAACTTTTATGTTCTTCTGTCAACACCTTGTCGAGCGATGATTCTTGCACTCCTTGATTCAAAAAAGTGTGTAGTTGAACATTGCACCACAAACGCCAATGACTAGCCATGCTACTTACATCTTCAAGTCGTAAATGATTTTTGTAACGAATTCACTTTGCTCTTGTTGAGCTTTCCTTGACTTGTCATTGTTTGGATAGATCCAAAGCCATTTGTACTTGTTGCCAAAGCAAAATTTTGACTTTGTAAAGATATGTCTGGTACTTCAATTGTCGATAGAGTTTTTGAATCTCCAAAAAAACAACTTATTGGTTTTTCCTTCGACGCCTCAACAGATTCGTGTTCGCGATTTTGTTTTGAATTGATCGTCAATTGAGGAGAAGAAGCTTAGCTATTGGGATTTGGGAAAATCAGCTGCTTAGACCAGTCAACAATTCCTCATAGACCTTACCATCAACAAGTCACCTCCTCTTCCAAATTCAAGTACACACACACACACACACACCTAGAATATGACAGCACATACACAAAAGAATAGATTGACAAGGAAAGAGTGTAAGAGAGTGTAAGGGGGATTGTAAGAGATGTAAACATAATCATGGAGTACACAGAGTAACATAACATAGTATGTGAGAGAGGAAAGGGAAAATTTAGGGCATCTACACAAGAAAGGCCTAAAGATTGCAGCCCCAAACTCCACGGCACCTCTTGTGGAGTTTGGTTTTTAATATTTGATATTACTTGCTGGTGCCAAAAATTGAACGCCCCTATTTTACACTTAGTCCCACTTTAGTTATGAGCGGAACACACTACTTATTGCATGACCCTCTTACAGTGAGTTCTCACTGTCCTACTTACAAAAATCAGCCATAATGGTTTATTGATAAAAGATCTAAAACATTGTGCAAAAGTAAAATGATCAAGAGGATTATTATTTACCAATGCCTCCTTCTCAACTCCCAGATTTCCAATCTACAAATCATCACGCACTCACTATTAGTAAAATCAAATTGACAACACAAAATTAACCATTAAGCCAGCTATCCCAATTGCAGTTAACCACATACAACATGAGGGTGCCTAGTCTTGTAACATCCCTTCCACCAAGGATAGCAACTTTCCTCAGCTGCTCAAGAAGTATCAATTGGATTGTGAGTGATGGAAAGTGTGGAGAAGTTATGGGAAGTTGCGAAAAAACTTTTCAGGCATCCATTTTCCATCCTCTCTAGGGTGGCATTTGAAAGTCAAAAGATAGCGGTTATAAATCATGCCAATGCGTGTGGTGGTGGTCTTGTGATCAACTATTTATGTAGGGATGAGTTGTTCTTCTTGGTCCACAAGTGAAGGTGGATCCTCATAAATGTGATGTGTAGGTAGGGGTCCTTTGAAAGGTCTTAAAAGACTAATGTGGAATGCATTGAATGTTCCAATGTCAAGGTAAGTCTAAACAAAATGAAACATTATTGATCACAGCAAAAATTTTGAATGGACCAAAAAAACAAGGAGCAAGTTTAACGTTTTTCAATGCGAAGCATAACATAATCACCTTCCAACAAATGGTGTGTGTTGCGGTGCTTGTTGGCATGCTTAGTGTAAAGTTCTTGTGAGTGTTTAATGGCGTAATGCACAATTGCATAAACATCATGAAAATTAGAAATAAAATCATTAGTCGAAGGCACAACATTAGAAAGACGTGAAGCAGAAGTAGGCAGAGAATGGCCATACACAATTTCAAATGGATATTTACGTGTGGTAATGTGAGTGGTGTTGTTATATGTAAACTGTAGAACATTCCTTGAATTATATGGTTGTCTCTTGTACATTTTCACCATCAATTTTCTTGAAAGAATGAATCTATGACATTGTATTGTGCTTGATTCCTCTCATGGGAAACTCCTCAACAAAATCCTATAATAGCACTTCTATGTTTCTATAGTCTTCCTTTTTTAGAGGTTGGAACCAAGTCACGGTTGTGCCTCCCAGGGTTAATCCAAAATCTTCAAATCAAATCTAAAAATTACTCAACTCTTCTTAATGTTACCATATACATGTGGTAGTGATGTGTGTGAACACACTAAGACCGCCGGGGCATTTTTTCCCTCTTGTAGAGGTTTTTTCCCTCTTTAGGAGGTTTTTTCCCCCAAGCATTGTGTATACGCCCATCACTCTAGGGCTATCTATCTTTCCATTTCACACTAAGTAATACACTCTCTATTGTGTTCCTTAAGCTTCTGTCATCTTCTCCAAGCCGTGTGCGTTTCTCTGCAACCCTAATTCCAACAATTGGTATCAGAGCAGGTTACGTCCTCCCGGGCTTAGTCGCCAACTGCTCCAGCACACGACTGCTCACTTTCTCCGATTACATTGAGGTTTGGCGAGCGTTCGCAGGTCGACAAATATTTTGGGATTACTTATAGAGCTCAGTCTGGTCAAATTTTTTATTCGAGATCATTTCGGCCTCCGTTTCCACTACAGGCAGGTCTACACAGGCTATTTTGTCATTTTGTGCGGAATTTCTGTCAGTGCCATTTTTTACATAACAGGTGCCTTACAGTCTTCTATGGTTTGTGCTATATAGCATGTGTTGTTCTCGGTCCGTTTCTTCTATTTTCGGGCAGTTTTCACATCAGGTGCAGCATTTACCATGGCTGACAGCAACACAGATGTGTCCAAGATGCTCGCTGTTGAGGACAGGTTGGATGGGGACAATTACCCTATGTGGGCTTATAGGATGCAACACGTTCTTGTGTCAAAGGGCATCTGGAATATTGTGCAGGGCAACATCCTGGTTCTAAGGATGTAGGCGATGTTGAGGATGTTGCAAGTCTTACTGCAAGGATTGCTGCTATTACGGTTGTTTTGCCTACGGTAGAACAAGCTCGTTGGGATGTTAAGGATGCGCAGGCTCATGCATTGATTGTGTTGTCTGTGAAGCGCACCATTGTTCCTCACATCCGTTCAGCAAAATCTGCAAAACAGGCTTGGGATTTCTAGCAGGTCTTTATGCAAGCCGCAATGAGGCTAAAATTTCTTTGTTGCGTAAAGATCTGGAGTTGAAGATTATGCATGACGAAGATGATATGGACACTTTTCTTGCTGGCATCAAGGATATCAATGAGCAACTTATTTCTGCAGGTAAAGTCATTTCAGACAGTTCCCTTGTGCAGACTATTCTTGATGCCTTACCACATTCTTACCAGAATTTTGCTAGTACTTGGAGACTCATGACCCAAGGAAATCCAGAAGTTGTCAGGTTTGATGCATTATGCACATTGCTATTGCAAGAGTCACTTTCCAAAAAAAAAAAGAACTAGACAGCGTGTAGTTGAACAGGCTTTTATTGCTTCTCAAAGAAAGGGTGGCAACAGCCATGCAGACACTTCTTATGGTTCTGCTGCGAGTGGCAAAACTTCTGTTCCCAATGCTTCTGCTGGCAGCACTTTGTCTGGCAATTCTGGTGATAAGGGAAAAAAGAAGATGCGTTACCATTATTGTGAAGCTAATGATCACTTGATCAAGTCGTGTCCTAAGTTAAAGGCCAAAGAGGCTAAGAAGAAAGATGGTGGTTCCACTTCAAATGACGATTCCACTACAAATGCAGCCATTGTTGAGTCTTCTGTGAAAGGAGACTGTATAGAATGGGCTTTTAGCGCAGAGTGCAATTACAATTCTGCTGTCCATGATGCATGCTTGTCAGTTGTTGCAGATTCACATGTGTGGCATTTCGACAGTGGTGCTATAAAGCACAATACCTCACATCGTGGATTGTTTACCTCTCTGTAGTCTGTCCCTCATAGGATTTCAGTCACTTGTGCAAGCAATGCCTCTTATCCGGTTCGGGGAGTTGGAAAGATTGTGCTTACTGCTGCAAATGGCAGTTCCTTCACACTTGCTGATGCACTTTATGTACCTCGGATCAAGAAGAAGCTCTTATCGATATCGCACTTGCTACACTTGGACTTGTAGTTAAATTTGTGGATGACAGATGTACAGTTCATGATCTCAGTTTTGGTGATGAAATTGTTGCATCTGGCCTTTTGTGCCGTGGGCTATATAAGCTCACTTTGTATGACAAGTGTGGAAAATTTTTTCCAAACGCTACAGATTCAAGGGCTATTTCAGATACAAAACTTTGGCATGCACGTTTTGGTCATCTGAATTTTGCCACTTTGCTGCGTTTGCAAAAATCTGATATGGTTGCTTCTTTGCCGCCTCTTGAAGCACCTGTCAAACATGTTTGTGAAGGTTGTATTTTGGGTAAGATGTAGCGTTCTAAGTTTCCAAAGGATGGTTCAGTTCGGGCCACATGCACGTTGCAGCTTGTGCATAGTGATGTTTGTGGGCTTATGCAAACTCTGTCTTGGGCAATTACCTGTACTTCATGACTTTCATTGATGAGTACTCCAGGAATGCATGGGTATTTCCGCTTAAAGCGAAGTCCGAAGTTTTTATGTGCTTCAAACAATTTTTGGCTATGGCTGAAAATGTCTCGAAATGTACTATGGGCACCCTCCGTTCCGATCGAGGGGGGGAGTATATGTCTCATGAATTCAATGCATTTCTGGCTAGTCGTGGGATAAAACACCAATGTACAGTGCCTTATACACCTCAGCAAAATGGTGTTGCTCAGAGGAAAAACAGGTCACTTACGGAAATGGCACGATGTATGGTCAAAAGTCAAGCTTTGCCGCATTCTTTTTGGCTTGAGGCCATCATGTGTGCCACTTATGTACTTAACAGGTGTCCTACAAAAGCTTTGCAGTCTATTACTCCATATGAAGCATGGCATGATAGAAAGCCTTCTATTGAGCACATGCGTGTTTTTGGTTGTTTGGCATATGCTTTGGTACCACGAGTGCAACGCAGAAAATTGGATGATAAGGCTGTCAAATATATTTTTGTTGGTTATAGTGCTGAAAGAAAAGGTTACAGGTTGTATCATCCGCAAACAAAACGTATTATGGTTTCTCGGGATGTAGTGTTTGTGGAAGATTCTATTCAGCCCTTGTTGTCATGTACTAGAGCCAGTAATGTAAGCTCACATGACATGTATGACACTTTGTTGCCTCTTTTCAGTGGTGGAAATAGGAATATACGTTCCAATGAGGCAAATGTACAGCCTATGGGGGTTTTTGAAAATGTTACAGATCAGCTTATTACTGATGCAGATGTACATGATGTACTTGATGGGGAAAGGGCTGAAAATGAGTAGTCTAGAGGTATGTCAAAATGGCTGGTTCACACTTTGCGTGACAGTAAATTGGATGCACCTTTGTCTAGTTGTACTCACTCAGGCTCTCACCATGCACCTTATGCATCAGAATGTTATGCTTTGGCTATGTCTAGCTTACATGATGTTGAGAAGCCTCTGTCTTTTGATGAAGCACAGAATTCAGAAAATTCGATGGCTGCCATGCAATCAAAATATGATGCACGTATAGAAAATGACACATGGACTTTATGTGATTTGCCTCCTGGCAAAAAGGCCATTCGTACGAAGTGGGTTTACAAGTTAAAACGCAAGCTAGATGGTAGATCGATCGCCATAAGGCTCGACTTGTTGCAAAGGGTTATGCACAGCAAAAAGGCATTGATTATGAAGAGACTTTTTCTCCCACTTGTCGTATGACTACTGTGCATCTATGCGCATTGGGAGCTCTTTTTGGTTTGGATGTAGATCGATCAGACATTGTAACTGCTTTATTGAATGGTGACATATTTGAGGAAGTTTATGTAACACAGCCTCGCGGTTTTGTCATAAAAGGACAAGAGGACAAAGTGTGCAGATGTAAGAAGGCTTTGTATGGGTTGAAGCAATCTCCTCGTGCTTGGTATGAGAAAGCTGACACTCATTTGGTTAAACAAGTCTTTCGTAACAGTCCAACAGAAAGCACATTGTATGTAAAGCGTGAGGGTGATGTACTTCTCATTGTGGTTCTTTATGTTGATGATTTGCTAATCACTGGACCAAATGAGAGACAAATTGCTGAATTAAGGCTGATTTGAATGCTACTTTAAAGATGAAAGATTTGGGGCTGTTGCATCATTACTTGGGTATACAGTTTAAGCAGTGTGATGGTGGTATTGCCTTGTGTCAGAAAAGTTACATAGAGACATTGCTATGTAAGTTTGGACTTGAGGATTGCAAACCTATTGCCACTCCCATGGAAATAGGTTTGATGTTGAGTCTACATGATGCTGGCGATCCTGCTGTTGTCACTCTTTCTCAAACTGTTGTTGGCTGCCTCATTTATGTATGCAACACGAGGCTGGATATTCAATTTGCAGTCTCACAGGTCAGCAGATTTATGCATAGCCCAGGGTCTAAGCATTGGCAAGCTATCAAGAGGATTTTCCGCTACCTTAGTGTCACTTTGCATCTTGGCTTGTTTTATCCCAAGGGGGGATCATTGCCGCCAGACTTACATGCTTTGTCGGACTCAGATTGGGCTGGTTGTTTTGACACGCAAGTGTCCACAAGTGGTTTTTGTTTCATGCTTGGCAATTCATGTATATCATGGTTGAGCAAGAAGCAACCTACTGTGGCCACTTCGAGTGTGAGGCTGAGTACAAGGCAGTCTTCACAGCTACTGTTGGGTGTGTGTGGCTCAGACGCCTTATGGCTGATTTGGGTGTTGGATAGGACACTGCCAACACTATCTACACTAACAGTTAGAGCGTATTGGCAGTTGTGAGGAACCCAGTTTTTCATGCTCGCACAAAGCACATTGAGGTGCATTACCACTATGTCAGGGAGAGGCTCTTAGCAGGAGAGATCAACTTGGCTTATGTGCCAACACAGGACAACCTTGCAGATATTTTCACAAAGGCATTGTCTGGTGAGAAGCTTAAAGCTTTCCGTAAAGCTTTGGGCTTACTCCCCTTTGTGGACTGATCATGTCCTCAGGGCATGGCACTTCCCTTTACTCATGTGCCAGCTCTCGTTCACCGCATCACTCCAGGGGGGATTTGTTACCATATACATGTGGTAGTGATGTGTGTGAACTTTTCCCTCTTTAGGAGGTTTTTTCCCCCGAGCATTGTATATACGCCCATCACTCTAGGGATATCTATCTTTCCATTGCACACTAAGTAATACACTCTCTATTGTGTGCCTTGAGCTTCTGTCGTCTTCTCCGAGCTGTGTGCGTTTCTCTGCAACCCTAATTCTAACACTTAAATGATGTTGAGTGTGCATGGGGTTCTTTAGATCCATTGTACTTTGATGCCATGCATTTTGCAACTTGAGATGAATGCATGGGCCTCAAATCAGCGACATATCTCATCACACCCAAAGCTCCTACAAAATCTTTCTCATATGGAGGAGCTGTTATTCTAGGTGTATCTATTAGTACTTCTCTCATAGTCGCATCTGGCATTACTCACTCATTATGGTGTGACATAGATGACCCTGTAACAATCATATAGCCACATTTGATAGATTCTAGTTTTGACAAGTGACTCCTTCTCATCCAAGGATTTGGAACATCTAGTTCTCTTGATCATGTCCTCTGAGTACTCTCTACATGGGGCGAAAACTTTGTGACTCTGTCCATAAAACTTACCTCTTTCTCAATTGGCTTTTTACAGGTCACTTGGTTCAAATAGATGATAGAAAACAGCTCTCCCCAACAAGAAATCTTTTCCATGTGTGTCACATATGCATATCTATACTCATGTCCCTTATTGTCTACCAAAATAGGTTGTTTTCTAGTTTCAAATTGATAGATGTACATATACATCAACTTGATGTTAGTAAGATCTATAGAGCTCATGTCTTCTCTGATGTAACAATTTTTCCCTTCTTTGGCCATTAGCATGTATAAACCCATTCCAAGATCATCCACAAGCACTCTCTCAAGCTCCTTAATAGCTACAAATCTATCTCTCAGATCATTCTCTAGGGGTCGTGTCTGAACTCCTTTGTTGACTTTGTCCTTAGTCCCAATCATACCCACTGCATCTACAAGATCAAGATTATCAATCCTAAGATAGGCAACCCCTCTCTCATCAATGTGACAGTCTCCGTTGTCAACAGCCTCAACTTGTTCCCAAAACTCAAGGTTTCCTAAGTTTTCATGAACATAGCATCTATGATGGATGTCCACATAAATCCTTACTCCCTTATCATCAGTTTAAGGGTAATACAACTGCATGGTCGATGGAATTTTTGGTTTCCTTGAGGTACTAGCCCCATTTTCCTCACTATGATAGCTCATCTTTGGTGCTCTCTCTAAGGATAGTGAAAGCTTGTTCAGAAGAAGTCTCAGAGACCGCCTCTTTGTAAAAAGTTAATAAGTGCTTTAAGTTAACCTAATTGACACTCTCTTCAGTAGACCCACAACTCACTTAGTCTCTCGACAATTTGACGCATGATCTATACCACCCTCCCGATCTCAAGAACATGAACAATATGGGAATTTGAGACCTGGCCTATTACCTGTAATTCTCTGGATCCCTTGGAACTTCTACCTTGCTCTAGCTCCCCTTATATTTCTTTGCTTTTACAAGACTCAACACAAACTAAAGCATTGGTAGAGTTATGTGAAGCTAGCAAATGGTGTCTAAACAAATTTAGTACACCACAAGACTTCATGCACAATTTTCTTGATCACAGGGCCTACTAATGCTATATATATCTCACTTCAGTGTGTGGAACCAAAAAATGTCAAGAATTTGTGCTTTCTGCTCTCTAGGGAAGAAAGTTGCAATTTTCTCTTGCATGTTAGCTTTTGAGATAATTTTCACTTCATCTCTCCTCCATAGGCATACCACACACTTCCCAGTAATTCAATCATGCTACAATCCTAATGTTTTGACTTTTTTGATGGTTTCGAGTGGTCATTTAACTCACTTTTGGTCCACTTCTTGAATAAAAATTGATCTAATCTAATGCACACCAACTTAATTCAAGATTTGACTCTATGGATGTGTTCCTTGCATTGAGGTCTTCCTATGGTGCAAGTGTGGGCCCAAATTGATTAAGATAGCAAAAAAACAGGGAAAATTTGCAATTTTCTCCCACCCTATAAGCTATTGCACAAATGCCCAAATACAATTTTAACTAGATAGGTGTGGCTCTTATCTCAAGATAGACTCTTGGTACAAAGATTAATAAAATAATCCCCTTCTAGAAGAAATCAAGAAAAAACCATGATTTTTTCCTTCGCTCTTGCGTCTTGCCATTTTTTGCAATTGGGTCAAAGCCAAGGTATTCTATCCTCTTTCAAGAGTATACTGACCAATTTTCACCCTACTTGGACAATTTATTTGATCTTAATCCAGATTTTAGCAATTTTTCAAACCTAAAAGCCAACTTTTGACTCCACAGTCACTCTTGATGCACAAGTAAACTTTTGACTTGATGGGTGGATTTCATGGACTAAGGGCACTTCCAAAACCTTGGCTACTACTAGTGGAGTGGCTTTAATAGTGCCAGGATGACAGTGGCCTATTGGCAATTAGCTCATAGCTCAATAATGATTAGGTCATGGGCAAGTTTAAACGACTCCTTTATTAAGACCATAGTTCTCGATAGTGTCCCACGTACCCTGCAAGCAGACATGCCAATTGATATAATAAATCCTAGTCCCACTTATTGTATTGCAATGAACAAATCCAACCTTTCATAAAATACTCAAGGACCTCTCTTCTTACGCAAAAAAAGTGAAACCTTATCTTTGATATCAATGTCAAAGAATCTAGTAGTCTTGTACGAACATAAGGAAATTGAATTCTGAAAGGGGAGTTCTCCTTTAAGAGGTTTCTTCAAAGGTGAACTTAAAATTGTGCCAAGATGATTTCATTGCACCATTTACACTTTAGAACATCAATTCATGCACATAACTTGAAGAGAATCACACAAATAGAGATTGTTGAGGACTAGATTTGATTAGAGCCATGTTGGAATTAGGGTTGCAGAGAAACGCACACAGCTTGAAGAAGACGAAGGAAGATCAAGGCACAAAATAGAGAGTGTGTTACTTAGTATGCAATGGAAAGATAGATATCCCTAGAGTGATGGGCGTATATACAATGCTCGAGGGAAAAAACCTCCTAAAGAGGGAAAAAATGCCCCGGCGGTCCTAGTGTGTTCACACACATCACTACCACATGTATATGGTAACAAATCCCCCTTGGAGTGATGCGGTGAACGAGAGCTAGCCCATGAGTAAAGGGAAGTGCCATGCTCTGAGGACATGATCAATCCACTAAGGGGAGTAAGCCCAAAGCTTTGCGGAAAGCTTCAAGCTTCTCACCAGGCAATGCCTTTGTGAAAATATCTGCAAGGTTGTCGTGTGTTGGCACATAAGCCAAGCTGATCTCTCCTGCTAAGAGCCTCTCCCTAACATAGTGGTAATGCACCTCAATGTGCTTTGTGCGAGCATGAAAAACTCGGTTCCTCGCAACTGCCAATGCGCTCTAACTGTCAGTGTAGATAGTGTTGGCAGTGTCCTGCTGTCCAACACCCAAATCAGCCATAAGGCGTCTGAGCCATACACACAACCGTTGTTGTGAAGATTGCCCTGTACTCAGCCTCACAACTCGAGCTGGCCACAGTAGGTTGCTTCTTGCTCAACCATGATATACATGAACTGCCAAGCATGAAACAAAAACCAATTTTGGACACTCGCGTGTCAAAACAACCTGCCCAATCTGAGTCCGAAAAAGCATATAAGTCTGGCGACAATGATCCGCCCTTGGGATAAAACAAGCCAAGATGTAAAGTGCCACTAAGGTAGTGGAAAATCCTCTTGACAGCCTGCCAATTCTTAGACCCTGGGATATGCATAAATTGCTGACCTCTGAGACTGCAAACTGATTATCTAGCCTCGAGTTGGATACATAAATAAGGTAGACAACAACAGTTTGGTAAAGAGTGACATCAGCAGGATCGCCAGCATCATGTAGACTCAACTTCAAACCTGTTTCCATGGGAGTGGCAATAGGTTTGCAATCCTCAAGTCCAAACTTACATAGCAATGTCTCTATGTAACTTTTCTGACACAAGGCAATACCACCATCACACTACTTAAATTGTATACCCAAGTAATGATGCAACAGCCCCAAATATTTTGTCTTGAAAGTAGCATTCAAATCAGCCTTAAATTCAGCAATATGTCTCTCGTTTGGTCCAGTGATTAGCAAATCATCGACATAAAGAACCACAATGAGAAGTACATCACCCTCACGCTTTACATACAATGTGCTTTCTGTTGGACTGTTACGAAAGCCTCGTTTAATCAAATGAGTGTCAGCTTTCTCATACCAAGCACGAGGAGATTGCTTCAACCCATACAAAGCCTTCTTACATCTGCACACTTTGTCCTCTTGTCCTTTTATGACAAAACCGTGAGGCCGCATTACATCAACTTCCTCAAACATGTGACCATTCAAGAAATCAGTAACAATGTCTAATTGATGTACATCCCAACCAAAATGATCTACCAATGCACATAGAAAACGCACAGTAGTCATACGACAAGTGGGAGCAAAAGTCTCTTCATAATCTATGCCTTTTTGTTGTGCATAACCCTTTGCACATAAAGTCCATGTGTCGTTTTCTATAAGTGCATCATATTCTGATTGCATGGCAGCCATCCAATTTTCTGAATTCTGTGCTTCATCAAAAGATAGAGGCTCGTCAACATCATGTAAGCTAGACACAGTTAAAGCATAATAATCTGATGCATAAGATGCATGGCGAGATCCTGAACGAGTACGACTAGACAAAGGTGCATCCAATTTACTGTCACACAAAGTGTGCACCAGCCATTTTGGCACACCTCTAGCCTGCTCATTTTTAGCCCTTTCCTCATCAAGTACAAACATTTTCAGAAACCCCCATAGGCTGTTCATTTGCCTCATTGGAACTTACAATCGTATTTCCACCTTTGAAAAGCGGCAACAAAGTGTCATAAATGTCCTGTGAACTTACATTACTATCTCTAGTACATGACAGCAAGGGTTGAACAGAATCTTCCACAAACACTACATCCCGTGAAACTAGAATACGCTTTGTTTGCAGATGATATAACCTGGAACCTTTGCTTTCGGCACTATAACCAATATAAATACGTTTGACAGCCTTATCATCCAATTTTCTGCGTTGTGTTTGTGGCACCAAAGTATATGCCAAACAGCCATAAACACGCATGTGCTCAATAGAAGGCTTTCTATCATGCCATGCTTCATATGGAGTAATAGACTGCAAAGCTTTTGTAGGACACCTGTTCAGTACATAAGTGGCACACATGATGGCCTCAAGCCAAAAAGAATGTGCCAATGCTTGACTTTTGACCATACATCGTGCCATTTCCGTCGGTGACCTGTTTTTCCTCTCAGCAACACCATTTCGCTGAGATGTATAAGGCACTGTACATTGGTGTTTTATCCCACGACTAGCCAGAAATGCATTAAATTCCTGAGACATATACTCCCCCCCTCGATCGAAATGGAGGGTGTCCATAGTACATTTCGAGACATTTTCAGCCATAGCCAGAAATTGTTTGAAGCACATAAAAACTTTGGAATTCTCTTTAAGCGGAAATACCCATGCATGCCTAGAGTAATCATCAATGAAAGTCACGAAGTAAAGGTAATTGCCCAAGGACGGAGTTTTCATGGGCCCACAAACATCACTATGCACAAGCTGCAAGTTGCAACCTACATGTGGCCCTAACTGAACCATCCTTTGGAAACTTAGAACGCTGCATCTTACCCAAAATACAGCCTTCACAAACATGTTTGACAGGTGCTTCAAGAGGCGGCAAAGAAGCAACCATATCAGATTTCTGCAAACGCAGCAAACTGGCAAAATTCAGATGACCAAGGCGTGCATGCCAAAGTTTTGCATCTAAAATAGCCCTTGAATCTACAACAGCATTTGCAAAATTTTGTCCACACTTGTCATACAAAGTGAGCTTATACAGCCCATGACACAAAAGGCTAGATGCAATAATTTCATCACCAAAACTGAGATCATGAACTGTACATCTGTCATCCACAAATTTGACTACAAGTCCAAGTCTAGCAAGTGCGGATACAGACAAGAGATTCTTCTTGATCCCAGGTACATAAAGTGCATCAACAAGTGTGAAGGAACTACCATTTGCAGCAGTAAGAACAATCTTTTCAACTCCGTGAACCGGATAAGAAGCATTGTTGGCACAAGTGACTAAATTCCCATGAGGGATAGACTCGAGAGAGGCAAACAATTCACGATGTGAGGTATTATGCTTTGTAGCCCCACTGTCGAAATACCACACATGTGAATCTACAGCAACTGACAAGCATGCATCATGGACAGCAGGATTGTAAGTGCACTCTGCGCTAAAAGCCCATTCTACATCAACATCAGCATCACAGTCTCCTTTCATAGAAGACTCAACAATGGCTGCATTTGTAGTGGAACCAGTATTTGCAGTGGAACCACCCTCTTTCTTCTTAGCCTCTTTGGCCTTCAACTTAGGACACGACTTGATCAAGTGATCATTAGCTTTACAATAATGGCAACGCATCTTTTTTGCCCTTATCACCAGAATTTCGAGACAAATTGTTTCCAGCAAAAGCATTAGGAACAGAATTTTTGCCACTCGCAGCAGAACCATTACTGCTACCACCCTTTCTTTGAGAAGGAATAAAAGCTTGTTCAACTGGACGCTGCCTACTCTTTTTTTTCCTAGAAAGTGACTCTTGCAATAGCAATGTGCATAATGCATCAAACTTGACAACTTCAGGATTTCCTTGGGTCATAAGTCTTCAAGTACTAGGAAAAGTCTGGTAAGAATCTGGTAAGGCATCAAGAACAGTTTTCACAAGGGAACTGTCTGAAATGACTTCACCTGTAGAAATAAGTTGCTCATTGATATCCTTGACACCAGCAAGAAAAGTGTCCATATCATTTTCCTCATGCATAATCTTTTCCTCATGCATAATCTTCGACTCCAGCTCTTTACATAGCAAAGAAATTTTAGCCTCATTGCGGCTTGCATAAAGACCTGCTAGAATATTCCAAGTCTGTTTTGTAGATTTTGCTGAACGAATGTGAGGAACAATGGTGCGCTTCACAGACAACACAATCAATGCATGAGCTTGTGCATCCTTTACATCCCAACGAGCTTGTTCTTCCGTAGGCAAAACAACTCTAATAGAAGCAATCCTTGCAGCAAGACCTGCAACATCCTCAACATCGCCTACATCCTCAAAACCAGGACGTACATCAATGCCCTGCACAATGTTCCAGACGCCCTTTGACACAAGAACATGTTGCATCATATAATCCCACATAGGGTAGTTGTCCCCATCCAACCTGCTGTCCTCAGCAGCAAACATCTTGAACACATCTGTGTTGTTGTCAGAAATGCTGCACCTGATGTAAAAACTGCCCGAAAATAGGAGAAATGGAGTGGGAACAACACGTGCTATATAGCACAAATCGTAGAAGATTATGAGGCACCTGTTATGCAGAAAAAGGCACTGACAAAAATTTTGCACAAAATGAAAAAATAGCTTGTGCAGTACTGCCTGGAGTGGAAACGGAGGCCGAAATGTGCCCGAATCAAAAATCTGGGCAGACTAAGCTCTATGAGCAATCCCGAAATTTTTGTCGACCTACAAACGCTTGCCAAAGCTCACTAAAATCAGAGAAAGTGAGCAGGCGTGTGCTGGAGCAGCTGGCGACTAATCTCGAGAGGACGCAACCTGCTCTAATACCAATTGTTGGAATTAGGGTTGCAGAGAAACGCACATAGCTTGGAGAAGATGAAGGAAGGTCAAGGCACACAATAGAGAGTGTGTTACTTAGTATGCAATGGAAAGATAGATAGCCCTAGAGTGATGGGCGTATATACAATGCTCGAGGGAAAAAACCTCCTAAAGAGGGAAAAAATGCCCCAGTGGTCCTAGTGTGTTCACACACATCACTACCACATGTATATGGTAACAAGCCAGTCCCCCTCCAAAAGGACTTTGTATTTTGATTCTGTCAATGAGACACTTGATTACAATATAAGCTTGTGCTCTTGCAAAGCTTTTCTTGACCAAGAAGATTATGAACTCCATGATAACATGGTGTAACCCTCCTTTCCAAGCCCTAAACACCCCAGGAGGGGGAAAGAACTACAAGGTAAGAGGTAGATGAGAGTGAAAAGAAGTATTTCTTAAGCAAAGAAGTAGTATTGCATATATTCTTACTCCATGGGGATGGGGATGGGAATGGAGAGAGATTTTGGAGGGAGCTTTCCATGCCCTATGTGGAGAGAGCTTTTTGGAGGGAGATTTCTTTGTTATTTCTCAATCAAATTGAGCCTTGAAACTAACATGTACATCTGAAAAAATAATTCTTTGAACATAAAAGAAGGACAAGAAGACTCAAGCCATCATATTAAATCACAAAATTCCCCAAATAGAATTACAATATTAATTCAGTAGCTCACATATAATAACCAAAAAATGTGCTTCACGCATAGCCAAAGAGCAGGAAGACACAAGCCACCTTCTAGAATCATGAATTCCATCAAAAAATATTACACCATTAAATCTACAGTTCCAATTTGTATCCTACAATTACATTTGGGCACTAGGGGATGTGATCAAAACAATTTAAGTACATTTTTGTTTTATGTCATAAGACGATAGTTAAACACACAAAGTAGATCCTCATTTGTCACCTTGCTCTGATGGATAAACATATTGTGGTTTAAATCCAAGCCAAAGTAGCAAAGGAAGATGAATTAAATATGCTTGCAGGATATATATGGTTTGCTTTGTGCCACTCGCTCTACAAAGTCTCCACATGTACACATCAAGCTACTTGAAATATGAACTTCATAACTCTCACCTTGGACATGTGAACAAGAAGTCTCCACCATAAATTTTTCATGCATGCTTGCCTTCATGACAGTGTGTTGCACAATCTGGGCTTCCATTGTCACTGCCGATTCAATTCTCTTGGAGGCTTGAATTGATACTCCTGGTTGTCGATACCGCACATTGCTGGTTTATAAGTGCAGTCTTTTTTACTATGAAGCCTCCTATCTCCAATGCCAACAACTCTGAACCAGTCATGTTTGCTCCCTTTTTCATTAACCATATGATGGGACCTCTTGTCGGGCATTGAGTGATTGTGTTACAGATATGCCACGTATGAGCCACACTATCATTGGAGAACCACATGAATTATTCTTTTAAACCGATATCGTAGGTGCAGTCAAAGTTGGTCGACCATAGAAGATGGCATGGGCTGACATGTACAAGCTTGCAGATGCATGGCAAAGGGCTAGAGCAGCTACAAGGATCTTGGGAAAACAGGTAGCAGTGATATGTATGGATGATGCAATTTATAGGCCAAGAAGAGCTCCCAAAGGGGCTAACTTGGGTAGCAGATGATGAAGGTTCAGGGTGTAATCTTGGGGCCTAAAAATGTAGAGCTTGAAGTGTTGAAGGAGCGAGTCCACACAACTCATCAAATGGAGCTACAGAGCCCAAGATACTTGAATTTGAAGGTGCAGTGCATTACAGATCTGAGCCGAATAGGGCAGATGGAGCCAGGTGGTCCAAGCCAGTTTGGAGTTGTGGATGTGTAGAGCTTTATTTATGGAGCCAGTTGGTCTTTTCAAATCGAAAATTTGAGTCCCGAGTGTCAAGTTATTAGCAGTCAAAGATTTGTCGGGGGCTAGGTTGGTGACAAGTTGGTCACATCGGTAAACGCGCCATCTAGCATCTTTTGGACCATGACATGGTTCTAGAGGGTAGTATGGACCAAGGTGAACCAACGGAAACTCACAGCACTTCGATCAAAGCCCGGACCATAAAGTTGTTACCATCTGAAGCCGGCGTTCAGTCCTGACATCATGGTACCAATTTGTTTTTTGGCAGTTTGGACGGCCTCGGGAAGAGGGCCCGAGAAAATCAAAGTGCAGACTGCATGGGAAGGTGTGAAGTTGAGGGCCAACTCTATTGGCTGGTCTTGATGTCTGAGCAATCGGAACCTTGTGCATCAAATGGCAACATCGGAAATGTGGACTGAATAAAAATGAAATCTCAATTTTTTTTGTGGAATTCCAAGTCAAAGGGGGGTGGGCACCTCAAGAGTGCACCACATGGCATTAATAGCCCCACATGCACAGTGTGTGAAAATAAAAAAATCCTATAAAGGCTAGGTCATGGCCCTCATAAGGCACGAAGCAAGGAAAAAGGTCCCCCTCTTCGTTGGCTATGGTGGATCCTTACGGTGGTGCTCCGAGCGCTGCACGGAACGGCCTGGGTGCGGTTTTGGCTAGGGAAGGTAGCACGTGACAGAGCCCGCTGGTGCTCACCAATGGTAGCTTTGAGCAGAGTTGCACATGATGATGATGTGACGTTTGTGTCCGGTTGGAGACTGTTCACACGCGCCTGCCATGGGCACAACAGCTGGCAGAGAGGGAGAAGGAGGCATGTTCCATGGGATGAGAGAGAGAGAGAGGTGGAGAGAAAGTTCAAATGAAAGGGTTGGTTGATGGTCGGGCAAAGCCAAGCTGAAGTGGTCAGATAGGGCCAATGCAAAGAGGACCCACAGTGGGCGGCCTAGAGGAAAATTTAAAGCAGTCAAAGCCAACCAAAGGGGCAATTCCAAGGTCCCAAAGCCAAGTCGAGCAGGGTGATCAAAGTGTCATGTGAGAGTGGAAATAGAAACTTGTAAGGGTGGCAAGACCATGCAAAGTTTCCTAAAAGGATTAGAGCAAGTAAAAGTAATGTAAAAAAATACTATAATGAGCTAGCAATGGAATGCACGAGCTGGGAAGCTCCCTTTTTTTTCCTTTTTTGGCTTAGCCAACCCCTTTAAAAGGAGATGTGTGTGATATTCAAAGGGCGTTTTTGCCAGGAGGACTTTTTGAAGGTCTACAAGCCTGTTTGCAGAAGTTTGGCATTGAAGCTGCAAAATTGGTTGTACTATCTCCTTGCTAAATACTACTCAGCCTTTGCCCCATTTTCTAGGTGTCGCTTCTCCCCATCCCCCTCCTTTTCTCTCATTCTTTGTGTGCATGTCGATGCTTGCGGAGGTGTGTGCCTGCAATGTATAGGGTGGTGCAAAGGGGCCATAATCGGGCTACTGTGTGAGTTGGGAAGGGTGAGTTGAGTTGTCAAGGTGCATTCATGCTGAGTGGTGGTTTTGCAAAGTAGGAGATTGTTGTTTTGTGTGCAAAGGTGGCTTTGTTAGTGCAAATTAGCCAATTTGAAGGTGTTATTCAAAAGGTTATGGGTGATGTGGAAACCCTAAGCTATAAGGAGGCATTGTACTATGTGTCGGGTGTGTTCCTCATTCCCCCTCTCCATCTTCGGGTGCCCCCACGGAGGAGTTGCTAATTGCTCGTCGGTTTTGATCAAAGAAGGTTGTTTTCATCAAGGAGAGATGGCAGCGCGCAATTATGGACCATTTTTCAGTGGAAAAGAAGATCCGAAGGCGTGGATGGCCGATTTTGAGTTGTATATGCTATTACTGCATATACCAAATGAAGATAGCAAGAGGCAAACAATTCCGTTGCTGATGCAGGGAAAAGCAAAAGACATGGTTCTATGCCCTTGAAGGGGAGCCAAGACTTATGTGGCCGGCATTGCGGGCCCGATTTCTACGTGATTTCTGTAAAGAGGTGTCCCCTGTCGATTTGTATACAAAATTGAAGAATTTTATGTAACATTTATTACACTAGTAACTTGTGTGTAGCGGAAATTGATAACATAGTGAGCATTTCATTAAGCACAAGTTCCTAATGAGCATAGAGAGAGTACTTAATTTGAGAAATCAACCTACCAATTTACACCTAGATAATTTGGCATTGACAATTCTTGAAAAGAGAAAGAAATAGAACAATTGACAATAGTTGAGGACCGGATTTACATGGAGCCGGTCCCCGCACCATAAAGGCTTTGTAGTATAGCTTCTCCCATCAAAGGAGACTTTTGTACAATACAATCTTTGTGTTTCTTGACAAAACTAGTTGGTACAATGAAGATGGAAGCTTCATGCACCAAATTATGCTTGAAAAACACACCTAGTGTCCCTTGCCTCAATCCCAAGACCTCACACACCTTCCAAAATGGTAAGAGCTAGCAGGGAATGAGGATAGATTGAGAGGAAGAAAGGTATCTTATGAGAAAGCAATATTCCCTCACATAATCACTCTAATAGCATAGCTTAGCTTAGTAATTAGCATGGTAGAGGAGATGAGCATGCCATTGAAGCTTGGCTCTTGGTTGGATTTGCATTCCATATCCAAGAGTTGTTGGTGTAGGCCTCCACTTCTCAATGCTTGGAGAATCAAATGGAGTTCTTCTTGCACACATGAGTTGTGTATTCAGAAGCATAATTGCTAGCCTTGTGACGTGTGTCCCCCTTTCCCCTTTTGTAAGATCTTTTAAGTAATTCAATAAATCAATTAAACTCTCATTGGACCTCTTAGTGTTCTAGCCAATAGGAATCGGACAAGCTATTGAGCTGTTGAATGCTCATTGGACCCCTTGGTAGACTGTCCAATAGTCTTCTAGGGAGCTTAATTTCTATTGGTTCTTTTATCACGCATTTTTAAACTGATTAGACTAATTTTACTCTAGCCTAATTTTCATTGGTCCACCTCTATGGCCATCCAATAGGATTTGAGGGGAGGTTGGGGGCAACTGGACTAGGAGCCTGACATGTGTCTAGTATTCCCTTTGTGTAAAGGGGGAGCCTTGGAGGGTGTGTGTGTGTGTGTTTCTCTCTCATCCCTTACAATAAGGGCTCGCCCCCTCCTTCCTAGGGATGTGGGAAGACTTTTTATTATTCCCATGACCATCCAATTTTCCCCTTGCTTTGGCCATTGGATAAAAGAGTTAATTTTTGGAACCTTAGCCTATGGAAGTCTTAATGGAGTTAAACCTTAGGTCTTTTAAGCCCCATTGAAGCACAATGCTCTTTTGCAGGCTGTCCCCCATTGGATCCCTAACAGAGACCATTCTGGTAGCCTAGCCAATATTCTAGCTTTTACTCCCCTGGTACTTTCCCATATTAAATTATCAGTTTAACATGAGAAAATCATTTGGGAGTATTAGATATTAGTTTTTATAACATTACCTCTCTCTTGAAATCATAGTCATCCTCGGCTATGAGGTAAAGAAGATAAAGCCTATACATTAGTCTGTTTGCTAACGGGTAGAGGATCCCTATGTTACCCTAGGACATCGTCCTAGAATGGATGACCAGTAGTCCATTTGGTGCTTGAGAGCGTTAGCTGGCTGCCACAAGCATGTATGTACATTAGTCCGTATCAATCTTCCATAGTAAGTGACAAGCTCTACTTGGTGTTCAGGAGATGTCGTCTCCACACAAACATGATCCTAAGCATGCATACTCATTAACAAATGCGCACAATTAAAAAAAAAAGAGTCTTATAAGACAAAATTTTTGTTTATTTATATATATATACATTTTCTTACTTTAGGGAATCATTGTAAGCATTGACAAGGTTTAGGTTATCATTTAGTTGTATGACTTGCATCCATCTAGCATCTTCAAAAAAATAATTTTTAAACTTGATAAGATATCGTCGGATGGTCTTACCGCCTCGTAATACCTTGTCTTTGTGACAGAGAATGGACTCGGGCTGCAGCATCTCTTCTTGGTCCTTGATCTCCTGTGGGTCTTCAATAATTGCTTCTTGAGGTGGCTCTCCTCTGTAAGGCTTTAATAGGCTCACGTGGAAAGCATTGTATATGAGACAATGGTTGGGCAACTTGAGTTGATAGGTCATCTCATTGATTTGCCTGAGAATTTGAAAGGGGCCATAGTATCTTTTTTCTGATTTAGCATAGTACTTTTGGTGTCCTGTAGGATTCTTACACATCGTGTTCCTTAATCAAGCCTTGGGAAGCTTGAGAAAGACCCAATCCTTTTCTTTAAATGCTAGGGCTCTTTTGTGCTTATCAATAGCAGCCTTTGCCTTTGCTAAGAGATGAATATAGAATCCTTAATCTTTTGGAGATATTCTTGCAAGTCTTGGCTATATTCATTTGCAGCGAAGATCTTCCCATGTACTTTGAGTAGCATGGGACTTTTTTATCTTCCCTCTATCACCTCAAAAGGTGCTTTTCCCATGGAAGTATGTACAGTGTTATTGTAAGCATACTCCACTAAGGGTAAGTACTTATCCCATTGGAGATTTTGATCTACTTCTGTGACATAAGCTTTTAGTAGATCAAGAATTTTTAGGTTAGCTATTTCACTTTGGCCATCCGTTTGGGGATGATAGGTTGAAGAGAAGTTTAGGCTTGTACCCAAATTCTCAAAGAGACCTTCGAAAAATTACTGGTCATTCTAGGATCTCTATCCGACACTATGGACATTGGCAAGCCGTGGTACTTGAAGATTTGTGATATAAAGAGGGTTTCCATTTAAATGGCTTTGATAGTCTTTTTGATAGGTATGAAATGTGCTTGTTTTCTAAACATGTCTACTATTGTCCATATTCCTATATTCCCATGGATAGACTTGGGAAATCCAAAGATAAAATCCATAGATATGCTCTCCCACAGTGAATTAGGGATTGGCAAAGGTTGAAGCAATCCAGGTTGCTTCCCTCTATCAAACTTTGTCTTTTGGCATACCAAACATTTTGAAACATACTCTTATATGTTTTCTTTCATGGCAGGCCAAAAGAAACATGTTTCTATCCCTTTTAGGGTAGACTGAATCCCTTTATGCCCCGCATAAGGAGAAGCATGAGATTCATACATTACTTTCTCACGTAGTGAGTTAGTAACACATAGTCTATTACCATAGAGAAGATAACCATCTTGTAGGGTAAATGGATCTTCCTTCTTCCTAATGCAAGGGCTGAAATCACATCTCTACAGTCGGGATCGACAACGTACTCATCTATCATAAAAGATAGATCATCGTGAGTTGCTATGGGATACTTCATTCACTCTCGGTTATCTTGAGAGTGCATTGGCCACTTGTTTATGCTTGCCAACAATGTAAGCAATGAAAATGAAATTGCAAAAGGAAATTTGCCCACCTCATTTGTTTGTCAGAGAGCTTGATCTGTGTCATTAGGTACTTAAGGCTTTGGTGATCCGTTTGCAGAATGAAAGGAGTCCCCAATAAATAGTGCTTCCACGAATCTAGAGCATGTAGAACTGCTAAGATTTCTTTCTCATATATGCCTAGATCTTGCTCAATAGGGTTGAGCCTTCAACTTTCATAGGCTATGGCATGCCCTTCTTGGAGCAAAACAGCTCCAAGGCAATCACCACCACTGGCAATGCATTGGACCTCAAATGGCTTTGAGAGACTCAGTAGTGTAAGCACAGGTTGAGAGATCAGCTTTTCTTTAAGCTTTTTGAAGGCATTGTTCTCCTTGGTGGACCATATATACCTAACGTTTCTCTTTGTTAGTTCATGTAATGGCCCATGATTTGTGAGAACTTTTCTATGAAGATTCTATAGTATGCACACATACCTATAAACCTTCTTAGTTCATGCAGATTCCTTGGATTAGGCCGTCCTTTTATTACCTCTAGCTTTGATCGATCCACTTGGATTCCATCTTGAGAGACAATGTGACCTAAATACTGAATCTCTTGTAAGAAAAATTCACTTTTCTTTCAATTAATATGAAGTTTATTCTCTCGTAAAACTTGAAATATTACCTGGAGGTGTTGCTTGTGTTTGTCTAGTAGATTATTATATCATCAAAGAAAACTCCTGTAAAGGTTCGGTGAGGCCTGAATAGCTTCTCCATCAAGCGGTTAAATGTGGTTGGTGCATTGGTCAAGCCAAAAGGCATGACAATGTACTCATAAGGACCAAAAGTAGTGCGAAATGTGGTCCTTACAATGTCTTGATAAACTATCCTTATTTGATGGTAGTCACTTTTTAGGTCAATCCTACTGAAGTAGGTCGACCCTTGTAGGTCAATCCTACTACAGTAGGTTGACCCTTGTAGCTTATCAAATAGGTCTTCTACCCATGGAATAGGAAACCTATTCTTGATAGTGATCCTATTTAGTGCTCTGTAGATGACACACATACGATATGTGCCGTCTTTCTTTTGCACTAATAACACTAGTGAACAAAATGGAGATGAGCTAGGCCTAGCCATGCCTTTCTCAACCAACTCATGCACTTGCCCCATAATCTCCTCTTGTTCAGCTCGAGAAACTCTATAAGGAGGTTTATTAGGCGGTGAACTTTTTGGAAGAAGTTCAATTGCATGGTCGTCATTGCATAGTTTGGGAGGTAGTTCACAAGGGATATCTTCAATAAAAACATCTTGGAACCCCTTGAGGAAGTTGGATAACTCTAATTCATTTTCATTATTTATATTATCTTTTGCTAAAGCATTAGGTTCATTTTGAGAATCTTTAACAAAAGTCATGTACAGGGAAATAGAGCTCTTTATTGACTTATTCAAAGCTTGCTATGTACAAGGGGTATCGTACTACCCAACTCCTTAGCATCTATGTACATATCTTTTTCCCGGCACCTAAAGTAGATTTTCCTTTCAAGGAATTTAACATTGGTAGCCATGCAATCAAACCATGGTGCCCCTAGGATTACATCCTCGTGCTTGAGAGGAGAGATAAAGAAATCCTCCTTGTCCACATAGCATTGGACATGGAGCCTCAATTTCCCAATGAAGGGAGTGATTGAGGCTTCTTGCCTCTTGAAAGCACCATTGATAGGTAGGACATCTCCCATCTCATAGGCTTGGATGCCTAGCTTGGTGGCCAACTCTATGGATATGAAATTGTGAGTAGAACTCGGGTCGAAGACAATAAAAGCATCATGTTCTCTTACCTTTCCCCAAGCATGGCATAGAGGAGATCCTTCGTGATGAGCATCCTCTTCATGAATTTCAACCAAGGTAGATCTAGGAGGCTCATTACGTGTATTCTTGTGGGGGCAAGCACGATAAGCATGCCCTTGCTCCCCGCACATTAAACAACGGTTATCTTTTTGATAAAGCGCTAGCTCTTCAGGAAAGAGTTTATTTTTGCCTTTATAAACTCCTTTTTTCTTAGCTTTGTTATTGTTGGCGTTTCCTTTGTGTTACAAGACTGGGCACCCTCCTGTTGTAGTGGTTAGCTGCAATTGAAATAGCTGGCGTAATGGTTAATTAAGTGTTGTCTATTTATTTTCTAATTGAGTTGATGATGATGATTTTGTAGAGTGGAATGCAGGGAGTTGATGAAGAGGCATCGGCAATTACTCTTGGCCATTTTATATTTGCACAATATTTTAGAATCTCGTTTCAATAAGCCACTATGGCTCTGTAAATAATTGTAGTGGGAACTCCCCTTATGGGTCATGCAAGAACTAATGAGCTTCACTCATCTACAAAAGTGAAGTGGTTGTAAAAAGAGGGGCCTCAATTTTTGGCACCTTAAACTCAAAAATAATATATTAAATACCAACTCCACAAGAGAGGTGCCGTGGAGTTTGGGGCTGGATTTAGGCCTTTCTCTTGCAGATTCTCTTCTCTACTCTCTTATGCTATGTTCTATTTGTTGTGTACTCTCTAATCTAGTCTCCATCTCTTACACATCTCTTACACTCTCTTACAATCATGTCTACGTCAATTCTATGTTGTGTGTGTGTGTGTGTGTGTGTCTTTGTGTGTGTGTGTGTGTGTGTGTGTGTGTGTGTGTGTCATAGTCTAGGTGTGTGTGTGTGTGTGTGTGTGTGCTTGAAAACTGGGAAAACAGGTGGACAGGTTAATGGTGATGTTTTGGAGTATGTGTTGAATAGCTTAAGCAGTCGATCTCCCCCTCTTCTCCCAAAGTGGTATCAGAGCAACAAGGTTCATTTAATCAGCATCAGATTTAACTTTCAAGAAGGAATTACTCGGATTGACAATGTTCAAATTGCAATTCATCGAATTTACAATTCTACGATTCAAGGATCCCTGGAAATTCAAAATTTTATCGATCGAATTTCCATAAGAATTTCTACTTGGTCGATAATTGGCGGCAAATCAACAACTAATCGGCAAGCGCCTTCCAGTTTTGGCTTCATGGTGGTCAAAATACAGTATTTTGAGTCTCAAGTCCAAAGTTAATGCCTAATCAGTGCGGATTGTGAAGGCGAGAAAGAGAGGAAGATTGAAGGAAAGAAAGAAGGATCGAAGAAGACAGGAGGAAATTTTAAGCTTGCCATGAAGACATGAAGATAGAAGGAACTATGGAAGGAGCCATCAAAACCATTAGAGAACTATTGTAATTCTCCTGCTTGAAATCCTCAAGTCCACTACTCTGCCTTGCCTTGTGCTTCCTCGAGTCAACCACAGTGCATCCACAACTTTTGACATCCGGCTCACCCTTGCCGTGGGAAGGACTGCTTGTATAGTCTCAAGGCATAGTGGCACCCTGCACCAAATCCCTTGCAGGCACTGTCAAAGGGGTCGCTTAGGACCACTGGTCAACAGGTTGTGCCTCCACACACGCTGCAAACTCTCCTACACGGCACTCGACATTTCTTTCTCTGCTCACAGCGCTGTCGGCTGTCGACCTGCACGTCATGCAAAAGGGTTACATACCTTTTATTAAAAGGTGTGGCCTTAATTAAAACTTGTGGCCGGCCGCCGAATTCCAACTTTTTCTTTGAAAAGCCCCTTGCTTACCTTCCATTCACCCCCTGCTGCCTACAGTGCTCTCCACTTGACGGTCTTTGAAATCGTTCGGTCCCCCCCCATTCGGTCACAAGGGGCTATTGTTTTCCAAGAGGTATCGAACTCGTAGAGTGCCACCAAGAAGTGGAAGGACAACCACCAAGTTAAGTCTAAGAAGCTCGACTTTCCTTTCTTGCAAGTCAACCGGTTGGTATTGGCAAGGGAGATTTCCACAGTTTCCAAATATTTTTGCAACAAAAATTATCGGCTCTTCCAACTTACTTCCTCCTTGACACCGACTATCCCAATGGAGTTGCAAATTTATTTATCGAGAATCCGAACATCGTCAAATTAATCAAAAAATTGGTCATTCATTTGAATAACCTACAAGCTCCTCTTCTGCAACTGATATTGTTGTCTTCTTTGCGAAGGATAAGGGAGATCAAACGCCACGCAATTTGACTCGATTCGTAGATGCACCGTCGGACCACTCCCTTTTGTGGCAATTTCCTAGCACGTCGCCATTCCAGATTGGATGCCACCGCAATTTTTTAGCGAAGTACATTACATTTTTGTTATTAACACTCTTTTATTTCGCATATTGTATGTGTAAATATCACCAAATAGCCCTTTTTAAACATTATCATTAAAAACAAATATATATATATATATATATATATATAAAGCACGCAACCATGGCACACCTTCCTCAGGCACCCACGATTGCGAAACAACTTCAAAATTTGTAACAGTCCCTTACATATGAACTCATGCAAAGGCAAGAACTTGAAGATAAATTATTGCATTCTGCACGCACCAAATCTGCACCGGCATCCAACAAAAACAAAATCAGCAGAAAAGCCTTCACTTTCAAGGATTTTGATGTCACTAAAGATGTTAGCACGGTTCTAGCCTGGGTTAGTCAACTAGATGACTATTTTCATGATGAAGATTTCCCCGAGCATGAAATGATAAAATGTGCATCAAATCATCTCACTAGCAGTGCTGCATTGTGGTGGAACGCCACCATACAGCATGGGAAAAGACCACGTACCTGGCATGCATTTAAAAAAGTGTTTTTACCCCAATTTTTACCCACACAGTACAAAGCTAAAGCACGAAGTCAATGGGATTTAACTCGACAGGGTCAAAATGAAGATGTACAGGGGTTACACTGATCTTTTTTGGAATTTTTTAATTCAATTGCAAGCTATTGAACATGTTAGTCGTAGGAAATTGAAGCATAAGTACATATCAGGCTTGGCACTACAAATTGGTACTGAGGTATATATGTTCGAACCAGATTCTCTGTCCAAGGCTATTAATTTGGCTCTCAATGCAAAAAAGAAGAAAGGTGGACAACCCTCTCACACTGATCAACCTGCTAACACTAACCGCAACAAGAGACCTCCTTTCTCTACTAACTTTGATAAAAACAAACACCAAAGCCATACTTTTTTCAAGAGACGTAGATTCAAAAATTCTCCTACAACTGCTCAACCTCATACAAGCAACAACAACAACAGCACGCAGCAACAAGGCAACCAAAATTCTTTCAACCAAAGTCCTCCTCCAAATTCTAATGGTAACAAAAAGGTGAAGTATTTTAAATGCTTTTAGTATGGTCACTATGCAGATAAGTGCCCAAATGGTCCTGCTAGGGGAAATGGTCAATCCAATGGCCACTCCAATGGAGTCAATAGAAATTCAAATCAAAAACCCTTCAACAACAACCGCCCCAACGGAGCTACCCTCATCGAAGATGCTACTTCCGACGACAATGAAGTGGAAGCTAACTACGTGAGGGATATGATCCTGATTATGATAACAATGACAACCCATCCTCAAGTACTCTTATATCTCCTCACACTTTGTTTAAAGTGCAAGGCACTATTAAGGGTGAAAGTGTCACCATTCTGCTAGATGATGGTAGTAGCCATGATTTCATTTCCACACGTTTGGCACAGCAACTATCTCTCTCTGAAATCTCATTACCTCACAAGATCAAAACTGCTTAATTGTAAAACCCAAGTCACTGTTGAAGTTTGCATTGGTGAATTTACACAAGCACGAACATTTTTGGTAGCACCCTTGCATGGTCTTGATATGATTTTGGGAATCCAATTTTGTCATGAATTTCACCCGTTGATTAATTATAAAACATGTACAATGTCTCTCACTCATAATAATAAAAATTTATCCATCCAAGCAACACTAGCACATCAAAAATTTCCACTTCTCTCTCACACTCAAGCAATTCGAAACAGGGGAAAACATATCTAGTATTGGTAAATTAAATTTCCGTTGAAACTAAAACTTTACGTAACTCCACACACGATGAATTTCTCTCACAATTTAAAGATTGTTTCATGCATGATCTTCCACCTAGAATTCCACCATCATGCCCAAAAGACCACAAAATTGACATTATACCGGGTAGTGAACCTCCTTGTAGAGCATCTTATCGTGTGAATCCAACCGCACACAGGGAAATATAAACTCAAATCACTGATTTACTTGATCGAGGCTTAATCCGACCTAGTAGTTCACCATACGGAGCTCCAGTACTTCTTGTCAAGAAGAAAAATGGAACCTTTTGTATGTGTATCGACTACAAGGCTTTAAACAAGATCACCATTAAGAATAGGTTTCCTATTCCTAGAGTGGATGGTCTATTAGACAAACTGAAAGGGGCAAACATCTTTAGCAAAATTGACCTTAAATCACGGTATCATCGAGTCAAAATGTTTGAACATGATGTCTACAAAACTGCTTTTAGAACACAAACTGGACACTATGAATTCCTTGTCATGCCATTTGGTTTGACAAATGCACCAGCCACCTTTACACGCATGATGAATAGAATTTTCATTGACCATCAAGATTTTGTGATTGTATTTTTTGATGACATTTCGGTATTCATAAATCTGAAGAAGAGAATAAACAACATTTAAGACGTTGTGAGCGGAATGAAAACACACACAACGTCTCTATAACAACCCGACACACACTCTTGGAATGATACACACACACACTATGGGGCACCACTCGGCTTCCACAACACACCTGGCCGAGATAGGGAACACACCTCTGGAGTGAGAGGAGAGAGACTATCTACTTGCCCACTCCACACAGACACACACACACACACACCCAAAAAACTCAGCTCATAAGAGGAGAATTTCTTATGTTTAGTTACAATTGAGCTTGGGCCAACACCAATGGGGCAAATAGCTCACACAATATGGATAAAAGATACCAGATACAATCACAAATTGGAGCGGAAGCTTCGCTCATAGGAGAAACTTACACAGCAAAAACATCAGAAAAAGAGTGAGGAATTTGGCAAAATGGACAGCGCCATCGCGTTCGGAATGGCCTAAAACCCCAATCTACAATGTCAAAGTGCTCAAATCCGACCTCGGCTGAGCAGTTTACGGCCAAAACAGCCTCCAAAATAAGCAAAAACACACCTGTGACTGTTCCTCCTCTCTTCTCCACGTTTTTTCTGGTCTTCTCTCAGTTTTTTCAGTTCCCACACTTAGCTTTTTTAGTTGGGCACCCTTGACCTTTTAGATGACCTCAAACGGACCTCGAACAGGCCAAAAACTGACCTCGCAGTGCATAGTTGTCACCCTGCTGCATCCATGCGCACACCTGGCACTCATTTCTTTTCAATAATGCGTATCGCAACCACGTGAAGTGGCCCCAAAAAGTGGTCCTAATGATGACCTTTCTGCATAACTCTCACAAGAAAACACCCACGTTGTGTCCGTATTCATCCACGTGCAAGTATTGACCCCGTTCGGCCTCCTGACGCCACTAGATGCCATCTGACGCACCTGCTTACCTCATGTCGTCGGCCCGCGGATAGCTTCCTCGCGAAGTTTTACGCGCTACTGAGAGTGGTGCCGTAGCATCCGTTCCCAGTTGTGTTGGTTTTGTGGATGCTATTTTCTCACTTTGGTTATCCTTAGGGACATCTTCCTCATTGAAGATCTCGCAATTGTCTCCTAGGTCAATAGCATCAGACACACATGCTTCTAGGGTTGTATGCTATTTATGATAGAGTATAGCATGAAGTTCTTTGTTTAGCAGTCCCTTCGGAAACAAGGATACAAGTCGTTCTTTTGCAGGTATCTCCATCTCTGGGCATCTGGCAATGTATTGTTTTCATTCGAGTTGTACAATCCCTAACAGACTCACCATGTTTCTGTTTAAAGCTGTAAATTTGAGCTATCGTATTATGTTTAATCCCTGTTTTAGAACAAGCGGCTACAAATCCTTGTTCAAGTCCATGATTGACCTTGGTGGAATTTTTTGGAACCATGTCAAGCTTTTCCTTCTAATGTCATTCCAAACCCCTCAAATTGAGTATGGAAATCAAATATACGCTCTGCTCTTAGCACTTGCTTAAATCTTGCTAAGTGATCATATGGATCCCCTTATCCGCTGTATTTTCTAACCCATTTTTTAAAATCAGCTGGTCTACGTCTATTTGGTTCAACTCTAGGTCTTCTAGGAGTTGGTCATGTTCCGAGTCCTTCAAACTAGTCTGTTTAAAATAGTGACTCATGTAGCCTTGGACTGACCTTAGTGTCACTCGGTTTTCTACGTGATGAGGTGGTTTCTGGTTTCTTCACATTACTCTCAGATGATCTCTCACGATGTTTGTCTCTTGGAGTGGTTTCTGGTCCTTGACCCAATATCCAATCCCATATGGAATACCCCTGGTATTTGGTTTGTTCTACCTCCTCAGGAGTCATCATAACAAAGTTGTTGTTATAACAATCCCTAAACAAGTAAGTTGGTAGATCCGCAGATCCCTTATCTCTAATCTTGAAGATATAGACGATCTTCATGGCCGTTAATTGTCCTGGTCTAGCATGAGAAGTCCACAAAAGATCTTTTATGTTTCTATCTTCCCAACAATAGACTCCGATCCTAGGATTATCCGTACTAAGCCGTTTCAAAGGCTTCAAGTCTACTTGATCGTATCCCTCGAATTCCAAAGTTGGTGTTCCTTCTTTTGCTGACATATCTGGGATTATAGTGTTTACTTCTAACCCCCATTTGTCTACCACATCAGGATTTTTGACTTGTACATATTGAGTTCTGTTTTGATCCATGTACATTTTTCCTTGTTTGTTTGCCCTAACCTCTTCTTCAAACTCAATACCATGGTCATCAATGCGAATAGCATACTCCTCGTTAGGGTCCAAGTAAACCTGGGCTCCATGACGGTTAGTCTTGTAAAAAGAGAGTATATGCTTATAGTGCATTGTCGTTCCGGTTTCCGAGTGAGTCGAGTAAGAAGACATTTCGGATGTTGAATCTAAAAAAGTGTTTGAGACTTCTTCAGGAATTGTGTGCAAGGAATTGCCTTGATTCACGTTTCTTCGGTGGATACTCTAATGGTGGTTTCTCCGAATAGGCCTTGATTTCCTAGTAGACGACCTTATCTAAGGTTCATATAGACTTATGAAGCCTTGGATAGAGTACTCACCTTGGATTTACTTATTGATATCAATTGCAACTTTCTGTCAAGCCATTGATTCCTCGTCTGCAACCTGATTCCTGTACAAAATTAATCAAGTTAGCTATTCTTCTATAAAGACAGTAGAGCTCTTGAGAACTCTCGTGATTGGTCTCTGTATATCACTTCAAATCGTGCTATGGAAGTCAAAATTTGACTTTCAAATTTGGTTTTAGCAAAATCAAAGGTCTAATTTGCACCCTGTAAATTGAGTGTATATGTATCAATTTTGATCTGATTGAACCCAAAATTATCATGTGGCCTTTTATTATGCTGGTCTAACACTGTATAAGCCCAAAAGTCAAAATTAAAGTCTCTGGATAGCAGAAGTAAATAATCGCGATTATTTACTTTTGTCAAGTTTTTGCACCTTTTTGATAGGTTTGACAAGTATACAACTTGTTAAAGCCCTTGGACAAGTTTCAACAAGTTTGGACAAAATTTAATCAAGTTTACCCATTGTTCCATGTCCGTAGACTCTAATTTCAAGAATCTGCCTTAGGTCTCACTTTTGTGGTCCAAATTTCACCAAAATTGATTTGTGGGGTCTACTTGATGTGCTTGACCTTGTGGTATACTCAAATTTGCAAAATCACCAAGTTTTGAAGCAGATGTAAATAATCGCGATTATTTACTCCTGACAAATTTTTGCAAATTTTTGTCCCAACTTTGACACAGATCTCTTAAGCACCTTAAGTTAAGGTCACTAGCCAATTCTCATCAAGTTTGGGTAATTTTTGGTCAAATGGTCATCAATTATCTGTCCGTAGACTAACTTTGTAATTTTAGTCACAATTTTCAATCCAGTGATTCAAATCTTACCAAATTTGGTTTGTGGGCTTATTACAACATGGTAAAACTAGTGGTATGCTGACTTTGTCAAAAAAGTTAAAAAATGAGACAAATGTAAATAATCGCGATTATTTACAACTAGCAACTTTTTTCATCTTTTTGATCAACTGAGCATATACACATGTTTATCACATCAATATAATCCTATGGATCAATTTTCAAAAAGTTTGGATAAATTTTTTTCCAATTTACAAGCGAGATTCAAAAAGTCAGTACAAACTTTAGTTTTTATCATGTTTTTTGCCAGTTTAGTGATCCAAATCTTTTGGGTCTTTACAAAAGTTGTTTGTACACATGCAATGAGTTAATGGTATGAAACTTGGCCAATTTAGAGCAGAAAGTTAATAATCGCGATTATTAACTTGAGGCTTGAAATGAACACTTTTTTGCAATTTTCTCAAAGACAGTCTTTTTATGATGTTTTTTAAGCCTATAAATCAAGTCAAAACTTAATTTGGCCTAAAATGTCAAGAAAAAGTAAATAATCTGAGTTTTGGTCAACTTCTTGAAATTTTTACCTCGAAGTGTCTTTGAGTTTACTCACTGGTTCGGACAACTCTTAGACTTACTCTCTAGTCGGATTGAGTGAATTCGAGTCTTTTCAAGCTATTTCTAGCCGTAGACCTAAAATTCTGCAACTTTACATAACAACTCACACTTGATTCTTTCAGAGAGAGAAATGTTCTAAAATCCACCTCCGATCCTACTTACCCTACTCCTAGTTTCTCATGCAATGGGGTTGTGGAAAGTGTCCACAAACACTTGTTTTCTTGTGTTTTTTATGTTTTTTAGAGCTTTGCTCGTAAGACTTGTTTCGTCTACCAATCATTCTCCAAATCCTAATCTAAATTTACAATCCTACAATCCTAAAGGCACTCGGCAAGTGTGATTACTTCCAAGCTACCTCTACATAGCAAAAGACGACAATTTTAGGCTATGCGGTTTCTTAAAGAAAGTTTTGAACTCTAGGCAAACCTAGAGGAAGTTAAAGGACAACTACACAAGACTCTCATGTTTTTCCTTAGTTTAGGTCTATTCGATCCCCGGCAATGGTGCCAAATGTGGGAGACATGTTTAACCTCACCATCATATCTTATTGCAATATTAGTGAGAACCATGATTGATTTGTCAAACCATGGGACGAAGCTGACTCGACTAGTGCATAGAGGCTACAAGAGGTTGTCAATCTCTTGGAAAACAACTAACAACTCGCATCTAACTCAAGCTACACTCAAGTGACTGAAATCACCAAAAGCCAATCGCTCATCGGCAAGCAAATCACATCCGTTACAACATCAAATGACATCCAAACGGAATGAAACTTTTAGGACAAGTTTATAAGACCTAAGCACACTTGCCTATGGCCTCAAACCCCACTTTAGGTCAAGTTCCAAAATCGTGATTATTAACAGCAGTGGATTTTCGACCCAGAATGCATCTAAATGCTTAGCAATGATGCCCCAATACCCCGTCTATGCATAGTTTTCGATTTAAAAGTGTAAATTCCTAGTTATGATGAAATTAAGCCACGGGTCGCCGATGCCAAAAGCTGTAAAACACCGTGAATGGCTTACGTCAATGTGTACAGCTCTTAGCTGCAGTTGCAATGCAACAAACGCATTTGCAATGTGATAACCGGGGAGGGAGTAACAAGCGCGAGAAGTAGAGAAGTGAGTGCCGTTAGCTCACACTGTGTATTTCTTATCCAAAAACTTGTAAAAACTTTCAAAAATTTGGCTTTTATACCTTAGCCAAGGTTTTTGAGTGGTCAAAACTAATAATCTGGAGTTCTACCAAAGCTGGGAATTGACTGGCTGATACAATCTGGAAGCTTGTAGCCCCGGCTCATTAATTACAAAGTTTACCAAGAAAATAGGAGTTACAATATTCCCGATTTATCAAAATAATAATTGTTTTACAAGGAAAACTCTAAAAAATGGTGTCCGCGTTAGCTTGCTGCTAACATTTGGACAAGTTATAATCTATACTATAGATAATAGGGGGAGGGATTCCTGTGTAGAGAGAGAGAGAGAGAGAGAGAGAGAGAGAGAGAGAGAGAGAGAGAGAGAGAGAGAGAGAGAGAGGACTCATAAAGGGGGAGGGATTCCTGTGATGATGAGCAGTTCAATCTATACTATAGATAATAGGGGGAGGGATTCCTGTGTAGAGAGAGAGAGAGAGAGAGAGAGAGAGAGAGAGAGTGTGGACTCATAAAGGGGGAGGGATTCCTGTGATGATGAGCAGTTCAATCCGGCTTTAAATTAAACCTTAGCGAGTAGCGATACACGCTTCATGCTTGAGTAGACATCCTCGGTCGCTCTCTTCACAAAAAACCGTCGCCTAACTCATGATTTTCTGGAAGATATGCTTGATGACCTTCATAAATTTGCTTCTTCAGTGAGGGCGTCGGTCCACATGTGACGCATGCTCTGTATCCGCTTGTTTGAAGCCCTGCATGTATACACATGACAATAGATAAGCTTGAGAAATATCAAGATTTATAGTGTTTGAGTTTGAGTTTGAGGATAAATCACCTGAGCAATCTGTTAGTCCGGGATAGTCATGCATGGTCCCCATTAGAATGCCTCTTGATTACTTGGACAGATATTTATCTATCACGAGAGAGAGAGAGAGAGAGAGAGACAGAGAGAGCGGTATGTCTAATCTATTTTGTATATGCAGGTTTCTATATTCTTGGGTAGTTGCAAGTTCTTGAACTCCATTAGTATGAGTGATCATGGCAGCAGTAGTGCTCGCCCGAGCAAGGCGGACATAGAGTGCTTCTTAGCGTCTCTTTCACCCTATCAACTAGATCTAGTGGAGGGACAAGTAGTATCTATGAGCAGAGACACATCACCTCCTTCGCGATTGCAGCCTCGGTCTCCATCGCACTCGGAGCGGAGTGTTGCGTCGGCTTCGAGCCGACGTAGTTGGCATATCAAACTTTCATGACAGTCTGGCGGTGGTGGTTGCTGTCACAAGACGGGCACCACGTGCCAATAGAAAAGAACAGACTGAACAGACTTTTAGCACTTCAATAACAAATGAACAGACGACACGCGACATGGAGTGGTGGAATTCCACCCTAGAGGGTATTGGCCCCAAACCATGGCGCCCGTTTTAGTATTTCTTTATATTGCATCAACACAGTACAAGCCGGTACTCCAGACTCTGCACCTTCTCCAGGAAGCATGCCAAAGAATGAGCCCCAACCTCATATTTAAAGGCCCTCTTTATCGCGTGCACATGGGCTTCTCTCACTTTTGGAGTTTAGCCTTCATGTTGCATATTTTGACACGTGTAAAGGGCTCCCCCTTCTACCATATTATGTTAGTTTAAATAGCAGCGGGCAATTTTGTAGTAGATCTTCTATTGATAGACAATCAGTCTTCTTATGAAAAGTTGCAAATTTTTTATATGCGCATATATTTAATCTCACAACCAGGTGTACCTTGGAAATTTCGATAAATTTGGATGGCATTTTGGGAATTTAAAATTAGAGGGGTATTTTGGGAACTCCCCATAGATTCTATACAGGCCATTTTTGTTTAGTCTGTCATTTTTGGTTTACACTGGCCATTTGCATACAGCCATGACTCGAAGATAAAGTATCGTGCCCGTTGTCATCCTCAAGTCTGCAAAGTGAGCATCGCCCCCTCTCCGAAATGGTCCCTCCCTTTTCTTCCCTCGCCATGGCAACATGCTCGTCTCCCTCTTGTGTGGACCATGGCAGGACTCGCTCTCTCTTTGATCATGCACGCCATGGTTGCAGTCTCTCTCTCTCTCTCTCTCTCTCTCTCTCTCTCTCTCTCTCTCTCTCTCTCTCTCCACTTACTACTTCTTGGTCCTCCAACAACAAGGCCAAATTTTGGCAGGTAGCAAGACTGACGCGAGGGCAAAAAGGGGGATATCTCTCACATCCAATAGATCTACATGCTCTTACGTGCAAATTCACCCATTCCTTGTTGATGGTGAAGGGGGGAAGGGGGGGGGGGGGGGGGGGGGGGGGGAGAGAGAGAGAGAGAGAGAGAGAGAGAGAGAGAGAGAGAGAGAGATAGAGTCTTAGCACTACCTTCAGACAAGCACGAGAGAGACAACGCATTGTGTGCGAGCAAGGATTGTAATAGAATATGGCATATCATCACCTACCCAAAAAATCTCCATGTCCCTTGTGGATTGCATTAATCTCCTTCCGCCTGTCATGTCTGAGAGAGAAAATCTCTCTCCTCCCACCTGTACACCTATCCCTTCTCTCTCCTCCGCTTCTCCTTCCCAACTTTTCCTAATCTTAGATCTTAATCTAACCTAATCTTAAATGTACTTTAAAATATAACCTAACCCTAAATATTAATATAACATTTCATTTTATATTTTCTCTATTTTTATAATCTCTCTCTCTCTCTCTCTCTCTCTCTCTCTCTCTCTCTCTCTCTCTGTTTTCTCCCCTTACCTCTCTCTTTTCGCCTTCTCTCCCTCTCTCTCTTTTTTGTTTTTTTCTCCCTCTTTCTCTTTCTCTTTGTTTTCTCCTCTAATTATCTCTCTCTCTCTCTCTCTCTCTCTCTCTCTCTCTCTCTCTCTCTCTCTCTCTCCAACAAAAAACTCAATCGTTTTTTGACCCAGTAGATAGAGTTCACTCTTTTGATCATAACTTCTTCATTCAAACTCCGATCTATGTGATCTATAGCCTCAATCGAAGAGCACGAAGCCCTCTACGGATTGATGTAAAGACAAAAAAATTTAGAGTTATGAAAGGCATTTCTGTAACAGCATTTTCAAAGTGAACAGGTTCAAGAAAATTGACTCTCACCTCTTAGTTTACATACAATGTCTTCTGGCACTCGCAAGGGTTCTTCTTCTTCAACAAGGTCCACAACCATTGTGGAAAATGATCCAAGATCTCCTTAGTATGGAGATAGCAACACAACCACCCAACCAACGATATTGGAAAGCATAATCATGGCATACTTGGTATCATTGCAAGAGACCGTAAACAAACAAGGTGAAGACTTACGAGCACTTGCAATGGAGAATGGCACACTAAGGGTACTTGTGGTTGAGAATGAGAATCTCAAGAGGACACTTGAGATGGCGCAAACAACACGTTTGATCCAACTTGAAGAGGAAGTCAAGGAATGTAAACCCTCTCTTATGGACTTGAATGCTTTGAAGGAGCAGATAAGCAAAGTAGAGCATGACCATGTATTGAAAGAGGAGAAATTCGACACCATGAGCCGGGATGTATGCGACATAAAAAATGTATGCACAAACAAGTGTGGTAGAAATGTGGCTTCTAATTCCTCACTCATGCAAGATATGGCTAAAACAAAGAATGTTGAGAATGTGGATGTGGAGGAGTTGAAGGAACGGGAACGACGTTCCAAGAACATTGTTATTCGTGGAATTCCCAAAGAGAATCTAGAGAGACCTCCTTCTCTTGCCATTGTTATTGAAGATTTCTTCAAAACCCACTTTGGTATGTCCGGGGTTATGGTCTATGGAGCACATAGAGTGGGGAAGCAAGGAGATCCTCACTCGGGAGAACAGCCAATTGTATGCACCATGCTGGATGAGACCAATCGAAAGATTATCCTTGATAATAATTGGATCTATTTGAGGAATACAAAATGTTTTGTATGTGAAGATTGCACATAAAGCAGCAAAATATGCGTCGCAAGGCATATGAGAAAAAGAATAAGAAAAACAAGGAGATCTCTCATGAAGAAAATGTGCCCAAGGAGGAGGCAAGTCCCTCGAGCAAATAGAAATGTGTAACCTATGAGACCAAGTTACAATTGAAAATACGCTTTTGGAATTGTATGGATACCCATGGAGTGCGGGGATCGGCATTGATGAACTAACAAGCAAAGACGATGTTGTACTTCTTGTTGAAACTTGGGAGCATGATACACAAAGGATTAACGGCTGGGAGAATTACAATGTACATTCATTGATGTGGTCAAAGAATCTTAAGCAACGAAGAGGACAAGGAGGGGTAGCATGTATGGTTAAGAAAGGATTGGAAGATTTTGTATCAATTGTGAAAGATGACAAGTACAAACGTTATGTATGGCTGAGAATTATGACACCAAAAAGAGTACCCATTTTTGTAGCCGGATGCTACATTCCTCATCATGATTCTCCCTTTTATGCTTGCATGGATAGAGATCAACCATTTTTTTGTTTAGAAGATGGCATTGCTTATTTCAAAGGTGAAGGTAATCTTATTGTATTTGGGGATATGAATGCTCGCACAAAAACATTGCAACATGATACTCAACAATCTGATATGCCATGAATTTCAAGGGAGTTGGAGGAAGTTCACTTGTATGATCGTTCTTCAATGGATGAGAAAGAGCTGGATTACTATGGAAAGTTACTTTTACACATGTGTAATAGCACAGGTATGCTCATTGCCAATGGTGTATCTTTGTGGAGTGGAACCAATGGATTTACATGTAGGAGACATAATGGGGATAGTGTGATTAACTATATGCTACTCTCCGAAGCCATCATGTATCACGTAAAGAGTTTTATGTTTTGCCAATGGACCCCAGAATCTGACCATCGCACCTTATGTATATTGACCTTTCATGTGGAGAAGCAACAAGCATGATAATTTCAGCCAAAGGAAAGAGAAATTATCACTATGTATGGATTTCAAACGGGCATCAATGTACATTGAAATGGTTGAGTAAAAATTATGGATGAAGAAGCTTCAATTTGATGCACCATTGGAAACTAAATGAAAAGCTTTCAAGAAAGTTATTTGTTCTTGTGCCGAAGAATGCTTTGTTATAAAGCATCTCCATGGTATCAACAAAGATAGATCATGTAAAAGGTGGTTTGATAAAGAATATCAAGATGCTCGAAAGTCCTTGATAAAGCTTGATGAAACTATGGATAAAGACAACTATCAAAGTCATTTGCATACATACAAGGCATTGATTCAAAAGAAGAGAAGAAGATGGGAAGTAAAGCAACAACTTTTTCAAGTCCAAGAAAAGGCACATGCATTTGGAAGATTTTGGAGAAACTTGAGGGGCGAGCGGATTGAGAATTTTGGTAACTTGAGTCTTGTGGATATGTATACACATTGTAGGCAATTATATGAGCAAGAAAATGCTGAAAATTTGCTATTTTATGGTTCACTCCCATGTATGCCCTCCTTTTTTACTATTGAGGATGTATGTGGTGGGCTTGAAAAGTTGGTCACTTGCAAAGTGGGAGATCTTCAAGGTATCAAGCTGGAGATGATCAAATGGACAGGAGATTTTATCCATGAGTGGATGTGTGATATGTTCAACCTTGCACTTCAACATGGTATGCCTTATGATTGGAGTACTAATTGGGTTAAGCCTTTGCACAAAGGAGGGGATGTAAAGAATGTAAACAACTACCGGACTATAATGATTGGGTCTCTTATGGCAAAGTTGTTTGGGTGCATAATGGAGATGAAATTGAGTGATTGAGCTGAAGAAAATGCAAGCGTGAAAAGGGACAAGCGGGTTTTCGTTGATGCCATAGCACTATTGATCGTCTTGTCACTCTTCGTTCATGCCATAGCACCATTGATCGTCTTGTCACTCTTCGTGTTCTTATGGAGGAAAGTTGGTTGAAAGGCAAGTGATTGTGTTGTTGTGTTGTGGACTTTAAGAAAGCCTTTAATATGATTCCATGTAACAATTTGTGGAGAAGGATGGAAGAACTCCGAGTTTATGCTTGCGGTTTCTCGAATCTATGAGAAGGTGATTTCTAATTGCACATGGGAGAGAAATTTCAAAAAACATTGTAAGCACTATTGGGGTTAAACAAGGATGTCCGTTGTCACCAACTCTCTTTGGTCTATGCATCGATCAATTGGAACAAATGGTACTTGAATTTATGCAAGAAGAAGGCATTAAAGAGGTCACTATTTGCAATGCTGTAATCATGCTTTTGTTGTATGCGGATGATGTAGTGCTTCTAGTACACACTTTAGAAGATACACAAAAGCTTATGGTTGTATTGGAGAGATTTTTCTTGCATAGTGGGCTCATTGTGAATGAATCCAAGACAAAGGTTATGCTTGTGAAAACCAACCATAAGGAGAAGCCATGCATTGTGTACAACAATGCATGGCAACAATGCATTGTGTTTGTACAACAATGAGACACTTGAAGTTGTTGAGAGCTTTAAGTACCTTGGCCTTGAGGTTCTGTCCAATCACAAGTGGCATGAATGTGCTATGCGTCATTTGGAAGCCGGAAAGATAGCATTTTATGCATTTGAGAACATGTGTAATGCGGGAAACATCAAGGGTTGGGTTCTCAAGAAGTATCTTTTTGATGCATTGGTGACACCGGTTCTTCTTTATGAAGTTAAAGTGTGGGGCGGGAGCATCTCAAAGTCTACTTGGAAAGAATTTGAGAATGTCCAAAAGCATTTTCTTACAAACTTTTTCCAAGTGAAGAAACAAACACCATATATGCTCCTACTTCTTGAGTTGTCATGTCTTCCAATTGAGGTTATGGACATGGAAAGGATTGTGGAGTACATGATAAAGATGCGTCAAAACCCCTCACATCGACTTTCTACAATTGCATGGAAAGCAAGCAAAAAAGTTCAAAAGACGCATAAAAGCAAGATCTTGAGCACGGGATGGATGCAAGACATAAAGAAGTGGTTTGGGAGATGGGATTCATTACACTTGCTACATGATGCTTCAATTGACTCCCAAGTGAATGAAGCTTTTCTACAACACCAATGTATTACGGCTTGGGAGAAATCCGGTGGGTCATGCTTCATACATTACACCACCCATATTGCCCCCAACTACAACATGTTCTTCGCTGAAAGAGGAAACCGTACTGACACTTACATGCTTGAGCATATCCCCTTATCGGCAATACGCACTATCGTAGCCATTCGGCTTAGCTCCCATTTCCTTCGATGTGAGATAGGGTGTTGGGGCAATGGAGAAGAGTCAAATCGATTGTGCACATTATGCTCACTGCAAGTTCGAGAGTCTAAGTACCATGCACTACTAGAGTGCTCAGCTTTTGGTTACATCCGAACCTGCTTCTCTCACATTTTCAGCCATAACTTAGACCTTCACATTTTCCTCTCCCAGGCAAAGTGTGGGCTCTCCATTGCGACTCTCATCACCACAATTTTGGAGCATCGAGAGTCACTCATCAGCCATACACATACTACATCACATGTAACTTTCGTCCCATAGGTCATATTTGACCTCCGAGGACAATAATAACTATCTCTCTCTCTCTCTCTCTCTCTCTCTCTCTCTCTCTCTCTCTCTCTCTCTCTCTCTCTCTCTCTCAAAAAGCGCAACCGTTTTTTGACCTAGTAGACAGCAGTCCACTCTTTTTATCATAACTTCTTCATCCGAACTCCCATTTGGGTGATCTATAGCCTCAATCAAAGAGCACGAAGTCCTCTACGCATTGATGTATTGACAAAAATTTTCAGAGTTATGGAAGGCGTTTCTGTAGCAGCATTTCCGAAGTGAACAGGTTCAACAAAATTGATTCTCATCTCCTATTTTACATACAATGTCTTCCGGCACTCGCAAGGGTTCTTCTTCTTCAACAAGGTCCACAACCATTGTGGAAAATGATCCAAAATCTCCTAAGTGTGGAGATACCAACACAACCACCCAACCAACGGCATCGAAAACTATGATCATGGCGTACTTGGTATCATTGCAAGAGATCGTAAACAAACAAGTCGAAGACTTACGAGCACTTGCAATGGAGAATGGCACACTAAGGGTACTTGTGGTTGAGAATGAGAATCTCAAGAGGACACTTGAGATGCAAACAACACGTTTGATGCAACTTGAAGAGGAAGTCAAGGAATGTAAACGCTCTCTTGTGGACTTGAATGCTTTGAAGGAGCGGATGAGCAAAGTGGAGCATGACCATGTATTGAAAGGGAAGAAATTTGACACTATGAGCCGGGATGTATGCGACATGAAAAATGTATGCACAAACAAGTCTTGGGCTGATGTATGTGGTAGCAATGTGGTTTCTAATTCCTCACTCATGCAAGCTATGGTTCAAACAAAGAATGTTGAGAATGTGGATGTGGAGGAGTTGAAGGAACGGGAGCGACGTTCCAAGAACATTGTCATTCGTGGAATTCCCGAAGAGAAGTTAGAGACAGCTCCTTCTCTTGCCATTGTTATTGAAGATTTCTTCAAAGCCCACTTTGGCATGTCCGGAGTTATGGTCTATGGAGCACATAGAGTGGGGAAGCAAGGAGCTCTTCGCTCGGGAGAACGGCCAATTGTATGCACCATGCCGGATGAGACCAAGCGAAAGATTATCCTTGATAATAGTTGGATCTATTTGAGGGATACAAAATGTTTTGTATGTGAAGATCGCACTATTAAGCAACAAAATATGCGTCGCAAGGCATATGAGGAAAAGAATAATAAAAACAAGGAGATCTCTCATGAAGAAAATGTGCCCAAGGAGGAGGCAAGTCTCTCAAGCAAATAGGGATGCGTGACCTATGAGACCGAGTTACAATTGAAAATATGCTTTTGGAATTGTAATGGATACCCATGGAATGCGGGGGTTGGCATTGATGAACTAACAAGCAAAGCCGATGCTGTACTTCTTGTTGAAACTTGGGAGCATGATACACAAAGGATTAACGGCTTGGAGGATTACAATATACATTCGTTGATGTGGTCAAAGAATCTCAAGCAACGAAGAGGACAAGGAGGGTTAGCATGTTTGGTTAAGAAAGGATTGGAAGATTTTGTATCAATTGTGAAAGATGACAAGTACAAACGTTATGTATGGCTGAAAATTATGACACCAAAAAGAGCACCCATTTTTGTAGCCGGTTGCTACATTCCTCATCATGATTCTCCCTTTTATGCTTGCATGGATAGAGATCAACCATTTTGTGATTTGGAAGAGGACATTGCTTATTTCAAAGGTGAAGGTGATGTTATTGTATTTGGGGATATGAATGCTCGCACAAAAACATTGCAACATGATACTCAACAATTTGATATGCCATACATTTCAAGGGAGTTGGAGGAAGTTCACTTGTATGATCGTACTTCAATGGATGAGAAAGAGCCGGATCACTATGGAAAGTTACTTTTACACATGTGTAATAGCACGGGTATGCTCATTGCCAATGGTGTATCTTTGTGGAGTGGAACCAATGGATTTACATGTAGGAGACATAATGGGAATAGTGTGATTGACTATATGCTACTCTCTGAAGCCATCATGTATCGCCAAAAGAGTTTTATGTTGGTCAATGGACCCCGGAATCCGACCATCGCACCTTATGTATATTGACCTTTCATGTGGAGAAGCAACAAGAATGATAATTTCAGCCAAAGGAAAGAGAAATTATCACTATGTATGGATTTCAAACGGGCATCAATGTACATTGAAATGGTTGAGCAAAAATTATGGATGAAGAAGCTTCAATTTGATGCACCATTGGAAACTAAATGAAAAGCTTTCAAGAAAGTTATTTGTTCTTGTGCCGAAGAATGCTTTGTTATAAAGCATCTCCATGGTATCAACAAAGATAGATCATGTAAAAGGTGGTTTGATAAAGAATATCAAGATGCTCGAAAGTCCTTGATAAAGCTTGATGAAACTATGGATAAAGACAACTATCAAAGTCATTTGCATACATACAAGGCATTGATTCAAAAGAAGAGAAGAAGATGGGAAGTAAAGCAACAACTTTTTCAAGTCCAAGAAAAGGCACATGCATGTGGAAGATTTTGGAGAAACTTGAGAGGCAAGCGGGTTGAGAATTTTGGTAACTTGAGTGTAGTGGATATGTACACACATTGTAGGCAATTATATGAGCAAGAAAATACTGGCAAAATGCCATTTTATGGTTCACTCCCATGTATGCCATCTTTTTTTACTATTGAGGATGTATGCGGTGGGCTTGAAAAGTTGGCCACTCGCAAAGCGGGAGATCTTCAAGGTATCAAGCCGGAGATGATCAAATGGACGGGAGATTTTACCCATGAGTGGATGTGTGATATATTCAACCTTGCACTTCAACATGGTATGCCTTATGATTGGAGTACTAATTGGGTTAAGCCTTTGCATAAAGGAGGGGATGTAAAGAATGTAAGCAACTACCGGACTATAATGATTGGGTCTCTTATGGCCAAGTTGTTTGGGAGCATAATGGAGATGAAATTGAGTGATTGGGTTGAAGATAATGACAAGCGTGCAAAGGGACAAGCGAGTTTTCGTCGATGCCATAGCACCATTGATCATCTTGTCACTCTTCGTGTTCTCATGGAGGAAAGTCGGTTGAAAGCCAAGCGATTGTATTGTTGTTTTGTGGACTTTAAGAAAGCCTTTGATATGATTCCACATAACAATTTGTGGAGAAGGATGGAAGAACTCCAAGTGCCAAGTGAGTTTATGCTTGCGGTTTCTCGAATCTATGAGAAGGTGATTTGTCAATTGCGCATGGGAAGAGAAATTTCAGAAATTTTTGTAAGCACTATTGGGGTTAAACAAGGATGTCCCTTGTCACCAACTCTCTTTGGTCTATGCATCGATCAATTGGAACAAATGGTACTTGACTTTATGCAAGAAGAAGGCATTGAAGAGGTCACTATTTGCAATGCGGTAATCATGCTTTTGTTGTATACGGATGATGTAGTGCTTCTAGCACACACTTTAGAAGATGCACAAAAGCTTATGGTTGTCCTTAAGAACTTTTGCTTGCATAGTGGGCTGATTGTAAATGAATCCAAAACAAAGGTTATGCTTGTGAAAACCAACCTTAAGGAGAAGCCATGCATTGTGTACAACAACGAGACACTTGAAGTTGTTGAGAGCTTTAAGTACCTTGGCCTTGAGGTTCCATCCAATCACAAGTGGCATGAATGTGCTATGCGTCGTTTGGAAGCGGGAAAGAGAGCATATTATGCATTTGAGAACATGTGTAATGTGGGAAACATCAAGTGTTGGGTTCTCAAGAAGTATCTTTTTGATGCATTGGTGACACCGGTTCTTCTTTATGGAGTTGAAGTGTGGGGCGGGAGCATCTCAAAGTCTACTTGGAAAGAGTTTGAGAATGTCCAAAAGCGTTTTCTTACAAACTTTCTCCAAGTTAAGACACAAACACCATATATGCTCCTACTTCTTGAGTCGGGATCTCTTCCAATTGAGGTTATGGGCATGGAAAGGGTTGTGGAGTACATGATAAAGATGCGTCAAAACCCCTCACATCGACTTCCTACAACTGCATGGGAAGCAAGCAAAAAAGTTCAAAAGACGCATAAAAGCAAGATCTTGAGCACGGGATGGATGCAAGACATAAAGAAGTGGTTTGGGAGATGGGATGCATTACACTTGCTACATGATGCTTCAATTGACTCTCAAGTGAATGAAGCTTTTCTACAACGCCAATGTATTACGGCTTGGGAGAAATCCGGTGGGTCACGCTTCATACATTACACCACCTATATTTCCCCCAACTACAAAACCATGTTCTTCGCTGAGAGAGGAAACCGTACTCACACTTACATGCTTGAGCCTATTCCCTTGTCCGCGATACGCACTATCGCAGCAATTCGGCTTAGCTCCCATTTCCTTCGATGCGAGATAGGGCGTTGGGGCAATGGAGAAGAGTCAAATCGATTGTGCACATTATGCTCACTGCAAGTTCGAGAGTCTGAGTACCACACACTACTAGAGTGCTCAGCTTTTGATCACATCCGAACTTGCTTCTCTCACATTTTCAGCCATAACTTAGACCTACACACTTTCCTCTCCCAGCCAAAGTGTGGACTCTCCATTGCGACTCTCATCACTACAATTTTGGAGCATCGAGAGTCACTCATCAGCCATACACATACTACATCACATGTAACTTTGGTCCCATAGGTCATATTTGACCTCCGAGGACGATAATAAAATCTATCTATCTATCTCTCTCTCTCTCTCTCTCTCTCTCTCTCTCTCTCTCTCTCTCTCTCAATGTGTGTGTATGCATTCTTTGTTTATGCATGTGTGTGTAATTTTTTGTACATTCAATGTTTGTGTATGTGTTTTTTGTTTATGCATGTGTGTACATTCCCTCTCTCTCTCTCTCTCTCTCTCTCTCTCTCTCTCTCACACACACACACACACACACACACACACACACATTGTGTCTTTGAGAGACACAATGTGTGTGTGTGTGTGTGTGAGAGAGAGAGAGAGAGAGAGATTGAGAGGGAGAGAGAGAGAAAGAGGGGAACGGAACATGAGAGGGAGGAGAGGGAAGGAGCATACCTTGCTCTCCTTCCTCTCCTCGTGTGTGTGTGTGTGTTGGGGGGGGGGAGAGAGGGAGGGAGAGGGGGGATTTACCTATTTTGCTAGAGCGCCGAAACTCAGATCTAAGATCTGAGTTTCTGGCGCTCTCGGTTTATTTTTTACCCCTATCGGCGTCGCTATTCTTGTTGCTATGAGCGTCGCTATGCTTCAAATAGCATAGCGATGCTCATAGCGATGACCATAGCGACGCCGTGGATTTTAACATTTGAGCATTGCATTGCTAGCATCGCTAATATGAAGAACCTCTTGTAGTGTACCTCTTGATGTCTTCTAGAAGTTCCTAGCTATGGTCAAGAACCGGTCAGGAGCACTGACATTGGGAAAGAATACATCTCCAATGAGTTTACGGACTTCTATAGTAAACCAGGTATTATCAGGATGTTTACTATGTTGTAGACACCTGCTCAGAATGGAGTTGCTAAGGGCATGAATAGGACTATTCAAGAGAGGGTTACTTTGATGCTATCTATGGCAAATTTACCTCAAGAGTATTGTGGAGAGGTTGTTATGACATCCATGCATATAAGTAATAGGTCACCTAGTGCCCAATTGAACTACAAGATTTTGCAAGAGATAAGGGTAGGTACAAAGCCTAATTATGAGAATTTGGGTGTGAGGCATTCTCACGTGCCTAAAGAGCTTAGAAAGAAGTTGGACCCCAAGTCACACAAATGCATCTTCATTGCCTATTTTGCAGAGATGTACGTACGCTCAATATACTAGTGATGTACCTACCACTAGTAGTGCTCCAAAGAGATCTAGTGATGCTCCTGCAAAGTCTAGCAATCAGGGAGTGAGGAGATCTACATGTGCATCTTGTGCCCTTGAGGGGTTTTAGCCAAGCCATTGAATGTGGAGATTCTACATGCTATCAAGAGGCTATTGAGACGGAAAATGGAAAATGAGTCTTGCGAATTGACAAAGTTTCTTGAGAGAAAATAAGTCTTGCCTTGCAAATGGGTGTACAAGAAAAAATACACATCAGAAAACTTTGAGCCTAAGTAGGATAAGGGTAGATTGGTCGCTAAGAGATTCAAGCAGAAGAACGGCATGGACTTTAATGAGATTTTTACTCCAGTAGTCAATATGACTACATTGCATCTTGTGCTTGGACTAGTAGCCATTGAGGGCATGGAATTGGTCCAAATGGACGTGAAGAGGGCTTTCCTTCACGAGGATCTTGATGAAGATGTCTACATGAAATAGCCAAAGGGTTTTGAAGTCAAACCTGCAAAGCCTATGAGGACAAAAGTGGTGTATAGATTGCGTAAGGCATTGTATAGCCTAAAACAAGGCTCAAAACAGTGGTACATAAAGTTTGACAAGTACATGCACCTGCTGGAAATGGCGTTATGGCAAAAACATAAGCCAGTCGTTTATGATGTGATTAGAGAGTTAATTACAAGAGAGATTAGGGAGTGAAGGTGACACTAATACAATTAGCAAATCATGATGTCAAACTAATATGCAATGATGGATACAAATTAGGCTAATGATGGTAGTGAGTGACAAGATACAAATTTATAGATTGGCTTCTTTTATAGAGTTGGGAGAGGGCATCTGATGACCTAATCAATGATGTCAAAGTTGTAGGCTTCCAAACTAGACAGGGTTCTTAGTTGTGGTGGTGCAGATGTGTCACATACCCCAAAAAGCCTCCCCGTGTGTGTGATAGTAGCACCCAAAAGTACAAAGGTTTCCTCCCTCGAGAATTGTCAACTGGGTGTAGGACCAACGATCAAAACATCCTCCCCAGAGAATTTTCAACTACGTGTAGGATCAAAATGTGCACCTCTCCTAGAGAATGGTAAACAACTAGGTGGTAGGTCAAATACAAATGGGGGTTTCTCCGATGTTGAAGATCAAATGGGAATTTCTACTACAAATTTTCAAATATTTGTATTGTGTTGCCAATTTTGCCTACAAAGTTTTGTCATGGTTGTTGTTGATGCTTTTGCCTACACACCATTCTGACCCAAGAGTTAAGGCTACATATTCTGCTTCATTTTTGGAGTGGGAATCTGAGAGATACCCAATGGAGAAAACCTTATCCCCTTACTCGTTGAAGATGACAATGCCAGCTGTGCAACTTTGTCCATTGTCCTCTTGTAGGCTCCATCAAAGTAAAGAGAGTGAGTCCCCCTCGACCTTAGGGACCTCCGACATAGATATAACTTCTTTGTCACTTGCCTTGATCTTCAGCTTCTTTTCATAGTGGTGATGAGTGAGAATGCCTCCTAGTAGACTGGCTCTTGTGGAGCTCTCCACTTGCATTGTGTTGTAAAGGGAGAACCACTTGAGAGAGCAGGGTTTGTTGTCATTGGAGAGGGAAACGCCACCAAGGCTTGAACCTTGCTTGGGTCTTCTTCAATGCCCTTGGCAAAGATCACATGGCCAAGAAGAGTATCCTTTCTTTCACCAATGTGGCATTTCTCCACGTTGAGTTGGCCACCCAAAGTTTGCAGCCTAGCTAGACCTTCATAGACTTTCTCCAAACGAAGAGAGCAGGAGCTATAGATAGAAAAGTCATCAATAAAAACACAAATTGATTTTACAAAGAACGGATGAAAAAGAAATGTCACATAGCGCTGAAAGGTGGTTGGAGCATTCGTGAGACCAAAAGGCATAACTCTATAAGAAAAGCATCCCCATGGTGTGATGAAGGTTGTCTTCTTTTGATCTTCTTCAGAGATGCTAATTTGGAAGTAGCCTGAGTAGCCACCCATCACATACCATGTAGTGCTCATGTCTTGCTACCTCATTGAGAGCTTCATCTTGGAATGGATGAGGAAAATGGTCCCTCTTTGTGGCTGCATTAAGGGGCTTGTAATAAACACAAACCCTCCACTTACCATTCTTCTTTGGTGTGACTACCATTGAGGAAACCCACTTTGAGTCTTCAACAGGATAGATGAAACCTTCTTCTAGTAGTTTCCTTTCCTCTTTAAGCAAGGCCTCTTGTTGAATTACTCCTAACCACTTGAGCTTCTGCACTACAGGTTTACTTCCCTCCTTGAGCTTAATGCGATGTTGAACTACTGTGATTCCAATGATTTTACCATATTCATCAATGAAAAATGTGGTAAAATTACTTAGCATCAAAATGTAAGCTTCACGCTCCTTCCCACACAACTGACTAGAGGGCATTCGATGAAGCTTACTTTCTTCTACCAAAGGTTGTATATATGGTGTCTCCCCTTGGTTTGATGATGATGCATCAGGTTGCTCCATCTTCTTAGGGTCCTTGAGAACGACCCCCATCACCTCAATGCTACTTTTGCTTTCTTCAGGCACTGTTGACTCCTCCTCTGAAGTGGTTGAAGAGTCACTACTAGAAAACTCATCCCCAGAGTTTTCTAGATCCATGTTGCATTGCCGACCTATCTTCCTGTCATAAAGTATTGGCTTCCCTTTTGCATCCTTCATGTAGATAATGCCAGTGTCCTAGTTCTCCTTACCTCTCATAGCCATAAGCCCATCCCTCCCTAGAATGAGAGGTGGAAGTGCAAAACAGACCCAATGGCTTCTACACCAAGACTATGCACAATAGCCTCATCATGGGAGGTACATAATAGGGGAACCACCTAGCTTGGAATGCGGCTAGGATGCATGGTAGGGGGGTTGGCACATAGCACAAGGAAGATGTGAGAGAAGGAGAGAGAAAGAGAGGGGGGGGGAGAAAGAGATCATTAGAGCTTCATTAATGTAAGCTTCATAAACTCCAAACACAAGGAAGATGTGAGAGAAGAAGAGAGGGAGAGGAAGAGATCATTAGAGATTCATTAATATAGAGCTTCATAAATACTATACAAACATTGACGAGGGGAATTGCACATAATCAACATCTCACAAACTCATGTGTGCATGGTAACTCAAACCTCTTGGACATTAAGAAACCAGAACGAATTACCATAGCCAATACTATGCGTAGAGGTGCATACACAAGGATGTAACATATGAGAGCGTTCGTGCTAGAGCTTGATTGTGTGTGTCCGTTTACAAAAGAGAATGCCTTCTTTTATAGGCCAATAGAGTGAGTAGGGAAGAGATTATGAGCAAAGGGAGTTATTACAAAGTAACCTCAATTAGAGGCATTCCCCCAATGAGAGAGCTCCATGTGCCCTGCTTATTGACCAATTTCCTCCTAATCGCCTTCAACATGGCGAGCTTTGTCTCCATGCCTCCTTCCATAGCTTGAGTCCAAGATATTTCTTATAATATTTGAGAGAATCTTGATAAAATAATATAAAATCAAGCAATAATGGAGAGAAACCTATACGAAATTATGTGTGTGGAGTTGGATAACCATGAGTTCTTCCCATGTGAACAGATAGGCTCCACCATTTTGACCATATCTCCCAAACCGTAGCTTCAAAAATTATAAAACAAAATAGGGACAAAAAGATCAGCTCAAGGCCTACAACTTTAGTGTTGGAAACTTTTTCCAATTCAAAATGGAAAAAATAGAGAAAAATCCCATAAAAATATGTGTCCATCTTTTTCCTTTCAAAATTCTTCCAGTCGGTCCCATCTTGACTCTATGTGCAAGCCGTATGTCCACAAGTGAAATATGCTTGAATTTTATAATATTTTGTTGACTCCAACTCCATAATGCATAAGATTCTCCCCGCTTTCACTATTGACTCTTATTCTTCACCTGTAGTGACCATCAGGTAGAATCAGCATCCAGTAAAATTTTCATTTTCATAGGTTTTTTTCCTAACTCTCCTTATTTTCAAGATCCAAATGTGTCAAAACCATAGCTATGTTGAAAATATATACATATATTTTTATGAGATTTGAATGCATCAGGTTCCTCCTCCTCCGCCAAGCCTTGAAGCCTTGCCATCAAGTGTTACCAAGAGAGAGGTGGTCCAAAATTTGAAAACCGGCCCTCACCACCTTGCAAGAAATAGCAACATTTAACAATGTAGGATAGAATTAATCAAATGCAAATGAGAAAATTATTGAAATGTCTTAACGAGTATCTAAGCTAAAAACAAGATTAGCTAGGCTAGCTCTAATACCACATGTTGGAAATGGCATTATGGCAAAAACATAAGTGAGTCATTCATGATGTGATTAGAGAGTTAATTACAAGAGAGATTAGAGAGAGAAGTTGATGCTAATACAATTGGCAAATCATGATGTCAAACTAATATGCAATCATGAATACAAAGTAGGCTAATGATGGTAGTGAGTGACAAGATACAATGTGTATAGCTTGGCTTCTTTCATAGAGTTGGGAGAGGGCATCTCATGACCTAATCAATGATGTCAAAATTGCAGGCTTCCAAACTAGAGAGGGTTCTCACTTGTGGTCGTACGGATGTGTCACACACCCCAACAGCAACCCCAAGGATATGAAAAGAGCCAAGAAGATCACACCTTCTATACTTGAAAGTTGAACGATGGTTCAGTTATCATCTTGATACTTTATGTCAATGATAGGCTCATTGCAGGGAAGAGATTTCTATCTTGAAGAAGTCACTTAGCACGGAATTTTCTATGAAGGATTTAGGAGATGCAAGTCACTTTCTTGGTATGCATATCAAGAGGGATAGAAAACATGGAATACCGGGGTTGTCTCAGGAAACGTATATCCACAAGGTCTTACAGTGTTTTAATATGCAAGAGGGAAGGCTACATTGAGTTACCCAATGCGGGCATATGAAAAACTTAGCAAGAATGATGCTCCTAATTTTGATGCTGAGAAAGTAGAAATGGTCAAGGTGCCATATTCTTTAGCAGCCAGCAAACTCATGTATGCAATGGTAGCCACAAGACCAGACATTGTTTTTGTAGTGGGAGTGGCTAGTAGATTTATGGAAATCCTCAGAGGAAGCACTAGGAAGTAGTGAAGCGCATTTTGAGATATCTAAATGGTAGGCAACCAAGTGCTTACACTTTGGGAAGACTGATACATCCATTGTGGGTTACACGGATAAGGATTACGCAGGTTGCATGGATAGTCAAAGATCCACATCTGGCTATGTTTTCCTGTTTGTTGGAGCAGTCATGTCTTGGAGATGATGTCTCCTGAATTGTATGTCATCCTCCACCGCAAAGGTAGAGTATGTATCAGTTTTTGATGCTAGCAAGCAAGCTATATGGTTAGCTCGCAAGGAAGCTATATGGTTAGCTTGTCTAGTGGAAGATCTCAGTATTACTCAAACTCCAGTGTTGCATTGTGATAGTCAGAGTGTGATTGCATTGGCAAAGAACCCATCTCACGCTTCACTCCAAGTTAAAACACATAGAGGTCCATTTTCATGTGATACAAGACATATTGGCTAGCAAGCACATTAAGCTAGTCAAGGTCCATGCAAATGACAAACCTACAGATGCTCTCACAAAGAGCCTACCCTCACAGTGGTTCACACATTGCATGGAGATTAAGAGTGTAGGGTAAATCCACTTGGATGCTTCATGGTTGTATAGGTTATACATACATAGGCCACTTGGGCCATGTTGGCCTTCAAGTGGGAGATTGTTAAGGTTGAGTCCAAGTGGCCGGACACCCATCACATTGACCGTACTAACCTAATGTATTCTTTTGATCATATATAACAATAAGGAGTAGTGAGGCATTCCAATCCTCACTAAAAGCTACACCAACACTCCTTGTGTCTGCTCTTCTTCTCCCCCTCACACCACACGCACCGCACATTCTTCAAAAATTAGTCCCTACCAAAATGCATATTTAACCACCCATGTCACATATAGATTTGCCCCTCCTACTCTGTGATTGGGGACCGAGAGAAAGAAAGGTTGTCTGAAGGCCACACAAAGCCTGCATGCTATCATGCAACTAAAATCCTCAAACTCATACATAAGCGCTTCCAAGCAGCCAACTCAGCCATGAGTACAATAGCATGGCTACCCCCAATCCTATTTAAAATGCCCTCAAGCATGTTGAAGTCCCTCTCAATGGACCATTACTCTGCATGAGTCAAAGACTCCACAATATGGTTGGGCATATAAATGTTGTTGGGGTATAAAGCCCAATGTGGTCGCCCAGGTAAGTGGGCGGGCCGCCAGGTATGTACACATATTCTTTTGTAAAAACCTAATAAGAACTCACTATGCTCTACACATTACAATAGAGCGAGTTCACCATATCGTCGTGCTCTTCTTCTCGCACTCTCTCTCGCGTCGCACTTCCGCTCGTACTCCTTCAACTGGTATCAGAGCTCAGATCGAGGCTCGGGGCAGCACTGCAGGAGGCTAGAGTCACCAGCTCATATTGGAGTGAAATTCGACAGGCGAAGACACGGCCCCAAATCCTGTGGGTGAGCCCAAAGGGCACGGTGTTCTCAAAATTTCATTCTGAGGTCATCTCGGCCACCGTTCGGCTTCGACAAAGGTCTGCGCAGGCCATTTTCGACTACGTGGTCTCGGCGGGTGCAGATCTGACTCTGCAAATTTGGGGTTTTCGGCCTACGACTACAGGTGCTGAGGATATCGACACTCCCAGAGTGTTGATTTGTGGTTGTCTACACATCGAAGGATAGCTCACAGTTCTTGGAGGCGTGTCACATACGACACGGGCGCATCTACACACAGACTAAAGGCGACATCCACTAGTTCATCAGGTAGCTTGTGTTTGCTGCTTGATATTCCAGATTTCATCCTGACATTGCAGGTACATCCACATGGGATGTATTGTCAGAGATGATGTATGTTTGTTGAGGGTTTGCTTGCTGTGAGTCACGCAGCAAACAACCGCCGCAGCGGTTACAGCATATAGTGGGAAATTTGTGGATGTATGACTTTGTAGGAAGTCTATGTACTGTCAGATTTACTGCAGCCTTTGTTCAGGGTCGAGTGAGGTTTTATTGAGCTGGGGGATTCTCGAATGTTGAGATCCTTTCGGTGATACAGATCTTGGAGCGATCCCTCGAGCACCCTTAGATAGGCAGCTAGGATGTATTGACTATGAGTTAGACAGTTGGGATTGCATCTTTGCTTTACTGCCGTTGAGGCATTGTCGCAGTCTATGCTTACAGGACAGTCAGAGCCAATACATGTGCAGGACAGGTTTACCCACAGCTTACAGTGTCAGAGAGAGTGGTTTTTTGAGCTGTTTTTTGGTTTGTTTTTAGTACACCAGAGCGATTTTACAAAGGAGACTCTGCCAACAGAATTTGAAGCTTTCTTGGTTCATTTGACAGGTTGATATTGGTTCAGAGGTCAGTTTACAAGGGAAACTCTGCCGAATTTTTCACAGAAAAGTAAACTATTGTGAAGCATAGCTATGGCTGGATCACAAGACACTGCTCTTTACAATATCAAGAAGCTGGATGGAACCAATTTCCCATTGTGGAAGAAGCAGATTTGGCATGTGTTGGTACAAAAGAAGCAGATAAAACCTATAAAGCTCAAGGGGATAAAACCAGAAGATATGGACGAAGATGAATGGAGCGAAATGGATGAATTGGCACTTTCTACCATTATGCTGACTTTGGCAGAAAGCGTTTACTTCAATGTAGCAGACGAGATGTCGGCTTATTAAGCATTGTTAAAGCTAAGTGATCTTTATGAGAAGCAGAGTGCAGCTTCACGGGTATACTGGCTTAAGAAGCTTGTTGACTTGAAGATGAAAGAAGGGACACCTATGTCCAATCATCTGAATGAATTCAACACAATCTACAGTCAGTTGTCAGCTCAAGGTGTCAAGTTTGATGAACCTGTTAGAGCTATGTTCCTGTTGATCACATTGCCGGAAAGTTGGGACACTTTTCGCACAGCTTTGAGTAATTCTGCACCTCCAGATGGTTTGAACATAGCAGGTGTAGAAGGAAGTCTGCTTACTGAAGAAACCAATAGAAAGACAATGGAAAAAGGCACAGGAACAGCCTTAGTTGTCAGGGGAAGGACCAAAGAAAAGTACAAAGGTGGAAAGAGGAATCAGTCTCGTAGCAAGTCCCGCAGTGCTAAAGGCAAGAGTGACATAGAATGCTACAATTGTGGCAAGAAGGGTCACATGAAAAGAGACTGCAAAGAATGGAAAGCAGAAAAAGGCAAGGAGAAAGCTGAAGACCATGGTGAGAAGAACAAGTCCTCAGTGAAGATTCAAGAAATAAATGTGACAAACAGTGTTGCAAAGGATGAAAGTCTAGTGTCAAGAGACATCTACTTCTTGAAGAATACAATGGACTCAGCTCTTCTTACAACATCTGATGGAAATGCACTGAGTGACTGGATTATAGACTCAGGGGCATCACTTCATGTGTCTCCAAACAAGGAGTGGTTTACCTCTTATGTGACCACTAAAGATCATGTTCGGCTAGGCAATGGGCAGACATGTGAGATATTAGGTGTTGGAGATGTTCAATTGAAGTTTCAGAATGGCTCTTCTTTCACGCTGAAGAATGTGAGACATGTTCCCGCAATTACAAAGAGCTTGATCAGCACAGGTTTACTTGATGATGCTGGCTACGTCACCACTTTTGGACAGAACATGTGGAAGATATCCAAGGGTTCTATGACAGTAGCACATGGAGTAAAGTCTGGAGGACTTTACATGATTTATGTATCAAATGTCTCTAAAAATGTAATCAATGTAACCGAGCAGCCCAACGTTTCTTTCTGGCATAGCCGGTTAGGACATATATCCAAGAAGGGAATGGAAATCTTGTCTCGTTCTGGTTATTTGCCTGGCTTTTCATTTAATGATTTTGAATTCTGTGAACATTGTCTGTATGGTAAGCAAACACAGCAGCCACATAAGCATAGAAGCAGTAGAAGAGATACACAGTTGGCACTTGTTCATAGTGATTTGTGTGGACCTATGCCTAACCTATCTCTAGGGGGAGCTTCTTACTTTATGACATTTATAGATGATTACTCGAGGAAAGTATGGGTTTACTTTCTCAAGCACAAGGATGAAGCGTTTAGTGTTTTCAAAACGTTTGTGACACTTGTGGAGAATCAGAGTGGCAAGAAGCTTAAATGCTTACGCACTGACAATGGTGGAGAGTATGTTTCAAAGGCCTTTCAGGACTTTTGTGAGTCAAAAGGTATAAAATGTGAACTTACTGCTCCTTACAATCCTCCTCAAAATGGTGTTGCTGAGAGGATGAATAGGACCATACAAGAGAAGGTCAGAAGTAAGTTGTCTAATGCACAGCTGCCAAATGGGTTTTGGGCTGAAGCTGTATCAACAGCTGTTCATCTTGTAAATAGATCTCCTAGCAAGGTTTTGCAGAAGGATTCAGTGCCAGAGATGGTATGGTCAGGCAAAATGCCCTCATACAAGCATCTCAGAGTCTTTGGCTGTGAGGCATATACTCACGTTCCAAAGGAATTTAGGAACAAACTTGAGCCAAAGAGTAGAAAGTGCATCTTTCTAGGCTATGGTAATCCTGGTGAGATGGGGTACAGACTTTGGGATCCCGAATCCAGAAAGGTTGTCCGCAGCAATGATGTTCACTTTAATGAATCCAAATATCATTCTAAACCAGAGAGGGTTGAGGAGATTAGAAGAGTTGTCTTCCAAGAAGATGGACCTGCACGTGCAAGACAAAATGTCAGGGCTCAAGAGGAGCAAGGACAGGATAGAGTGGAACCACAGGTTGTGGCTGAGCCTGAGCCACCTACTGTGCGTAGATCTGGACGTGTCACGCGACCTCCTGATAGGTTTGTTCCATCTATGAACTATGTCATGTTGACTGATTGCAATGAGCCTTCATGTTACAAGGAAGCAGTGCAAATGAAGGACTCCGGGAATTGGCAATTGGCCATGCAGTCAGAGATGACAGCTCTGCATAAAAACCAGACATGGAAGCTAGTTAAATTACCACGGGGCAAAAAGGCTCTACCCTGTAAATGGGTTTACAGGTATAAGATCACCGCTCATGATAGTCAGCCAAAGTACAAAGCAAGGCTTGTTGCCAAGGGCTTTAAACAAGAACAAGGCATTGACTTTGATGAAGTCTTCTCTCCGGTGGTCAAGATGACGACATTGAGATGCTTTCTTGCATTGGTTGCCATATTAGATTTGGTGTTGCACCAAATGGATGTCAAGACAGCGTTCTTGCATGGTGATTTAGATGTGGAAATTTACATGCAGCAGCCAGAAGGGTTTGTTGAGAAAGGCAAGGAAGATTGGGTATGCCAGCTGTTAAAGAGTCTTTATGGCTTAAAACAATCACCGAGGGCATGGTACCATAAATTCCACAAGTTTATGCTTTCTCAAGGCTACAAACGTAGTGAGTTCGATCACTGTCTATATACAAAGAAGGCTAAGGATGGTAGTTGGTTGATCCTTATTTTGTATGTGGATGACATGTTGATTGCTGGCAAGCACTTGGAAGAAATTTCAGCTTTGAAGTCAAAGATGGCAAAATCGTTTGACATGAAAGACATGGGTGAGGCCAGTCATATACTTGGTATGCGCATTGAGAGAGACAGATCAAAGAAGTTGATTTGGTTATCTCAAACAGAGTATATTGACAAGTTTTTGCAACGTTTCAATATGGAGAAGGGAAAGGCATTGAGTGTTCCATTGCCACCATATGTGAAACTTAGCAAACAAGATTGTCCTATGTCTGAGGAAGAACATGCTGAAATGGATAAGATTCCATATGCGTCTGCAGTGGGTAGTTTGATGTATGCAATGATTGCTACTCGCCCAGACATTGCATTTGCATTGGGAGTAGTAATTCGATACATGTCAAACCCAGGCAAGAAACATTGGGAGGCAGTGAAAGGAATATTGAGATACCTGAAAGCTACAAAGAGTATGCGTATATGCGTATGGGAGTCAAGAGCTAAGTGTAAAGGGTTTTACACACTCAGATTATGCAGGTGACTTAGACAACCGAAGGTCTACGTCAGGGTATGTCTTTACATTGGCTGGTGGAGCAGTATCATGGCGTTCTAGATTACAAGATTGTGTTACTCAGTCTACTACAGAGGCTGAATATGTTGCAGCATCAGAGGCATGCAAAGAATCAATTTGGCTTAATCGACTAGTAACAGATTTGGGAATCAAAGAAGAGATGCCTGTGTTATATTGTGATAGTCAAAGTGCTATACAATTGGCTCGCAATCCAGTTTATCACTCAAAGACAAAGCATGTGGATGTGAAGTATCATTTCATCAGGGAAATGCTCGAGGATAAGCAACTTCAGCTTGTCAAAGTTCACACCACAGAAAATCCTGTTGATCTACTTACAAAAGGACTTCCCTCAGAGAGCTTTGCACATTTTCGCAAGTAGTTAGGTGTAGGGTAGTACACCACTTCTCTACATCTGTTGTATATTAGCTTGTATAGTAGCTTCTCTCACACTTAAAGTACCACATTGGACTTTAAGTGGGAGGTTGTTGGGGTATAAAGCCCAATGTGGTCGCCCAGGTAAGTGGGCGGGCCGCCAGGTATGTACACATATTCTTTTGTAAAAACCTAATAAGAACTCACTATGCTCTACACATTACAGTAGAGCGAGTTCACCATATCGTCGTGCTCTTCTTCTCACACTCTCTCTCGCGTCGCACTTCCGCTCGTACTCCTTCAAATGTTACAAGAAGCCCACAAGGCTACCTTGAACCTGCATAGTGACCCACTCAGCTTACCTGGCATAATAATACATCTGCCAATAATGGCCTTTTTGCCATGAGTCTGCAATAGTCGTACATACACCTCCATAAATGCCTCTCTGCCCAAAAGTAGCTGACCATAATATCTTATAGCAGCCACGCAAGATATGTCCACAATGTCAAATAAGGTTCTCACAAAGGTGATGCTTGTAGAGCATACATATATCTATCATGCCACTCACAAGGCATCTCCAAAGCTTATATCTTAGTCGACCCCTTTGTCATAAAAACTAGGGTCCACTAGACTCCTACACATTCCATGAGACAATCCTCATGGGGTTAGTGAGAAAAAAATGACGTTGGCGTAGCAACCAACCTCACAATTTTCCAGGGCAAATTTGATGGGGAGTAATTTTCGGTGTGCCTGCAATGTTTGTCCAACCCATGCTCAAGATGAGCGTGAAGTCCATAGAGCTACATCATGTACATATACATAGCATGGTGGCCTCTGTGTGTTGGCAAAAAAGTATACCACAATGTGTTTGCAACTTGGTGCATCTGAGGTAGTGTCACAGAGAACTTAGTTAGTGGCGATAGGGTATGTATCAAGTCTATCACTCCCAAGTCCCCCGTGCAGTGAGAAAACTCAAGAGGCTGAACATGGAGCTAACTCAGCATTGTATGCATAGTCCACTCTACTTAATCCCTACCACACAATGTAAAAGAGAAACCAATCGATGTGTCCAAGGCCTCTGCATCTCTAGCTTCCGAAAAAAGGACATGTACTCAAAAGCAAGCTACCTTGAGGCTAGGAGATGGGCTACCAAGAAAGCATGTAAATTTGTAATTTAAGAAGTCCCACCATCAACACATGTCAATTGGTAATCGCATGAGGGACTGACTCAAAAGGAGAATCCTACACCAAAAGTGGTGTCCTCAAGTAGGGTTGTCCCTCTAGAGCCACTCGGCTCGTGGAAAAAGCACATCTTTGAGTTGTTGAGAAGTGTGCTATTCCTTGAGATGGTGGTGGGGTATGAGATGAGCAGGAGATGAGGATTAGGGGCTAGTAGGGGAGATGGGATGGGTGGGAGGGTAGGGTGGAGGAGGGGGAGGGTGATGGGGAGGGGGATGTGGAGGTGGATGTGGAGGTGGAGGTGGAGGCGGAGTGGTGGTGTTAGGATATTGGGCACCCTCTATTGTATGGGGTTAGCATTATCATTGGAGCAAGTGGCATGTAATGATTAATTACTATGTTGTCTTTATTTTTTGTTTGGCCAATACAACTAACGATCACCCTTCTAGTCAGCCACACCTTGTCCAAGCCACATTTTTTGATGTAACACATTTTATTTTTTCAAGAAGCCCTGAAAATGAGCGTATGTAATTTTGAATTGAAATTGTAAATCTCTGAGCTATAATATTTTATCATGTACTCAAAGACAAGTTAGGTATAAAGCTCAAAAACTTTAGCTCAAACAAATCTTGACATCTTATCTTGTCAAAATAGAAGAGCTCTAGGTACGACTTTCAAGCGGCTACTCAATTACAACTTTGTAATCCATTTTTCTGTTGATCTCGTAATCCAAATTCAGTTTCAAGAATTGCATTGTGTTTCTTGTCTCTTGCTCTTTCAATTAAGTATAAGCATTGAAAGTTTTGTTGTGGTTTGTGACTACAATTTGTGAGTCTTTTCTGAATATTTGAGTGCTTAAATCACTATTTTTTGACATTTTGACCATAGGAGATTGTTATTAAACCTTAGAGAAACCAATTATGGTTGTTCTATTGTAGTTTTTGTGACATGGTACATGATGGATAGTGATTTTGGTACCTTGTCATATGATCATCAGAATTTGTAGACATGTCTTCTTAGACCTAATACAGCTTCCCTTAAAGTTTTGTGATTTAGTCGTCAAAATAGAGTGATGGCCTAGAGCAATGAGATAGGACATAGGCAGATGTTTTGATCTTAGGGAGTGGTGGTTAGCTTGTTGAGTTGATGTGTACGCTTGCTAGGTTCACTTCTTAAGGACTGACAACCTCAAAGAGTCAACGTGCCCCATCTGCATCTCTTCCCTTAGTATTTACATTGTTATGTTAGTGCTATATAACATTGTTATGAAATGTTAGCACATTGAATTTACACCTTACCAATAAAGAAGTTAGACATGGGTTTAGTGCTTGAGGAGTCTACTAGAGTTAAGGGACCGGCTAGATCTATTTCGAAGAGGCAAAGAGAGTTGTGAGTGAGATACCAAAAGCATTTTATTCTTCAAATTTCTCGATGCTAAGTACAACTTTAATTTGTACCATTTTGTTCATTTTTGTTCCTAGTTTCTTTCTAGCACATAGGAGTAGAGTAAGTAGAAACTCGTTGGACCCCTTCGTCTCCTAGCCAATAGGAATCAGGCAAGCCATTGGGCTGTTGAATGCTCATTGGACACCTTGGGAGACTGTCCAATAGTCTTCTAGAGAGATTAATTCTTATTGGTTCTTTTATTAAGTGTTTTTAAATGAATTAAACTAGATTTACTCTATCCTAATTCTCATTGGTCCACCTCCATGGCCATCCAATAGGATTTGAGTGCACCTTGTGGGCATCTGGGCTAGGGAGCTGACATGTGTCCCTCATTCCCTTTGTGTAAAGGAAGCTTGTGAGTCTGTGTGTGTGTGTGTGTGTGTGTGTGTGTGTGTGTGTGTGTGTTTGTGTGTGTGTGTGTGTGTTTCTCTCTCATCCCCTACTTACATGGCTCGCCTCCTCCTATATAGGACTCATGAAGCCCCTTTTGTACACACACAAAGCATCCAATTTTCCTAAGCTTGACCATTGGACTCAACCTTTGAATTTTGGAACCTTAGCATTTTGGAAGTCTTAATGGGCTGAACCTTAGGGTCTCTAAAGCCTATTGTTGCACATTGCTCTTTTGCAGATGCCCCCCCTTTGGATCCCTATTTTCCCTCCTTTGGATCCCTATTGTGGCCGGTCTGCCAGCTTAACCAATATTCTAGCTTTTTCTTCCCTGGCACTTCCCCATATTAAATGATCAATTTAACATGAGAAAATAATTTAGGAGAATTAGATATTAGTTATTATGACATTACCTCTCTCTTGAAATCATAGTCGTCCTCGACTATGGAGTAAAGAAGATAAAGCCTATTCATTAGTCCTTTTTCTAGCGAGTAGAGGATCCCTATCTTACCCTACGACATCGTTCCAGAATGGATGACTTGTCCATTTGGCGCTTGAGAGCTTAAGCTGCCGCAAGAATGTCTGCACATTAGTCCTATCAATCTTCCATAGTAGAGTGACCCGTAGGATTCTTGCCCGTCGTGTGCCTTAATCCAGCCTTAGGAAATTTAAGTAAGACCCAATCATTTTCTTTAAAGGCTTGGTCTCTTCTGTGCTTATCAGCAGCAGCCTTTTGCATTTGTTGCGAGATAGAGATAGCATCCTTAATCTTTTGGAAAGATTCTTGTAGGTTTCGGCTATACTCATCTGCAACAAAGATCCTCCCGTGTACTTTGAGTAGCAGGGGACTTTTTTATCTTCCCTCAGTTACCTCGAAAGGTGCTTTTCCCATGGAAGTATGTACAGTGTTATTGGAGGCATACTCCACTAAGGGTAAGTACTTCTCCCATTGGGACCTTTGATCTACTTCCGTTACATAGGCTTTTAGTAGATCAAGAATTATTTTGCTAGCTATTTCACTTTGGCCATCCGTTTGCGGGTGATAGGCCGAAGAGAAATTTAGCCTTGTCCCTAAATTCTCAAAGAGACCCTTCCAAAAATTACTAGTCATTCTAGGATCTCTATCCGACACTAAGGACATTGGCAAGCCATGGTACTTAAATATTTGTGAAATGAAGAGGCTTGCCATTTGATGGGCTTTGATATTCTTTTTGACAGGTATAAAATGAGCTTGTTTACTGAACCTGTCTACTATCGTCCATATTCCAGTATTTCCATGGATAGACTTAGGCAATCCAAAGATAAAATCCATGGATATGCTCTCCCATGGTGAATTAGGGATTGGCAATGGTTGAAGCAATCCAGGTTGCTTTCCTCTATCAAACCTCGTCTTTTGGCATACCACACATTTAGAGATCTACTCTTGTATGTTTGCTTTCATGGTAGGCCAATAGAAATATGTTTCAATCCCTTTTAGGGTAAACTGAATCCCTCTATGCCCCGCATAAGGAGGAGCATGAGATTCATACATTACTTTCTCATGTAGTGAGTTAGTAACACATAGCCTATTGCCATAGAGAAGATAACCATCTTGTAAAGTAAATGGTTCCTCTTTCTTCCCTAGTGCAAGGGCTGAAATCACATCTCTAAAATCGGGATCAATAGCACACTCATCTATCATAGAAGATAGATCATTGTGAGTTGCTATCAAAACCACATTCACTCTCGGTCGTCTTGAGAGTGCATCGGCTACATGATTATGCTTGCCAGAAATGTGAGCAATATGAAAATGAAATTGCGAAAGGAAATTTTCCCACCTCATTTGTTTTTCCAAGAGCTTGGTCTGCGTCATGAAGTACTTAAGACTTTGGTGATCCGTCCACAGAATGAAAGGAGTCCCCATTAAATAGTGCTTCCATGAGTCTAAGGCATGTAGAACTGTGAGGATTTCCTTTTCATATATTCCTAGAGCTTGCTCAACAGGTCAAGACTTTGACTTTCATAGGCTATGGCATGCCCTTCTTGGAGTAAAACAGCTCCAAGGCAATCACCACAAGCGTTAGATTGGACCTCAAATGGCTTTGAGAGATCGGGCAGTGTAAGTATGGTGTATAACCGCAAATATGGTGCGTGGCCTTTGGGAGTTGACATACTCCGCCATTTCTTCAGTTAAGCCACACAAAATTGTTGTTTTTGCTCTCCAAAATCCATCTTTTGAAGACAGTGGCTTTGAGATGTAGGTCCCAAAACTTGTCTACATATTTGTGAATGGATTCGTAGGGAGAGAGCTTCACCATTCAGTGAGTACTTTGTCTTTGGTATTGGTGGCCAAAAACTGCTTCATGATGGAAGCTCATTAATCTTTCCATATTTGTGGAGCTTCATCGTTGGCCCATAGGCTAGACCACCATTACCTAGTGGACTTTTGAAAGTGCATAGGTACATGGTGTAGCTTAGAGGACTCCGTGAAGCCCTCATCTCCAAACGCCACATCGAATTGTTGGATAAAGGCCAAGACTTTGTCCGTAGCACCAAAGGTGCCATCGTAGGTAAGGAAAGAGATTCTCTTTCCTCCCTCTTTGAACTTCTTGAGCTTGGACAACCTCTTCCACGCGGCATAGGATTTCCTTTGGCCTCTTCTTTTTTATGGTTCAAAAGTTGCACCATCACTTTCTTTAGAAGATGAAGAATTTGAGGAAGATGGAGAAGAGGGTAACCTCTCTATCACCTTTTTCTTGCCTTGGTTCTCTTTGTCCGCACCATCACTTTCTTCATGAGAGGAAGAGGATGAAGAAGATGGAGAAGATGGTGACCTGTTTCTTGCCTTTTTCTTCTCTTGATTTTTTTCATCCCTCTTTGAATTATGGTGTGGAGAAGTGTGCGATGGTCTTCTCCATTTTGGAGGTGATGGAGAGCGTTTAGCCCGCCGCCTTCGTGGAGCTATCTCCATCGAGGTGGCAAGAGACTCACTTCTTTCTTGTTCCTTCGGTGGGAGCTCTTAAATTCTCCTTTGGGAAGGAGATGCATCATCAAGAAGCAAATTTTTGAGCCCTTCATATGGATCCTCTTCTTCTTCCCGAACTGGAGAAAGGCCTCTTTTGGGAGTCTCACAAGGAGGCTTCCTAGGTACTCTCTCGTCATGGTGGGGAGTTTTGAGAATCCCATGAGCACGAAGTTGCCGTTGCACTTCACTTTGGAGGGATGGATTGCCCATGGCTTGTTGAAGCCTAGAAACAAGGTAGTTAACAAGCATAGGGGCATCATTAGTAGCCTGCTCATTAGCAAAATCAAAGCTATCAACATTAATTTCACTCTCTTTACTATTGTCAGCCATTCTAACAACTTCTAGGTGTAAACTTTTTCTAGGTGTACTTTGGCACTTCAAGCCCTAGTTGCTACTCCTCTTTACCCCTTTAGAAAAGCACTCATGCTATTGTACTCGTGGCTCAAATACCATTGATTGCAAGGACTAGAAGAGAGGGTCTTTCAACACCAAAATAGCACTGGCTCCTATCAAGCTTCTAATAGCTCAATAGTGGTTAAGCCATAGGCAAGCCCCGTAGGACTCCACCATTAAGACCATAGCTCTCAACGGTGATGCCCCGTTATCTACACGAAGACAGTGCACTGCAAGGCTGAAAAATCCCTATTCTACTTACTCAATTGCAATTAATAATACCAACCATTTATAGCTAGCTTGAGGACCTCCCTTCTTGAGCAAGAAAAGAGAGACCTTGTGCTCTGATACCAATGTAACATTTTATGGCTTAGTAACTTGTGTGTAGCGGAAAATAACATGAACATAGTGAGCATTTCATTAGAATAGATTCCTAATGAGCATAGCAAGAGTGCTTGGGTGGAGAGAGCAACAAAAAGCGTAACACCTAGTTAGATAGGCATGAGCAATACTTCAAAAGAGAGAGAAATTAAGCTATTGACAACAGTTGAGGACCGGATTTACATGGAGCCGGTCCCCCCTCCAAAAGGCTTTGTATTATAGGTTTCTCCCATCAAGAGAGACATTTTACGACACAATTCTTTGTGTTCCTTCATTAACTAGCTAGTGCAATGAAGGTGGAAGCTTCAAGCACTTAGAAAAACACTTACAAAACACAACATCAATTCCCTCACGGTCTCAGACCCAAGACCTCACACACCTTCAAAGATGGTGAGAGCTAGCGAGGTATGAAAGTAGATTGAGAGGAAGAAGGAGTAGTCTTACGAGAAAGATGTACATCTCCTCACATAATCACTCATATCAACATAGCATAGCTTAGTAATTAGCATGGTAGAGGAGATGTGCATGCATTGCAGCTTGGCTCTTGGTTGGATTTGCATCACAAAGCCAAGAGTTGTTGGTGTAGGCCTCCTTCTCACAAGCTTGGAGTAGGTGATAAGCTTTCCATTAAAGCTTGAGAAGGAGAGAGAGAGAGTCTTCTTGCTTCACACATGAGCTTGTGTGAGTGTGTGTGGAATAATGCCTTGAGAAATTCAGCCCCCTCTCTCTCTTGGTCGACCCCTCATGCTATTTCCTCTTGCTGGCTTCCCATTGGACCCCTCCAGGCTTAGACAACAGGATTTGAGAAGCATAAGTGATAGTCTTGTGACATGTGTCCCCCTTTCCCCTTTTGTGAGAGCTTTAGGTAATTAATTAATGCAACTAAACTCTCATTAGATCCCTTTATCTCCTGGCCAATAGGAATCAGGCAAGCCATTGGGTTGGTGAATGTTCATGGACCCCTTGGGAGACTGTCCAATAGTCTTCTAGAGAGCTTAATTCTTATTGGTTCTTTATTATGTGTTTTTAAATGAATTAAACTAGATTTACTCTAGCCTAATTCTCATTGGTTCACCTCCATGGCCATCCAATAGGATTTGAGTGCACCTTGTGGGCATCTGGGCTAGGGAGCTGACATGTGTCCCTCATTCCCTTTGTGTAAAGGAAGCTTGTGAGCCTATGTGTGTGTGTTTCTCTCTCATCCCCTACTTACAGGGCTTGCCCCCTCCTATGTCATGAAGACTTTTTGTACACACACAAAGCATCCAATTTTCTTAAGCTTGACCATTGGCTCAACCTTTGAATTTTGGAACCTTAGCATTTTGGAAGTCTTAATGGGCCTAACCTTAGGGTCTTTAAAGCCCATTGTTGCACATTGATCTTTTGCACATGGCCCACACTTTGGATCCCTATTTTTCCTCCTTTGGATCCCTACTGTGGCCGGTCTGCTAGCTTAACCAATATTCTAGCTTTTTCTTCCCTGGCACTTCCCCATATTATATGATCAGTTAAACATGAGAAAATCATTTAGGAGAATTAGATATTAGTTATTATGACAAAAAATTTCTTATATCAAGTGCATTCACCAAAATGGATTTTAATTACTCCTTATACCCCTCTTGTGTTGGTCATCATTGGCTCCTTGATTGAGCAGTTTTCATACATATCTAACCAAGGGGTTTGACATTCTCAATATTAACCAAGGGGTTTGGATTGCAAAGGCAACACCCAAGGTTACCAGTGCAATACTGCTTGATTTTGACTAATCTTTCAATTAGTGTTGTTAGGCCTTCTCAAGTGGGAGATTCGGTCATGTGCATTTGACTACGAGTAAGTGAACACCATGTTCAACGTGCAGGTACGTATTTGAGTTGGTTTTATTGTCGAATATGTTTTGATTGAAGTTCTTCAAGTAGGATGTATATACTTATATGCTTTCATCCATTTTGCTCTTCAGAGACATGACACGATCACGTATAAGCAAAGTATTTTGTGTCATAGCGTCCAAAATACATTTTTACATTATGCAATTATGCACCTATATGTAGGGTTTGGTTTGGCACATGTTGTCACATGAGATACAACATGTTCTAGGAACTCAAGGAGTTCAATTTAGCTAGGATGGAGTAAGGATAACAAGGGTCCCTCTCACTTATGTCGCAGAGTGTTTACAGTTTTCTCCATACGTAAGTACATCTTGTACTTGTAGGATGTTCTTTTTTGGACATCCTTTTCTGTGACATATTCCACACATGGAGAATATGAGTCTCTGGAACTAACACTGACACCCGTCATTTGAATTATGTGTCACGACTAAATCCACAAGTGTTGATAAAATCCGTTTACTAGACCATTTTGAGCACATTGTATCAGGAACAATTTTAGAGGCCCAAAATTGTCGGATACTTAGTAAGACTTGTTAAGGTTACAAGTACAGCTTTAACGGATAGTTGTTTATACACGTAGCAGAGTTATGTTTTGCTACTGAACTAGTACATTTGGTACCTAGATGTGATGTATTTTCACATTTATTATGCTTCAAATATGTAAACATGATTTTTTGTGGCAATTATTTACTTCTTTCCCCATGCGCCATGAGCATAACATTAGCCATAAGCATTGGCAAGTACGGTTATGGATATGCAAGTTCGGATCTATGTTTGTTGAATGCATGCACACTAGGTGTTATGGGTCCTAGTGTTCAGCAAAGGCCGATTTGGAGAGGCATACACATTCATGACATTAGTAGCTTCTAAAGCATTTTGCACTCTATGTGTATTACCTCTATGAGATTAATTGTAGATCTATCAATCACCAATAAAGGTCATGGCTTGGTTTGGGTGCTTGTAGATCAGCTCAACACTAAAGTTAGCCAAGATGGTTTTTCTTAAAATTATTGATTAATCAGCAATAATGCAAGAAATTGTGATCCTTGTTTACCAGTCATTTGGAGGATTGTCTGTAAATGGTGGGGAAACACACCTCAGTAATGTCAGTTATCCACAGAGGATAAGAAATTTACAAGTGTTAATCTTGTGATGAAGGATATGCTAAGCGTGTTGGAGAGGGGGAATGGGGGAACACACCCAGCACAAAAAGGACTGCCTCTCTATAGCCAAGGGCATACACAACACCCCAATCCACTAGAATTCACCTTTGAAACTCACAACACATGTTGGGAGGCCACCGCACGCTGATACATCGACGCATAAACATGCACACACTTAGCTACCCAATATTTCAATGCTTGTTTTGGCAGCCACCACAACGGCACCCCCCCTCCCGAACTGGAGTTCTCTCCACCTCCCAGCTGGCGGCCAACTGCCATGCGAGTTCTTAATACTTTTCTCTCTCCCTCTCGTCAATTAACGTCTTCAAGCGATTGGCTGCGCCCACCACCCAATTGCCATGCAGTACTCAGCACCATTGCAACTGGTGTCGCATGACCACTCGTAGTCTCATTCACTCTCTCCTTTGCGATTGGTGGCCACATGCTCTCACAACTCAGAGCCACACACACACACACACACACACACACACACACACACCCAATGCTTTTAGCTTGTACATAGTACTTCTAGTGCACCCAGCTGTCCCGGCCGCTTCCCTCTACCTCACTCTTGACCTGGATCAGTGGCCATGGTTTTCTTCTTGGCGGCATATGTCTTCGAACACATGGAGGGCACGCAAGAGGTGTGCGTCGACCTGGTTGTGTGAGCTCATCACTCTCTCGCTCTCTCCATCTCTATGATGGAGCGGACCATTCCCTCTCTATTTACTATAGTAGTTATCTATCTCTCCCTCACTTGCCAACGACTCCTCATACCCATCACCATGCACTAGAGACCTGCCCTCTTCATTACTCCCAGGACCCTTTATTTGATGGGATATACGACTTTTAGTGGTGGCGGACATTCTTGAGGGCGGACATTAGCAAAGCTCTTCGGTGCGCGATGCAATACTTTCTCGGATACTGCATGACGCAGCATTCCCGGGGCATTAACGACAGGGATGTTGCTTTCAACTGGGTCAATTTTAGTCTTTCTCTTTACCTCATTTTATTTTGTATCTAGACATTGTATTCAATTCACACCAATTCTATCAATTTGACAACAAGTGATATAACATTTCATTGTGCTCTCACTTTTTCCCCTCCCAGTACCGTTGCTTACAGCGGCGAACATTGATGACGTTCTTCAGCGAGCAGTGCAATACTTTCTCCGACAATGTCGGGCATTGACGGTGATGATGATGGTTTACTCAGATAATTTTAGACCTTTAGTCTTTTGTTTTACTTAATTCTATTCTTTACCGAAGCATTGGTTTAGATCCGCATCGATTGTATTAGTTTGGTCTCATGGACTTTTAGAGACGGTTGATTTTAATTTTCATTTCATTTCATTTTCTCTCTCTTTCCCCCCTTAACCAAATTGCGGACTCTACCTTGGTATTTGAGACTCCTCATGAGCAGATGTGGCAATAACTAGCGCATCATATCAACAACAAAACGGGAGTCAGGGTCGTATGAGAAGCCGTATGCATAGGTTTATGGTAGGTTAAATCCTCATGGACATTCACTTATTTGTATGCAGTGCACATTGGTTACTTATGTTCAATTTAATGTATGAAAAGAAATTGTATTTATGTTCAACTTATTTATTGTGAAGAAGTTGTACTTCAAAATGTAGTTACTTTCCCCATGTTGGTTTTGTCCTAGCATCTTTGCGTATTTTCTCATCTCTTGAAAAATGTTCAGTCCCTTAAATAAATTAAAAGAAACGAAATGAAACATACAATCTTGTCAGCATTGTATTTGCAATTGGTTAAAGTTTTATTTTTATGTGGTTCATAGCTCCACATTTCTTTACCCTTCAATATTTTTTGGAAAAGAATGTGACCTGTCCACTTTTATTTTGGTTTAATGCATGTGTACCATCAAGACTACGCACACTTGAAGCGAACCAGTCAGCTAAGTCCTATCCTCACTCTCGTTTCTTTTTCAACACCAAGGCATCTATATTGATTACATGCTTGATCAACACTGTTCATAACTATCACACTTTTTTTTATATAAAGAAAGGCTCTTTTATTTACGTGCATTATCTTCTGAGTTACTAAATCAACACTTTCTAACGTTGTGGCTATCCATATATTAAAGGGAATCTCCATTGAGATCATCTCACATTGAGCTATGCAGCTGCTCACATGACCCAAGATACATTGAGTTAATAAACAACAATTTGTAAGTACTGTGTTACTCAACCTTACTCCAATGTGGTATCAAACAGGTATTCAAATTTTTAATTTTCTCTTTTTATGTCTTCTCTAGTCCATCGGTCACAAGCACACAAATTTGCCAATTTAGGCAGTGTGTCAATGCTCATCCCGGTGTAGATTTCTTGATTGAGACAACACCAATTCTACGTGCAGATCTGCCGATTTAGGCAACACACTGACAAATTATAGTCTCACTATTTTGAACAAATTAAATGCAGATCCGTCGATTTAGGCAGCATTAGTGAAGATTCGCCGATTTAGGTAGCACGTCAGGTGTAGATTTGCCGATTTAGGCAATACCGATCACAAAATCATGCTACAGTGACTGGCCACCACTGTATCTAGTATGATTTTGTTACCCAGGTATACAAAATAAATGATATTTGGATTTGGATTTGAAATGGATACATGTTGGCAGATGTTTGAAATTGGATTTGGAATGGGTATATGATGCTTTTCTGTCGCGATAATATTTATGAAAGTGAACTTGAGATTGATGATCGAGCATATATTATTGGATGATGAGCCCTGTGACCAATGATATCCTCATTCATCAGGATATGACATATACTGCTTATTCTAGTGGTATGCGACACTAGAATAGGTAGTATGTGGATGACGGCAGGCATATGCAATGTTGTTAAGTTTCACTATTTTTATTATATGATAATTTCTTTGACACAAATTTCTAATCACTGTTTTTGACAAGTACGTTTGCAGATTTCTTATCTTTGCAATTGAGGACAATTGCTTTCCAATGGAGAGGTATATTATGGAATTGATATTTATCCATTTATTGCAGCTGACAGGTGGCAAAAGCATCAACAGATAATGGGTTATGCAGAAGGATATTATATTTTATGTATATTTGATTATTCAAGTGCTCTTTATGAGATTTGACCATTTATGTTCGGCCAGCCAGTTTGGACTCATTTTTTAGCATTCAATAAATAAATACGTGCAAGAGAGAAATGCTCACTCTTGCACGGGGGGAAATTGCACCCAGTGTTCGTGTCTTCTTCTCTCCTCTCTTCCCTCCTCTCTCGCCGTGCCGGTGTAGCACTCCACTCTAGGAGGTGCGCTTGCACATTCTCGCTTACTCTCTCTCGCTCTCTATCTCTCTATGTTTGCGTACAACTTCTATTTCGTGCTTGTGGATCTGCGAGGTATGCATATTTATCGTTTATGGTTTTTAGTGCACGATTCTAGATATTTTGTAGGGTTTTCGGCGCTCCCGTATGTAGCAGAAACAACACATGGAGGATCCATTGGATTTACCGAGGGAGTCTCCATTTGCGATAAGGTTGGTTGTTTAGCCTTCCATGTATCCAAGAATCTCATGAGACCCATTGAAGGCATGTGGATCCTCTTGTTCTATCTCTCTAGCTCAGTAACCATATGGATGACCTCACAAACTCTTTGTTGTTGATCCTCTACACTAGTGGCACCTGTTGTGGATTGTAGGACATCTAACCAACCCACGTGATAGGTGTGACCTGTGTATAGGTTGGTTAAAGTCTCCGTTTGTAGTTCATACTCCCAATTTTCATTTAGGAACGCTCCATCTAGGATTGAGGTGCTAGGGGTGTCCTTTGAACTAGATGCAATGTGTCTTGACCCTTAGTGGTCGCTAATTTAGGAGCACTCAATTGATCGCCTGGCATGGATGTTGACATAGGGGCTTTCGCTTTTAACTCTCTCCTTTTCTCTGCCCTACGTAAGCTCTCGATTTCCTTTTTCCTAGCCGCAATGATATACCGCTCAACCTCTTGCACTTTGGCAAGGCTTCTATCATATTATCTCGGAGGGGAATAGCTCTGAAGAGTCAGGGGGTGCAGTGAATGGAGTATTCACGTGCACATTCTCCAAGAGCATGGGTTTTACGTTGGTAATGAATGGCGAATTTACTTCCCCACCCCCTTCATTTACATTGTTAGCTCCATGTTCGGAGCGAGTGGCTCTACTAAAGTCTTCCTTCAAGCAGCTAAGCACGCTCGTCCCGGACCGTGGGCCCATGGCATGCATGTCTTGGCTTGAGCTATCGGGATTAGGCACTCCATGACGTTGTAGTCAAGAGGAAGAGTCACTAGACGCAATATGTGGGTCCTAAGTGGTACTGCCTTGGGTTTTCGTTGAGGGCCTAGAGCCTATGGTAAAGGAATAATGAGTGCCCGCATAAATGGAGACACTCTCAATGTTCTCGTCCTCTAGCACACGACTAGAGCGTAGGTGCATGTGACCTCAACATTCTAGAGGTGTTGGTGAGTGCCCGTGAAGGCCGCTCACCTAGTTTTTTAGGTGTTTACAACCTTTTTTTTTTTGTATTTTTGGTCCCATTTTTAAACCGTGCCACGGAATATGGCGTGCGATAGCTCAAAACAAGCATCTTGGATTGGGAGACATGCCATGCTTTACAGCCCCCGATTTGGTTACGTACCGCCCCCAAAATCCTAAAAATAGTCTTTTCCTAGTCGGAGAGAAGGCTAAAATTAATAAGTCCAAAGGGTGAGTGTGAAGGGGATGGTGGAGGACTTGAGGAACTTGTCCCACATTCTTGGTCCTGGTCCTAGTCCTAGTCTCGGTCCTGGTCCTAGTCCTAGTTCTCAACCTGGTCCTAGTCCTAGTCCTAGACCTGGCCTTAGACCTGGTCCTCAAGCTAGCTCTGTGTGGCTCTGTCTAACTTCCTTACAACTAATACAGCTAATTAACACTAATTACCTCCACTCACACACTGTCTAACACAATAAGCTACACAATGTCTACACTTCCTAACACAACAACACTGCTCACTCACAGAGTACTCAATCTACGGACATGGACATGGACCTGGTCTTGGTCTTGGTCCTAGTCCTAGTCCTGGTCCTAACATAGCAACACTGCTCACTCATAGAGTACTCAATCTACTCATCGTCTATTGCACATTATCGATTTACACTAAGTAACAGATCGGCTAACACCTGCCATTACAGATCTAACAAAAACAAGTACACTGCAACACTTAATAGAGCTTACAAAATCCTGCTAAAACTGCCCATTGCAGCCACTTAATAGTTCTCACACGACTCAGTAAAAAACCACAAAACAGATGTGAAGGCTTCCTGAGGTAGCACTGAGTGCTCCTCAAGCTTAGTGCAAGGCAGTCCCCGACAGCGACGCCAAAAATGTACGCTTTGTCGTACATGTAGAAGCTGGGAATTTGCCTGTGCACTGTGTGCAAGCCTCGAAAGGCTGCAAACACACAACTAGAAGATCCTAGCAAGCTCAAAGGGGCAAGGGTGTCACTCACCGCTCAATGCTTCCGTCGTGAAGGATCATGTGCTGTGAAGAAGAAGGAGCCGCCGTCGATGTCGCGCTCAACCACGTCACCGCCGTTGATGCCGCCGTAATGCTCGATCACACTCTCTCTCTCTCTCTCTCTCTCTCTCTCTCTCTCTCTCTCTCTCTCTCTCTCTCTCTCTCTCTCAAGCATACACACACACACACACACACACACACACACACACGTGTGAGCACACAAAGGAGAAGGAGACAGAGATGGAGCAAGAGCACTTCTTAGCTTACACCTCCCAAAATGAGGATTTTTAGGTCAAATGGACCTTTTATAAGAGTTTGGCCCATTCACACACGTGTGCCCATAGTGGCCGATCATTGCAAAAATACTATAAAAATAAGATAAGTGGTGCGCCTCTTATCGACGATCACCTACACACCTATTGGACCGACAAGCCCGGTCCATGACTCCAAATAAATAATATGCATCCGTCGAGGGTGATAGGGTGTCCGTGAGGATTAACATCGGGCAGTTTTTGGATAAATATTGGCTTGATTTTGCTAAATTTTGGGATTTACCACAATTTTTTAGGATCTTTTTAGGATTTTCTTTATAAAAATCTAATAAAAAAATGGAGAATTTGAAGCCAAACGATAGAATACCTTAATAGAAGGACCCGTAGAAAAAGTTTGGAAGTAAATGGAAGACGTCAAATTTTGGCCTAAATACGACGGTGGCCTGAAAGGTAAACATGTTGTATCTAGGACAGACAAAGTCCAAACGTGGAAATTGAAGATCTATAAAAAATATAAAGTATGCACAGAGAATGATGGGATCGAAAAGAAAAACGGGTTTTCAGAAGCACTAAGCACGTATACTAACTTAGGGGGATTTTCTATTCATTTCCACATAGCGACTCTGTGGGAGAGAGCGAGCGAGCGAGCCAGAATGCACGTCTTTTGGAGAGCCCATATGCACAGATCAGGCATTTCCATGACAAGCGGAGCTAGCGGTGAGCTCTATGATGCTTATAGAACATGTGCATGCATGCCAAAAACTAACCCACTCACCAAAAACACAAAAACAAGGTATATGTACCTCACATAGAAAACTGAGCACTGCATAAGGTAGAAAAGTCCAAATGATAGGTGTAAGGCATCAAAAGAACCCCACAAGCATGAGGAATGCAAAGATATGACCGAGGTTAGCAGAGCAAGTGCCAGAGATACCTACCGCGGTAACTTCCACCTAGCATCAAATCATGAACAGAGCATAGCAGCAGGTAGTCCACCACTAGAGGGTCCTAATGTCCATGTTCACCTCAAATGGATACTTAAAACTCAGAAGGGATAGCCAAAGTGCCCAGGAACCCAGATTTTACCCTTACACAGAGAACAAGTCACCGAACTACAAGTGCATGGCCCCAATAGGATTCCCTTGGCATAAGAAACCCATCCATGTGAATCTTGTGCAAAATGGCCTCAATTGACACGAAACGCGGTAGCTGCCACAGAGCTTAGACCAGACAAATTTTGATACCAGCAGCTTCCCCAAGTGAAGAGGAGTTCATAGACACCTCATTTGCTCAAATTGGACCAGCAGAGAATTTCCACACAGAGATTTACAGATTTCAAAGCCCAACCACCAAGAAAATTATAAAACTTGTACAAAAGCCTCGAATTTTTGGACCATAAGCTCCACCTACCCATAAGTAACCAATTACAAGAAATAGTGAAAAAAGTTGGACAGAGTTCAACTTATCATAGAATGTGAATTTTTAGTGCCTTTTTAAAAAAAATAGGTAGATTGGTTAGTCCATGGGACAAAGTTTACAGCCCAACCCTCCAAAAGCACATAAATGACCATATGAAGCTATAGGGAAGGTTTGAACCCAACTGCAAAACCATAACTAGGGCTTGCTTAACAAACACGACTTCCGGCAAGAGGAAAAACTAAGTGATGACCAAACCAGTGATCCAAATTGACCATGCAGGGTGGTAGTAGACTCTACACACCAAGGGGAATCAGATGGTACCTCTCATGCTAAAAATGGGCACAATTGACAAGTGTCGTGGTTGTTGTCACAGGACCTAAAAAGTGCACTTGAGCCAAGAAAATTGAAAGCTATAGCATGTTGCCAGTCGAGAGAACCCATTTGAAGAGTAGAATACAAAAATGAAGTTAGAAAGGTGGGTCATAGTAAAAAACTCCAACTTGACTCCGGAAAGACCAAGTCAAAAAGAGTTCAGCTACTTTTTGGGCTTAATTTGAGGTTTAGGTGTCCAAATTGATCATACATAGCATGGAAGGGATTGGGGAGGGATAAATATACAAATTGTGAAAAAATCTCAGATTGGCACTAATGACGCCGATCGCGGTTGCTATCACATCAAAACTCAGAGACTGGAGTAGACCGTAATGAAGTACATCTCAAGAGGATTCTAATGACACCTCCTATGCCAAAATTGGACACTTTGAGCTCAAGATATTGACCAAATTAGCTTTGAGGGAACTAACAGCACAAATGACTGACATTCGATGATTTTTTTGCCATAGGATCAAACACTCCCAGAAAAATGAGACACAGAAGCATCTATAAGCTTGAAGAAAAGGAGAGCTATCTAGTTGACATGCACCATATGACAGGGTCCAGAGTCTGTTTTGTCGATGAGACCATCCAAGTGCAGCATGGCCTCAGAGTTTTCAATTGTGTGTGGAAAGACGAACAAGGTAAAATATGGGAGGCACCGTAGATGCCAAAGGATTTCAACACTATTGCTTATACACCGCAAAATGCCGTCAGAGCCATCTGAAGGCTAGAAGTCGAGGATTTCCTATCAGAGCCAATACTTTGAGCTGATTAAAGACGTGCTCATGAGCTAATCACAACTCTACAAAAGATAGACGAAGAAAAGATGACAACAACACTCACAAAAGCAGATGGGACAATGGAAATCACCCCAGATGCGATAATAGAAATCGTGAAGCTACTAAGGGGAGAGCTGATAAAACCACAAGGCTATGCTGATGAGGACTTTAGTACCATGAAGTTGCCTGAAGTTGCCTACATTTAGCAGCATCGAGGAAAGAAGGACATAACACTTAATGAGGGTTCTGCATTAGAACCTACATTTTGATAGACAATCCAGATACACGAGTCTTGACAAAAAATTGGCATCAACTCTACACAAGATAGTACCGCAACTCCGGCATATACTTGTTGATCTAGCCAAATGGGGTTTCAATCGACTAGTAACAGCAATAGAGAAAAAGCAATGGGGCGAGCAGTATGGCATCCCACACCAAGGGGGAGCCGAATTTTTGACAAAAAATGCGGCATGTCGAGTCGGAGAACGGGATTCACTGGAGGATGCCCCAAATTCAAACGAATGGGCTGAAAGAGTACGACAACCCACGACAAAGAAGGTGGCAGCACCTTCTAAATATGCAAGGACCACTAGGACAAAGAAAAGGGATGAGGGGGCCACACACACATACAATCCCCGTTATATAAGTGCAGGGCAAGAGGAGGTGAGGCCTAGGTTGGGAATGTGGTGGGGGAGGGGCTGTAGGGGAGGGGCCGCACTGAGGGGAAGGGGGTGCTAAGGGAAGGGGTGGGTTGAGGATGTTAAAGTTATAGCATCTCAAGTGAATAGTCCAATGTGATCCCAATATTTATTTTGGTTTTAGGTATTTATTTTACTTATTTGTCAAAATGTGGTTAGGGCAAGTTGCTAAGGTGAGTATATAAGCACCACCTTGCCCCCATTGTATTATCATCAATTCATTTGACAAGGTTGGTTGCTCTCTCTCTCTCTCTCTCTCTCTCTCTCTCTCTCTCTCTCTCTCCGTGTGTGTTCTCCCCGTTGCTCTACCCTTTCACATTGTCGACTTTGACATGGTATCAGAGGTGCATGGACTTTGATTGTGGGCGAAGCCGCACATGGAGAAGAGGAATGGCTTGCTATAAGGATCCCCCTGTTGCTTTGTGTTTTAAAAAGCTTGGAGATCACTTGCGTTTTAGCGATTCGTCCATGGGAGCATTTTTGTTGGCATTTTGAAATGTTGATTGCAACGCTAGACGAAGGGCCTCATTACAGGCAATGTCTTGAGATAGCAATTGGAGGAGCTCAGTTGGCCCAAGGCATCCCTCTGTGCAGCGTTTTGAAATGCTAAAGGAAAGGGGACTCCATGATGACAACTCCCTTGTGCATGCATTTGACAACGTTTTAAAACACAGTGTGAAGAGGGTAGTTTTAAGGTAGTTGTGTCTTGCGTTTTGAAACACCATGTCGTGGAGGCAGTTTGGAATGCTTGATGTTGGCACCATGTCTGGTTGCATTTTGAAATGCCATTTGCTACAGATAGTGGTAGTTATGAGAGGCGACATCAGTGGAGGATCTCTAGTTGCCAATATTGCGGCACCAAAGTTGACAGGGATCGCTTTTTCACCTGCAAAGAAACTTCAAGTTTTCGCCTGCATTATCTTCTTCCCTCAACTGGATTCACTCAGAGAAAAAGCTCACAAGTGAGATTGAGTTGCGTAATTTTCCACTCCACCATGGAATTGATGCAAAAGAGTTATATTACATATGAGGGCCAGCAGACTAGCAGTTTTGAACCATTCTTGCGAGCACTGAAGAGCCGACACACGGTAGCAAGCCCATCACTTTGACGCACGGTGAGGAGGAGTTTGGGCGTTATTACATTATTGAGGTTTAGTTTCATTGGAATTGGGGCCGCCATTCTATACGCCTCCTTACCTTAGGGCCTCCTTGCGAAGCTTGCTTTAAGTGCAGAGTTTTGGAATGCAAAATTTCAAAGAGGGCATGTTCAGGTTTGGCATCAAAGGTGGCAAAAGTGAACCAACACCAACACATGATTTTGGAAAGTGCATCAACCGGCACCGAGTCAACGGCCTATGCATGGGCGAAGTTCTCCAGGAAGTCGTCGATTTGTTTGGCTGAGGATTGTGAAGCCAAAAGCAAATGTAAAAGTTTAATAGAGGACAAAGGTAAAGGCAAGCTTGACAAGGACGGGAGTACTAGTACTCAGTTAGTTGCCTCGATATCCACGAGGTTTGAGACCCGTTGTTATAAATGCGTCAAGATGCTTTGTTTGCCTCGAGAATGCAAAGCCACAGGCAAAAGCAGGAACTCACAAAAGGAGAAAGGAAAAGGCAAGCTGAACAGAGATAACGATAATAAGGAATTGATAGAGGAGATTGGCATGGCATACGTGGCGGCAACCACTGTGGCTACGATGCCAAATTTCTAGTTAGGTGGTGGTTGCAGCAACTAGCTTCAGCCAGGGAGAGGCTTGTGAGTGGCAGAGGGGGGCTAATAATGCTCCCTACAAATGATTTGGATCCATGTGTTGGACTTCAAGTTATTGTTCTTTGAACCTGTGGGTCGGAGTAGCTGAGGCGGTGGGGGGAGGGGTTATGCGAGGGAGAGTAATGAGAGAGGGGGGGAGTTGCATACGCGAGGAAGGTAGCAAGTGGGACTTCAACGAGCAATAAGAATGACGAACTTAATTTTTGTCAATCCCTGTGGATGCCCTCAAACTCTCTCTCTCTCTCTCTCTTTGCCCTCCGTCCCCCATATTCATACTGGCTCTGCCGGCTGTTGCGAGGAGACAGTCTACGAGACAGCAGGGCGAAGAGTTTTTCCATTGGCTTATCGTAACATGCTGCCGACTTGGGCTCTTGGATTATCTTGGCTTGCCTTGCAAAGAACGACGCTAGGGTTCCCACCCTCCTACAGAGGGCGCCATTATGCCCAAGCTACCAAAAGAACCGCAACAAGCCTCACTACTCAAAGGTGGCATGTCTACCTTTGGCACACCAGCATCTCGCCCACGGAGCTTCCTCGCTGTGACCGCTGCCCCTCGAAAGGATCCCTCCGCCCGCCAAGAAACAAGAATCTCCGCTCTCGAAGCTCAGATCCAAGTCCTCATAGAGGAGAATGTAGCCCTCAAGCAACGACTACACAAACTCAAGAACTCGCAAGAAGCGGAGAGTCAAACCCTGCTCGCAAAGGCACAAGAGGTTGAAGCCTCCCTCCCCGAGGTCACAATTGTTCAAAAGAAAGTCCATGAGCTAACACATGGAATCAAAGAAGATCGACACCGAAATACATACGGCCTTTCAAGAATGCCAACTGCAAGAATCTCTCAGCTTAAAAATGAGAATTGGGGGACTTCCGTCGCCTTGGTACACTGATGAGGACACACTAGAAGACACAATCACCAAGCTCAACGACATCCTCCAACCAATCATGTCATAAAATCTAATATCTAACTAACCCAAATGATTTTCTCATATTAAATTGATCACTTAATGTGGGAGAATAAACGAGAACAAGTGTTAAGATATAGGTATGTGCTTATAGATCTATCTCAACACGGGGCCAATGGTAAAGGGGCCCAAAAGGGAGATGGTCTATCAAAGAGCAAGGCTAATCAATGGAGCATAAGACCTTAGGGTTAGCTTCATTGAAGACCTCCAATAAATGTGTGTAAAAGTCCTTTGACCTTAAGTAAGCTAGGGCTGAGCTTGAGGTGGGAACCCGGCCCAAGCTCGAGGTGCTTGTCATGCTTGAGGTGTTTTTCATGCTTGAGGTGCTTGATTAAGATGCTTGAGGTGCTTGACTGGCTCCATGCTTGAGGTGCTTGACTTGCTGCATGATTAAAGTACTTGAGGTGCCTTGAGAAGCTTGCCTGAGATGCTTGTGGGAACACCCCCTAGTTCAAGTGCTTTGTCATGCTTGGTGAGTAAGGTGCTTGATCACCTAAAAGTCAAAAGCATTCCTACAAGAGGGGGGGGCGAGCCCTTTTCCTAGGGGCTAGAGAGAGAACACCCACTCACACACACAAGGGAAGCCCAACTTGAAGAGGCAGCAAGGACACATGTCAGGCCCCTACCCATGTTACCTTCATGTGTTGCTTGAAGCCTATTGGCTAGGCTTCAAAGGGGTCCAATGATAAATTACATGAATTATCTAATTGTTTTAGCATTTATCAAGTCCTCTCTCTCAAAGGGGAAAGGGGGACACTTGTCCCAAGGCTACCCATGTTGCTTGTAATGGCTCTTGCTTGTGATTGGCTAGGCCTGGAGGGGTCCAATGAGCTTCAGGCATGAGCTACAAGGGGGGGTCGACCCAAGTAAGCTAGGGGGGTGCCTAGGGGGTATACTCACCCACACACACTCACAAGCACTCTCATTGTGTGATATGCAAAGTGCAAGAGCTCCCTCTCCAAGCAAGTAGAGGTTGAGAGCCTACACCAACACTCTTGGCTATGGAGTGCAAATCCAACCAAGAGCCATGCTTCAATGCTTAAGCTTGCCATATCCTTCTTCTTCATTACTATGCTATTATGTATGCTAGCAACAAGAGTATGATAAGTGAGGAACTAATTCTTTCTCCTACGAAATGTTTCTTCTTCCTCTTCCCTACCCTCATTCCCTGCTAGCTCTCTCCACCTTCGAAGGTGTTTGAGGTCTTGGGACTGAGGCTTGGGATAGTTAAAGCTTTCTTCAAGTTTATGTTATGTTTGTGGTGCATGAAGGCTTCCATCTTCATGGCATCACCTAGGTCACAAGGAACACAAAGACTGTATTGTAACAAGTCTCTCTTTATGGGAGAAATCATAATACAAATGCCTATTGGAGGGGGGACCGGCTCCACATAAATCCGGTCCTCAATTGTTGTCATGTTCTCTAAACTCTCTCTCTTGCAAAAGTATTGTCTATGCCAAGTTAACTAATTGCTATGATTATGTTGCTATCTTCAATTATGTCTACCCGCTATGCTCACAAAATCATTTCTTGAAAGTACTCTCATTAAATTCCGCTATTCTCAAATTGAATAGGCAAATTCCATTACAATCACCATTGAGCCCAACACCGTCTCTTGGACTCAACGACACAAATAGACGTATGCCACTTGAACACTGCATCATCACCATCAAGGCAAAGGAGAAGCGGATGAAGCTATTACACAGATCCCGCCTCCTCAAGGGAACTAAGCTTTGGATAGCAGAGGAATTGACTACCAACCAGCTGAAAGTCAAAGCAAGCGAGCTCAAGAAGATACACGAAGCCCTCAAGCAAGGCAATGGGCGGTCTATCGGGGTGGTAAAGCGGTCATCCAAGAGTTTCGGACTCGTAAAATGACACCTCCATCCCTTGACCCCTCTTAGTTTTTTCTCTTTCCCTTAGCTTTGAACTATTTTCTTTTACCCTATCGATGGTCCCTCATACCTTAATTGATTTGTATCCCACGCTTTCACTCAAAGGAATCGTTGTACTGTTTTTTGTTTTGGTCCCATAGGTCATATCTGACCTTAGTGGACGATAAATCTCTCTCTCTCTCTCTCTCTCTCTCTCTCTCTCTCTCTCTCTCTCTCGCTCGTGAAACCCTCACTCTTTCTCTCTCGTCTGCATCCCTCACCATATCAATGAGCTGTGTGTGTGTGTGTGTGCACGCGCGTGCAAGCAGACTCTTAAGTTCGCTCTCCCTCATAGGCTGTGAGGGAGCAGACTCTTGTGTGCACCAAAGCGCACGTGCACACACACACACACACTCTATGTGTGGGTGGGTGGGTGCTTAAGGTGCATGCCCTCTCCCCTTCGTTTTTAGAGGCCCCTTCCCTCTCCCCTCTGTTTTAGAGGCCCGTGCTCTCTCTTTCGTTCGTGAAACCCTCACTCTTTCTCTCTCGTCTGCATCCCTCACCATATCAATGGGCTGTGTGTGTGTGTGTGCACGCGTGTGCAAGCAGACTCTTAAGTTCGCTCTCCCTCACAGGCTGCGAGGGAGCAGACTCTTGTGTGCACCAAAGCGCACGTGCGCGCGCGCACACACACAATGTGTGGGTGGGCGGGTGCTTAAGGTGCATGCCCTCTCCCCTTTGTTCTAGAGGCCCGTGCTCTCTCTCTCTGTTTTTTTTTTCTTCCTGTCGCACTGCCATAAGGTAGCTTGTCCATTAGCCAATAGGGTTTAACCCCCCTCTCTCTCTCTCTCTCTCCCCCCCCCCCTTTGATGTTGGGTCTCTAACGTGATTTGGGCATCTTAACCCTGCTTAAGCTAGCTAGGCATCGTTGCTGTTTTGTTCACTAACCTTATAGTCTACCCGCTAAAATTTTCAAAAAACTCTACGCATGCGATTAGAGCAGTGTAGAGCAATGTAGACAGTGATAAGGTCACTCATTAGCCATCAATAACGGATGCTGGGAGGGCTCCCCCATAAGCCGTCTATTGAAGGTGCTTTAGGTGGAGGGGCCCTCAAACAATCGCAGTTGTGCCCCAATTTGTTTGCAACAGATTTGGCCGACGCTGAGGAGCTTTCCTCAACCTAGATACCCTTTAAAGGGTGGGAAGAAATCTAATCTTCTCAAATTTCGAGCTTAATTTTTTGGTGCTTGGCCTCTGGGCGGACGTGTGGCAGGTTGAAGCACACGTGGCACGTGGTGAAGGCTTCGGGCCTAGCCCAGCACTGCGTGCGCTCCATGCGCTCGCGAGGAAAATGTCGGGCTCCTGCAAACTCGCTTTCTCCCGCGCTTCCACTATTGAGCGCACTGTTCCAACCTCGCTCCCCAATCCCTCGCGCGCCAGATTTCATGTCTGCAAATCCTCGTCCTCTTCTTCCCAGCCTGATGTCCAGCTTCGCATCGAACACCGAAATGTCAACAACAGCAGCCGGCAGGGCGGCTTTGGCAAGGACGAGCTCAGAGGCAGCTTTGGCAATGACGAGCCCGCTACTTCTCCTGCCCCCACCGAAATTCCTAGTCAGAAACCTGTAGATAAGCTGCATTATCGGCAACTAGGCCATGCAGACCGTCTTCTCAACGGAGAACTGCATTTTAGTAGATCGCTAGATCGGGAGGAAGAGTATACTGAACTTCCCATTGATGATGAGCCTTTGGAGCCCATTACCAAGATCAGCGTTCCAAGACAAAAGTATATACCCGTTTCCAAGGTGTCTCTGGTTAAAGCCCTGGCAGATTCCTTCAATGATGAGAAAAAGGCGTCAGAGTTTCTCATGATTTGCTCGTAAGAATCTGCTCATTGCTTTCCGAGTCATTGTTGTTCTCCCCTCTCATTCAAACGCATTGTGTTTGATAAATGTATGAACGAACCTGCAAATTGTGGCATATTTTCCAGTTGCTCTGAGAATACTTAATTAGGCCAAAAGCTTTCACAAGTCCTGGTCTGTGCACACCTTGCTTAGTGAGTCTGAGTGCTCCTTTCACCAAAGGCTTTCAAGTGCTTAGCATGCTGCATCAACCAGCAAGCAGGTGGAATTTCATTTGTACATGCTTGTTAGCGAGACAAATAGTAGCTGCCTTGACGGTTGTGTATTGAAGTTTATGTGTTGGTATCAGACATGCTTGGGTCATGCTTATTGCCCTCGCAGTAATCTTTTTTAGAAGTGTCTTCTATTCAATTCACATGGGAAATTCCTGAACTTTTTGCAGACTTCTCGACTTCATCCTTCATGCAGAGCATAAGACAACACTGGAGCAAATGCGGCTAGATTACAAAATCACGCGGTCAGCTTTGAAAAAAGAGGCGCAACATACCAAGGGCAAGCCTAAAGGAGGGCGCAAGGCTAAGAAGAAAAAAGGATTGCTAGGACGTTTGTTGGAGTTTCTGAATAAACGGAGGGGTGAAAGCAAAGTTGCTAAGTCAGTTTCTGCTAGTATGAAAAAACAGCTAACAAATACCACATTGGATCAATTATATAAAGATATATCAGATTATGGGCTCGAGTATCCGTCACTGAAAGAGAACAAGCTGGATCAAGGAACTATATCTTCTTCATCAACTGGGAACGGGACACTTTCCAGCAACCCTGGCACAACCACAAGCATGGCTACAGTTCCTGCGGCTGAAACCACAATCAGGTTTGTGTAAAATCGCTCTGTGCTGCACTGTAATTCCATGACAGGGTTTAACTCAAGGCCCCTTTTGCACCATTGCAGAAATAGTATTGCAGCAGCGGCACGTTTCCAGCGTACCTTTCTGAAACTGCTCAAGAATGCACATTTTCAAGGTCTTTCAGCTCGTGATTTGCAGCTAACGTCTGCATTAAACAGTGATTATTTATTGACCCTTCCAATTGAAGTGGACTGGAAACATACATCTTCGAAAGTTGCTATTATATTCAGGCATGCAGCTCAATTTCTTGATTAGAAGTTCTTGACGTTTCTAGTTCTCATCTCACCTATTTAGCAGTCTTGGTTTCACCCTTCAATCGTTTGGAAAAATATTTTGAGAACACGGAAAGGTGACATAACAGGATTTGAGTATATTTGTGCCTAGTTCTATACCCACTATTGGGAAATGATGATGTTAGTGGCGATGTTGTTCTACTTAGGCAATACTAATCATGATGGTGCTGATGGTTATATTACCTGTGGTTGACTACCATGAGTCTATACCTTGCACTCTCCTGTAGAGGTGAATCTCGGATTATCCTGGATACATCTAGCTATATGCCAATAAGCGCCCTTTGTTGAGGGCTCCTTAAAATGTGCATGATGGCATTCTCTCTAGGTGCTGCACGTACATTAGCAGTTGCGTCAGGTTCTGCAGGTGTGTCAGCAGCTGCAGGTGCTGCAGGTCACAAAGGTGACACGGTGCAGGTATAGCTGGGCGTGCAGGTTCAGTAGAGTTGACAAGTGCAGCGGGGCGTGCAGGTATAGTAGGGTTCACAGGTACAGCACGGTTGGCAGCAGGCCTTGCGCAGGTTCGTACAATAGCAAGTGTTGCGTTTTCAATAGTTCCAGCACCTGAACCTGCAGTGATTTGACTCACACAGATGATGGACCAACCCGATAATATTGGAGATCCAGATGCATATCAAACCCCGCCCAAGCAATGGTTACATTTATCAGGCAGAAAGGTTAGATGATGCTATTGCTACTAGTTTGTTGAGGAAATCAGATATGGAGAAACACATAAATGCAAAAGATACATTGATTGAAGAACTTAAGGGAGAACTGGCAGCTTGTAAGAGTAAAAGTATTCTTGGAAAGGAAGGAGACATCCAACCCTCAATGATTAAGGAGCTCAAGAAGATCAAAGAACATATGAAAACTCTCCGGGAAGAGGAAGAGCAGAAGTCGAGGACAACCTCTTCATGGGCAGATGCCCTCACCAAAATGCAAGAGAAGGTTGCTGAAGCTGAAGAGTGGATCGAGGTTGCAAAGAAGGGAACAGCCAAGATGGCTGAAGCTACACACGACAACCACCATTATCAATATGACCATTGAGGAAGAGCAGAAGAGGAAGATTAGAGCCCTTGACGTGCGTGTTACATACCTTTAGGACATTGGAAATGTGGAAGAAGTGAAAGAACTCTTGAAACGCATGGGCATTTTTGAAGCCACACATAGAGGTGCATGGAGAGTGGGGAAGAAAGGAAACGTTGGGGAAGGAAGTCCTAAGGAAAGAGCACTCATTTTATATTTCCCTACTGTGGAAACTAGGAGAGAGTTCTTGAAAAAGAAAGCAATTGTTAGAAATTTTTTGGGCGATGAACTCACTTTAGTGCAAATTGCACACATGCAAGAGCTTATGTTAAAAATCAAGGCTGTGAAGGAGAAAAAAAATTTGCTTTCTATAGAGGTGGGAGAGTGGTGATCTTGGAAAGACGCTCTATGTGACGGTGCAAGACCTATGAGATCAGCCTTAAAATGGCAGTATTTTATTTTTTACTCTTGTGATACATCAAACTCCCGGTGTCACACTTCCTAGAGTGATGGGATACCATTGGGAGACCACTTGTAGACAGGAGGTGAGATCAAAGCATAGAGGACGTGGGTCAGGAGGTGAAGAGTTGCACCCTCTCATTTGTATTGTTTAGAGAGATGAGTATGCTAGATATATGTGGGTTAGGGTGAGAGTAGAGACAAGGAGGCCACTTTATATTGCAATATGTGGCGTACTAATCAGCCATGTTCGAACTTTTGACGACGAATCACCGAAATAGCGAAAATCTGTGGCTTGCCAGACGATGCATCTGCCACCAAGTTCTTCTTGCCCTTCACATGGACAATTTGAAAGTGAAACTGCGACAAAATATTTACCAACCTCATTTGTTTCTCCAAAAGTTGTTTCTGGGACAAGAAGTATTGTAAACTCTGGTGATTGGTGAACACTGTAAAATCGGCTTCGATTAGAAAATGGCGCCACTGAGTAAGGGCATGGATGATTGCCAAAAGCTCTTTCTCGTAGATCTGTGCAACCCGCTCTGGTCGTGAGAACATTCTGCTCTCATAAGCTACAACATGGCCCTCTTGCATCAAGACCGCTCCCAGATTGCGACCACACACATCACAATAAACCTCAAATCGATTTTGCAAATCTGGTAGTACCAACACTGAACTAGTTGTCAACTTCTCGTTAAGAGTCTGAATTGCTCCCATCTCAGATGGCTCCCAAGAAAAAGAAACCCTTTTTGTGTCAGAATGTGCAATGGAGAAGCAATCTCCGCAAACTTTCGAATGAACCGTTGGTAATACGAGCACAGACCCAAAAAGCTCCGAACTTGTACACTCTTCCAATCCGGCCAATCTCGAATGGTTTCAACTTCGGTTGGATCCATTTTTACACCCTCTGCAGAGACAATGTGTCCCGAAAAGTGTATTTTTGACAAGGACAACTCACTCTTTTTCCCATTAACCACTAGTCGATGTTGCCACAGTGCCTGGAAAACCTATAACGGATGGTGTCTGTGCTCTGTCTCACTCTTGGTGAATACGATGATGTCGTCAAAAAAGGTGCCTACAATTGACCTGTACTCTTTAAAATCTTGTCCATTGTTCTATTGAATGTTGCAGGAGCATTTGTGTGACCGAAAAATACTCGTACAAATCCAAAGGACGTCTTGAATGCAGTCTTGTACACATCTCCAAGAGCAATCTTGATCTGACGATAACCACTTTTCAGGTCGATTTTGATATGATGATAGCCACTTTTCAGGTCGATTTTGCTAAAACAAGTAGAACCTTGCAGTATATCATCGATACTGGGTATTGGAAACCTGTTCTTGATGGTGATTTTTTAAAGAGCTCTGTGATTAATTTGGAGATGGCCGAAGTCGATACAAGTGGGATAGATTTGATTTGCAGATTTCAGCCCTTAGCATTTTCAGATTTCAGCTTGTCTCATCGTTGTCCTCATCATCGTCGACATTGTCGGCAAGTCCATAGCATTGTAGAGATTTGTGCAATCAATAGTAGACCGCTCTCGCCATAGAGAGTGGGCCCTTCGGAGGAGGGATTGACAACATTCTAGTGTCGTATTCTTCTCTCTCTATCTCTCAGTCTCAGCACCTTCATTCACAATGTTTATCCACCTTGTTTGTGATCATTTGCACTCTCTCACTAAAGGAACAGAAGGCTCTCCCTTATGTAAGTAAAAGGAACCCTTGAGCATAGTTCGGAGCACTCATCTTGAGCAAAGTTCAACATTCACTTCCGCTGCACCTTACATTGGTATCAGAGCTTTGGCAGTGTCTGTATTACTCAAGGAAAGAACCACAAGAATTTTTTTGCTTGTTGCGGTCGCACGTAACCCACGTTCACTTGGGCGTGTTGATTCCTAATCATGTTTTTGAAGAGTGACAGGAAACCCAAGAAAGAAGGGCTTGTCTAGCCTCTCCTTGTTTGTCTTTCCAGTCATTGAGAGCGGACCGTGCACTTAGCTGCCGGCCAATCAACGTGAGGTGGGAAAAAGCAACCTTGGTGTGAGCGCAAGGCTGCCAAGAGGTGTGCCCGCAGGGAAGAGTAGAGCTCGGGTAAGAGAAGATCCTTCTCTAACACAGATTGCAAGCTATAGAAGAACCTCAAGACCCTCAAGAGCCTCAAGACTCAAGAACCTCAAGAACCTCAAGACTAAAGACCCCCAAGAACCCAAGAACCCAAGAACCACAAGAACCAAAGTTCCTCGTGAACTTAAGAACCCAAGACTTCAGTGTATGGTCATCACCCGAAGCAGAGTGGATACTTCGCATGGAAGTGGCAAAGAAGAATTTACCCCACCAGGAGTTTTTTTGACCCTTCCCCTTCCCCATCTATGCCAAGGATTGCACCAACTCCTATGGAGGCTTTGGTCCAGACGATGATGGACAGGATGAAGTTACAACAAGAAGCGTGGCGCGCAGAGAGAAAGGCAGAATTGGATCGTGAACACGAAGAAAGAATGGCAGCCTTAGAGCGTGAGCGCGAGTAAGCGCGCTTTGCGGAAGCGTAGAGAGCCCAACACATGCAAGAGTTGTTCCGACTCTTTTCTAGTGTGCAGGTGCAGATTGACAAGAATCAGGTGAAGGAGACTCTCTCAGTCTTTTCTTCTTCAAAGCACGTCACACATGATTTGCATGATCAAGATGTGATTATTCACGAGCATGATGATTTGCATGATCAAGATGTGATTATTCACGAGCATGATGAGTTGCATGATAATGATGTGATTATTCACGAGCATGATGATTTGCAAGATAAAGATGTGATTGTTCACAAGGATGATGGTTTAGTTGATGCTTTTTCTAGGGAAGCTAACCTCATTGCAGATTCGATCAATCACGACAAACCGATCTTGGCTCTCGAGTCGAGGTCCAAAGAACCCCCACAAGAAAATTCGATCAATCACGAAGAACCAATCTTGGCTCTCGAGTCAAGGTCCAAAGAACCCCCATAGGAAGTATTATGTGTACGAATGATTAGTCAGCACGCATTGTTCGAATGTTTCATTCGTGATGCTTTCTTGTATTTTAGTCACTATCCTTATGTGATGCCTTTCCACGGCATGCCATATTGTACGATGAACACGTTTCACTCATGAATGAGCACGGATATATGCGGATTACTCATGAAAAGATGAAATGTTTGTATTCAAGGAATTCACATTCCATGCCTCTTCCTTGGCATGACACAGTATCAGAAAGAGCACAAGAAGGATTGAGCATCAAGTATCGGCATTTTCATTGTGGTTTGCCACAATTGATAGATTTAGATCAGAAAGTCAAGATTCGATCTCATTGTTTGCGTGTGTTTGATGACTGGTGTGGCACTCCGTCTCTATGTTCATCTACATTGCATGCACAGGCTTTACAGAAGAGTATAATTTTTCCAGTCACTTTACGTGTAATGGGTATGTTCATGTTTTTGTGTTGGAAGTGGTTACAGGAATTTTCATCCTCAGAGATTCTTGAAGAGGTAGATGCATGACTATAGACAAAGTTGAAGCATTGAAGGAGCCACAAATGACTGTCGCTTTCGGCGCGGTCCAAAGAAGGCGTTGCAAACCTTTATGAAGTTCAAGTATCGCACGACCCACACATCAGAGTGGGCCGGCGAAGAATCCTTTCTAGGATTCCAGACGCTGTTGGCGATCTCCCTCGACGCCATGTAGTTCGGTACCAGTACTTCACTTTAAAAAGGAGGGGATGTCACTTGCACATCTAACCCTATGTGTACGTGACAAGCTACTGCATGACAAGGGTTCAGTTTAGTTCAGTTAGCCTAGCTTAGGAAGTGATCTGGCACTTTTGCGAGTCTGTTTGCAGATTGTGCATGTCCAGACACTTAGAGTAGATGCATATCCTCTAGTTGCACACAACATGATCTTTAGATTATAGTCGGAACCCATCAGGAGCATTTTTACAGTGCATAGACCTATTTTCCCTATTTTTGCCAATTTTCACTTATTATTATTAAGTGACTTTTGTTGGGAAACTGGGTAGGGCAAAATGAGTAAGGAACTATATAAGAAAAGCTAGCGTTAGCACTTTCAGGCAGAAGAGGCAGCAGGAACGTGTGTCCAACAGTGCACCTTCTCAACAAGCCCCCCCCCCCCGGGCAGTCAACCTAGCGTTTTCAGCCATCAACAAGAATCAGCCAGCGTTTTTCATCCATTGCAGATCAGCCCCAGCGTTTTGCATTTGCAGACCAACCTGGCAATAGCAGACTCAACAGATCCCCTAGCATTTTTGCAGCAGGTCAGAAATCAGCCCTAGCGTTTTTGGATCAGCAGAACAACATAGCGTTTTGCAGATTCTCCGCGACGGAACCAGCATAGGCATCAGCGTTTTAGTTTTCAGCAATCAAACTCCACAGTAGAACCCCCGAACCTTGCAGATCTCACCTTTCTGAAGAGCAGATCCTCGCCACACGGTTAGATCAGCAAAGTTTGCAGATTCAGCTCGCAATTCACAGATTTCAGCATCTGCATTTTCAGCGTGTCATCGTCGCATCGTCGTCATCGCCGTCATCGCGGACATAGAGTCAGAATTCAGCAGGTACAAGATTTGCAGATTTCAGCCCTTAGCGTTTTCAAATTTCAGCCCGTCTCATCGTCGTCCTCATTGTCATCGACATCGTTGGCAAGTCCATAGCATTGTAGAGATTTGTGCAATCAATAGTAGACCGCTCTCGCCATGGAGTGGGCCCTTCGGAGGAGGGTTTGACACTATTCTTGTGTCGTATTCTTCTCTCTCTATCTCTCAGTCTCAGCACCTTCATTCACAGTGTTTATCCACTTTGTTTGTGATCATTTGCACTCTCTCACTAAAGGAATGGAAGGCTCTCCCTTTCGTTAAGTAAAAGGAATCCTTGAGCACATTTCGGAGCACTTATCTTGAGCAAAGTACAACATTCGCTTCCGCTGCACCTTACATTTTGTTGCGGGAAGGTGAGATCTGCGAGGTTTGGGACTTCTACTGCGGTGTCTATGTGCTGAAAACTGAATACGTTGAGGCTAATTGTTGTCTTGTTGCGAAGAATCTGCAAAACGCTAGGCTGTCATGCTGATGCAAAAGCGCTAGGGTTGAAAGTTGTGCAGATGCAAAAACGCTAGGCTATTGTTGGTCCTCCTGCCGCCGGGTTGGTCTGCAATGCAAAAAACATAAGGGCTTGTTGATGAAAACACTGGCTAATCTTGGCAAAAACGCTAGGCTGGTCTTTTGGGGGGGGGGGGGGGGAATCTTGCTGAGAAGGTGCCTGTTGAACAAGGTGTTCTTGCTGCCTCTTCTGCCAGATTATGCTAGCACTAGGTTTCCTTATATATTGGCTTAGTCAAATTGCCCTACCCAGTTCTTAACAAAAGTCACTTAAAAATAATAAGTGAAAAATGGCTAAAATAGGGAAAATAGGTTCTGTGCACTGGAAAATGCTCCTTATGGATTCTGATTGTAATGCTGATGATCATGCTATGTGCAACCAGAGGATATGCATCTACTCTTAAGTGTTTGAGCATGCACGGTCTGCGAACAGACTTACAAAAGTGCCAGAACACTTCCTAAGCTAGGCTAATTGAACCCTTGTCATGAAGTAGCTTGTCCACATGCACATAGGGTTAGATGTGCATGTGACACTAGAGCTGCATATGCTCATGTCAATCTGGCTCTAGCCATTGATCCCATAGTGAAGCATGGGGAGGCAACAGGGTAGTGATCCCCTAGATATACATATGAAGTGACCACCTCTACCTAGCCTCCTACCATTGTGAAGTTAGCATGGCTCTTGCCCTCTCTTGATGTATGAAATATCATGACCCTTGTCATTGTGAGGTTGCTTTTAGTATTAGTATCGGGTGCGATAGGGTTCATAAGCAAAAGTCCATCATGTACCCGACTATCATAGATGTCTGCCAAATCATGCGTGAAGTAGATGGTGGCGTATGGAGACTGCCATATATGTGTGGTTTGCTCCAATAGGACACGGGGGGGCTGTCAAGGTTGTGATCAAGCCTAGGGCCTCCAGTGAACCCATGAGATAGTCTTACCACTGTGCCTCCTGTTGTGAATGCTCTCCAAGTGGAAAGCATGCCAATCCTCTTGATCCTGGCCATTGTGTCATTCCGTTATATATAACGAGACGGTGACATGCTCCCAACTTTGAGAAGTGGTCTCTCCATGTTGCCCTCTGTCCGGCCTTGAATCTTCGGATGTGTGTGTAGCCCCCACATCTTCTGCCTCCATTGTGTAGCATCTCCATATCCTCGTGATCATGTACCTCTCATTGTCTGCGTTGTGTATGGGTATTGAAGTCTCCCATTAGGAAGACCTCACAGGGTTGAATAGTACATGATCTCCTCACATAGGCACATATATAGTGATGGCCCCATTTCCTCCTCCAGTCCCCTCATGTGTGATAGCATATGAGGATCCCAATGGTGAGAAGCAGCATAGGACGATGCATATGGTCTAGGAAAGCTGCAAGCGGATCCACATGTATCTGGTCTCTAGATCCTGAGCTACGACTCTTAAGCTGTCCTTGTAGTTCTCGTCAAAGTAGCATTGCCGCTCGTTTGATAGGGTGAATATTATAGTGTGCTTCGTATGATGCTAATGTGATTTTATTGATGCGGTTTCATGACATGTGCACGTAAATGCTCATTGTGTGGGATAGTGGTAAAAAAAGTTTGCCAGATTGCACATGGGGGAGCTAAGCTGCGCGTCAGTGTGCACCAAGGGCTGGTGCATGGGACGTACTGTTTTGAGCTCCACAAAGTGAAGCTATAAGGGGTATGAGCCTCCCGAAGACCGGCCACGGGAGGGGACCCCCCACCTAGACACTGTAGCCTCACTCCACGCACTCGCGCACCGTGGGGACTCCACGCAAGGTTCCCCGGGGCACGCTATGACCCGTCGGCGGTGCGGCGGAGCCTGAGGCTACGTGGGGCTAGGGACCCGGAACGCGAAGACCCGCGAAGACCCGCGAAACGCAAACGGCCGTCGACCCCTGGAACGCAACAACGCCCGAGCCGGTCCCGTCCGAGCCGGGCCCCCGAGAAGGCAACTTGACCCGAGCCGGTCCCGTCCGAGCCGGGCCCTCCTGAGCCGGTGCCGTCCGCGCCAGGACCCCTTGAAGCAACACCTCGTCCCTCGGCCGCGCGCGGGTATAAATCCCCGCCGGGCCCCTTGAAGACAGAAGTCCCAACCGCCGCGCGCGGGTATAAATCCCCGCCGGGCCCCCTCCCCGACGCGCCCAGAAACTGGGGCGTCACACTTGGTATCAGAGCTCCAGAACGAGCTCCTGGAAACGAGCCGAAGATCGACGTGCCCGACGCGCACGATCCTCACGACGACTCCAACCGCAATGGCCCGGGTCGTCAAAATCTTGGTGAAGAGAGCTCCAGAAAGCAACCACACGCCCTCCGCCCCGTGACGCGTTCCCTGAACACCGGGCCGTCACCCGTGACCCGCATCGGCCCCGGTCCGAGCCGGGCACCTCCATGAGAAAAAGGAACGATGCGAGCCAGACAGGGCTCTCCGTGACGCGTCCAAACACCGGGCCGTCACCCGTGACCTGCGCCGGCCCCGATCCGAGCCGGGCACCTCCATGACACAAAAAGCAAAGATGCGAGCCAGACAGGGCTCTCCACATGAAGAAAAGGCAGATGCGAGCCAGACAGGGCTCTTTATGATAAAAAACAGAGAAACTCCAAAAACGCGACGAACCAAGCCAACGGTGTTCGTCGCGCCCCGGCCACGTTTTGTGGCCCATGCTGAACTGAAGATCCAAACGACGTCCAAACAGGGACCAACTCGCAAGTGCTGCATTGCGACGGAACGCTATTTCAGACTCGGCTTTCAAGAAGCCTCCGCGCGGACCAACGCAGCAGGTGGCTCCGCGCACACTGGGTTACCTATTCGGGGAACGCTCAAGTACGGGGAATTCTACTTGGGTGTTCAAAGCATACTTTTTCAGCCTTCTGCCAAAACCCCAAAAATACACACTCACTTTATTCTCAAAAGTACAAAAACAAAGCATGCCTACTTACTTGCATTTTTGGGAACAGTTTTGATCACTTGCACTTATATGCACCCCTTTGTCCCCACGGCCTCATGCATAGCCGAGCACTCTTTTCCCACGTTCGACGCGGTCGTCGAACTCTCTTCAAACGGGGGTGTATATAAGGGGTATGAGCCTCCCGAAGACCGGCCACGGGAGGGGACCCCCCACCTAGACACTGTAGCCTCACTCCATGCACTCGCGCACCGTGGGGACTCCACGCAAGGTTCCCCGGGGCACGCTATGACCCGTCGGCGGTGCGGCGGAGCCTGAGGCTACGTGGGGCTAGGGACCCGGAACGCAAGACCCGCGAAGACCCGCGAAACGCAAACGGCCGTCGACCCCTGGAACGCAACAACGCCCGAGCCGGTCCCGTCCGAGCCGGGCCCCCGAGAAGGCAACTTGACCCGAGACGGTCCCGTCCGAGCCGGGCCCTCCTGAGCCGGTGCCGTCCGCGCCAGGACCCCTTGAAGCAACACCTCGTCCCTCGGCCGCGCGCGGGTATAAATCCCCGCCGGGCCCCTTGAAGACAGAAGTCCCAACCGCCGCGCGCGGGTATAAATCCCCGTCGGGCCCCCTCCCCGACGCGCCCAGAAACTGGGGCGTCACAGAAGCCATGAGTATTTTGGAGGAGCGTATTGCCTATCTATTTGTTGTCATGTTATGGTTGGGGAGGCACTTTTGTATTTGTTGCATAGTGTGCACCCTGTTACATGAGAGAGAACTACAAAAATCGATACTTAGCGGAAAATGTCTTGGGGTTAGCCGGATTGCTTTTTGATAGCTCAAAGGGTATGGCTCGTACCAAATGTTCTTTCAATCTGCGGTGGTGCATATGATCTATCAATGACATTTAATTGTTTTAAGAATTCCTATTTAATACTTCATTTAGTCTTAGGCTTCATTATGGCTGAGTCTACCCTGAGTATGCAGATCTTTGTATTGATGTATGCTCATGTGTGTGTGTGAGAGAGAGAGAGCATATAAATTGGTATGCAGTTTTACATCCACGACGTTAGTGGGGATGTCATAGTATTGAGAAAGAGTATGCATGATGGAGCTGATGGTTATATTGTCTTATGGGTGACTACCATGAGTCTATACCTTGCACTTTCCTATTTAGGTGAATCTGGGCTTATCCCTAGATTCTTAAAAATAAATTTCAGCTCAAACATTCTTGCTGGTATTTTTAAATTTCAAAAGGAACGGTATTTTTAACGTATACTTTGCTCTTGAATGCTTTCTGTTGTGGAAAACAGGCGTGGATATGCAGCTGAACGGCAAGAAGGTTTATTATTTGGAGCGAAGTTGGATTACATACAATCTTTAGTGTTGCGGAAAATTTTCAATTGGTTTGCTAAGCCTCTTTTCCGTGGTGGTTCATGGATCAATCAGGTTCATCTCTGACTTTAGTGGTGATTTAGGAATGTGCCTTGTACTCATCTGTTTCTTTGTAGAAATTACAGGAAACTGAAACCTGATCAATGTGCTGACAAGACTTTTGTTAACATGTTGCAGCAATTAAAGAGGTCTAGAGAGAGCGATGGAGTAAGAACGTGGACAGAGGAGTTCACTGAATGGCTCAAGGAGCCTCTTAAGCCAGAAATCGATGACGATTTCTCTGGCATAATTGCAGACTCTCTTACAGATGCAGAAAAGGAAGATTTTCTCCCCATTTGGATTGCTGCACAGCAGGCAGTTCCACGATACGAGGCGTTTCTTTCATCGGTCGGAGCTCGTGGACTGTTACTTCGTAAGATTCTTGTGTGGATGCGGATCCTGCCTCCACAGTCTCCAAAGTTGTCTCTGAATTCGGGCATTGGCTCAACATCCTTTGCGTCTTCTCCAAGGTTTGCAAGGACACTCAGTTGAATCTGTTTGAATTTTAGTGCTGATGGGCTGACTAGCAGAAATATTTCTCAGATTTGGAATCAGTCAATCAGGAATGGATGCATGTCTTAGCCATCATAGACACTTGTGCTCTTGAGCTCGAAACGCAATTTTGACGAGGAGGGCTGTGACCATCCTGATAGGTTCTTTCATAGAAGACCCAGCAAAAATAGAAATATAGGAAATACTGAGAGAGCAAAAAATCAAGGATACCTAAACATGAAAGACGGAAAGTATCTCACAGTGAGCACACAATCTAAGCAACTTGGAGGAGGAGTGTAACATTGACAACGAAATAGCTCAAGTGAAAAACCTTTTCACAGTCCAATGAGGGGATCCGAGGGAGAGACAAAAGTAAAGTCTGTGGAGCCAGGCTGTTTTATCATTGCTCACTGAAAGTTAGTGTGTCTTAGCATGGTTATGTTAGAGAGTAGCGTCTCTTTGGAGTCGTCCACATGGTCCCGGTATCTCTCTGGGACAACTGATGAGGAGTGTGGCCTGTTTTGTGGCTGTTCCTGGCCGAATTAGGTAGAGATTTTCTATCAACTTGGTAGGGGCTGATCATATAGAGTGAGGGCTGTTTTGTGGCTGTGCCTGGCCTATGTGAGGTAATTTTCTCATTTGCGGCCTGTTTCCGCTGTTTGTTTTGCCCACCTTGTACTGCTGGCAATGTCATATAGTGCCGCTTAGTGGCCCTAGGTGTGGGGCATTTTTTCCCAGAGCCCTATGTCACTGGTTTCCATCCTACGGGTCAGCTTATATTTTTTTCCCAGTTTTGTTTGTTATTTTTGGGTCCTAGGTTGGGCAACTTGTCTGAGTCTCTATATGGGGAGGGGAGCTGCCCACCCCTTGTATCATCTACTGTTCGTCTACAGTGTAGAGCCAACGTTTTTGGGTACACTGTGTACGAGTCTCATTGTCAGGTGCAGCAGAATTGAAATGGTGAAGATCCAGTTTTACACTTCCACACTCCTTTCACTTCTTTCCTTGCGTTAGTGATCGCTTTTAGCTTGAATGATGGTTCTTTTTACTTGTCCCTGAAGAGAGGGAATGGGAGTGTGCGGTAGAGATGTGTAGAGGGAGAGAGAAAGAGAGAAGAGGAGAATGACATCCGATGGGGTCCCAACCAACCCTCTCAAGGGCCCCCCATACCGTCGCCGATGTGGTATTTGCTTTAGATTGCGTAAATGGAATGTACACACAATGCAATACCTCAAGTGCAAACTCTACTGAGTCGAATGATGACTGTTGCCGCGGTAACTCCTCAAGATTAGGCACCTCCAGGGTTGATTTGATGCACCTTTGGATCCTTCTCGATGTGGGATTGTGGATGGCCACCAAGGGGCTGATTTGCATTGCCCATGCGAGAGGATGAAGGGCTGAAGACGTAGATCTTGATGAGGCCGATGATGGACAGCAATGGAGCACTTGATGCCGGTGAGGGAATACCCGAGGGGAGGCTCGATGGGCTGCCGAAGTACCGGATCGTCAACGGGAAGCATGCGAAGGCAGTTCCAATCCGTTCCAACGCGGGGAGATGGGCTGAAAACTGAAAATGCTGGTCTGATCTGCTGTCAATTGCAAGCGCTAGGGCTGAAAACAGGGATCGCTGGCTGATCTGTTGATTGGGGGAAATGCCAGGCTGAAATCTGCAAAACGCTATGGACCGGCTTTGCAAACGTTGGCTGGATTTGCTCCCTTTCTCTAGCGCTTGGCAATTGTGTTGGAAACGCTAGCTCTCTTGCTGCCTTTATAGGGCTGAAATTGTACTTATGAATTTATTTATGCTTAGGTAGGGCAATCCATCCACCACACCCAACAAATAAATCATAAAGATGATTTACTAATAAGTTAGGCTGGGGGGAGGGGGGGGGAGGCTTAGTTTGGGTGCAACTGTCGCACATCTGCCTACCCGGGAATCCGATCGATGCGGGGAATGGCTCGTTGGATTCTGCTAACCTAGAACTACATGCAAATGCCCACCGTAGTGTAACAACTTGTGTCAAACTGTGTGTACAACCATTTATGCAAGAGGGTTCCAAAATTGGAAAACCTAATCTAATGCTTGTTTGGACATGCAGATCTTGTGGATTGGCTCACAAAATTGTTGGTATCGATCCTCCTAGGGTACTAGACACTCCTATCTAGGAGGAAGAGAAAAATTGGCTCTAGAAGTCAATGAAGCATGTCCATGTGGCACACAGAGTCATGTGCACGTGACACTCATGTGCTAACATTTTTCTCTCTCCTAGCGTTTTGCCAGACGTGCCCCAATGTCTTGCGTGGGAACTGCTAGCAGAAGAAGATGAATTGAGATCGTCCTCTAAGCGAACATGCTTCTTTGTTCTGCTTGCCTCTTGGAAGGTAGCTTTCCGATCCAAATAGCCGGCATAATCTTTTGACTTGTTGCTCTTTTAAGAGTGCTTTTTAGCTTTCATCAACTTGTTGACTTTCTTCTCAAGAGCTTCATTAAACTCTTCTTGTGAATAAAGCTTCAATTTCTCTAGATGTGGCTCGGCCTTGGTCTTCACCGCTGACTTGGTCGGAGTGGGGATGACCTTTTGCCTGGTGACCCTTTTGATACTTATAGTTTGGATCCTTGGAGTATTTGACAAGGCGCGTATCACAAGTGTCCACTTGCAGTTGTCGCTTGTATTCAGACGTGTCAAGATCCTGTGCTGAATGTCTTCCATGGTCCTCTCCCGGTTCATGTTGGAATCTTGGTTGCTTCTCTTTGTCTCTTCACTCAGGTTTTCGAGCTCTCATCATCCTCCTGCAAAACTGTAGTAGGCTGGATGTGTTCCTCTCAGTCGGATTTATTGTTGGAACCCATGTGTGATGTAGAAAGTCGGATCGGATCAGATCCTCAATTGTAGTAGATCGGATGTGTTTCTTTCTGTCGGGCTCATTGCTGGAACCCATGTGTGCCGAAGAAAGTCGGATCGAATCAAATCCGCCAAAGGAGAAGAATCGTTTGACCATTGTAACATGCTTGAACACCCAAGCGAGAGATCAATAGCAACATACGAATAGAATTTGCAACAAACTGAATTGGGAGGGAGAAATGAAATGTTATATTAAATGTCTTCAAAAGGCCAAAATGACCTATGAGACCAAACTGATACAATTCTTGTGGAATTAATCCAATGTCTGACTGAAGTAAAGTGAAAGACTAATACTAAAAGACTAAAAAGTCAGACTGAGAATCATCATCATCATCATCATCCATGCTCGAGGATGCCCGACATCGGGCATTGTCCGAGAAAGTATTGCATTGATCGCTGATTTGAAGAGCTTCATCAATGTTCGCCTCTGTAAATAGTCGTACTGGGCGTCTCCCATGTCGTACTAGAATAGTCTTCATTCTCTGGTGGAGCCTCCATCGATGTCGTGGTCGCCAGAGAGAGAGAGAGAGAGAGAGAGAGAGAGAGAGAGAGAGAGTGAAATGAAATGAAATGTTATATTAACGTCTTCAAAAGCCAGAATGACCTATGAGACCAAACTGATACAAAAGTGGTGAATCTGTTACAATGTCTGGGTACCTTAGTACTAAAGTACTAAGCGTGAAAAGTGTGAAAATAAATGTGAATGTGAAAAAGTAAATACAAAGTATTAAATAAACTTCTTAGGAGCATTCTAGGTGTCTGGCTAGAATGCTTCTAATCCTTTGGTGTAGTCTCCTCCGGTGAAGTGTGCTTCTGCGTCTCGGTCGTGGTCGTCTCGATTTCCTAAGCTCAATCGCCCTGTCAATGAGGGTGCCTTTGGTATGAATGTGGGTACTCCTTTGTGCTGGCTGCTGGCCTCTTGCTTCTCCTTCCACTCCTGCTTCTCTCGATCCGAAGAAATCTGTGATCTGCCTCTGAGGCTGTAGTGCTCTTTGTCTTCTCATTAGATTCTCATTAGATTATCCCTGTGCCGATATAGTTCTAGTAGGTACAAGCCTAAGCATCTTTGATCTTGGTATTGCATGACTCTATCTAGAGGTCCAAAGCCTTCTTTAAATAGGCAATGGAAACGCCCACGTATCTCATAGTATACAGTGCAATGGCATATGTAGTGTAATTCTGTCTCCGGCTCCATTCCGCATAACTTGCAAATTCTGCTCTCAGGTGGGATTCCCCTAAATCTGCCAAATTCAATTTCCAGCTGGTGTGAGGATGTACGAATCTGACCAATAGCACATCTCAAACCATGAGATAGGTGGGTATCCATGTAGCTCGGGCGAATCACAAATCCATCTTCAGATAGCTGTAGGAAGTTTTCTTTGTAGTCGGTCATCTTCGTGCCCAATTCTTGTGTAGGGTCTACCCATGTCCTCTTAGTATCCAACTGTATAAGATCCTGACGAATGATTTTATTAATCTCCATTCGTGTATTTGCCAGTGATGGAGCCTCAAGAGAGTATTGGAAGGGGGGTAATCTTTCCATATTGAACCCGTGTCTCTGAAACCACGAGGACAGTTGCGCATACCAGCATGATGTATCCCCTTTCATTGCTAATTGTCGAGAGGATTCGAGGGCCAGTCTAGTATATCGGCAATTATTTGTATCCCACAAACCATGTATAAAGGACACTGATCTGGTAAGAGCTTCAATTTCTATCGGAGGGGCAGCTAGCTCCGCTCGGGTAATCGCGTGTGGTACGGAGGCCTTGGCTCTAATCATTCGGGAAATCATAGATACCAAAGGTCTCTCCATTGACTTCCAATTATCCTGATCCACAGATGGTCCCCAAATCTGGACCCCATAAAGCATAGCCGAAGCCACCACAGTATCAAAGAGCCAAATTTTTGTTCGTGGTTCTTGAAATTGCACTTGTGAACACATCCTCTCCAACCCTCCCAAGGCCGCAGAGGCTCTGGACAATCTAGCATCCGCTGCTTTCTTAAGAGTAAACTTCGGTCCTGCAAATACCACACCAAGGTATGTGTATGCATCTGTGTACTCTACTGTATCCTGGCCATATGCAAATG